>NC_092159.1:45885053-47085053 GCF_045791955.1 Oncorhynchus clarkii lewisi
TGATTTAATTTAGGCTATGCACACATTCTCAGAAAGCCACTTGCCCACACAGACCTCAACTCTCTCACACAACACGTGGCTTAATGTCAGCGCGTGGCTAGTGATCCCCATGTTCACACCCACACAGTTTCATTTGAAACCCTCATCATCAACATCACATTTGCAGGAGTCCAGCCATTTTTTTTTGTTACAAAAAATACCCACCATTGGAGTGAGGCTCGTGACAGCCGCAGAAACCAGATAACAGTAGCTACATTTCACACCCACTGAGTGCATGTTGCTTTATTGAGGGCCCTGAACTGTGAAACTCACTCTTTTATGCATGGTACTCAGACAACATCAACTATTTCCCATTTCCGAAGCGACTTGCCTCAACAAAACATTTGCTTGTTCTTCTGTAGAAAACCATGTGTTTATTATTCCAACAGCAAGGACTTAAGCTAATAGCCACCCTAACACTAAAGCATAACTGAATCCAAGTTATGTTTTCATGAAATATAAATGTAAAATGCACTCGGGATCCACAATACAGCGGAATAGCAGAGAATAACATGTTACCTTCCCTTATTTATAGAAATGAGAGAGAAAGAAAAGTCTCAGGTCTAAGAAAAATGAAGACTGGAGAGTTTGAATGAGCTAACAGCCTCTGAAGCAGAGACTCTGTGTTGCTATGTGCGTGCCCAATAGCACTCCCCCTCCATTAGGGAAACATAGATCATAGCGACTAATGGTTCCATAGCAACATTAAACTAACTCTAATATGAACTATGACATTAAATTGGAAGGAGATGATCAACATAAACTAGAGGTTGCTGAGTGACTGACCGCTGTCTGACAAACATATGTCCACACAGTAAATCTGTTAGCATGTGTTAGGGAAGTGAGTTATTGGGCTTCATCCCATCCCACTCCTGCATGGATCAGTACTCTGAAACACTGATTCTCAGTCTGCTAAAAGCCGTTCAGCAGTAGGGTGGTGATCCTGTTCAGAAGCATATCACATAGTCAATACTGTACAACCATCCCTCTTTCACCACTGTTAATAGCTACATCCTCCAGAATTGGAGCAGATGAAAACACTTTGGAGATACAATCAGTAAAGAGAGGGAGATAGAAGAGCGTGTCGAGATGGAGAGGGAGCGAGTGAAGGGAGAGGGACACAGAAAGAGAGGGAGATAGAAGAGCGTGTCGAGAGGGAGCGAGTGAAGGGAGAGGGACACAGAAAGAGAGGGAGATAGAAGAGAGAGAACAAACTGTAGCAATGAATTATTCACGGATGTGCCTGGACCCTGTCTGCATGGTGAATCATGTTGCACATTATTTCAACCGACGTCTTTTAAATTATCCCCCTCCATCATGCTGCTGCGTGTCTCTATTCTTACTGCTCTCTTAAGGAGTCAAGGTAACATTGCTGGAGTGTTTGTGTTGTAGACAGGACATTGGCTGCTGTACTTAACTTCCTTGACATTAAAACACAATCACGTAACATTTCTGCTTCCACACAGCACCAGTTGACTGATGTGAAGCAGAAGGGTACTCTACAGTAAGTGTTTGTTCCCAGTGTTATTAGACCCACTCCACCACACCTCTGAGGAGGAAAGGAGAGAGAGAGTGGAAAACACACAGGAGGGTTGGTTTCAATTACATTTCAATCCCAGTCAATTCAGGAAGTCAACCAAATTCTAATTCCAATTCCAAACTTCCCTCATTGAAAAGCATTGAGTTGGAATTGAAATTTGAATTTCAGTATACTTCCTGAATTGACTGGAATTAAACTAAATGTTTAACACCAACCTTGGCAGACAGGCAGTAGCCCCTCAACAGACTAAGAATAGTATCTGACCAATCACGTGTCTGGGCTGTGACATCAGTCTAATATCCGTTGTGTGGAGACACAGAGTGGACAGGAAGAAGAGAAGAGAACATGTCCTGCACTTCACCCTCGTCTGCCGCTGAATCAGAGAAAAGCTCTGACCAGTGGGATAAACTGGGCCCTGACACTGTTGGGGTGTGTGTGTGTGTATGTGTGTGTGTGTTTTTATGTGTGCATGTGCCTGTGTGTGTAAATATTCCTGCCAGAGTGAGAGCAAGTTTGTGTTTGTGTGTAAGCAACTGGGTAAATATCTTTACTGTGCATATCAAAATATGTGTCTTCTCCAAAACAAGTTGGGAATCAGTTCTAATCACGTGGGAAAGAGGGGGAAGGAGATATGAAGACAGGGAGAAGAGGCAGAAAGAAGATAAGGAGCAGATGAGGCAGGGAGATAACAGCCCTAGGTAATCATCTGAGGCTAATTCCAAGAGGCCTGTTAGATCCCAGATAAACACAGACAATAAAACCGAGAGTGACAAGAACAGCAGCAGCCTCCTGACAACAACACAGCACTGGAGCAGAACCATTGTTCCTCAGACACACACACACACACACACACACACACACACACACACACACACACACACACACACACACACACACACACACACACACACACACACACACACACACACACACACACACGGCTACGGATGCTCAGCGAACCGACACACACCGCTCTGGTCCAACAGCTGACTCTGTCAAGATGAGTGTGTAGGGAAATGGAAGGCTGATGATTCCAATCCCATAAGCAGAAGCATTATGGGACATGGTATATCACCTCTACTGTAATTATTTGTTTGTATCGGTCATCACCTACAGTGGAATCTGACCTGAATCACCTCAACATACACTGGGCTTTAGATAGGTCTACCATGTAGGGTACATGTCACAGCGGATTGAGTTGATTATCCTCTGGTGCTGAGAGAATAAGCTACAGCCTACAACACTATGAATGGTACATAAAGGAAGTGTTAAGGGCCTTGGCGACTTGGAGTTAGATCCCATCTAGTACATACAGTAGTGGCTGGGATTGTATAGTGTATACAGTATCATGGGAATATGAAGAGGATCCAGGCTGTACCACATCTCCACGGAGGGTAGGAACAGCTGGCCAGGCTGGGGATTGTTAAAACCATTTGTTCAACATTAACTGTTACAAGAGGGAACAAGCACTATCGCGGTTGAATGAAATCTGTAAACGCGTGTGAACGCACAAACGCACGCACGCACACACACGCCAATTAACTAATGTGTGAGTGCACTTCATGGACATTGATATAGCTCTCTGATTTGAAGGGAAATAACTGTTTTCAACACACTTATTTCAGTGTAAACAGCTAAACATGTACTGTTTCTATGGTTAATCATTCTGGTTGTTTTCGGTTTACTATGTTCTAATGCTGTGATTTCTATAGTCTTTACCAACCATAACCCTTTAGTCTTGTGTTATATCACTCTTCTCTTACCCACTCCTTCCTCCCTCATGTCTTTTTCTATGTCAGTCAACCTTTATAGATGTTTCCTCCCAGTCCCCAACAGGGAAAGTAGGTTAGGATTTCTCTCTCCCTTTCTCCCTTTGTCCTTCCCCTCCATTCTTGAACTCTTTCATTTCATGCTCTCTTTTCCCAAAATCTCCTCTGTTAAATCCCTCTAAATTCCCTGTCGCCAGCCAAACAGCTAAGCCACAGCTGCAGATGAGGAACAGAGTCTGTCTTTAGTGTGAAAAGCACAGAAGAGAGGCAAAAGAGAGGAGCAGAAGCTGAAGAGAGTGAGAATGAGTAAGTAAAACAGAAATGGATGATGCTGGTAACTGGTCTCTGGGGTGCTGAGTGAAGCATGTCCCTCTGCCAGGACCACTGAGGTGTCTCTGCTTTCTGCCTGAGCGTAAAGGGATCAGTCATCCGTGCTGTGGAGCTGTGACTGACGAGTTCACTCTAATCACATTGCACAAGCGGGTGTATGTCTTCAGCTGTCACATACAGTACAACTAGATACTGGAACATAATCTGCTTATATCATACACATATGTACATTATACACACATACAGTATTACTTTACATGCAGGTATATGTAGGCTATCCATGGCCAATCAGGTCAGTAAAGAAACCTTCTCAGGAGAACTAGGCTAATGCTACATGGAGCTGATAGCGGCAAAGCTCTGCCATAAACTATACAAGAAACTATACCATAAACTATACACTGTACCATAACTATACCATAAACTATACAAGAAACTATACAAGAAACTATACCATAAACCGTTCCATAAACTATACCATAAACTATACAAGAAACTATACCATAAACTATACCATAAACTATACAATAAACTGTACCATAACTATACAAGAAACTATACAAGAAACTATACCATAAACTGTACCATAAACTGTACCATAAACTATACAAGAAACTATACTATAAACTATACTATAAACTATACCATAAACTATACCATAAACTATACCATAAACTATACCGTAACTATACCATAACTATACCATAACTATACCATAAACTATACCATAAACTATACCATAAACTATACCATAAACTATACCATAAACTATACAAGAAACTATACCATAAACTATACAAGAAACTATACCATAAACTATACAAGAAACTACACCATAAACTACACCATAAACTATACCATAAACTATACAAGAAACTATACCATAAGCTATACCATAAACTATACCATAAGCTATACCATAACTATACCATAAACTATACCATAAACTATACAAGAAACTATACCATAAGCTATACCATAAGCTATACCATAAGCTATACCATAAACTATACAAACTATACCAAAAACTATACAAGAAACTATACCATAACTATACCATAAACTATACCATAACTATACCATAAACTACACCATAAACTATACCATAAACTATACAAGAAACTATACCATAAACTATACAAACTATACAAACTATACAAATGATACATAAACTATACCATGAACCAAGCTATACAATAAAATATACCATAAACAATACCATAAACTGTACCATAAACTATACAAACTTTACAAACTATACCATGAGCCAAGATATACAATAAAAGATACCATAAACTAAGATATACAATAAAATATACCATAAACTAAGCTATACCACAAACTATATATAAACTATACCATAAGCTATACCACAAACTATACACAAGCTACACCATAAACTATACCATAAACGAAGCTATACCATACACTATACCATAAACTAAGCTATACCATAAACTATATATGAACTATAACATAAGCTATACCATAAACTAAGCGATACCATAAACTATACACAAGCTACACCATAAACTATACCATAAACTAAGCTATACCATACACTATACCATAAACTAAGCTATACCATAAACTATACCATAAACTAAGCTATACCCTAAACTATAAACTAAGCTATACCATAAACTATATCTAAACTATAAACTATACCATAAACTAAGCTATACCATAAACTATACGTAAACTACACAAACTAAGCTATACCATAAACTATACAAAAACTAAACCATAACCTATACTATAACTATACCATAAACTATATATAAACTAAACCATAACCTATACTATAACTATACCATAAACTATATATAAACTATAACTATACCATAAACTATATATAAACTATAACTATACCATAAACTATACATAAACTAAACCATAAATTATACCTATACATAAACTATACACAAACTATACCATAAAGTAAACATAAGCTATATACAAACTATACCATAAACTATACATAAATTATACCCTAAACTATACCACAAACTATACCCACTCTCAGAGAGAAAGTCATGCAAATAAAAAGAGCAACAGAGCAAAAGAGAGAGAAACAGGAGAGAAATGAGAAAGCAAGTGAACCAGATCAGAAAAGAGATCGAAAGAAGCGATAAAGGGATGGAGTGAATCGTTTGATGGTGCGATCAGTGTATCGGCTCTGATCGAGCTCAGCAAAGTGATTATCATTGCGGTCAGTCAGATAATCCTTGTGATTGTGTTGAGGACTGTGAAGCTGCCTGTAAATTGTCCTGCTGCACGGATACCAAACAGCACCACTTCACAGTGGCTAAATTAGACACTGTCCTTCTCCTTACAATAATAGGCGACAACCTCTCTTTTTCTTAATGGTGTGTACTATGTACCTTCACTTCAACCCCTCTCTACTAGATCTATTGTGTTTTTCTCGTAGGGAGATAAAGGAAACTCCTACTCTCCCACCATCTCTTTCTGTGCCTCCACAAACAATCTTTCTCTATCCACTCCCTGTATTTCATCATCTGGTACTCTTCTCACCTTTATCAATTTGTCATTTCACCCTTGGCACTCTTGGCACCCTTTTTTTTTGGCACCCTTTTTACCCCCTCCCCCTTCCCCTCTGCACCCCTCCCTTACCTCCTCCTCCTCCTCAGCACCCCTCCCTTACCTCTTCCTCCTCCTCTGCACCCCTCCCTTACTTCCTCCTCCTCCTCTGCACCCCTCCCTTACCTCCTCCTCCTCCTCTGCACCCCTCCCTTACCTCCTCCTCCTCCTCCTCCTCTGCACCCCTCCCTTACCACCTCCTTCTCCGCACCACTCCCTTACCACCTCCTCCTCCGCATCCCTCCCTTACCACCTCCTCCTCCGCACCCCTCCCTTACCTCCTACTCCTCCGCACCCCTCCCTTACCTCCTACTCTTCTGCACCCCTCCCTTACCTCCTACTCTTCTGCACCCCTCCCTTACCTCCTACTCTTCTGCACCCCTCCCTTACCACCTCCTCCTCCTCCTCCTCCTCTGCACCCCTCCCTTACCTCCTACTCCTCTGCACCCCTCCCTTACCTTCTACTCTTCTGCACCCCTCCCTTACCTCCTACTCTTCTGCACCCCTCCCTTACCTCCTCCTCCTCTGCACCCCTCCCTTACCTCCTCCTCCTCTGCACCCCTCCCTTACCTCCTCCTCCTCTGCACCCCTCCCTTACCTCCTACTCTTCTGCACCCCTCCCTTACCACCTCCTCCTCCTCCTCTGCACCCCTCCCTTACCTCCTCCTCCTCTGCACCCCTCCCTTACCTCCTACTCCTCCTCTGCACCCCTCCCTTACCTCCTACTCCTCCTCTGCACCCCTCCCTTACCTCCTACTCCTCCTCTGCACCCCTCCCTTACCTCCTACTCCTCCTCTGCACCCCTCCCTTACCTCCTACTCTTCTGCACCCCTCCCTTACCTCCTACTCTTCTGCACCCCTCCCTTACCTTCTACTCTTCTGCACCCCTCCCTTACCTCCTACTCTTCTGCACCCCTCCCTTACCTCCTACTCTTCTGCACCCCTCCCTTACCTCCTACTCTTCTGCACCCCTCTCTTACCTTCTCCTCCTCTGCACCCCTCCTTCACCCTGTCCTTCCCTGAAGCAGTCCACAGCGGCAACAGTGACTCTTTCTAGACACTTATGGTCCTATGGCAGAGAAGAGACACAGACAACACGTCCCCCTGGAGCCCACCCTGCCATCTGCATCAGTGTGTGTGTGTGTGTGCGCTCATTTGCACTCCAGATGTCCTTCATTTGATCCTTCCTTCCATCTTACCTTCTGGACCCAAATTCTAATTTCAGTATGTATCCCTATGATTAAAAAAGGTAGTCAAAAGTTCTTATAGAATTACTCTTATAGAATTTCCACATTGGTGAGGATATTGGACATTTTATTAACATTTTATTGGATAACACCTTGTTTTTAACCAGGACAGAATAATTTATAACTTACTTTTTCTGACATAATATAGGCACAGCAGATCCCCTTAATCTATGGGACACTTAAATGTGCATTTAGAGGTCATGTAATTCAATACTAATCTTTAAAACAAAAGCAATTTAGGTCAAAATAACTCATATTACCAAAGGAAATAGAGGGACAAGCAGTACAGATAGTAATAAAAACTGTACCATAGAGGTACAGAATATGTTAAGAGGAAAAACTAAAATAAATGGAGGAACTTATTCAAGAAAGATCAAGTGTAATATATGACAAAAAATAAAGTGAACTGGATGGAATATGGGGGAAAATACACAACATTCTTTTTTCATCTTCAACCTAATTTATTGAAACTTACAAATGACGGAGTCCCCCATGATTCACCAAACAATATTTTGGAAGAGAGAGCAAAGTTGTCATGCCTGCTCCCGCTCTCTCTCTCTGGCACTCAAGGGCGCCAGGCTGCGCACACCTTCATTACGCACACCTGTCACCATCATTACGCGCATCAGCGCTCATTGGACTCACCTGGACTCCTTCACTTTGTTGATTGCCTTCCCTATTTTTGTCTGCTCCCCCGTTTGTTCCCTGTGTCAGCATTATTGTCATTATGTGTTCATGTCCAGACGCTGTCCTGTCCTATGTCCGTTGATATTAAATGTTCACTCCCTGTACCTGCTTCTCGTCTCTACCAGCGTCGATCCTTACAAAAGTACTCGTTTCAGTCTCCTCCATCCAACTTCTTGATGCAATTAAAGCCTTTAAGTCCGGGAAAACTCCAGGGCTGGATGGCATAACAGTTGAGGTATACCAAACCTTTTGTGATGTACTAAGAGGACCGTTATTTGCATGTTTTAACCACTCCTATAAAAATGGTAGATTATCAGATACTCAACTTACTTAAACAGGATCCAAGTGGTAAATATAAAATCCAGTCCAGTAAAAAAATTGGAGGCCCCTTACACTTCAGTGTTGTGATGTAAAGATTCTAGCAAAATTCATAGTGCATAGAATTATGACGTTGAGCCTCCCAGGTGGCGCAGTGGCCTAAGGCACTGAATCGAAGTGCTAGCTGTGCCACCAGAGATTCTAGGTTTGAGCCCAGGCTCTGTCGCAGTCGGCCGCGACCGGGAGGCCCATGGGGCGGCGCACAATTGGCACAGCGTTGTCTGGGTTGGGGAGGGTTTGTCCGGCAGGGATATCCTTGTCTCATTGCGCACTAGCGACTCCTGTGTCACGCCTGTTGCAGTGCACGCTGACCAGGTCTCCAGGTGTACGGTGTTTCCATCCATTGGTGCGGCTGGCTTCCGGGTTGGATGTGTATTGTGTCAAGAAGCAGTGTGGCTTGGTTGGGTTGTGTTTCGGAGGACGCATGGCTCTCGACCTTTGCCACTTCCGAGTCCGTACGGGAGTTGCAGTGATGAGACAAGACTGTAACTACTACCAATTGGGGAGAAAAAAGGGGTAAAATAAATAAATAAAAATAATTATGAAGTTGTTGGATGTTATTCTTATTATGAAGTTGTTGGTATTCATAACTGACTTTAAAAAGTATTTTGATAAAGTACGCCTGGAATATTTACATTTTGTTAAATCTCTTATACACTGGGTTCAAGTTATGTATAGTAAGTCTAGGTGTAAAATAGTAAATAATGGCTACTTTTCAGAAAGTATTAAACTGTCAAGAGTAAAACAAGGTTGTACACTATTGGCATACCTATTTATTATGGCCATAGAAATGTTATCTATTAAAATCTGATCCAACAATAATATCAATGGCTTAGAAATCCAGGGTTTAAAAAGCTGCCCCCTGTACCCAGACTTTGAACTACTCCCCTCTGGGCGCAGGTATAGGGCACCCCTCAGCAGGAAAAACACAACTAGACAATCATTTGTGCCAGGTGTGATATCCCTCCTAAATAGCTCGGGCTAATGTTCCTATTGACTCAGTAAGGCCAGCAGGCTAGTATTTTCCCCCCCAAAAAATGTATTGGTATGTAACGGTTATGAAAGTTGTATTGTCAATTTTGTTTAGTATTTAAACGGCACTTTAAACATGCACATGACATTGCAACAAAATTTCCCCATGTGGTCAATAAAGTCAGTAAGTATTGTACGGTGATGATTCATGTTCTTTTAAATCCACTATTTGGATCCCTCCACAGCCTTATAGATGATCTAGATCAGTGGTCACAAGCGTTTTCCGAGTCAAGATCACTTTCGC
Organism: Oncorhynchus clarkii lewisi; assembly: GCF_045791955.1. Taxonomy (NCBI): domain Eukaryota; kingdom Metazoa; phylum Chordata; class Actinopteri; order Salmoniformes; family Salmonidae; genus Oncorhynchus; species Oncorhynchus clarkii. Next base: position 45,894,918 of record NC_092159.1, read on the forward strand.
AGTCAAAAGGCAAGCTGAGATCTACTGCTCAGATTATTATTTTACATTAACCCACACAAACAGTTGTAGGAATGAGGTTTGGGCAGTAGGCCTAATACAGATCACAGAATACTGGCTATATGATTGGCCTGCCAATATTGTTAATTAGACCATATTATATTTCAAAACTCGAGCTTTGATAACAAAATAGATCAGTTGGTTTGGCACGTGTGAGGCACTGTGGAGCATGAATTTAAATAATTTGCTCAAATCACGACGTGAGTGATCTTCAGGTCGAAAAGTCGGAGCTCTAGAAAGATGCCGAGTTTCTGACGTGGAATTCCGAGTTGGATGACCGTTCAAAACGATCCTTCCTTTCCTCCGGTGAGACTGACCAGAGAGAGGAGACACCGCCTTCCACTGGATGGCGAACCTCGAGTCGCACCACATCTGCCTCATGCACAAATTCATGTTGTTCCTATGACCAGAGAAAGTGAAATATTCCTTGATATTAAAATCGACACGACGAGCTGCTAATAATAAAATGCAGGGCTATCGATACTTGGCCACTCATTCATTGCAGCTGCAGCCCGAGCGGAAGTACGGAGAAGCACGTTTTGTAATAGTGTTGAATATAAACTTAAACATGAACTCACTCAAAAACTGCAGATCTTTGCTGTATTCGTTGACAGGTCTCTCTATGGTCATGGTTTTAAAGGTTATTAAATCTTACGTAGGTTAGTAGCCTTTAAACTTGGCTGTGGCCAGGGTCATGGAAGCTCTGTAGCCACGGCGATTTGAGCAAACCGATTGGGCAGCGCAGTAGATGCACTTGATTTAGTCACAGATTTGCCGGTCCGCCGGGTAGGCGGAGTTTGTCTCATGGGAACATTTCGCTTTCCCGGTGCGCAGGACTTTTGAATCAAGTGATGAATTGCAATATTTACCTGGAGCTAACTCTGCAAATAGCTGCTGGGTGATTTAAGTCATAGTCAGTCGATCAATATAGTAATTCTCTCAGCAAAAATGTTTATCTTTAATTTACTATCTGTAGAAACTATGAGATTAGAAAGGTTCAGAACTTTGTGAAACAGCCAGTGGAAAAAGATGTGGCAAATAAAACTGTATGGTTTTCAGAGATAGATGGAGGGATAGCTGAAGGATGGGACGAAAAACGAACAAAAGACAACTATTGTAAAATATACTGTGTCTGTAAAATGCATATACAGTGCCTTCCGAAAGTTCAGACCCCTTCACCTTTCCACATTTTGTTACGTACCAGCTTTATTCTAAAATTGATCAAAATGCTTGATACCCCATTATCACAAAGCAAAAGCAGGTTTTTAGACATTTTTGTTAATGTATGATTATTAATATTATTTTTAAATCACATAAGTATTCAGACCCTTTACTCAGTACTTTGTTGAAACACATTTGGCAGCGATTACAGCATCAAGTCTTCTATGGTATGACTCTACAAGCTAGGTACACCTGTATGTGGGGAGTTTCTCACATTCTTCTCTGCAGATCCTCTCAAGCTCTGTCAGGCTGGATGGAGAGAGTTGCTGCACAGCTATTTTCAGGACTCTCCAGTGATGTTCGATCGGGTTCAAGTCCGGGGTCTAGCTGGGCCACTCAAGGACATTCAGAGACTTGTCCCGAAGTCACTCCTGCATTGTTTTGGCTGTGTGCTTAGGGTCGTTGTCCTGTTGGAAGGTGAACCTTCGCCCAGTCTGAGATCCTGTGCGCTCTGGAGTAGGTTTTCATCAAGGATCACTCTGTTCCTCTTTGCCTCGATCCTGACTAGTCTCCTAGTCCCTGCCGTTGAAAAACATCCCCACAGCATGATGCTGCAACCACCATGCTTCACCGTAGGGATGGTGCCAGGTTTCCTCCAGACGTGGCACTTGGCATTTAGGCCAAAGATTCTTGTTCCTCATGTTCTAAGAGTCTTTAAGTGCCTGTTGGAAAACTCCAAGCGGGCTGTCATGTGTGTTTTACTGAGGAGGGGCTTCCGTCCGGCCACTCTACCATAAAGGCCTAATTGGTGGAGTGCTGCAGAGATGGTTATCCTTCTGGAAGGTTCTCCCATCTCCACAGAGGGACTATAGAGCTCTGTCAGATTGACCATCAGGTTCTTGGTCACCTCCTTGATCAAGGTCCTTCTCCCCCGATTGCTCAGTTTGGCCAGGCGCCAACTCTAGGAAGAGATGGTGGTTCTAAATTTCTCCCATTTAAGAATGATGGAGGCCACTGTGTTCTTGGGGACCTTCAATGCTGCAGACATTTTTTGGTATTCTTCCCCAGATCTGTGCTTCGACACAATCCTGTCTCGGCGCTCTACGGACAATACCTTCGACCTCAGGGCTTGGTTTTGGCTCTGACATGAACTTTTTTGCTTTTAATACATTTGGAAAATTTTCTAAAAATCTCATTTGTTATTATGGGGTATTGTGTGAAGATTGCTGAGGATTTTTTTTATTTTATCCATTTTAGAATAAGGCTATAACGAAACACAATTTGGAAAAACACCAGTCTCAACGTCAACAGCGAAGAGGCGACTCCGGGATGCTGGCCTTCTAGGCAGAGTTCCTCTGTCCAGTGTCTGTGTTCTTTTGCCCATCTTAATCTTCTATTTTTATTGGCCAGTCTGAGATATGGCTTTTTCTTTGCAACTCTGCCTAGAAGGCCAGCAACCTGGAGTCGCCTCTTCATTGTTGACGTTAAGACTGGTGTTTTGCGGCTACTATTTAATGAAGCTGCCAGTTGAAGACTTGTGAGGTGTCTGTTTCTCAAACTAGACACTCTAATGTACTTGTCCTTTCGCTCAGTTATGCATTGGGGCCTCCCACTCCTCTTTCTATTCTGGTTAGAGCCAGTTTGCGCTGTTCTGTGAAGGGAGTAGTACACAGCATTGTACGAGATCTTCAGTCTCTTGGCAATTTCTCACATGGACTAGCCTTCATTTCTCAGAACAAGAATAGACTGACGAGTTTCAGAAGAAAGTTATTTGTTTCTGGCCATTTTGAGCCTGTAATCAAACCCTCAAATGCTGATGCTTCAGATACTTAACTAGTCTAAAGAAGGCCAGTTGTATTGCTTCTTTAATCAGAACAACAGATTTCAGCTGTGCTAACATAATTGCAAAAGGGTTTTCTAATGAACAATTAGCCTTTTAAAATTATAAACTTGGATTAGCTACCACAACGTGCCATTGGAACACAGGAGTGATGGTTGCTGATAATGGGCCTCTGTACGCCCATGTAGATATTCCATAATACAATCAGCCGTTTCCAGCTACAATAGTAATTTACAACATTAATAATGTCTACACTGTATTTCTGATCAATTTGATGTTATTTTAATGGTCAAAAAAAAAAAGTGCTTTTCTTTCAAAAACAAGGACATTTCTAAGTGACCCCAAACTTTTTAACGGTAGTGTATATATTTACAAAAAAATATATATGAGGGATTGGAAATTATGCAGACAATTCCATTGATGGAAGCCACAATCTGTCTGCAATAATAAAGCTGATCTAACCCCCCACCCCCCGAGCAGCAGGGAGACACAGGAGAGAAAACATCTTCTCTGGGTTAAATTGCCATCATCTGCATGGTAATTAGAATGTAAGCTAACGAGCAAAGACTCTCGGTCAGCTCCGAGACGAAAGGTGCTAATTGGGAGGCGAGACATGAAGGGTGAGGAGGGGTGAGGAAGGGTGAGGAGAGCAAAGTCAGCTGATAGGGTATGGGACACCTAAAACGTTTATGTCTGCCAGTTGGATCATGTGCATGAGATCTCACTTCGACTTGGCCTGATGGAACTGTACTGAACAAGCAGTTCTAGAGCTCACCCATAGAGCTAGCATCTAACCCCATTTCTAAAGGCTAACTGTTAAGAGAAGCTAATCTTAGATGACATCTTACTTACACAATCCCTTATTACTTTGATGTCACTAAAGTAAGAAATAAGAAATGACATGGTAATGGTAACTGGCAACTCTTATCCAGGTTTCCCCAACTGGCAAGCCTGTGCAAATTTGGCCAATTTTCTGAGTAAAAAAAAGTATGTTTTTTTAATTAAATGTGTATTATTTATCATTTGTTGTTGGACATATAATACTGTATAAACACTAGGAAATCAGCTCCAAGTGATTTTAATTTCAGAAATCTCTTCCAAGTATTCCCAAGCAGAGGCACGTGATCGTATACAAATGTAAGCAAGGTTTGAAATGATGTTTTAGTCAAATATTAATTATGTTTGGGCTTCTTGCAGTTAATTTGCAAATTATTTGTTATTATGTTCCGACCCCACGACCATCCACTCAAGAAAAAACATTGCCCATGGCTGAATTTATTTGACGATCCCTGTTCTAGTCTATTTTAAACACAGACGGAGGAGTCAAAAGACTCTTGTTTCTCTTCCATTAGGGCTACCTGTCATCCCCATTACCTTTTCCTGATATGAAGAGACTGGATGGGCAGACGTGCTATGGTATGAGCCTATTTGCTAGCAAAACCAAGGACTGCTAGTGTGAATTCCTCAGGTTCCTGTTAGATTCAGCCTCTCCTCAATGAGACACACATAATGGGCACTAACCAGATCGTTTCCATCTGTTCTGTCCTCTCAGATAACTGTTGGAGTAGAAGAGGATGATTTGCCACGGTAGAGTATTGGGATTCACCCCAGATTCAGTATTTCTCTCATAGGCCTACAATACAGTAAATGCCAGAAAAGTATTCTCTGGTGAGCATGTTTGGTAGGCCAAGTGGTAGTCCATTAAGACTGAAGTGAGAGGGCCGTCCAGAGGATCCATCTCTTTATCTAGGCAGAGATTTTGATGGGGGGAACTAATAAAGGAATCTTGGGATGATGCATCAGATCTCACTACATCTCTGCATGACAATGTGGACACACACATACACACACTCATCAACTGTCAGATAGAATCTACTATAAGACATGTTCTCTCAGGTCAGCCCGCTCCTCCGCACACGCCACTGGCTTCCAGTCGAAGCTCGCATCCCCTACAAGACCATGGTGCTTACCCACGGACTAGCAAGAGGAGCTCCCGCTCAGCCCAGTCCAAGCTCTTCTCTGTCCTGGCACCCCAATGGTGGAACCAGCTTCCCCATGAAGCTAGGACAGCAGAGTCCCTGCCCGTCTTTCGAAAACATTCGAAACCCTACCTCTTCAAACATTATCTTAAATAATCATCCTTCTCAACCCAATTTAAAAAAACAAAAAAAACATATCCAGCACTTGATCCCCCCCTTTCTAGCTCTGACTCTACTGATAGCTACGTTATTGAGAAAAATGTTTATTTTTATGCCTGTGATGTGTCCCACCTATCTATCTTAAGATGAATGCACTAACTGTAAGTTGCTAAATGACTAAAATGTGAAATGTAATTAAGCCTCAGACCTACTTCTAAGATGTCCTACAATGAACCAAACTCAAGTGTGTGTGCACGCGCTTGCTTGCATGTGTGTGACGATCTGCGTGTGGACCGGGGGCCACAGCAACTGCAAATGCAGAAACAGCCTTGGGGTAAAAGCCCACAGTATCCTACTGGATGGAATGCATTAATATATAAATAAATGCAGCTGTCTTTTTAAAGTTCACTTGTTTTTCTGGAATAATTCAGTTGACGTGCGTACACACACACACACACACACACACACACACACACACACACACACACACACACACACACACACACACACACACACACACACACACACACACACACACACACACACACACGTGTTTTTGAGATAACATTAAATCAAAAGCCAGCTTCAGAATGACGTCACTCCAGCTGAATGTAAACTCCATGGGGTCTGGCTCCCTGCAGGGAATCAGCTCTGCTTCTGTGTAAAGCAGAGTCTCCCAACCCTGGTCCTCCGGTACCCCCAACAGTACACCTTTCTATTGTAACCCTGGACAAGCACACCTGATTCAACTTGTCAACTAATCATCAAGCCCAAGATGAATTGAATGAGATGTGTTTGTCCAAGGGCTACAGCAAAAGGGTGTACTGTTGGAGTTGGAAAACACTGGTGTAGAGGATACTGTCATCCTGAGTGGCGCAGTGGTCTAAGGCACTGCACCTCAGTGCTAGAGGCGTCACTACAGACCCTGGTTCGGTCCCGGGCTGTATCACAACTGGCCGTGATCGGGAATCCCATAGGACGGCGCACAATTGGCCCAGTGTCGTCCGGGTTAGGGGAAGGTTTGACCAGGGTAGGCCGTCATTGTAAAATAAGAATTTGTTCTTAACTGACTTGCCTAGTTTAATAAAAAATATAAAAAATGCCTCAGCGTGATAACACTGGTGTAGAGGATCCTGTCGTTACCTCAGCGTGATAACACCGGTGTAGAGGATCCTGTCGTTACCTCAGCGTGATAACACTGGTGTAGAGGATCATGTCGTTACCTCAGCGTGATAACACTGGTGTAGAGGATCATGTCGTTACCTCAGCGTGATAACACTGGTGTAGAGGATCCTGTCGTTACCTCAGCGTGATAACACCGGTGTAGAGGATCCTGTCGTTACCTCAGCGTGATAACACTGGTGTAGAGGATCCTGTCGTTACCTCAGCGTGATAACACCGGTGTAGAGGATCCTGTCGTTACCTCAGCATGATAACACTGGTGTAGAGGATCATGTCGTTACCTCAGCGTGATAACACTGGTGTAGAGGATCCTGTCGTTACCTCAGCGTGATAACACCGGTGTAGAGGATCCTGTCGTTACCTCAGCGTGATAACACTGGTGTAGAGGATCCTGTCGTTACCTCAGCGTGATAACACCGGTGTAGAGGATCCTGTCGTTACCTCAGCGTGATAACACTGGTGTAGAGGATCATGTCGTTACCTCAGCGTGATAACACTGGTGTAGAGGATCCTGTCGTTACCTCAGCGTGATAACACTGGTGTAGAGGATCCTGTCGTTACCTCAGCGTGATAACACTGGTGTAGAGGATCCTGTCGTTACCTCAGCGTGATAACACTGGTGTAGAGGATCCTGTCGTTACCTCAGCGTGATAACACCGGTGTAGAGGATCCTGTCGTTACCTCAGCGTGATAACACTGGTGTAGAGGATCCTGTCGTTACCTCAGCGTGATAACACTGGTGTAGAGGATCCTGTCGTTACCTCAGCGTGATAACACTGGTGTAGAGGATCCTGTCGTTACCTCAGCGTGATAACACTGGTGTAGAGGATCCTGTCATTACCTCAGTGTGATAACACTGGTGTAGAGGATCCTGTCATTACCTCAGCGTGATATCAACTGCTGCCCATTCATCATCCACCCTCACATTTTTTTTTCCCACCGTTTTTTCTAGATCACTTACAAACCCTTTCTAGTAGAGCCCACTGGATACTGACACTACATCATCACGATGTCATTTCTACAAATACTAGGTCTAACCACTGGACTGGCGACCACCACAGACACTCGGGACAAAGTTACAACACGGTGTTGTACATAAAACAGCTATGAGATCTGTGACGGTATCAGTGTACTGTAAATGCTGCTGTCACAGCAGAGACCCACAGGGCCATCATACAGTAGTACTTCATACATAATGCAGCATTCTAAGAAAAGGGGTCAATCATCAACAAGCACCAACTGAAAAATCACAGACGAGGCGTGAAAGTGGCCAAACAAAGTTCCCTCTTTGGTCTGTGTGGATACTGTTGGCCTCTAAGCAGGGGACTGGCTCCTAATGCAGAGAGCTGAGACGTCAAAGGATGACTGACTACTTTAATTAGGAAAGAGGGGACCCTTGGGAAGATGAGTGAGGAGGATAGTGCCAACTACTAGCCTTGGAGGACTGGCTCTGACCCAAATACACTGGCCAACAAGCAAAGGTAAAGGACTGACTGGTGCACTGTACTGTAGCTGTTGGGAAAAGGGATCAAATGCCTCTAGACTAGAGTCAACAACAAAATGACAGAGGGACTATAGGCGGAAGGTGTCATGAATATGCCTGCCCACTAGTTACGTGTTTGGCCCCTGTCAGTTAAGGTTAGGTCAGGTTTTGGCTGTGGTCTGATGCAGTGAAATGAGGCTTAACCCAGGTCAATCTTGGTTAATGCACTTTAAAGCTGTTGTGGTCTTTTATTGTGGTGGTTTTCAGCTAAGGCTGGTATTGTCTGTTGTCTGAAACAAGGAAGCAGGTTTGGCCTGTGTTGTTCAGTGCCAGGTGCTCCATGTTTTACGCCCACTGAATCTCTCACACTGACAGCTCCACAACATTGGTACCCTTCCATCCACATTACCATCTCTTTTCTATCCACCATCTCTGTGGTTCTTTGTCTCTCTTTATCGTCTCATCTTCATTCAATTGGCCTTTCTGTCTATTTCAAATGAAACCCACTGACCTTATCACCCTCACAGCCTCTAAAACGTTGGTGTTTCCATGTTCTGTTTTCTCACTCTCTCGCCAATCGTTTCTCCGACTCTGTTTGTTTCCATTACATCTTTACTCAATCTCTATTTACGTCTGTCCATACACAGCTTTCTCCACAAGCCTGAGCTCTCCTCCCTGGCTGACCACACACACACACACACACACACACACTTTCTGTGACAGGCTCTGAAATGGAGGGAGGGCGCTCCACATGTGGCTCACCAATCTGTTCATCATGTCTGTCATAAAGCAGAGACACATTGGAGATGCTTTGACTCACCAACATTCAGACAAATGATGAATGGTAATATACAGATCCAGAGCCGAGCCGAGCCCCCCCCCCCCCCCCCCCCCCCCCCCACACACACACACACACAGGATTAACCACATGGTCTTACCGTGAAGCAGGGGATGCCTGTAACCAGTGAGTAGACCAGCAGTGGGGGTATCTTGCTGGTGTCATCCGGGCCGGGGTAGGGCTTGGAGAACGTCTTGTCGTAGCAGAAGAAGCCCTGGATGTGCACAGGGAACGTGTCTGTGTACTCAAAGTAGTACGCCAGGAGAACCGTCCCTGCCATGATCACCAGCTGGAAATAGAACATGATCCCCGCGTTAGGCAAGAAGAGGAGGAGGAGGTGGCGGAGGAGAGGAAGGAGGGAGAGTCAAGTCCCGGTTCCCCTCATCCACGGAGAGAGGCATAGGAGTGATGGGAGCGAGAGAGAGGTCCGGTGAAGAGATCAATAGAGGGAGAGAGCACCTACTGTAAGCCTGACCAGTGCAGCGGGAGACAGAGGAGTGTGTGTGAGAGAGAGAGAGAGAGAGAGAGAAAGAGAGAGAAGGGAGCATCTACAGGGGAGAGGAGGAAGATGGAATAAAGATAGAATTATACTGCAACATGAAGAGAGAAAACAAAGAATATCAGAGAGCGAAAGAGAGACGGAGTGATGAGGGTGAAAAGAGTGTGAGATACAGAGGGAACTGCTTGCATTGGTATCGGTGAGTCTGAGTCTACTACGGAGGAGAAGTGGGTGTATTTTTGGATGCTGTGTGTGAAGAGTAGTGTGAATGTGATCATAAGCATCCTCCAAACCAGTTATATGAGCTGACATCCATTGTGACTGATTGATGTCTGACTCCAGGGTTTTTCTTATATAGGCAGGTCCATGGATATCAGAGATAATAATACACTACTGAGATATCAACTCAATTGCAAGTCGTCCTACAGTTTAAAATATATATATGAAAATGGTGTCTACATGTAATATTTTCCCCCACATTGAATAGACCAAAATATACTTTTCCATGACTTTTTGTATCTCATGGAATGTACACTGTACAGTAGTATGGTGGAATGGAGCTGCATCTGACTTAACTCAAATACACAAAACAAATCCTAGCTGTATGGCCTCGTTTATCATGGAAGTGAAGGGATAGTAATAGCCCCTTTCCTTCCACTTAGCTAGGGACATGGTGCTGGGTGAGGGGACATGTTTCAGCTTCACACTCCCTTAGGATAGTATCTGTGCTCCATTGCCCTATGACCATAGACACTGCCACACACACACAAACACACACACACACACACACACACACACACACCAGGGTACTCAGATATTTATATATTTTTTTGATTTGTTCAGAATCCTCTTCACTCTCTCTACCCTCCCTTGAGAGAGAGACATGTTATGCCATGTGCGGTTGTCATGGTGAAGAATGTAACGGTAGAGATGAGTTCACAATATTGTGTAATTTCATTTCCTCTCAACAGGATTTATGATTGCATAAAGTGTGAAGGTATAGTATATTTAGGTTAGCGTGATCTTGTCCTCATTCAGAATGATTCAAGGGAGAACATTGTAAGAGTAATGAAGACCAGCAGCATCACTGAAAGATACATAAGAACTCAACATAAACTCATATACTTTATAAATGGCGTTATATTAAATTATACTGTTTATTAACTGTATGTTCTATACTAACAATGAGTATGCGGAGTAGGTTTATGTTTAACTAACACATCTGCAATAGTGTAGCCTATTCCAGATACAACATTATCTCATCAACAATGATACCCAAAGCCCCTGATTTATCATATCCCAAGCCAATGTTATTCTCTCATTGTGTATCTTTATCCCCAACAGCCTGGAGAGAAACAGAAATATTTTGAAGTAGGAGTGAGTCATATCATTTCCCCGTACCATTATTTTACATATGATCTGGGAGGGATCTGGGTTGGATTTGAATCATTACATTCTGAGAACTGTCCATCTCACAGTAATGCATTTTAAAGACATCTGAGAAAATGTATGGCATTGTGTTATTAGCAGTACATTGTTCAATAAGACACAGTAACAGTAGTGAGGACATTATGCCCATTCAGGTGGCCTCTTGTCCAAATCCAGTTGTGGGTTTGTTGTTTTTTGTGCCAGTCTCACTTTCATCTGACTCGTTGGACTGGTGATGTTCAGACACATTATGTACACCCTGACACCTCCTCAACCTCCCTCTGCTGCTCGCTCTCTCTCTCTCTCTCTCTCTTCCTCCCTCTCTCACACTCAATCACTGTCTACAGTATCTCTCTCTCTCACACACACCAATCTGCTTGTATCTGACTGGTCCAGCTGTGCTGCTGTCAGAGCTCATGTCAACCAATCCCTGGTCAGTCATAATTCGTAACCTGTGATTGGATGGTCACAATGTGAAACATGGCAGTACTGTTTACAATGTGGGCCGGTCCCATTTAATATTAGCCAGTATGAAAAAATCCTTTAAAAAGGGGTAGAATAGTTACAAAAATAGATATTTTTTCCACTTTCTAAGGTCAAAATAACACTCTGAAATTGTGAAAATGATAATGCACTTACGGTGTAAGAGCTGTTGAAAAAAAATCATGGAATTTCAGCCTGTTCAGTTGGGATGGTGTTGTTTTTTTCAAGAAATGATGGTTCCGTTAGCCTGGAGGAAGAATTTGCACACTGCAGAGTGACAGGCACCTCTTCTCCTCTATTCTAAGATCATTAAGTGTTAATTGATGTGGACCTAGCTGAGGACCACCCGCAGAGCGCAGCGCCCAACACCCGTCCAACTAGAACGCTCTTCCTTTATTCTTAGTCACACACTTCTGGGTCGTGGCCAGAGACTATCTAATGTGATGATGAATGTTAGAACAGTGTGTCCTCTTCATTAAGCATGCTTCAGAAGACTGAATAGTTTAAAAGATCTACATTTGAAACTATTCTGTTTCCGAGCCTAAGCAAGTGGACATTCGCTCAGGCATCCTGACTGTGGTTATACAACTATGTTCTCCTGATCAGATGTTTTGCAGGGAGCTATTGTGCTAGCTAGTCCCACTTTAGTGTTGTTCTAGCGCTGTTATGTGTTGTTTGTGGTGGAATCGTTTCAAAATCACCTGCATCCCTCGCAGAGAGATACTTTTCTTGCTTGGGATCTTGCATTGTTAGCACTCAAACACAGGGGGACATAATTGTCATTACCTTCAATGACCACAGTTTGAGTAGCAGTCGTGACACCCACACTGCTGAACACAGTTACCCTGTCGTTACCCTTTTCAACAAAGGCTGGCCTGTCATGCACATCCTCACAACACCAGTATTCAGAATGACACAGACAGGAAGCCATTTTGCCTTTTTCTGAAAATACTGTTCCACCTTGCTTAAGTATGAAGTTAGGAATTTCACATTGTGTGTATATATTTTCCTCTCAATATGTCCCATGTCCCTGTCTTTCTTCATCTTCCTCAAATCTTAACATTTTACTTTCCCCTCTCTCAACCCCCTGATTCACCTCCTAAAATACTCTTTCTCCCCTCAGTCTCCCCTCAGGTTTCACTGTTCTCCACGTCTCCTCCCCTCGTATTTTCCCAGCTGTTCTCTAGCATAGAATGCTTTAACTGTGGTGAATATTTCATAGCTGTACATCTGTGTTCAGGACAGACCAGAAAGACATAAAGTTCTTGAAGACACCATTTAGACTACGCCAATAAACTCAGGGAATACTCCATCACTCTCACCCCAAGCTTCCAGATAAAACATGTATCATAGTCCTAACTAATCCTAATCCTTGGGTGTAATCCCAAATCCATGTTCCCTATAATAATGATACAAGAACTCAGATCAAGGCTGGATTGGTAAGGGCACGCTGTTGACACTGATTGTACAGAACATTAGGAACACCTTACTAATACTGAGTCGCACCTCCTTTTGCCCTCAGAAAGCCTTGATTCGTTGGGCCATGGACTCTACAAGGTATCGAAAGGGTTCCACAGGGATACTGGCCCATTTTGACACCAAGTTAGTTGTGCTTCCCACAGTTGTGTCAAGTTGGCTGGATGTTATTTGGGTGGTGGCCCATTCTGGTACACACAAGAATCGGTGAAGCGTGAAAAACCCAGCAGCACTGCAGTTCTTGACACACTCAAACTGGTACGCCTGGCACCTACTACCATACCCAGTTCAAAGGCACTTAAATATTTTGTCTTGCCAATTCACCCTTTGAATGACACACATACACAATCCATGTCTCAAGGCTTAAAAATCCTTCTTTAGCCTGTCTCCTCCCCTTCATCTAAACTGATTTAAAGTGGATTTAACAAGTGGCATCAATAAGATATCATAGCTTTCACCTGGATTAACCTGGTCAGTCTACAGTGTGTCATGGAAAGAACACGTGTTCCTAATGTTTTGTACACTCAGTGTATCTCCCTAAAGAGTACATAATATACTATTCCTGACCTGTGTGCCTGCCATTCATGTGTAAGCAGGCCTGTAAACAACCTATGTCATGTATGTTATATGATGTTTTATGAATGTTATGGGGGATTACAGATGTAAAATCTTAATTGGAGCCAGTTTTCTGCAGCAGGAAAATAATCCTGCACCAACAGAAAATGTGAATCATTATGTGGATATTTTTGTAGGGGTTGATACATTTTTCATTAGAGAAAATCAATTCTGACATTTTTAAGTGGAAATGACACACTTTAGAAGCCTTTTTAAGACTCAAATACACTTTGCAAGTTTGCATTTCCTGCTGGGCAGAAAAATTCTCGGCATCAAAAGAACGAGGAAATTAAGATCCTACATCTGTAGAGATGCCGTTTGCTTTTCAAAGTGCTTTTCTCTGCCTCCATGTATGATGCATTCTCTCCCTCCATCTTACAGTACATGGTCTAACCTTACTTCATGGCTCCAAGCTCTGCTGACAGACCTCACCCCCCACTGAGAGGACAACTTTACAGAGGGACTCCCATGCTGAGTGGACAAGACTGTGTAGCGTGATGCTCACTACCACTGACCACCATACTCTAACACAGGGTCAGCTGAAATATTTGTACATAGTTTTGTCTCAACGTACAGTATATTTTTCTCAGGAGGAACAGCCATGTCCCTTGGTGCTGCTAAAGCAGTGTGCTCTGAAAGAGCAGTTTTGTGTTTTGCTGGGTGGGGTGGGCGGGTTCAGATGGAGAGCTGGGCACAAGGGCCCACGTCAAACACATGCTGTCCATTAAGAGCCCCCAACAGCCTTCCACTCTACTGCCATCACACACGCTACACTGAACCGCCCAGACATGACAGGAGACATGGGGAGAGAGGAGGGGGAATGCAGGGAACAGGTGCAGGACTAGGGGTGGTGGTGGTAGCAGCAGAAGTCCCCTCTCTCCCCCTCTACAGTCACAAAAATAACATTCACTAAGGACCAGGTCCAACGGTGAGGGTAGAGGGCACAATAACAGATGATTTTATGATTCACTAAGTGTGTAGATTAAATAAAATTCCCTTCAACTTGCTTACCTTACCCTATGTGCATACAAGTGTTTGTGTGTGTGTTGGTGTGTGCTGAATCGCATGTTGAGCTGGGAGGCTCCTCTGTAACTGACTGTAAAGTGGGCTGGGAGGGGGGCTCAAATGGACGTTGTGTAACCTTTAAAAACACACAACCCTCTCCAGGGTACTGACCAATGCATGTGGAGAAGAGAGATCACTCCTGCCCTCCACACTATAAGACACGATGCAACAACACAGAGACGGTTGTCACTGGCATCCTCAGTCTAAGGAGTTGGTGTTGCCCTCATTACATACAACTTAATATACTCTTATTGTGTGTCAACAATCAAATCTCTCCTAGGTAGATGTTCCCATCCATGCAGCTGACAGCAGGTCAGTGTTAATTATAGCTCAGCTACAGACTACAGTAGAGTTGGCAGGACTGTGCTCTAATCCTGATCTCAGGCCTGTGCCAGACAAACAGGTGAGCTGAATGGGAGATTAGTGAGGCTGGAATGGAGATATTCTTCTTCAATCAATCTATACTCTTAATTTTCTTCAATCCTTTCTCTTCATTTCTTTCATAAGATCCATCTCAACATCTATCAGACCCACATGTTGAATAGCTAGCAACATTAGAGATAGTACTTTTTGCTCATTCTGCCAGCCAGCAGCTGATCATGTGACTATTTGACAGAGCAGATAATAGTCAATAGAAACGTGTGAGTATGAGAGAGTGTGAGTGTGAGAGAGTGTGAGTGTGAGAGAGAGACAGACAGAGAGAGAAACAGACAGAGAGAGAAACAGAGACAGAGACAGAGAGAGAGAAAGAGAGAGACGGAGAGAGAGACAGAGGGAGACAGAAAGAGAAAGAGCATGAAAGCATGAGAGAGCAAAATACGGAGATGGAGGAGGAAAAATAGATGGACGAGGAGGGATGGGAGATTAAATTAACAGGAAGTATGTCTCACTGTGCATTGTTGGGTCTGTACAGATCCCAGTGGTGGGAGGAAGAAAGGAAAGCAGAGGAAGAGGAGGTGTACAAGGATGGAGGGAGGAAAGAGAGGACGGGATGGCGGGGGAGTGGAAGGGACAGGAAAAGAGAAAGGTTGAGAGGGGGTGAGTGAAGAGAGAGGGAGGAGAGTGAAAAGGGCATATGAGAGGTACTGTAGCATGGAGAGGTTGGTAGTTTGGCATGCTTTCAGGGCTGTGTGTGTGTGAGAAAAGGGGAGAGAGAGAGAGAGATAGAGAGATAGAGGGAGAAAGAGTAAGAGCGAGAGAGGAAGAGAGAAAGAGGAAGAGAGAGATGACCGATCTGTGTGAAAGAGTGGAGGAGGGGGAGAGTAGAATGGGTACAAAAGAGAGAGATGTGATCTGAGCTTAGATCGTCCTCCAGAAAACATCTCTAGGGCTCCTTCTTGAAATATCTCTTTCTCTCTGTTTCTGCTTTTCAATCTTCACTCCCTCTCCCAACCACTCTTTCTTTTCCATGTAACTTCTCCGCTATGCAACTCTCCTCTGATTTCCCCCTCTTGTCATGAAATCCCTCTCGCCCTATTTTCAGTACAGCTCTTCTTTTGTCCCAGTGATGCCTCTGTCGTACACTATGTGAGGATGGGTGGGGCTGTAAACTGGGTTATAATGGCTGGTAAACAGACCCACAGACCAACACACAGGGGGGCCTGAATCACTGGGTGTAAATATTCAGTCAGATCCATACCCCTTCATAGTGTGGGACCAGGGAGGAGACCCTGTACTCACATTACACTGATTACACTGCAAAAACACATACATTAATGCTACAGCACATATCACAGTTCCTGCTTCTTACGAGTGTAGACACACTCACCTGAAAATGATGTGAATGAAGGCTTATAAAATCTTTACATTGCAGGTCCTTTATAAATATGGAATTACACAGGAATAGCAGTAAAAGCTGCAGTCTACGGTGTTGGGTTCTAAATTGAAATATTGAAATATCCTTAGACATGTAACCATATTAGAACTGGGTGTATGGAAATTTAGAGTGAGAAAGGGGAGTGCAGAAAGTTATACAGCCAACTGCTTAAGGTGTTTACACATATTCTATGTTTTGAAACACATTTAATCCCAAATGAGGTATTATAAATGAAACACTAAAAGGATGGGGAACTTTGACAAAGTGATACTAAGAGACCACATTCACAGAAGATTGATTGACAACTGGCTACAGCGACAACAATCACCCACTTCTCTTTCATATCGTCTGCGATCGCTAAAGATTGGAAAGCTGCCGTGTTCATCCCTCTCTTCAAACGGGGAGACACTCTAGACCCAAACTGTCACAGACCTACATCCATCCTGCCCTGCCTTTCTAAAGTCTTCGAAAGCCAAGTTAACAAAACAGAACACCGACCATTTCGAATCCCACTGTACCTTCTCCACTATGCAATCTGGCTTCCGAGCTTGTCATGGGTGCACCTCAGCCACGCTCAAGGTACTAAACTATATAATAACTGCCATCGATAAAATACATTACTGTGCAGCTGTCTTCATTGACCTGGCCAAGGCTTTCGACTGTCAATCACCTCATTCTTATCGGCAGACTCAACAGCCTTGGTTTCTCAAATGACTGCCTTGCCTGGTTCACCAACTACTTCTCAGATAGAGTTCAGTGCGTCAAATCGGAGGACCTCTGGCAGTCTCTATGGAGGTGCCACAGGGTTCAATTCTCGGGCCGACTCTTTTCTCTGTATGTATCAATGATGTCGCTCTTGCTGCTGGTGATTCTCTGATCCACCTCTACGCTGACGACACCATTCTGTATACCTCTGGCCCCTCTTTGGACACTGTGTAACAAACCTCCAGACGAGCTTCAATGCCATACAACACTCCTTCGTGGCCTCCAACTACTCTTAAATGCTAGTAAAACTAAATGCATGCTCTTCAATCGATCATTGCCCACACCCGCCCGCCCGACTAGCATCACTACTCTGGACGGTTCTGACTTAGAATATGTGGACAACTACAAATGCCTAGGTGTCTGGTTAGACCGTAAACTCTCCTTCCAGACTCACATTAAGCATTTCCAATCCAAAATTACATCTAGAATCGGCTTCCTATTTTGCAACAAAGCCTCCTTCACTCTGCCAAACATACCCTCGTAAAACTGACTATCCTACCGATCCTCGACTTCGGCGATGTTATTTACAAAATAGCCTCCAACACTCTACTCAGCAAATTTGATGTAGTCTATCACAGTGCCATCCGTTTTGTTACCAAAGCCCCATATACTACCCACCACTGCGACCTGTATGCTCTCGTTGGCTGGCCCTCGCTTCATACCCGTCACCAAACCCACTGGCTCTAGGTCATCTATAAGTCTTTGCTAGATAAAGCCCTGCCTTATCTCAGCTCACTGGTCACCATTGCAGCACCCACCCGTAGCACGCGCTCCAGCAGGTATATTTCACTGGTCATCCCCAAAGCCAACTCCTCCTTTGGCCGCCTTTCCTTTCAGTTCTCTGCTGCCAATGACTGGAACGAATTGCAAAAAATCACTGAAGCTGGAGACTTAGATCTCCCTCACTAACTTTAAGCATCAGCTGTCAGAGCAGCTCACAGATCACTGCACCTGTGCACAGCCCATCTGAAAATAGCCCACCCAACTACCTCATCCCCATACTGTTATTTTTGCTTTTTTGCACCCCAGTATCTCTACTTGCACATTCATCTTCTGCACATCTATCACTCCAGTGTTTAATTGCTATATTGTAATTATTTTGCCACTATGGCCTATTTATTGCCTTACCTCACTAATCTTACTTCATTTGCACACGCTGTATATAGATTTTTCTATTGTGTTATTGACTGTACGTTTGTTTATCCCATGTGAAACTCTGTGTTGTTGTTTATGTCGCACTGCTTTGCTTTATCTTGGCCAGGTCGCAGTTGTAAATGAGAACTCATTCTCAACTGGCCTACCTGGTTAAATAAAGGTGAAATAAAAAAATTCACAAAAAAACTTATTGAATGCAAAATGGTGGAATGCTTCAATCAGGAATGTTTTAGAGCCTCTTAGAATGACTGAGTGGATGTGCAGGGGTACGAGGTAATTGAGGTAGATATATACATATAACTAGTAACTAAGTGATGTGATGATAGATAAAAGTAGCAGCAGTGTATGAGATGAGTCAAAAACAGTTTGTGCAAAAAGGGTTGATGCAGATAGTTAAATAGTTAACCATATAGCTAGCCAGACTAACTAGTTATACTTGGTGCATCGCTACTGCTAGCCATGCGATAGCAGAGAGAACAGTCTATGGCTTGGGTGACTGGAGTCTTTGACATTATTTAGGGCCTTCCTCTGAAACCGACTGGTATAGAGGTCCTGGTTGGCAGGGAGCCCGGCCCCAGTGATGTACTGGGCCGTACACACTATCCTCTGTTGCGCCTTGCCGTCGCATACCAAGCAGTTGCCATACCAAGCGGGGATGCAGCTCGTCAACATGCTCTCAATTTAAATCTCTCTTTAAGAAATGTCTCCCACACTAGCTCCAGAGGTAGTGTGGAAGAAATCTACATCACATACCGCCCTCTGAATGGTACAGTGTAAAGACAACAGCTCTCCCACACCACATGTCCATGCAAGAATTACCTGAATTACACCAATACCAGTAGGCAGCATTTTTGCTTTGTTAGCCAAATTTGTGAATCATTGCGTTAATCAAGTCTGCAACACTATGTGCAATATGGTTTAGATGAGAAGCTCCTGTATAGTTTGAATTGCTATCCTCATTTTGTTTGTCCATGTACAATGACATTAACAGTATGCTAATAGCTACACTCCCACATGAAGCAGGAATGTGGCTTTGGCCACACCACATCAAAGGCTTGTGTAAATAGAAAAGTTGATAATCTGATAGATCTCACTAGACATATTTTACTCATGTAAATCCACCTTTAATGTACACTCCCCTATGTATTTATTAATATTATTTGGACAGTGAAGCTAGAAAGTTTAATTTGGCTCTATGCTCCAGCATTTTGTGTTTGAAATAAAATGTTAAATACAAGGCAACAGTACAGAATGTCACCTTTACTAAGAATTCAAGGCACACCTAACCAGCATGGCTACCACAGCATTCTGCAGTGATATGCCATACCATCTGGTTTGTCCTTAGTGGGTCTATAATTATAATCTATAAACCAAGAAGGAGAGTGATGGAGGGCTGCATCAGATGATCTGGCCTCCACAATCACCAGACCTCAACCCAATTGAGATGGTTTGGATGAGTTGGACAGCAAAGTGAAGGAAAAGCAGCAAAGAAGTGCTCAGCATATGTGGACACTCTTTCAAGACTGTTGGAAAAGCATTCCAGGTGACTACCTAATGAAGCTGGTTGAGAGAATGCCAAGAGTGTGCAAATCTGTCATAAAGGCAAAGGGTGGTTACTTTGAAGAATCTAAAATATATTTGTATAAAATAAAAGCACTTCATGCATCAACTCTCCCACCACACTCAAGTAGCGCAGCGGTCTAAGGCACTGCATCTCAGTGCAAGAGAATCACTACAGTTCCTGGTTCAAATCCAGGCTGTATCACATCTGGCTGTGATTAGGAGTCCCATAGGGTGGTGCACAATTGGCCCAGCGTAGTCTGGGGTAGGCTGTCATTGTCAATAAGAATTTGTTCTTAACTGACTTGTCTAGTAAAATAAATATTTCAAAGTGTCATAAGTATTTTGTCAAATTCTCTTACAGTGCTTTCGGAAAGTATTTATGACCCCTTGACTTTTTCCAAATTGTTACGTTACAGCCTAATTCTAAAATGGATTAAATCATTTTTTCACCCTCATCAATCTACACACAATACCTCATAATGAAAGCAAAAACAGGTTTAGAATTTTTTTGCAAATTTATTAGAAATAAAAAACTGAAATATGACAGGCACAAAGACCACACCCCCAATACATACTTTTTGGAGGGTATGATATTTATGCCTCTGTAACTTTCTCACTCATCATTATTCAGAATTAATTCCATGAAACATTCACTTCTAGTGGGTACAACATAATCTGAAACAAAAGCAAAACAAACAATGAATTTGTCCAAATACTTCTGAAATAGTGACTTCCGAATCGCAGTCTTTCACCAGTCATTCATGCTTCTCTCATTATTTTCCTTGAACTACTACTTTCCCTTCCACAGTGCAGAGCTGCTGAAAACACTGTGCTGTGGCTACCTCAAGCTGGGCTGGCTGGCTGGCTGTCTGGCTGGCTGGCTGAGTGCTGAGTGCTGAGTGCATTCTCCCTGCTTTGATTCAGAGGCCAAAACATAAAGCAGGGGCAGCTCTTTAATGGACATTTACCAGATGGCAACCAAAGGAAAAGTCCGTTTTTCTTTGTGTCTTAGGGCTCCAGCTGATCACAGCACTCTAAAAAAAATGTGTGTGTGTGTGTTCTTTGTGCACTTCACTTGAAAGACTCTCTCCGACAGGTGTTACCCACCATCACACACTGGGGTTATTTTTAGAGACGGAGGAAGCAAAAGAGAAGGAAAGGTGTTTTTTCACCTATTTAAAGTGTTAATGAGGCTGTGTGTGTGTGTGTGTGTGTGTTCTTCTGAACAATAATTACAATTCTACTAAAGTCAAGGCAACTCGTTTTGAAATGGACAGATGTGGAATATTCATTACAGTAAATTGTCACCATTACCATTCCTTGTCCTTTCTGTGAATAAACCAACACAACAAAACTGAGCTTCATTGGCTAAATACAACATGAGCAGAATATAAAGACAAATTGACTCTGGTTAGACACACAAAACCACGACGAAACAGTATTACTGAGCTTCCAAAAGCAGCTCTGAAAGCCCTAACAGTACATCAACAGTGCCCTCTGGTGGGTATAGAGTCCTATAGAGTCCTCCCATGGAACGCCGAGGGGAATGGTCCATCACACTGCATGTGGTGAGAGATAGATGATGCCCACACACAAACACAAATGAGTACTGCTCATTATGAGTACTGCTCATGCCAAAGACATTAAACACCCCTGCAGTCACGGACATCTCCAACGTGATTCTGACTCATAACCATTCAGTCCAGAACAGTGTCTGAGAAACGTGGGACATGTTCGATAAGAGGGGAAAGCACATCGTGTAGAACAGAACGGGTCATTTAACGTCCAAATAAAACATTTGAAACATTGAGAGTAAATCAGTTATCGTTGCTTTTTAAAATGTTAGAGTAGAGTGTGTGTAGAGCATATTACTTGACTACATCTTTATGGTTTAAGTTTTGGTTCATTGAAGTTGATGTTTCCAACTATTCGGCTAGGTTATTCCTGCTTCCATATTGCAGCTGCAGCCATTATACAAAACACATTCCCACACTTCATAAACTGAATCTGTGACCACCCATACATGGTGCTGTGTGGACAGGACACATCAATATTAGGTTACAAGACGCACCACACACCCCAATCACATGACACCGGCTGTCCAATAGCAGTACATCCAAAGCTATCAGAGGGGCATGGAGGGGGACTTTGTATTTCCTCCTCCATTGGTCTGGATAACTGTTTATGTTAATGTGGCCTTTACAACCCAAAAGCTGAGTTCTCTGCTACACCTGATTACTTATACACACACAGTGGATTATTTCCTAAAAGCATGTCTGTGTTCTGACAATGGCATTTCCATGCATCTTTTGTATCAACCCAGTGCTGAGAGAAACTGACCCGTATAAGCGCTATTGATGTTGAAATTCACATTCAGATAGAAGAGACGGAAGGAGATATCTATATCTAATAAATGTCTATGACTTTCAAGGAGGGAGGGAGGGAGAGAGAGAGAGAGAGAGAGAGAGAGAGAGAGAGAGGCTAAAGCCTGCATAAGAAGGTAGGTAGTGGATGAAAGGAGGTAGAAGAGAGAGAGACAGACAGAAAATGTATCCAGCTGATTGGTTTCCATGGAAACGGGCTGATGAGGTGTGAGTCTAAATAAAAGAGCAGGTCCTGGTTCAGTCTAAATCACTGTCTGTCTGTGACACACCGCTGGGGAGGGGAGGGGGACAGGGAGAGGGAATGGTTGGGTCTCGGTCAGACCACACTGTCACATCTTCTGCACTCACTCACTGCTACCTCACATATTGCACATTATGATTCCACAAATCCCACATATCACTACAACTGTACTGAATACCACAAGTTATGTAGCACTTCATTCCTCATACAATTCTTTTCACCTTACATGTCATACATCACACCTCACATATAGACCTCACATATTTCACATGACACAGAACACCTTGTACCTCAAATATCACCTATTCCACCTCACATTAAATATGTATGAGGGATGGCATAGCGGACTAAGGGAGTGCTTTTATTGTGGACCATAAACTAACAGCTTCAATACCCTCTGAGTAATGTAGCTCCCACAGCAATACGGGACACGCCTACGGGAGAGACCCTGTCCTGTGTGTGCGTGTGTGTGTGCGCCTGTAATCTGTATGTGAGTGTGTGTGTGTGTGCGTGTGTGCGTGTGTGCGCGTGTGTGTGCATGTGCCTGACAGTGTGTGCAGAGCATCCAGTACCTATCCAAAACCCAGTTAGCTGTGATATCACTAAATTCTTCAATGGATCAGATGCAAAGACTCATATAAACAGGAAGCAGAGATCACATATTGTAGCAGTGTGAAGACAGGAAGCTCCATCTGAACAGATTACATACTATAACAACTATTTTATACCCACTTGATCCATGTTACTCCGTCTCAGCCATGCCAGAGAGACCGTGGCAGAGAGACCGTGGCAGAGAGACCGTGGCAGAGAGACCGTGGCAGAGAGGTGGATGTGTGTTGAGCTGACAATATTTACAACATTTTCCACTGAAGCTAAATATGAGAAAGTGTTCCCTGGCTGCTGGACAGCAGACAACAGCCAATTGAGGTCAAGTAGTAGAATGAATGGAGCTCATTGAGCTCTGAGAGGAGCGGAGGGGGGTGAGAAACTGAATATGGGGAAGGTTAAGGGATACGGAAATTCTCCATAAAGAGATATCATCAACCAGCATGAAGAGGCCCTACTGGACCCATGAGGAGCCAGAGGGTCCATCAGCTCCTCCCAGTAGTGTCATTTTAGCCAATCAGGAAAATAAAGACTTGGCAACTCACCTCAACAAACAAGAAGCAGGGAACTATGGAGCTGCTGCTCTTCAAACCCGGCTTCTCCTCCTCCGCCGCCATCATTCTCTCGTTCTCTCTCTCCTGTCCTCTCTCCAGTACTCTCTCTCTCCTCACACCTGTGAAGGAAAGAGCGTTCCAGGTCAGTAAGAGTTGTCTTGATCTAAAGGCAGCTTGAGGCCAAGCTCAAAGTATAACATTTAAGTTTTATCCCATGACAAGAATGTAGCGTTGGATGGAACAATGGGTCTTGATGTTCTTATACAGAATGACAATTTTGTTTACATGTTACCTCTGTGGCCATGAGACAAAGTGCAAAGACCCTACCCCCCCACCCACACACTCCCTCCCACTCTCCTCAACAAACACAAAGAAACAACTAAATAGTATAAAATAAGCCTATCAGTGTGCAGTAATGAGCCTCTCCCTCAGTCCTGATGAGTCAGTGCTGAAATGAAAATACAGATTGTGTCTAACACTGAATGCCACTATAATGAATGGAACCTTTATGAGTTAGAATAAACATAAATCAAGCCAATACACAACACAACATGGAAATAGCATATCTTAATGATGCAAAGTAGTCTTAGATTAGAAATATGCTTTTGACATTTGCATAATCACATTTCTGTTCTCATCTATACTGAATTAGACTATATTCCAACCAAGGCACAACCCTCTGTCTTCATGTCTCATTCAATGTCATGTCTACACGCTTTACACCACAGGTAAGGGTGCTCTCGAGCGGCTAGATGTTCATTACCGTTCGGGCCATCAGATTTGCCTGCCACCAATGCTCCTTATAGGGCACATCACTGCACTCTATACTCCTCTGTAAACTGGTCATCTCTGTATTCCAGTCGCAAGACCCACTAGTTGATGCTTATTTATAAAACCCTGTTAGGCCTCACTCCCCCCATCTGAGAGATCTACTGCAGCCCTCATCCAGTCACATTCTGTTAAAGGTCCCCAAAGCACACACATCCCTGGGACCGCTCCTCTTTTCAGATCACTGCAGCTAGCGACTGGAACGAGCTGCAACAAACACTCAAACTGGACAGTTTTATCTCCATCTCTTCATTCAAAGACTCAATCATGGACACTTACTGACAGTTGTGGCTGCTTTGCGTGATGTATTGTTGTCTCTACCTTCTTGCCCTGTGTGCTGTTGTCTGTGCCCAATAATGTTTGTACCATGTTTTGTGCTGCTACCATGTTGTGTTGCTACCATGTTCTTGTCATGTTGTGTTGCTACCATGGTGTTGTCATGTGTTGCTGCCTTGCTGTTATTGTCTTAGGTATCGCTTTATGTAGTGTTGTGTCTCTTGTCTTTATGTGTGTTTTGTCCTATATATATATATATATATATATATATATATATATATATATATAAATATATCCCACCCCCGTCCCTGCAGGAGGCCTTTTGCCTTTTAGTAGAATAACAATTTGTTCTTAACTGACTTGCCTAGTTAAATAAAGGTGAAGTAAAATAAAAATACACTTTATCCCCAGGAGAATTACCTTGAGGGGAAGAATACAACAAGCTAGCCTTGTCGGTTCAAGGCAAGGCTAAAGGACAGACAGGAACAATGCAAACTGGACATGGTGCTCAGTCAGTGAGGAGTCTCCTGAGCTGGGACCTTAGGTTTTCCCTGAATACAGGAACAACTACAGGCCCTAGTCATAGGCTATTGCGAGTCAGGTGGTCAGGTGAAACGCAGGGACCTTCTTACGACCATCCAACCTCTGTGTACCAGAACTCCTCCTGAAAAGATCCTATAGCTTGGATCAGGTCTGTGAGAGTTCCCATTTCCTGGGCGTTGTCAGATTGACCTCTATTCGGAGGAAATTAGTGTTGTGTGCCTCCCCCCACTGACAGTCAGTCTGGCAGGATGTCAGAGAATAGGCTGTGAGGATGAATAAGGAATGACACTGGGCTCTTAGCAGCAGAGAGAACGAAGAGAAGCAGGGCTGCTTTTAGAAATATCTCTCTCTCTCAAACATCGTGTAGCTGTGACTGAACAAGCTGAGGCACCAGGTAAGGGAAAATCACACAGGATATTTTGGTGATCCTGCTCTACTGATCCCAGCAGCTGATGGGCAGTGTAATGCAGCCTGGGGGGGACGGCCAGGTGTCTAACGTCCCTAAGATCAGGATGCCAGGAGGAGGGATGAGAGAAAGTCAGAACACAGGTGTTGCTATTTGAGATGGAACAGTGTCTGTCAAAGAGAAAGCCTCTGTGTCCACATGTGCTACATACCGAATAGACAAGATGTAGCATTTTGTAGAAACCTTTTGGGTGGGCAAGGAGGAGAGGGAGGAGAGAGAGATTTGTTGAGGAAGATAAAAGTAGGACACCAAGGGCAATTTTACCCAGAGATAGGAGAGAGAGTGTTGTTTGTTAGCATATGCCTGCCTGCGCATGCGTGTGCGTGTGTGTGAGTCCAGCTGGATTTGATCTGAAAGGGAGGCAGGGTGACAGGAGTCCTGATCTTGTTGGCTTGCCATCCGTCAGAGAGCCCAGCCAGCCTGTCATCACTGAGACACTGCAGCCCACAGACACACACACAAACACAAAAGTGAGAGAAATTGAGGGAAGAGAGGAAAATACCAGGGAAAGAGAGAGGGAGGAAAAAGAATGAGAGATGGGGGTTAGGAGGAAAGGACATGTGAAGTGAATGAAAGGATGAGGATGAGGTTGTTAATATGAATAGACTAGTGACTAGTTAGCTGACACAGAGGAGGAGGAGAACTATACAATATCCTGCTGATCTGAATCTACAGTCATAGGAGAGGAGCCCAGGAAACCATATGTCCACTCTCCTCCCTCAGACACACACACGGACATGCACGCATGCGACACACACGCACAGGCACATGTACAGACACACACCGCCTGGGGACACAAAGGCTAATTGGACACTACAATCTGGATCACGGCTGCCTTCACGTCCAGCTATTTCTACCACATACTGAGAGATACTACACACAGATATATTACAACTGCACAGATATATATTGTAATATTCTATATGAACATAAAAGAGCAAAGTACAATGTACAGTGCCTTCAGAAAGTATTCATATCCCTGAACTTATTCCACATTGTTGTTACAGCCTGAATTCAAAATGGATTCAATATTTTTTTCTTACCCATATATACAATATCCCATAATGACAAAGTGAAAACATTTTAGCAAATTTACTGAAAAATCTCATTTACATCAGTATTCACACCCCTGAGTCAATACATTTTATAATCACCTTTTGGCAGCGATTATAGCGGTGAGTCTTTCTGGGTAAGTCTAAGAGCTTTGCATACCTGGATTGTACAATATTTGCACATTACTCTTTTTTAAATTCCTCAAGCTCTGTCAAGTTGGTTGTTGTTCATTGCTAGACAGCCCTTTTCAAGTCTTGTCATAGACTTTCAAGCCTAGTTAAGTCAAAACTGTAACTAGACCACTCAGGAACATTCAATGTGGTCTTGGTAAGCAACTCCAGTGAATATTTGGCCTTGTGTTTTAGGTTATTGTCCAGCTGAAAGGTGAATTTGTCTCCCATTGTCTAAGTAGTCTATCAGCAGACGGAACCAGGTTTTCCTCTAGGATCTATTCCATTACTTTTTTATCCTAAAATACTCCCTAGTTCTTGCCGTTGACAAGCATACCCATAATATGATGCAGTCACCACCATGCTTGAAAATATGAAGTGAACTGTTGTGCTGAATTTGCCCCAAGCATAACGCTTCGTATTCAAACAGGATGCATGTTTTGGAATATTTTTATTCTGTACAGGCTTCCTTCTTTTCACTCTATCATTTAGGTCAGTATTGTGGAGTAACTACAATCTTGTTGATCCATCCTCAGTTTACTCCTATCACAGCCTTTAAACTCTGTTTTAAAGTCACCATTTGACTCATGGTGAAATTCCTGAATGGTTTCCTTCCTCTCCAGCTACTGAGTTAGGATGGATGCCTGTATCTTTTGTAGTGACTGGGTATATTGATACACCATCCAAAGTGTAATTAATAACTTCACCATGCTCAAAGGGAGATTCAACGTCTGCTTTTTTTTTTACCCATCTACCAATAGGTGACCTTCTTTGAAGCATTGGAAAACCTCCCTTGTCTTTGTAGTTGAATCTGTGTTTTAAATTCACTGCTAGACTGAGGGACCTTACAGATAATTGTATATGTGGGGTACAAAGATGAGGTGGTCATTAAATCATAATGTTAAACAATATTATTGTAAGTCCATGCAACTTATTATGTGACTTGTTGAGCAAATGTATACTCCTGAACTTATTTAGGCTTGCCATAACAAAGGGGTTTAATACTTATTGACTCAAGATATTTCAGCTTTTCATTTTTTATTAAATGGTAAAACGTATTTCCTCTTCGACATTATGGGGTATTGTGTGTAGGCCAGTGACAAAACAATCTTAATTTAATCAATTTTAAATTCAGACTGTAACATAACAAAATGTGGAAAAGGTCAAGGGGTGTGAATGCTTTCTGAAGGGCACTGTATATGGCAGTCTGGTTGATCCTTTCATCCTTGAATGTAGCCATCCCCCTGACACAGTACTACTTAGAGAGGTACAGGGTAGTATATTCAATGTGTTTGTACAGTCCAATGCAGCATTTACATGGCACTGTCTGCTTCTTTCTTTCACCCTTTGTGTGGCTATCCTGTGCTGCTGAATACTCTCCTATAACCAATCACGTTCAAAGAGATCAGTCCAAGTCCCTTTAATCCCTGCACTGTTGTCTTGGTGCATTACCAAGGTATGTGTAGTTAGCATGCAGGATGGTAGTATGTTGAGTGCGTGTGCCTTGCTCTTGACAGACATGTTTCACTCAAACCAGACCACATGCTGAATCTGCAGATATCATGTGTGCAGAATACATGAACACACACACCTTCACTTACATGCGGTGATACACCCCCCCCCCCTGCCATAGAGACAATCCCACTTCACGCTATTAATAGGGCGGTGTAGGTAGGGGGGGGGGGGACCCTAATAGGATTTCAGAACGCTAGGTTATTAGAGCTTCCCTTTGGGGAATACCATGGTGAAACATTCCTCACCGCCACATAAACACCAAAACACTCTCACTGCCTCTCTGCATCAGACCACAATCTGAACCATTGACATACAGAGCAATGTTAGCATGCTAATGCTCCTCATACTGCAACCCATGCAGACAGATGAGAGGAAAACAGACGGAGGAGAGGAAAACCCATCACCCCCCTCCTCTTACCTTAGACACCTCGCTGCTGCCTAGCTCCTCTGTTGCCGTGGCACCAGATTCCTACGCGGAGGCCATATCAGATGAGGGAAAGTGTAGTGAAAATCTCCCCACCCAGCTGCCTCTCTATCTCTTCTCTTCTTCTTCTCTCCTCCTCCTGATGCTCCAGAGTGAAGCGTGGTACTGGAGCTCCTCAGACAGACACGCGCACGGAGATAAAGAGCGCTAGCGACTCCCCAGCCCTCCTCATACACTCGACACACTCCCCCTCTAATTAGCCACTTCAAATAAGCAGCCTGGGCTAATCAATTAAGTGTCGGGAATTACTGCATGTGCTGCGCTGTCTTCCAATACAGACCGAGAGGCAGCGTGTGTGGAAGATTGTGTATTCGTGTGTGATTAAGAGAGAGAGAGATGTGTGGAATCTGTGCCACTAGAGAGAAGCTCATTTGTATTCAAAACTTGTTTCCTTCCATCCCTCTCTCTCTCTGTCCTCCCTCTCTCTCGCAGTGAATGAGGGAGGGAGGGAGGGGATGTAAACCCCAAACAGAGTGGTGTGTGTGTGAGAGAGAGAGAGAGAGAGAGAAGGATTGAGGGAGGGGGGAGCTCAGGTGTGCCTTTTTGTCGGGCTGCAGCCTGTCTGCCTCAGGGCACACAATCCAATAAATACATGGCTATTGATCTAGGGCTGGTGTGGGTTTAATACTGCAGGTCAGGACTGATAAGAGATAGGGGCTGGCTGCCTGCCTGCCACTGTTAAACAGGACAGGGTCAACAGCCAGAGGGGAACTGTTATAGTGGAAGGGAGAATCAGAGTGTGTGTAGAGAGTGAGAGAGAGAGAGAAAGAGCAACACAATTAGACCCAACCAAATCATGAGGAAACAAAAAGAGAATTACTTGACACATTGGAAACTAAGCTGCACTTCCTGCCTTCCTGCCAAATGTATGACCATATTAGAGACCCATATTTCCCTCAGATTACACAGATCCACAAAGAACTCGAAAACAAACCACATTTTGATAAACTCCCATATCTATTGGGTGAAATTCCACAGTGTGCCATCACAGCAGCAAGATATGTGACCTGTTGCCACATGAAAAGGGCAACCAGTGAAGAACAAACACCGTTGTAAATACAACCCATATTTATGTTTATTTATTTTCCCTTTTGTACTTTAACTATTTGCACATAATGCCATTTGAAATGTCTTTATTATTTTGGAACTTTTGTGAGTGTAATGTCTACTGTTAATCTTTATTGTTTATTTCACTTTTGTTTATTTTCAACTTCCCTTGCTTTGGCAATATTAACATATGTTTCCCATGCCAATAAAGCCCTTAAATTGAGGGGGGGTTGACATACATGTTCTTGCCAAGGCTATTATTAATGTGTGTGTAACATTCCACTTCCAGGGGAAGGGACTGTGGGCTCAGGCTGTTGATGAAAGTACGCGTCAAACTTTGCTATGTGATCATACTGCGAAGATCTGAGTCTTACAGTTTCACCGCATGAAGAATGTCCTCATTCAGTAGCCAGCGGGGTGTTAATGCAGCCGCATTCAGCTCACATCTGAATCATAGTACACATGTCTTCAAAATAGACCCAACCGGTTCTGTTTAGGCTCAAAACCTCAGCTTCTCACACATGCTCAGTAGCACATTTTAACATTGATTGGACAGAATCATTTTTTATTTAACTGGGCAAGTCAGTTAAGAACAAGTTCAATTTACAATGGTGGCCTACGACAGACAAACCCAAACGACGCTGCACCACCCTATGCAACTCCCAATCATGACATAGCCTGGAATCGAACCAGAGTCTGTAGTGACGCCTCTGGCACTCAGGTGCAGTGCCTTAGACCACTACGCCACTCGGGAGCCAGAATGCCTTGTGGCCAGAAAAGCTCTTGAGTTTTAGTGGGAGTGTTTATATGAGGACCTCTAAGTGCTCCCCATTCCACCCTGAGGTGTTAAATGAATCAGCAGGTCAACCACGGGTAACTCCACAATGACTCACTCACCTTCATTAATATAGCATTACCACTGGGAGGCTGATAGGCATTAGCCACATTAGCTAACACACAGTGCTCTCTTTATAGTATCTGACCTATACACATACATTATATAAATATGTATCTACAGCATAAATCAACACAGCCACTGGGGGTAACCCCTCTAGGCAAGCATAAAGCAATGCAAGACTGTTTATTTGTAGTTGTGCACGGCCTGTATACTAAAATTTATGATAATTGTGTTAACATTTTTCTTTTTATTATTGTTTTTAAACTCTGCATCGTTAGGAAGGGCTTGTAAGCATGTGATAAATATAATCAAATTTGATTTAATCCTAGCCATAGTAGGTCAGTCAATGGTTAAATATAAATGGGGACTATTATGTGGAAGCTAGGGCTGTACTAAAAGAGTAGTTGCCCAGCTCTATAGCCCCTGCCCTATCCCAAGCACCAGACCCAGCTCCCCCCTCACTACCACTCAGGCGCTGAGCATGCATTGCTGTTCTGGCTCGGTAGGATTGTCAGAGTGGGGATGAGATATGGCTACGGCATTGTGGAAATGAGGAATCTGCCCATTATTAGGCCGTTATGGTTTACAGCACATTGGATGTCTGTCCCATGGGTCTCCTCTCCTCTCCTCCCCTTCCCCCCCCCCCCCCCACCTGCCTGGTGAGAATATAACTGAGCTGCCTTACTGACTGATCAATACAGACAGAGGAGGAATGGAACTCTACGCTGCACACCGAGACACAAAAAGACAAACCCAACATGGGTGGACTTTATGGGATGTACACATACATTTACACGTGCATGCACTTTGCACAAACATACACCAAATTAATAGAATATTCATATATGCTGTACATGTATGTGAATACGTAAGCACATCCGGTCTGGTTGTACTGCCTATAACACCTGCATACTGACCCGTTTGAATTATTTAGGTGATTGATTTTGTGAGAGTCTTACATTTGATGGGCATCCATGCAATATAAAGAATGTGATGATCCTGTAGTATTGGGCAGTCAGTCTGATGGGCAGTCAGAGAACTGAACAAATAGCAGTACAAATCCAGAGGTTTGGATTTAATTGCAAAAATGACTGCTTATTTCCTTTAACAATGTACTTCCATAACACATTTCCTACATGGACACCCTCCACCCAGGAAGATCAGTCTGCAGAAAGACTGGAAAATAGGACACATGTGCATGCCTACGCATACACACATATGTGCACACACACAATGCCAAGCCAAGGCTCCAGCTGTGGTGCATAGGGGCAACTCATTAATCAGACACACAACAATAGACAACAGATGTCGGATCTTAATTTGATCAGTCTTTTGTTGCTGAGAATCTTCCTGACCGCAGGAAATGCAGATAAGCTTTAAGATTTATATAAATTCACTGAAAATGCACAATAACACACGGTTATATTAACAGTAATGCACTTTTCAAGTAGCCTACTTTTGGCCAGCTAATAGCCTAACCACCAATCAAGCAACATTATGGACTAAACGTTCAAATCCTGTTGCTGCATGATTATTTTTTCTGTGTCAATATAAGTCAAATGAAAATCCTACATCTGTACATTCCTCTGCTTGGTCTGCTGTCTAAACAGCCTCATACTGTTGGCCTTGGTCTGCTGTCTAAACATTCTCATACTGTTGGCCTTGGTCTGGTGTCTAAACAGCCTCATACTGTTGGCCTTGGTCTGCTGTCTAAACAGCCTCATACTGTTGGCCTTGGTCTGCTGTCTAAACAGCCTCATACTGTTGGCCTTGGTCTGCCTTGTTCGGGTCACTGAGAAACAAAACAATGATCAGTTAGCGTTAACCCTAACCCTAACCAAATGATCAGTTCGAGTTAACCCTAACCCTAACCAAATGATCAGTTAGAGTTAACCCTAACCCTAACCAAATGATCAGTTAGAGTTAACCCTAACCCTAACCAAATGATCAGTTAGAGTTAGCCCTAACCCTAACCAAAGGATCAGTTAGAGTTAACACTAACCCTAACCCAATGATCAGTTAGAGTTAACCCTAACCCTAACCAAATGATCAGTTAGAGTTAACCCTAACCCTAACCAAATGATCAGTTAGAGTTAACCCTAACCCTAACCAAATGATCAGTTAGAGTTAACCCTAACCCTAACCCAATGATCAGTTAGAGTTAACCCTAACCCTAACCCAATGATCAGTTAGAGTTAACCCTAACCCTAACCCAATGATCAGTTAGAGTTAACCCTAACCCTAACCAAATGAGCCGTTAGGTAACACAGATGTGAGAGCAGAGGGTGCTCAAAGCGACACAAGGTGTGACACAAATGCCTGACTGACCTTTCTAACCGTATGTAAATGTCTGCTAGAGTGGTCTCCATGCTTGCGCTCCCGCAGTGCTGGAGCTGTACTGTAGTCTATGCTTTGTGTTGGGCTGCTGCGGGTTGGTGTCATAAATATGGACTGAATGGATACAGTGAGTGGGCTGGCCATGCGAGCGACAGGGAATAGGTGAGATGCTTTGATGCTGATTAGAAAATGAAATAATGTGTTTTGTTTTACACGCTTCCGTTATTTTACAAGTTCTGAAGGAGCATCTTGTTCATGTAAGAGAGACTGCAGAAAAGCCTTCAGGCATGGGAGAAATGATGCATGGGATTGTGAACACACCAGATGGGGTCCCGAGGCAGAGTACACTGAGGTTTAGGGTGTTAATGAGATGGAAATGTAGGTAGCAATGTAGGTAGCACAGGGCTCATTTTAATGGATGACGCTGCAAGGTTACTCAGGTTGGAGCAGGCTGGCATCCCACATGACAGGTAGAAAACCTGCATGCAGAAAATATCCCATTTGTCAAATTTGGCTGGGGACAGAAGCTCATTATAATGACAAGAAGTGCACCTCCTACAGAGCTGATTATTAATCACTGTCTCATGTGTACACTATCAAAGGAGCACTCCCATAATGACTCCACTCTGCCTTGGTGATAGACCATGCAGTCAGCCAAGCAGACACTATTAGTGGATTAAATGGTTTCCTTCTCCTGAATTATCAAGTAATAATCCATGGGTTTTCAATGGTGTAAATATAAAAACATATATAGGTATGCTTATACATATTGAGGCCTTTTTCAGACATGTGACAATGACGTTTACAATCGAGTGCATACCATGGAAGGGTCCCTATCTACTGTGTGGTATATGGCCCATACTGTATCTGGTATCTGGCCATAGGCTTCACCTAGTTATCTTAACTTAACCGACCCCTAAGAAAACCGAGATAACCAAGGAGCAGCCGACCTCAAGTTAACGTTTCACTTTCTTTCTTTTTTCGCTACCTATCCTGGCAGCAAGACATATTCTAAAACTGTTTTTAGAAAGTAAAACGCCAAGACTATTGCGGTAGTTACCAGTCTCGATCATTCTTCTGGAGCATGCTATTCTTCTTCCCTGGTACCTTCCCTGAACGAGAGGCGCGCCGAAGTGTTCATTATGGACTGGGCTACTCTAGCCTCCTATTACGTCTCGCTGAACTTTGTGGTCACTCCCACAAACGAATTCGTGTTTTCTTACTAACTTCCCAGCAGTTTTCATACCAAACGTTACACATCGTAGAAGTGGAAAATACAGTCAAATCTGATTGAAGAGTTCATAACTTTTTCAACCTGAGTCCTTGAACCATATCTTTCTGTGCGCTTGTCCTACATTCCAACTGCGAGTGAAAGTTACGCAAGGTAAGGCTATTTACCTATTTGTTCAAATGCTTTACACGTCATTTCAGTTGTATGTAAACTATTGTGGTTCATCATCTCTTTTAAAAGTCCATTCTGCGGGTCAACTTCGTATTACCATATCCAATGAAGTTGTACCATGTGGATCCCACATGTTTTGTTTTGCAACATTGCTTATTATAATGTTATAACTGGGCTGGTTCAATATAATTACACATTTTTATGAATATCATGTGAAATTAATCTGTTCAGCTTTCATTGTATTCCTGTTCAAAGTGAAAAAACCAAGTACCTGGCCTCATTTCACAATAGACTGCCTGATGTTAAATAGTAAATGGTCCTCTTTGGGCATTCCTGAACTGAAGAACTTTGTCACCTCACTCTATTGACAAAGTTTAAGACACAAATCCCTGATTTTGGTATAGGAGAGATGACTGTGACTTGGTGCATTTAAAATAGCTGCTTTTGTGGACCACTCAATACTGATAAACAACCTGTCAGTCACAGACGACTGACACATCTCTAACAGTGAGCGCTTCATTAACTAACCTACTCCATGGCAACATCCCCTAAAATGGCTTCAATGCTTAAGG
Source organism: Oncorhynchus clarkii lewisi (assembly GCF_045791955.1). Lineage (NCBI taxonomy): Eukaryota > Metazoa > Chordata > Actinopteri > Salmoniformes > Salmonidae > Oncorhynchus > Oncorhynchus clarkii. Next base: position 45,929,858 of record NC_092159.1, read on the forward strand.
AGACAAATTGCTTAGAGATTCTCAGCCAGGACACAATAATGAAATTGAGTCTAATTGGAATGAAGTGCTACTATATTCCAGCCACACCGCAGCCTCCCAACACCACCACTCCAGCTCTGGCCTCTATGCTGCAGTACAGAGACAGTCCCTCATTCCTCTTGTGACGTCTTCTGCAACAGAGCTTAAACACATATCAGCATCAGGCTGAGGATCTTCATAGGAGATAACTAGTCTAGAATTGACACAGGCTCCACCTACCAAATATAGAGCTTGTTGTCAGGCAAAGTATCACCCATTACCATAATGATAGTCATGTGAATAAGGATATTCATGTGAATATGAATATCAAAGCAATGTCTTGTAATGAACGAGTAAATGGGTAACGATCATAAAGAACATTAGCAGTGATTAGGGCTCTAATGTTCATATTGATTTCACATCATCAGAGTGGTAATGTTGGTGCTAGGGTGGACGGAGTCTGAAGCCATCGCTCTGCACTCTGTAAGGGAGGGAAATATGCAGCGAATAGAGTATCTGCTAGTGTTATGAGCATCCAGATTGGGCCTGAGGCGGGTGAGACTCACTTAAAGACACCCACATGCTCCAGCAAAGTGCTTCATTAGGTAGAACACAGAGGGAGGAACACCGGGGGAGGGGGGAGGAGGGAGATGAAGGGATGGTTCTTGTGGCTCCATCTGGTCAGAATCTTGAACAACATTACGCTCCTGTGGAGTCAAGCCTTTACAGCCGGTTCGCAGCCTGACTTCTTGTCGATGTGTAAAATCTCAAGCACTAAGGTCAAAACAGCCAACTAAAATTCCCGTTGAAGAGATTGCGAGAAACAATAGGATAGTACCAAAAGGTTGTGCCCCCTTAAACATTCAGAGTATTGGTTGTTTGGTTGGAACTAATCTTTCGTGGACAGACTACATAAACATAACCAAATTATGTGAGATTTTAGTTCTGGGTTAACCGAGATTAGGTTGGAACTAGGGCTTTGCACCTGTCCAGAGCCAACCATTTTCAGTGGTGGGGTGCGCTTGCGTTTGGCAAGGCAGGTGAATTTTGATCTCTTGAATATTTGATGTTTCCCATCACGTCAGGTAAGAGACTTACTTCAGAAGCTCTTGGTACATGGCTAACTTATTGTCAATCATCTCAAAGAGAAGCAGCGCTGTTTCCTGAAAATATGGCTGAGTGGTTCAGGTTCTTCCGAGCCATTACAGTTAAATGTCAGAGCTTCAGTCACAGGGAGGAAAATGGATTCCAGAGAGAGGAACATTAACCATGCAGTTTGATACTGAATATCTGCTGCTCCGTAACCTCAGGCAGTTCTGGTCTTGATCAGAACTGAGGAATTAGCTTACTGTTCAAAATACTTTTGTACTGTGGTTTGTATGATTGTTACTGTAGATTGAATGGATGTGGAAATGTACAGTACTGTTCCTTAGATGAGGCCAAACCAAACTAAACTGCCCGTGGATTTGGAAATCGAGTGTCAACTGAATTAACACATTTGAGCACTGCTCTCAGTGATATCTCCTTGGTGATATCAGCAGCACAGTCTCTCACACAATTAGATTGATGGAGAGCTTTGAGCTGTTTGCATTCAGCCATGCCCGCTCTTCTTCTCCCCACAAAATCTCCATCCTGTCATCAGCTTAATGTAGCCCGTGGATACACAAGCTGACAGCTTGAGAAAACCCTGAGGATTCTGGGTTCCGGGAGGAGACAATGGGCTGTCACTCCAGAGTCGTGAATCAGACTTACACCTTGATGAAAAGACACCATTAGATACAAAACCTCTACGGATTTGCCTGACAAAGCTGGGCCTACAAATGTGATTACAGACAAAGGATTATGGCCGCTGCGGCTAACACCGCCTTGCTTTCCCTTCTCTATTATTTATGGGTTTGCTTTGTCCTGTTCCACAGCCCCCATTACTTTCACATGTGACCCACTTTTAAAGAAGATGGATGCCACTGCAGGGGAAATGACTGGTAGGGGACCATAAATCAACATTTATTGGAACATTTACCATCCAACTCTGACATGACGTGGGCTGTCCTATGTTGGGTGGTTATCTGTTGAAAGGAACTTCCACGAAGCAATACTTCAGATTTTGAATACGTCTTTATACTGTACACAAATTCATTCAGTAGTACGCCCAAGGGATATGAGGACAGATGTGTAGGATTTGGATTGACATTTGGAGGCTCATCAGACAATGGCTGTTCATTCTGCCTCAATCTAATCTATTTTTAGTTTTTATTTAACCTTTATTTAACTAGGCAAGTCAAATAAATAAAGTAAATTGTTATTTACAATGGCAGCCTAACAAAAGGCCTCCTGCGGGGACGGAGGCTGGGATATACTTTTTTTTAGGACAACACACACATCATGACAAGAGAAGCACACTACATAAAGAGAGGCCTAAGACAACAAAGGCATAGTAGCACAGCATGGTAGCATCACAACAACAACAAGGTAACAACATGGCAGCAGCACAACATGGTAGCAGCACAAACACGGTACAAACATTGTTAGGCACAGACAACAGCAACAATACATCACGCGAAGCATCCACAAGTGTCAGTAACAGTGTCCATGATTGAGTCTTTGAATGTAGAGAGGGAGATAACATGGATCTAATTACCCTTCAATAAGACTATAGTTGGGCCCCTTTCCCTCTAGTGCTGCCTCATAAATAACTTACGGGTCCTATTCCAACAATGCGGTGTTAAAATATAAGCCTGGCAAGTGAGGCAAAGTGCTTGATGAATGCTCTTTCCCGTTATGGAGCCATGAACTCATTAGACTTGCACTGCACATTGACAAGGCCCATTTTATTTGTTAAAGTGCTTAAATTGTAACCTCTACCAAGAGACATTGAGCTATTTCAGGAAGCTGCATTAGAATGCTCTGGAAACATCTAAAAATGGTTTGAAATGCTTTTTCTCCATTGCCGTTTTTATGCTGAATTTGAATCAGTGAAAGTACTTGTCAATTGAGGTGTAGAAGAAAAATATATGAATTGTGCATTGAATACCCTTTTCCCAAGAGTCAATTGAGTGTAAAGTACTTGTGACAGGCTGAATGCACTCTTTTCCAAAGCGTTTACACATTTGAATGGACAATCTGTCTTTCATAATCCAAGCTGAAGGAACCACGGTTGACATCACATGACAAAGCCATGCATACCTTAACGCTGAGGTTAACAACATGACCTCATCTCTAATCTGACTTGAAAAGACATCACCATACATATATTACGCATATTCCGCCCAAATGATGTAACCGTCCCTCCCTAACGTTAATGCAGAGGAGAGAGAGGCTGCAGGGTCGATGGCTAAAAACAATGTAGCTAGGGGACAACAACAGCTTATGTCTTCGGTTTGTTTCTCCAACTGGGTGCTGTGGAGGAGCACACGGTGTGATGAACTGGACGCCATGATTTATCAGATGTGCGTGAGCCTTAGCCTACACAGAATAAACAAGGATTAAGTGGAATATGATGTGCATAGATAGCATGAGATACGATTTACAGACTGTTGGGGAGGACAGAATGAGGACATACTAGTGGTGCATAATGTATGTGTATATGTGGATCCTCATATGTGTATAGTTCTGCATTTGAGTTCTGGACTATGTGCATGACAGCAGGCCATGTCCTTATGTAGTTGTGTGCATGGTTGAGCGCATTTCTGCTATCATGTACAGGATGTCTGGGTTCGGGTCAGGTTCACATGTGTAAATGATTGCATGCATTTGTTTACATGTAGTGTTTAGGCTGGTCTATGTTCAGTTCATACACTATGTGCACAAAAGTATGTGGACACCCCTTCAAATTAGTGCATTCGGCTATTTCAGCCATGGCCGTTTACTGACAGGTGTATAATATTGAGCACATAGCTATGCAATCTCCATAGACAAACATTGGCAGAACTGGAGAGCTCAGTGACTTTCATTGTGGAACCGTCATAGGATGCCACTTTTCCAACAATTCGTCAATTTTCTGCCCTGCTAGAGTTGCCCCGGTCAACTATAAGTGCTGTTATTGTGAAGTGGAAACGTCTAGGAGCAGCAACGGCTCAGCCGCGAAGTGGTAGGCCACACAAGCTCACAGAATGGGACTGCTGAAGCGTGTAGCATTGAAAAATAATATATCCTATGTTGCAACACTCACTAACGAGTTCCAAACTGCCAGGAGAACGCTACCTGCCCGAATGCTTAGTGTCAACTGTAAAGTTTGGTGGATGATGAATAATGGTCTGGGGCTGTTTTTCATGGTTCGGGCTGTATGCTACAGCATACAATGACTTTCAAGACGATTTTGTGCTTCCAACTTTGTGGCAACAATTTGGGTAAGGCCCTTTCCTGTTTCAGCATGACAATGCCCCCATGCACAAAAGCAGGTCCATACAGAAATGGTTTGTCGAGATCGGTGTGGAAGAACTTGCCTGGCCTGCACAGAACCCTGACCTCAACTCCATCGAACACCTTTGAGGTTAATTGGAATGCAGACTGCAAGCCAAGCCTAATCGCCCAACATCAGTGCCCGACCTCACTAATGTTCTTGTGGCTGAATGGAAGCAAGTCCCCGCAGCAATGTTCCAACATCTAGTGGAAAGCCTTCCCAGAATAGTGGAGGCTGTTATAGCAGCAAAGTGGGTACCAACTCCATATTAATGCCCATGATTTTGGAATGTTCAACGAGCAGCCTGTTTCTATGAAGGAGGTGGAAATCCTACAGAGGGAATGACAGCAAGACATCATGTGACTTTACTAGACTAGGAGATTACAGGACATTGCATTGTGTACACTCTGCTCTCTGCAGCCTTCTTACTGTCTCTGTGTGTACAGTAAATGTGATCTCATTGCCTGGAATGTGTGAAGACGAGACGTGAGCAGGCTTTTCAATGACCTTCGTCTTGAAAGTGTCAGAGTTCAGCGCTGCTTTCAGCTGAACGAAACTACCAGTCAGAACAGTGAACTATTAACTAGTGTTCGCGTACATAGGTGATGTGAGTGTCTATGGGACTGAATATCAGCTTGTCTGCAAAAAGGCTCATATTTAGGATGATAATTATTTATCAAAAAATGTTTTAGATGAAATATCCTTGGAAAGGGCCTCCCAAGTGGTGCAGCAGTCTAAGGCACTGCAGTGCTAGAGGCGTCACTACAGCCTGCTAGGCCTGCTAGCTCCCTAGAGCTACTTGGAACCCTACTAACTCCATGACTGGTCTATCGACGTCACCGCAAGAAGAGGCAAAAACAGACTTACCCATATCGCGACGTCCCCCAAAGGCTAACTTGCTAGCCCCGGTCTACTAACTGCTAGCTTGCCTGCCACGGTCTGCTAACTGCTAACTCCAGCTAACTGCTTGCTTGCTAACCCGGTCTGCTAACTGCTGGCTTATTTATCCCCGGCCTACTAACTGTTAGCGTGTTAGCATCGGTCTGCTAACTGTCTGAATCGCCGTGTTCCCAGTCAGCCCAACCACTCACTGGACCCATATGTTCACATGGCTACGCATGCCTCTCTCTAATATAAATATGCCTCGTCCATCACTGTCCTGGTTAGTGATTACTGTCTTATTTCACTGTAGAGCCTCTAGCCCTGCTCAATATGCCTTAACCAACCATGTTGTTCCACCTCCTACATAGGCGATGGCATCACCTGGTTTAAACGTCTCTAGAGACTATATCTCTCTCATCATTACTCAATGCCTAGGTTTACCTCCAATGTACTCACATCCTACCTTACCTTTGTCTGTACACTATGCCTTGAATCTATGCTATCGTGCCCAGAAACCTGCTCCTTTTACTCTCTGTTCCGAACGTGCTAGACGGCCAGTTCGTATAGCATTTAGCCGTACCCTTATCCTACTTCTCCTCTGTTCCTCTGGTGATGTAGAGGTTAATCCAGGTCCTGCAGTGCCTAGCTCCACTCCCCAGGTGCTCTCATTTGTTGACTTCTGTAACCGTAAAAGCCTTGGTTTCATGCATGTTAACATTAGAAGCCTACTCCCTAAATTTGTTTTACTCACTGTTTTAGCACACTCTGCCAACCTCAGTCTTAGTCGTGTCTGAATCCTGGCTTAGGAAAACCACCAAAAACCTTGAAATCTCCATCACTAACTATAACATTTTCCGCCAAGATAGAACTGCCAAAGGGGGCGGTGTTGCAATCTACTGCAATGATAGCCTGCAGAGTTCTGTATTGCTATCCAAGTCTGTACCCAAACATTTCTAAAAATTCACCTTTCCAGAAACAAGTCTCTCACTGTTGCCGCTTGCTATAGACCTCCCTCTGCCCCCAGCTGTGCCCTCGATACCATATGTGAATTGATTGCCCCCCATATATCTTCTGAGCTCGTGCTACTAGGTGACCTAAACTGGGACATGCTTAACACCCCGGCCATCCTACAATCCAAGCTTGATGCCCTCAATCTCACACAAATTATCAATGAACCTACCAGGTACAACTCCAAATCTGTAAACATGGGCACCCTCATAGATGTCATCCTAACTAACTCACCCTTCAAATACACCTCTGCTGTTTTCAATCAAGATCTCAGCGATCCCTGCCATATTGCTTGCATCCGTAATGGGTCTGCGACCAAACGACCACCCCTCATCACTGTCAAACACTCCCTAAAACACTTCTGTGAGCATTCCTTTCTTATTGACCGGTGTATCCTGGAATGACATTGACCTCATCCCGTCAGTAGATGATGCCTGGGTATTCTTTAAAAGTGCCTTCCTCACCACCTTAAACAAGCATGCACCATTCCATTTTTTTTAATTAGGAATAGATACACTCGTTGGTTCACTCCAGACCTGTCTGCCCTTGACCAGTACAAAAACATCCTGTGGCGTTCTGCATTAGCATTGAATAGCCCCCGTGATATGCAACTTTTCAGGGAAGTTAGGAACAAATATACACAGGCAGTTAGGAAAGCTAAGGCTAGCTTTTTCAAACAGAAATTTGCATCATGTAGTACTAACTCAAAAAATGTATTTGACACTGTAAAGTCCATGGAGAATAAGAGTACCTCCTCCCAGCTGCCCACTGCTCTGAGGCTAGGAAACACGTTCACCACCGATAAATCCACTATAATTGAGAATTTCAATAAGCATTTCTCTACTGCTGGCCATGCTTTCCACTTGGCTACCCCTACCCCGGTCAACTGCCCGGCACCCTCCACAGCAATCCGCCAAAGCCCCCACAATTTCTCCTTTACCCAAATCCAGATAGCTGATGTTCTGAAAGATCTGCAAAATCTGGACCCCTACAAATAAGCCGGGCTAGACAATCTGGACCCTCTCTTTCTAAAATGATCTACCGAAATTGTTGCAACCCCTATTACAAGCCTGTTCAACCTCTCTTTCGTATCTTCTGAGATTCCCAAAGATTGGAAAGCTGCCGCGGTCATCCCCCTCTTCAAAGGGGGTGACACTCTAGACCCAAACTGCTACGGACCTATATATATCCTACCCTGTCTTTCTAAGGTCTTCGAAAGCCAAGTTAACAAACAGATTACAGATTAATCCCATCGTACCTTCTCTGCTATGCAATCTGGTTTCAGAGCTGGTCATGGGTGCACCTCAGCCACGCTCAAGGTCCTTAATGACATCTTAACCGCCATCCATAAGAGACATTACTGTGCAGCCGTATTCATCAACCTGGCCAATGATGTTGCTCTTGCTGCTGGTGATTCTCTGGTACACCTTTACGCAGACCACACCATTCTGTATACTTCTGGCCCCTCTTTGGACACTGTGTTAACTAACCTCCAGACGAGCTTCAATGCCATACAACTCTCCTTCCGTGGCCTCCAACTGCTCTTAAATGTAAGTAAAACTAAATGCATGCTATTCAACCGATCACTGCCCGCACCTGCTCGCCCGTCCAGCATCACTACTCTGGACGGCTCTGACTTAGAATACATGGACAACTAAAATTCCTAGGTGTCTGGTTAGACTGTAGACTCTCCTTCCAGACTCACATCAAGCATCTCCAATCCAAAATTACATCTAGAATTGGCTTCCTATATTGCAACAAAGCATCCTTCACTCATGCTGCCAAATATACCCTTGTAAAACTGACCATCCTACCGATCCTCGACTTCGGTGATGTCATCTTTAAAATAGCCTCCAACTCTACTCAACAAACTGGATGCAGTCTATCACAGTACCATCCGTTTTGTCACCAAAGCCCCATACACTACCCACCATTGCGACCTGTACGCTCTCGTTGGTTGGCCCTCGCTTCATACTCGTCGCCAAACCTAACTTAAAAATTGTATGAATTTCATCACAACCATGCATATTTTGTGTTTTGGGAACCTATCTCTTGTAATGCACCCACACTGTTCCCAAAACCTAATTACATTTTCTGGGAACCTTTAAAGAACTTAGAAAGGCTGTTCTGTCAACATTCTTGCAACATTAAAGGAATGTTTTGTGCACCCGGATACAAACATTATCTGAATGTCAGCACAAATGGACAGTTTTTGTCTTTTAGGAACCTATTTCTTGTCATATCCCTACAATGTTCCCACAACCTAAAGAAATGTTTTAGGAACTTTTAAAGAAACAAAATAATTGTCCTGGGAATAATCATCACAAGTGGACAGTTTTTGTGTTTTGGGAACTCTTATAATCTCTTATAGTGTCCACACAATGTTACCACAACATCATGAAACAGATTAAATGTGTACTAGGAACATCAGGTAAGTGTTTTATACAAACATTCTATAATCATCCCAACTAGACAGTTTTTGTGTTAAGAGAAAATCTGCCACAACCTAACAAATGTGCTGGAAACCTTTACAGAACCAATTTTGGTTTGCTCCACACAAACCTAAACCTGGCCTCCTGCAGGGCACAGGTACTGACAGCTACACCTCAAACTTCCTCAACAAGTACACTTTGGCCTTACATTCTTTTCTTGATATTTTAGTCATTTAGCGGATGCTCTTATATATACAGAGTGACTTACTGTAGAGAGTGCCTACATTTTCACCATGGGAATTGAACCCACAACGCTGGCATTGCAAATGGCATGCTCTACCAACTGATCCACACAGGACCCCAGCCTCAGCTCAAAAGTGTGACTTAGCTGTCATTTCAGTGTGACCTAGCAGTAAATGAAAGGTCAGTAGTTATATTGCTCATTACTTATATTGCTAGAGTGTTTATTACTGAATGAGGATTAGGCCTTTTAAATGTGATGTTGTCGGCCAGACAGTAATTGCTGTAATGCCGTAATGTTGATTGGTCATTGTGGGTAGTTTCATTCTGATCATGGACGAAAACGTCTGAATCACTGAAAGTAACGTAAGGTTCACCAGCTTTAACTCGTTGTGCTATGGCTTTTCTCTCCATAGTGATGACAACTCTGCTGTTAATGGAACTGTATAATGTGATGATAATGGTCAACAGTGTAAAGGATGAGGTGTTGTGTGTGTTGGGTAGAGGTAGAGAGAAGTCTATGTGAGCGGAGCAGGTTCTCAAAGTTAACCAGGCATGCTTATAGGCCACATTCTACAGACCAGAGCCATAGCTATTGAGTGCTAGGCAGCCCAGAAAAGCACGTTTCCACCTCCCTGAATGCATATTTTGTAGACCGCCGAACAAGTTGACCAATTCTTTTAAAAGCCCAGCTTTTTAACTATTTATGAGATGAGATTTTCCTGGGTCAACACTGTGTATTCTCGGCCCTCATTGTGCAGAATATTCCATTCACACAATGTGCTGTTGCAGACTACAGTAACACTTCATGCAATCTAGAGCACATTGTTTCTGCCTGCTTGTTTATGCAGCCAAGTGTCCATGTGTATCCATGTGTATGGACAGTATGTCAGTGGAGGATTGAGGTGGGGTGGAAGCGTTGGCTGCATCTGATCATTTTGTACCCTGGTCTGTTCCCATTAATTATAGCTAGGCTCAGTCACCTCCTCGTGGCATTGCTTTGATTTGGCATGGTAGGTAGGGCAGGGAAGAGGATGCAACCTGACATACTGTACATACACAGCAGTTGGGACAGCGTTTCCCTAACTAGGGTTCGCCTGGTTTGAAAATGAGTTTGGGAGAGAAACTTGGTTCATGGAACTGGGGTTATGCCAGTACCCTCCAGTAGCCACTAGATACAGTTGTAATTAACAGAGCGGTTTCAGTTTTCTTCCTACAAATGTGGCTCCATCGTTTGAACGGTTTAAGCTACAAAATATTATGACCCCATCACCGAAAGGTAACACTCTAAGAAACATGTATGTGTCTTCTGTTTCCTTCTACCATGCCCACAAGCCACGCAGGACTCATTAAAACAGAGTAGACAAGACCAGGCCCTGATCTTCTGAACTTCCCAATACCTTTCTGATACATTTAATTTACTTCAAGCCATACTCCGCTCAGATTGAAATACTGTCACAAGTACCGGCAGACTGATTTGTAATAAACTGTCATAGCCCCAATAATAAAAAAGTATACAATGGCTGTTGATTGCATTACTTTTTTTACATGGTGGGTTCACAAAACATTTTTTACATCAAAATGGGGTCACGGGCCAAAAAGTTTTGGGAACACCTAAGTTTGGATCACGTATTAACTGAATACTTGAACAGTTTATGCTCAACACAACCACACTTTCACGTCTCATGGTCCCACCCTATTTTATCCATTGACAATAGGACAGGCATTTATACTGAACAAAAACATAAAAACAACATGCAACAATTTCAAAGATTTTATCGACTTTTATCAGCTCAGATTGAAATATATAAAGAAATCAGTCAATTGAAATAAAATCATTAGGCCCTCATCTATGAATTTCACCTGACAGGGAATACAGATATGCATCTGTTGGTCACAAATACCTTTTAAAAAATTGGGTTGTGGATCAGAAAAAGTCAGTATCAGGTGTGATCACCATTTGCCTCATGCAGGGTGACACAGAGTTGATAGAGTTGATCAGGCTGTTGATTGTGGCTTGTGGAATGTTGTCCCACAACTCTAAAATGGCTGTGTGAAGTTACAAAATATTGACGGGAACTGGAACACGCTGTCGTACACGTCGATCCAGAGCATCCCACACATGCTCAATGGGTGACATGTCTGGTATGCAGGCCATGAAAGAACTGGGAAATGTCCAGCTTCCAGGAATTGTGTACAGATCCTTGCAACATGGGGCTGTGCATTATCATGGTGAAACATGAGTTGATGGTGGAGGATGAATGGCATGACAATGGGCCTCGGGATCTTGTCACGGTATCTCTGTGCATTCAAATTGCCATTGATAAAATGCAATTGTGTTCGTTGCCAGTAGCTTATACCTGCCCATACCATAACCCCACCTCCAATGGGGCACTCTGTTCGCAAAGTCGACATCAGCAAATCACTTGCCCACACGAAGCCATACACATGGTCTGCGGTTATTTATACTGCCAAATTCTCTTAAATAACTTTGGAGTCGGCTTATGGTAGAGAAACGAACATTCAATTATCTGGCAACAGCTCTGGTGGACATTTCTGCAGTCAGCATGCCAATTGCACACTCCCTCAAACCTTGAGACATCTGTGGAAGGTTCACCTGTGTAATGATCATGCTGTTTAATCAGCTTTTTGATATGCCACACCTGTCAGGTGGATAGATTATCATGGCAAGGGATATAAACAAATTTGTGCACACAATTTGAGAGAAATAAGCTTTTTGTGCGTATGGAAAATCTTTTATTTCAGCTCATGAAACATGGGACCAACACTTTACAAGTTGCGTTTATATTTTTGTTCAGTATAAACGGCACACAGTTCAGTACTCTTTCTAGGAAAACTGTTAACCTCTACGCACTGTACCCGTTAGCGGGATGAAATTCGACAACATACGGTAATCGCTACATAAATAGTAATATTAAACATTCATGAAAATACAAGTGTCTCACATGTTTCGAAAGCCTAGAATCTTGCTAATCCAACTGCGTTGTCAGATTTAAAAAAGGACTTACTGCGAAAGAATACGATGCGATTATCTGAGCATAGAGCCCCATAAAAAAACAACTATTTCAACCAGCACAGGCGTAACAAAATCACAAACTGCAATAAAATGTATTGTTTACCTTTGGCGATCTTCCTCTGTTTGCAATCCCAATGCTCATTGTTACACAATGAATGGTCTTTTGTTTGATAAAATAAATTTTTATAGCCTAACACGAAACATTTTGTGAAACGCTTGTGTCGTGAATTCCGTCTAATTCAATTTTTGACGACACATTCGATGTAAATACACACAGTAAACGTAACTTTTCCAGTCATGTTTGGTTTCATTGCAATCAACTGGTTTGTTTGTAACACAACCAAACCTGATGGGTCATTTCGCGGGACGTATTGACTGAAAGAAACCGATTTGAAGACAACAAGTAATGACATCATTGTGCACCAATGATATGACCGCTGTTTCGTTGATTGACTGTATTTGAACCCAATGACCACTGATCGTCTTGAACTCTAGCTGGGTAGATAGCCAATGAGCTGAGGTAAACGGCAATATGTCATGTTTATGTGTTGGAAGACCAACCCATGTAGTAAACTCCGGCGTAAAGAGGGTCATTCGCCATTGAAGTTTCATACCGGAAGGAGCAACGCATGTTACGCACAGCGTTGTTTTGGTAAAGCGCATCTTCAGCTGTTTATATATCAATCAGTATGGCGACTAAGTCAGGGAAAGCTAAATCTAAGTCTAGATATACAGATGTACACTAAATTTTAGAAGAAATTGATCCGGAAAGTGAGACAGAGATTTTTGGAGGACGATTCATTTAGCGATTCCCAAATGGAGGAATATTTTTTGAATGGAGAGGACATCGTTTTGGACTGGTAAGTTCTTCTCATGCTAATACTGTTGTTTGAAATTAATAATATAAAATATTATTGGTGATTTTTAAACATTTTAGTAGCAATATATAAAAATGTAATGTAATGAAATGGGAGATGCGTGTGTCTGCCGCCCCACCCCAACCCCACATGAAATAGCCTATTTGAGGCTGTTGAGGGGAGGGCAGGCCCACAACAATGGCCAAAGTGAAATGGAGACAGTAGATACAGCTGGTCTGTTGTAATATAATAAAGACAGTAGATCTAGCTGGTCTGTCATAATACAGTGCCTTGCGAAAGTATTCGGCCCCCTTGAACTTTGCGACCTTTTGCCACATTTCAGGCTTCAAACATAAAGATATAAAACTGTATTTTTTTGTGAAGAATTAACAACAAGTGGGACACAATCATGAAGTGGAACGACATTTATTGGATATTTCAAACTTTTTAACAAATCAAAAACTGAAAAATTGGGCGTGCAAAATTATTCAGCTCCCTTAAGTTAATACTTTGTAGCGCCACCTTTTGCTGTGATTACAGCTGTAAGGCGCTTGGGGTATGTCTCTATCAGTTTTGCACATCGAGAGACTGACATTTTTTCCCATTCCTCCTTGCAAAACAGCTCGAGCTCAGTGAGGTTGGATAGAGAGCATTTCTGAACAGCAGTTTTCAGTTCTTTCCACAGATTCTCGATTGGTTTCAGGTCTGGACTTTGACTTGGCCATTCTAACACCTGGATATGTTTATTTTTGAACCATTCCATTTTAGATTTTGCTTTATGTTTTGGATCATTGTCTTGTTGGAAGACAAATCTCTGTCCCAGTCTCAGGTCTTTTGCAGACTACATCAGGTTTTCTTCCAGAATGGTCCTGTATTTGGCTCCATCCATCTTCCCATCAATTTTAACCATCTTCCCTGTCCTGCTGAAGAAAAGCAGGCCCAAACCATGATGCAGCCACCACCATGTTTGACAGTGGGCATGGTGTGTTCAGGGTGATGAGCTGTGTTGCTTTTACGCCAAACATAACGTTTTGCATTGTTGCCAAAAAGTTCCATTTTGGTTTCATCTTACCAGAGCACCTTCTTCCACATGTTTGGTGTGTCTCCCAGGTGGCTTGTGGCAAACTTTAAACAACACTTTTTATGGATATCTTTAAGAAATGGCTTTCTTCTTGCCACTCTTCCATAAAGGCCAGATTTGTGCAATATACGACTGATTGTTGTCCTATGGACAGAGTCTCCCACCTCAGCTGTAGATCTCTGCAGTTCATCCAGAGTGATCATGGGCCTCTTGGCTGCATCTCTGATCAGTCTTCTCCTTGTATGAGCTGAAAGTTTAGAGGGACGGCCAGGTCTTGGTAGATTTGCAGTGGTCTGATACTCCTTCCATTTCAATATTATCGCTTGCACAGTGCTCCTTGGGATGTTTAAAGCTTGGGAAATCGTTTTGTATCCAAATCCGGCTTTAAACTTCTTCACAACAGTATCTCGGACCTGCCTGGTGTGTTCCTTGTTCTTCATGATGCTCTCTGCGCTTTTAACGGACCTCTGAGACTATCACAGTGCAGGTGCATTGATACGGAGACTTGATTACACACAGGTGGATTGTATTTATCATCATTAGTCATTTAGGTCAACATTGGATCATTCAGAGATCCTCACTGAACTTCTGGAGAGAGTTTGCTGCACTGAAAGTAAAGGGGCTGAATAATTTTGCACGCCCAATTTTTCAGTTTTTGATTTGTTAAAAAAGTTTGAAATATCCAATAAATGTCGTTCCACTTCATGATTGTGTCCCACTTGTTGTTGATTCTTCACAAAAAAATACAGTTTTATATCTTTATGTTTGAAGCCTGAAATGTGGCAAAAGGTCGCAAAGTTCAAGGGGGCTGAATACTTTCGCAAGGCACTGTATAATAGAGACAGTAGATCTAGCAGAAATGTCATAATATAAAATAGACAGCAGATCTAGCTGGTCTGTCATAATATAAATGAGACAGTAGATCTAGCAGGTCTATAATAATATATTCAACCTTATGTTCCCTGTACTCTATATATATCTGTTTATTATACCTGTTGATACAGGGCTCATATGTGAAACTATTCTAACTGAACATTTTCTTTCACAGTGACACTGACTCCGAATGGGAGCCCCCAGTGGCAAGGTGTCCATCCCCCACTGAAGCTGGTTCATCCAGCTCCTGCCACAAGTGGTGTTCATCTGCCCAAATGTATTTCTGCAGGCATAGATGTGCCTCAGGGCCAAAAGGGCACAGCATGGAGGCGTCGCTGTGTTTTTTGCAAAATGAAGTCCCCCATCACCTGCACCACATGCTTGGTGACCCTCTCCTTTACATCAGAAAGAGACTGCTATGGCACCTGGCATCAGCAGCACAATATTGTGTAGAGGACTGAGGGTCTTCCAAATATTGAAAGTGTTATTTTGTAAATGTATATATTTTTTTTCATGTTTTTTCTCCATTTTGGGGGGGGGGGGGGGTATGTTAGAATACCATGTTGGTATTTTGTATATAGTTATTCCATTTAAAATGTATAACTTCACCAATTTGGCCACTTGGGTACATTTGGGCTACTTGTGTGGGACACCTGGGTGACTTCATGATAAATGTCATGTAGCACACTCATTTTGGAAGTTATCATTTTGAAGCCTTGCACAAGTACTGTTGCCCTCTTCACTGAAATTGTCCCCATCATCCTGTCTGAATGTTTGTTTTGTCTTGTTCATTTTAAAGATGATGATACAACAATAAACATGTTTTTTTATTTACGTTTTTTTCATTGTATTATCTAAACCAGATCTATTGTGTTATATTCTCCTACATTCAATTCACATTTACTCAAACGTCAGAGTGTTTTCTTTCAAATGAAATCAAGAATATGCATATCCTTTGTTCAGGCGGAAATTGAAAAAGGTAGGGGGGTAGCGCTAAGAGGCTAAGAAGTGAGAGAGCATTTCCATCCAAGTGTGTTTGCCAGGGAAAGTTGGTGAAGTGTGTGTGTTAGTAAGTGTGGGTGTGTGTTTGTGCACATGCTCGTTTGAACGTGTTTAAACACATGCACGTGATAGGCGGAGCTCCTGTGTGAGCTCTTGTGAAGTTAAATGGAGTGTATTGCTGCATCTTACTTCCTGTTGGGAAGCAGCATACTGTTTCTCCTTATTCTAATTAGAGACGTTGACAGAGAGGCTCAGACAAACAAACAGAGCACACATGAGCCATCTGTGCCACCAAGCACAGCTCTGATGGTAATTGAACCCAATGATGAAGTAATCCACAATGACAATGCAAACGCTTGGTAGGCAACAGACACATGTCCTGCAATCTGGGCCTCAACATGGCAGGAGCTTCATTGTGGTGTGTGTGTGTGTGTGTGTGTGTGTGTGTGTGTGTGTGTGTGTGTGTGTGTGTGTGTGTGTGTGTGTGTGTGTGTGTGTGTGTGTGTGTGTGTGTGTTTGTGTGTGTGTGTGTGTGTGTGTGTGTGTGTGTGTGTGTGTGTGTGTGTGTGTGTGTGTGTGTGTGTGTGTGTGCGGCCCAGGTGGAAGTCCCTGACAGAGAGTCCATTAATGTGAGTCAGTCTCCCCTGCTAAGCTGTGTGCTATCAGCTGAACACTGGCCTGGAAGTCCTGGCTCCTAGCAGCCCATCCTGTGCCAGGCTGAGGAGGGTTGGGGCTCTCCTGTCCTGAGCCTAGTACAGTTCCACAGTCTACAGTATGTCTGGACAACAGTGATTCCGATGGAACGTGCTGTATTATCTAGTTGACTTCATTGTACTGGAATGTTAGCTGCACCTCTGTTCCTGGAAATGGTGGTGTTGGTTACAGAGTTCAGGACATCCCATAGTTACTGGTGTATGAATATTGTTGCTGGGTGAACACCTCTGCTAAGGCCAATTATCTCCCTGATCCCTGCCGTACATCCCATTTAGAGATGTTTTGGATGTGAATAAAATATTTAGCTAGTATAACTACAGCTGTGTACTGGCTTACCAGGAGAGATGTGTGGCTTCCTGATAACCTCCAGAATCTCACTGGGAGCTTATACCGTTCTCACATCTCCAGAGTTCCCACCGTCACATCAGTCACAGAGCTGTGAGCTTCCTCCTCCAGACCTGCTTTTGCTTTTGAGGAAGAATGTTCTGTGAGTTATACTTCTGTGGCATTCAAATCAAATATTTCTGATTCCACTCATATTCTGTCACTTTTACGGCTCCCTATACTTTCAGCACTCAATCTACCAAACACACGTACACAGATTCACACAAACAAACAAATGCATGCTGACATGCACACCCACAACGACTTAAAGCACTTGCACTTTATTAAAAACCAAAAGTATAAACAATTGAATCCATGCTTTCAGCAACAGGAAGTAGAGGAGGACTTGGAAAACAACACAGAAAGTAACTTTAAAAACCGAGTCGATTCCGGGGGACAAATAGAATGCCTTCCTAGTGCTGAATTATACATTAGAGAGCGGAGCAGTGTAACTTTTGTACATGACTGGTTTCTGGGACAGAGAATCGCTTTCTCTCTGGACTGGCTGACTCTCACCCCCATGTAGAATATGGCTAAGTGGCAGGGTCTGAGTTTGTCTCACTCTGTGGACTGGATGTGCCATGAAGACCAGTGGCCAGACCAGATTGGCCATTTCTTGTTTTTACACTAACGATTGCGATTACGATGCATTTAGGGCCAGGAGTTTTTCCCAGATCATGGGACCTGGCCAGAAAAAAATCTGAGCCCTAGTTATAGTCACAACTAAGGCCAAGTCTTTTCCCTGGGTAGATCACACAGTCAGGAAAAACTCCTGGCACTCAACTTAATGTATACCAGAAATCCTGGAGACCAATTGACCCCCATCCCCGGGCTGGTCTGGTCTCCCCCACAGTGAGTCCATGGGGAGCTCCAGGGAGAGATCAATTCCAGTCCCGTCCACATAGTTAGGATTCCAGGGTGAGGTTATCCTGATCCTCCACACAGTGATAAACTGGGTTCGCTATGGAGGAGTAACATTTACATGTTACACTTTCCCCTATGTTTCCACCCACCATTCCAAACATATGGGCAGTGCTCTTCTTGAGTATTGTTCGTACAGTATAGTGATTACAGTAATACTGAATGTGTAAAGCCTTTAAACTATTTCTGTATGCATCAGTAATGCATACTGTACTGTATGGTGTCAGGCTACAGAATGTGCCTCCTGCTGTGCTACTGGTGTAAATATCTCCCAGTGTTCCTCCCCCCTCCAGTCTCACAGTCACATTCAGTGAGCCGTGCCTTAAGCGGAAAACACAGGGGAGATTTCCAACCCCCTTGGAGAACATAAGGCGCTGACTGTCAGACGTCTTGCAGTTGTTTGTGGCTGAGAAACACAGGTCAGATCTATCCATCTCTCTCTCCTACACACACCTCACCCACCCATTTACATCCCCCACCTTTCTGTACATACTATCTGTGTTCCCCTGTGAGACACTCAATGTGACACACACAACACACTCACTCCGTCCCTGGATCTCACCCACAGCTGGAGAGAAATCAGTTCAGCCTGAGTGGGCACTCCATGTTCCGTGAGCACTCCTCTCTCTGCTGACGAGAGAGAGAGAGAGACAGAGAGCTCAGTGACAGAGAGCTCAGTGACAGAGAGCTCAGTGACAGAGTGGGGACAGGTGAGGGACACCCACACACCAGCCTCAGTGTCTGTGCTTACATTCCATTTTGGTCCCGCTCTAAGACTCCACTCAGTGGAAAAGGGTTGCAGGGACTCTGGCTTAAGTGCTCGATTTGTAGCTGTCGGAAGTACATTGTGTTTTCCCCTCAGGTCAGGTCACAGAGGACCCAGGTGTCTCTCTTTCCTCTATCTCTCTCTTTCAGGTCAGGGTCTCTCAAGAGGCTGAGTTACAGTACAGTGTACAGGGACATTTGATGCATGGAAAGTTTCTGTCCCTTTGGCCCTAGTCATTTCTCCTCGGAAGTTACATTTAAGTTAAGCAGAAACCCTGGGAAGCTCCCTGGAAGGTCCGGTCCCTTGACGTCCTCCCAGGAAATCTCTCTATCTCTCTCTAAGGAGTGTGGGCTCATATGATAAGCAGCACACATCACATTAGCTGATTCCCAGGAGAATACCATGCAACAAATGGTGTCTAGAAACAGCAGCAACAACCCCCCCCCCCTCTCCAGGGTAGCAGCAGCAGCCAGTTGTACCCAGACAGACACAGAAGGACTGGAGTGTCCTAGTGAGTGTGTGTGTGTGTGTGGGGGGGGGGGCTCTGTGATGGCTGGCGGTTGGCAGTGTGTAAGGCGTCCATCATCTGGACAAAGAGAGTCCCCCGGGTTGGCAGCGCCCTCGTGCTTCTTCTAATTAACCTCTGCCTGTGGCACTCCATCACCGTGACAGTGCCCACTAATGACCCCCGTGTTGGGTGTGAGACGTCACAGCCCCTCCCTCTCCATCACAGCCCTGCCGTCAATACAACACCCCCTCTACCAACACCCCCTCTAGAGCCGTCCGTCACCCTCACTACAATGCCCACCTGGGACTAACAATAGCCCTGTGTGGCTGATTATGGCTATATCACACTGTAGCTGTGCAGCCCTCAGACACCAAACAACCATCCTCAATCTCTAACCACTTATGCTATATAGTATCAATCTGAGTTGGACAGAACAGTACTTAAAATATAGTCACCCGTGCCTCTTGAGTACCATTCTCCATGGAAGGCTAGTTATACCAATCATGTATATCATGTGTATAGAATATTTGTTCATTTACAGATATAAGGTAAATATCTGAGGTTGAATTATAACCTGTATAATTAAAATAGTGTATAATTATAATCTCTTCTGCTCTCATGAAATGGCTGTCATTGGCTATAAATCCTAATGGATATTTTATTGCTTAACACATCTGCAACTTCAATCAAGCAGCCGTCTCTCAGAGTTAGCTTTGGTGTGTGTGTGTGTGTGTGTGTGTGTATGTAGCCATTCTGACAGTTGTTGGAGTTTGACTCAAGGGGCTCTTCCAGCTCTTCGTATGTCAACACTTCTAAGTATGTTTAAAGAGATGACAGGAGGAGATACTGTAGTACACTCTGTAGTAATGCTATGTAGTGTAGTACACCCTGTGGTAATACTCTCAAGTGTAGTACCATCTGTAGTAATACTCTGTAGTAATACTCTGTAGTGTAGTACACTCCGTAGTACACTCTGTAGTAATACGCTGTAGTGCAGTACACTCTGTAGTAATACTCTGTAGTGTAGTACACTCTGTAGTAATATTATGTAGTGTAGTACACTCTGTAGTAATACTCTGTAGTGTAGTACACTATGTAGTAATATTCTGTAGTGTAGTATACTCCCATGTACACTCTTTAGTAATTATCTGTAGTGTAGAACACTCTGTAGTAATACTCTGTAGTGTAGTACACTCTGTAGTAATACTCTAGTGTAGTACACTCTGTAGTACACTCTGTAGTAATACTATGTAGTGTAGTACACTCTGTAGTGTAATACACTCTGTAGTAATACTCTGTAGTGTAGTACGCTCTGTAGTCCACTCTGTAGTAATACTCTGTAGTGTAGTACACTCTGTAATACACTATGTAGTGTAGTACACTCTGTAGTAATACTCTGTAGTAATACTCTGTACTGTAGTGCACTCTGTAGTACACTATGTACTGTGGTACACTCTGTAGTACACTCTGTAGTAATACTCTGTAGTGTAGTACACTATGTGGTATACTCTGTACTGTAGTACACTATTGTGTAGTACACTACGTAGTACACTCTGTAGTACACGCTGTACTGAAGTACACAGTGTACTGTAGATTAGTACACTATGTAGTACACTCTGTAGAGTAGTACACTCTGTACTGGAGCACACTCTGTAGTACACTCTGTAGTACACTCTGGACTAGTGTCATTGTCATGTCAGTGATGATCAAAGCTGTGACAGGTTGGTTTACAGCGTTTTATTTACAGTTGATGATAACGAATGACTGGAGTGAAAACAGAGTGGGAAAGGCAGTGTGAACCGAATACATCTTCTGAGAGCAGCTCTCCCCTCCCACTCTTACTGTAAGTCAAACTGATCCATAGTCCTCTCCTCAGCCTCTGTGTTACTCCCTCTTCTCATACACTTTATGTGTGTGTGAGGTTGCTGCTCCAGGAATCAATCGTTCCTTTCATTTCAATCAGCCTTATTACTGTTGGGAGCTCAGCAACTCAGCATCAAAGGCTGCTATGTGCTCTCCCTTCTCCCAGTTCCTCTCTGCTCTCTCACTTAGGGTTTTAGAAAATAATTATATAAGAATTATGTAGTAATCATCTCAAGTGCAGATTTGCTAACAGGCAGTTTTCCAGTCACCTCTGTGGAAAGTGTATAATAATATGAGCATGTAGTTGGTGGTTTGAAGGATGACAGGACAACACCCAAAGGACCCAGTACATGACAGAATACAGTAGTGTAGCAGTCTCTCCATGATAAGCCTCTGCACTGCTTTGATATATGACTGATCTAGGATCAGGCATCATATCATCACACTCTCTCATCCACTGTCCCACAGCGAGGGGAATTGAAAATCAGTTCTGCGCTTTCGCTAAATATGTGTGGAACAACTTTAAATAATTGAGTTTCATTTAAATGATGAACAGTTTTCTGGACTGCTACAGTAGGATAAAGTAACTATAACTCTCCTCTGTGTTCTTGTGTTGTAGACCCAACATGGACGAGGCAGAGAAGTACCAGCAGAGAGTGCAGGCTATAGAGGTGAGTCTCAGGGTTTTAGTTCCACCTTACAAATGTATTTGAACTTGTGCATTGATAAAGACGCACAACAACGGTCAGGGCTGAGAGGCTTTTACTCTGCATCAAAGCAGTGATCTGTAAATAGTTACCCTTTTTAACCTCACATTCTGCAGAAGTCAACACAATTAAAGACATTCTAACATTAGGCACACAACCCACACAGAGCGCATTGACATGTACTATACATTATGCTTACATGATGGATATTTCCCCCAGCCATGTACGTCTACATCACATACCTGCTCTCCCCCAGCCATGTACATCTACATCACATACCTGCTCTCCCTCAGCCATGTACATCTACATCACATACCTGCTCTCCCCCAGCCATGTACATCTACATCACATACCTGCTCTTCCTCAGCCATGTACATCTATATCACATACCTGCTCTCCCTCAGCCATGTACATCTACATCACATACCTGCTCTCCCTCAGCCATGTACATCCACATCACATACCTGCTCTCCCTTAGCCATGTACATCTACATCACATACCTGCTCTCCCCAAGCCATGTACATCTACATCACATACCTGCTCTCCCTCAGCCATGTACATCTACATCACATACCTGCTCTCCCTCAGCCATGTACATCTACATCACATACCTGCTCTCCCTCAGCCATGTACATCTACATCACATACCTGCTCTCCCTCAGCCATGTACATCTACATCACATACCTGCTCTCCCCCAGCCATGTACATCTACATCACATACCTGCTTTTCCTCAGCCATGTACATCCACATCACATACCTGCTCTCCCTCAGCCATGTACATCCATATCACATACCTGCTCTCCCTCAGCCATGTACATCTACATCACATACCTGCTCTCCCTTAGCCATGTACATCTACATCACATACCTGCTCTCCCCAAGCCATGTACATCTACATCACATACCTGCTCTCCCTCAGCCATGTACATCTACATCACATACCTGCTCTCCCTCAGCCATGTACATCTACATCACATACCTGCTCTCCCTCAGCCATGTACATCTACATCACATACCTGCTCTCCCTCAGCCATGTACATCTACATCACATACCTGCTCTCCCTCAGCCATGTACATCCACATCACATACCTGCTCTCCCTTAGCCATGTACATCTACATCACATACCTGCTCTCCCCCAGCCATGTACATCTACATCACATACCTGCTCTCCCTTAGCCATGTACATCTACATCACATACCTGCTCTCCCTTAGCCATGTACATCTACATCACATACCTGCTCTCCCTCAGCCATGTACATCTACATCACATACCTGCTCTCCCTTAGCCATGTACATCTACATCACATACCTGCTCTCCCTCAGCCATGTACATCTACATCACATACCTGCTCTCCCTCAGCCATGTACATCTACATCACATACCTGCTCTCCCTCAGCCATGTACATCTACATCACATACCTGCTCTCCCTCAGCCATGTACATCCACATCACATACCTGCTCTCCCTTAGCCATGTACATCTACATCACATACCTGCTCTCCCCAAGCCATGTACATCTACATCACATACCTGCTCTCCCCAAGCCATGTACATCTACATCACATACCTGCTCTCCCTTAGCCATGTACATCTACATCACATACCTGCTCTCCCTCAGCCATGTACATCTACATCACATACCTGCTCTCCCTCAGCCATGTACATCTACATCACATACCTGCTTTTCCTCAGCCATGTACATCCACATCACATACCTGCTCTCCCTCAGCCATGTACATCCATATCACATACCTGCTCTCCCTCAGCCATGTACATCTACATCACATACCTGCTCTCCCTTAGCCATGTACATCTACATCACATACCTGCTCTCCCCAAGCCATGTACATCTACATCACATACCTGCTCTCCCTCAGCCATGTACATCTACATCACATACCTGCTCTCCCTCAGCCATGTACATCTACATCACATACCTGCTCTCCCTCAGCCATGTACATCTACATCACATACCTGCTCTCCCTCAGCCATGTACATCCACATCACATACCTGCTCTCCCTTAGCCATGTACATCTACATCACATACCTGCTCTCCCCCAGCCATGTACATCTACATCACATACCTGCTCTCCCTTAGCCATGTACATCTACATCACATACCTGCTCTCCCTTAGCCATGTACATCTACATCACATACCTGCTCTCCCTCAGCCATGTACATCTACATCACATACCTGCTCTCCCTTAGCCATGTACATCTACATCACATACCTGCTCTCCCTCAGCCATGTACATCTACATCACATACCTGCTCTCCCTCAGCCATGTACATCTACATCACATACCTGCTCTCCCTCAGCCATGTACATCTACATCACATACCTGCTCTCCCTCAGCCATGTACATCCACATCACATACCTGCTCTCCCTTAGCCATGTACATCTACATCACATACCTGCTCTCCCCAAGCCATGTACATCTACATCACATACCTGCTCTCCCCAAGCCATGTACATCTACATCACATACCTGCTCTCCCTTAGCCATGTACATCTACATCACATACCTGCTCTCCCTCAGCCATGTAC
Source organism: Oncorhynchus clarkii lewisi (assembly GCF_045791955.1). Lineage (NCBI taxonomy): Eukaryota > Metazoa > Chordata > Actinopteri > Salmoniformes > Salmonidae > Oncorhynchus > Oncorhynchus clarkii. The sequence goes on from NC_092159.1 coordinate 45,954,108, forward strand.
ATCTACATCACATACCTGCTCTCCCTCAGCCATGTACATCTACATCACATACCTGCTCTCCCCAAGCCATGTACATCTACATCACATACCTGCTCTCCCTCAGCCATGTACATCTACATTACATACCTGCTCTCCCTTAGCCATGTACATCTACATCACATACCTGCTCTCCCTTAGCCATGTACATCTACATCACATACCTGCTCTCCCTTAGCCATGTACATCTACATCACATACCTGCTCTCCCCAAGCCATGTACATCTACATCACATACCTGCTCTCCCTCAGCCATGTACATCTACATCACATACCTGCTCTCCCTCAGCCATGTACATCTACATCACATACCTGCTCTCCCTTAGCCATGTACATCTACATCACATACCTGCTCTCCCCAAGCCATGTACATCTACATCACATACCTGCTCTCCCTCAGCCATGTACATCTACATCACATACCTGCTCTCCCTCAGCCATGTACATCTACATCACATACCTGCTCTCCCTCAGCCATGTACATCCACATCACATACCTGCTCTCCCCCAGCCATGTACATCTACATCACATACCTGCTCTCCCTCAGCCATGTACATCTACATCACATACCTACTCTCCCTCAGCCATGTACATCTACATCACATACCTGCTCTCCCTCAGCCATGTACATCCACATCACATACCTGCTCTCCCCCAGCCATGTACATCTACATCACATACCTGCTCTCCCTCAGCCATGTACATCTACATCACATACCTGCTCTCCCTTAGCCATGTACATCTACATCACATACCTGCCCTCCCTTAGCCATGTACATCTACATCACATACCTGCTCTCCCTCAGCCATGTACATCCACATCACATACCTGCTCTCCCCCAGGTCTGTCCATGTTTGAATAATTCAATTGGGTTGCATGGTGTTTGCTTCAGGGCCACTACTGACCTCATCAGCAGGGTTAAACACTACAGGGACCTTGAGCATTAAGATACAGTAGAAATACACACACACACACACACACATACACACACACACACACACACACACACACACACACACACACACACACACACACACACACACACACACACACACACACACACACACACACACACACACAATGCTCATGCCTTCCCTCCATGCTTTATCCTGTCTTTCTTTGATGCAGTGGGGTCTAGCCAACTCCCACATGTTATGCCACGACACAGTTCTTATTGAATTAGGTTAGACCAAAATCATTAATTAAAGTCTGATCTAAATTAGCCCTTCTGTTTAGTGTAATCTAATTGCAGTTGCTTTTGAAAGGAGGGATGTTGGGGAAACTATGAGAGATCCGAAGGGATAGCAGTGGTGGTTTCCTGTCTCAGGCCTGGATTGGTGCTAATGTATGGGAGTGAACCGCTCCTCCTGACAGAACATGAATGTGCAGTATGTGTGATATGTGTGTTACTGTCAGACTAGCTGATGATGATGGAGTGCTGGCATGCCCACGTACTCCTAGCCTTGCCTCTTCATCTCCGTTTCTCTGCACTTTGACCTTAAAGAGCCAGCTGTTCCACCGGTCAACAGCATGTGTGTCTATGGGGCTTGTCACTCTAATCTACTTTCACAGCTTTTCACTTATACTGTAGTATGATATACAGTACTGTAGTTGTGCTGTTATCTTCTCCTTCACTAGCATCATGACTATCTCAGTAGAGCTTGAAAGCAGTGTGAGCTGTGGGACTCTGTCTCTGTGGTGACACACGTCTGAGATGCTTAATTACAGGAAGTGCTCCTCATTAGGTTCAGAAACATAATTATATATCTAAATCCACTCAACCCTAAATCTCTCATTTTTTGTTGTTCTCTTTCTATTCTTCTCCCATCACCAGGACAAGCGACGTAAGCAGCAGGACGACGAGAAAGCAAGGAGGGAGATGGAGGAGGAGTGGCTGACGCAGGCCCAGCGCAAGGTCTGTCTGGATCTGTCTGTCTGTCCTTCCCTGTTGTCCTGTTGCAGGGAGCCACATGGCTGGCAGCTGGTTCACATGCCCAGGGTGGAGCCCTCCTGTGTGATGATAAACTCAATTAGCTCCATAACACCAGACAACATCCCCAACACCATGAGGTGTCCTGAGGCATTCTCTATTCCTCTGTATAAGAGCCTTTTTCTTCCTCCTTCCTGTTCACCTCTCTTCTGCTCATCATCTTACCATGATCTCTGCTACCATGACCTCTGTAAGGGAGAGAGAAATCACATGAAAGAGAGGAACTGAAAGGATGAGGTGGTTGTAGAGAAAGAGGGAGGGAGTGAGTCTGAGTGAGAGTGAGAGAGAGAGCTGTGCATTGTGTTGATCTTTGTCAGTAACTCTCTCCTCCACTGGGACCACCAGCACTGATCCCTGTTGGACCCCATTAACTCCTTCACGTCAGATCAATGGAGTGGCTAGAACCGCTCCATCAACACATATCACTCAGGCAGCCGCCCACACAAACAGTCTACTCTACATTACTGGGTTTGCCTGAGGATGTGTGCTGTGCTGGCGTCACCAGCCTTACACATGGCAGAGGAAAGAGAGTTGTCTGAAGCCACAGGGCTTCCTTCTTCCTCAGTGTGAAGTGTGAGAACAGTCTCTTGTTCCTAGTCAGCCCAGAAGTTAGAGCATCTCTGTATGCACAGCTCACTTCCCCTCCTGTCTTACATTTCTTTTCTGACTCTGAGCACAGTAAGAGACTGGTCCACATGGAGTGGTCACATACTTTCCATCCAAAAGGTTGTCTTGGCAAATAGTTGTGAACAAGGCAAACTTAGTGTCACCACCACTCCAATATAATGTTGTGTCATTGTCACCACTGTCTGTCTGTTGTTGTGGCTTGGCCTCTCATACTCCTCTCATACTCCCCACATCGTCGTATGACTAATTGATGAGGCTTGGAGCCAGGTAGGACTATGTTCCCCCCTCGGCTTGGTGTTGTCATACCTGAGTTAGAATGAAAGGAGGACCCCTCCTTTACTGTACCTCTGGGCTCTGGAAGGTTTTTGCTTCAAAGGTTGTAAGAGGTATGAAAGGGAACTAACTGAGTCGCAGCCAATGCAGGTTGGTCCATTTACAAACACTCTCAAAATGAACATGGTCAGGTTTATTATTGTCAGTCTCAATCAAACCCCTTGTGATCAAGACTACACCTGGGTTTGGGGACAGTTTGGGGGCAGTTTCTCCCTCACAGACAGATAAAACCAGGCTCTTGGCCTCACTCATCCTGCTGGAGATCCAAAATGGCAGCCAGAGCTCTGTGTCTAGGGGCTGTTTGTTTTGGTTACTGCATACTGGATAACCGTTTCAGTATTCATAGAGACAGAAGGCTTTTGTTTTTGTTAGCTTCTTTTGCTATGGGGAATTTGAGAGAATAGGCTTGTTTTGGAAGGATGAGCTGGCAGTTGGGGGAGCTGCATGCTGAGAGAGAAGGCTCAGAGCATAGGCCGTTTCATGTATATGCTAACTGCACAGGACATAGCAGACCCTAGTCATAGTCACCAACCCTCTTTCTCTCTCCATCCCTCTCTCCCTCTCTCTCTCTCTCTCCATCCCTCTCTCTTTCTCTCCAAATCTCTCCTCACAGCGGAAGTCCTTGAGGGACCAGTGGCTGAGCGAGAACCCCCAGCCTGTCCCTGGGCGCAGCGCTGAGAACTACACAGAGGAGTGAGACACCCACGGCACACACACACACACAATCTATCACTCCCCATGCCTGTTGGCTGAGGGAGTTGATATGCTCAGATGTTTTTATATCTCTTACATAAAGCACTTGATACTGACCCTCCCCTGAACTGTATTGATGCCTCTGCATGTATGTATTGTATTTGTGAATGGGTTTGTATCTTAATGTGTTGGTTTCACATGTTATGTGGTGTTACGGTCATCATCGTGTGAATGTATGTGTATTAGGTTGCCAACTGAAGAGGATATAGTGGAGGTCATTGAATCCACAAGCTACACAGTCACCAATGCCCAGAACCACAGCCAGGCAAGTGGAGAAAGGAGAGACATTCCGAGAACCTGAGTTTCAATATGATTTTTAATATACTTAATCAATTAAAATACCTCTGTGCCATATTAAATATCTTTTCAGATTTTCCCCATTATATACTGAACAAAAATATAAATGCAACATGGAAAGTGAGCATTTCTCCTTTGCCAAGATAATCCATCCACCTGACAGGTGTGGCATATCAAAAAGCTGATTAAACTGCATGATCACTACACAGGTGCACCTTGTGCTTGGGACAAGAAAAGGCCACTAAAATGTGCAGTTTTGTCACACAACACAATGCCACAGATGTCTCAACTTTTGAGAAAGCATGTAATTGGCATGCTGACTGCAGGAATGGCCACCAGAGATGTTACCTTAAGCCGCCTTCAAAGTCGTTTTAGAGAATTTGGCAGTACATCCAACAGGCCTCACAACCGCAGACCACACGTAACCATGCCAGTCCAGGACCTCCACATCGCCTTCTTGACCTGCGGGATCGTCTGAGGAGTATTTAGGTCTGTAATAAAGCCCTTTTGTGAGGAAAAACCCATTCTGATTGGCTGGTCCTGGCTCCCCAGTGGGTGGACCTGGCTCCGAAGTGGGTGGGCCTATGCCCTCGCAGGCCCATGCATGGCTGCACCCCTGCCCAGTCATGTGAAATCCATAGATTAGGGCCTAATGAATTTATTTCAATTGACAGATTTCCTTCTATGAACTGTAACTCAGTAAAAACGTTGAAATTGTTGCGTGTGCGTTTATATTTTTGTTCCGTATACTTTTTTTTACCCCAATGGTGTGTTTTACTCAATAGTCTCAGTGTTTTTACATCAATAACAGCTGATTCAGTTTGGAACTGTGTAATATAAATAGCTACGATATTTCACAACTACAGCAGTTGAAGATCTTTTCCCTCACTAAGCCTTTGATCCTACAGATTGATGTTCAGCAGAAACCACTCCTCTCTGTAGTAAAGTATCCCGTTGTTCATGCAGTTATGACCTTTTCAACAGATTGGTTTTTGCCTCCCTTTGGAAATCAAACCACAGTACATTGCAAAGTGCCGATCCCCTGTTTTAAAGTAGGGGTGTATGTATGCTACCCAATGGAAAACTGACTCTGACATTTAGTGACGTTATAGCCCTACACATTGGGGGAGCCCTAAAGGGTGTCTGGCTATTGACTGACAGGACTTTGACCCCGTACCAACTGTGAACTCTACAGGGGAACATACACTGAGTGTATAAAACATTAGGAACACCTTCCTAATATTGAGTTGCACCCCCTTTTCCCCTCAGAACAGCCTCAATTCGTCGGGGCATGGACAAGGTGTCGAAAGCATTCCACCAGTAGTGGTGCGTGGGTAAAATCACCGGGGAAGCCAAGCCAGAAAAAAAGTGATAATTGTTGTTGTTTGCTCTATAATCTGTTAGTTCATATGCCTTGCCACTGTGATATATAGGCCTAAGGCAGAGACAATAAGAAGACACAGTGTCAGAAAAATCAAACACACCTTTGTTTCATCACAAAACCGGAGAGTAATCTCTGTCCGGTAAAGTCCACAAAACATATTGAATGTAACAAAAAGCTACATGACCTGCAACATGGTCAAGCAAGTTAATGTTTTCAACATTTTCGGACTACTAAGACTATTGATTTAGAACCACGTAGAGTTTCCGCAAGTCGCAAAGAAAACAGGAGCTGCCTCCACTATTCCAGCACCATTTCAACACCATCAAATCACCTCTGCTTAGTCTAATACAGTGACAACTAAAAGATACAAAAAAATATTGTCCAATCAACATACACCAAACATGATGTGGCTGTCCATGGTACTCATGTGTGTGTGTGTGTGTGTGTGTGTGTGTGTGTGTGTGTGTGTGTGTGTGTGTGTGTGTGTGCGCGCGGGCGCATACAGCTTGTAGTTTTTGTTGCCCTGCGCTACCTGGCTAAAATTCTTGCTCACTAGCTCAACTTCCTTTCATGGGCAACGTTAGCTAGTTAACATTAGCCTACTACATCTTGCTACATATTGAACTTCCATCCTCTCAGTTCAGGGGCACAACAATGCATGAATTTATGGTTGGATCAGAATCGCCGTTATATCATTGTCTATTACGGAGAATTAAGTAGAACCAGTCCAAATCCTTATCTCCATCCATGGCTAATTTAGGAAAGGTGACATCAATAAGGGATCATAACTTTTACCTGGATTCACCTAGTCAGTCTATGTCATGGAAAAAGCAGGTGTGTTTGCACACTCAGTGTATATAATATACTGACCATTACTTGAACTTTTACATTCCGGTTTGTGTCTGGTCCATCTTTAGCTCACACTAACACTTGGTAAGGAAGTTCAGTGTGTATTCATCTCTAACACTCTAACACGAAGCTGAGCCCAGCGCCACACTGCTCTAATGGTTACTGTGACATATTTATGGCAGTGCGCAGGGCCTGGGAGAGATAAGGGATAAAGAGGAAAGTGTTTGGGGGAGACAGTGACTGTAGGACCATTAGGACCAGGGGTTCCACTTAAAATTGTCTCCTCTGTTTCCCCATAGGCTGACATTGAAGAGGGTGGGATACAAGGTAAGCTTCACCTGCATGGTCCTTTAGCTCTAGTTCTGGACATCTTGTTCATTCTCACTTTCTCTTAGACCATCCTGCATGTGACTGTTCTTTCATCTCTTTCTGACTGACACTAATGTAATCAGGGTGACAGAATGAAGCCACAGCTGTGATTGTTTTATAGTTGATATGATATAACTCAAACGCATGATTGTCACGCAGCACATTAGAATTTGTATATGGAAAGTACAATGGTTTTGTATTAGCTGTATCTTTATCTTTTAGACATCGTCAGAACTGCTGGGGGTCAGCTTCCTGGGCCAGTAATGGAGAGGGTTCTCCATGAGAATGGACTGGAAGGTCGATCAGGTACTGTTTGGGGAGGATTCTACCACAGAAATGTGATAGTGTTCATCATCATCCACACCATTGATTTGGGACGGGCCCAGCCACAGTGAAAATCTAAACATACCTTCACTATGAGGGAAACCGTATTTCTCTCCATATTTTTCTCAATATCTGTTCCTGTGGCTGGGTTTTGCCTCCAGGGTACGGCTTAACGATGTGGCTGGCTGGGTTGAAGGGCTGGAGCAGAATGCAGGCGATAGTTATATTTAGGCCACTTTGTTTCTCTTGGTACATTTCTTATGCATGCTGGGGGCTATGGAGAGTGGAAAGGGTACTGGGTTGTGCACTGTGAGCCTGCACATTGACCTTGTGCTGTTTACTCATGTTGTGCAGGCTGACATTAGCAAAGAGGGCTCTGACATATGCCACAAAAATGTGCCCTCTCGTCCTGCACCTACTGGTAATGTAGGCCTTGCTTTAGGGGAAAGGCTATATTGATAGTATTTGAGTAGTGGTATGGGTAGAATATAACATTCATATTTTATGTTTCTATATCCCAGGTAATCCATGCTCTGACCATGATTCCAAATATAGTGACTGTTATATTGCCCAGTATAATTTATCCCTCTGTGTTGCAGTGCTGGGGATGGTTACAGTGCAGGTGGAGAGGGATTCAAAGACAGGGGTCACCAAGATCAGGTCTGTGGTGCCCGTGTCTGGAGCACCCAGGTCCTTGGGGGAGACGGTGTTCAATGACAGCAGGAAGAGCGTCCACCACGTCGGCGGGGCAGAGGGGCAGCCTTCTGCTGAGGAGCTGGGACAGCTCCTTAGTGTCATCAACGATGTTGGGATGCAAGTGCTGCTGGATGAGATCCCAGTTGTACCACAACAGAAGGCAGAGGAGAAGATAGAGGTTGGTGGTGGGATGGAAGAGGAGGTGGACAATGTGGAGGACCCTGCCGCACCTACAACCCTGGGCTACACTGAGGAAGAGGTTGAGGTTGTGGGGCATGAGGATGATGAGATGGACGAGGAGATAGAAATAGGAGTGGTGGAAATTGTGGAGGGCCCTATCCGACCAACCGACCTGGGCTACACTGAGGAAAAGGTTGAGGATCTGGGCTATGAGGATGATGAGATGGACAAGGAGACAGGAGTAGGTCAGGTAGACCTTGTGGAGGGCACTGTCACACTGACCTTCCTGGGCTACACTGAGGTAAAGTCAGAGAGCGAGGGTCTGGGCCATGAGGATGATAGAGAGTTGGTGGAGGTGGAGAGGGTGATCATTTCTGACGCAGGTGAGGAGGAGATTGTTCTTCAGTCTCCGGTTCTTGGGTCTGAGACTGAACCCTTCCTGGGCTACACTGAGCAAGAGGTTGAGGCTGTGGTGCTTGAGGATGATGAGGAGGACGTGAGTGGATTGGTTGTCTTTGTGGAGGGCCCTGTCCCACCTGTCATCCTGGGCTACACTCAGGAAGAGGTTGAGGATCTGGGACATGAGGATGATCCCCCCAGACCAACCCCACGCTATAGAGCCGAGGAAACAGGAAAGAGGTCATCCAAACACAATACCAAGTGCTGCTCTATCATGTGATTCTGCACATGATGGAGCATCACCCCCCCCCCCCCATTCCTCTAAGCTGTGCCACTCATGATGAATGGTCTGTATGTGTGGCCTAAATCTACAACATTGCCTAAATTGCACAGGATGTGCTCCAGAGAAGCGTGTCTTTGCTCCTCATCTAAAATGTCACTGGTATCCTCTGAGACTACAGTCCCACATGGCTTGTGTCAAGGAGTGTTTACTGTTATCCTCCTCTCTTCAAACAGCTCTGTGAACAGACTCCAGTGTGACTGTTACAAAGCCCTTCTGCCTCCTGCTGGACACAGTTCAGTAATGCGACTAGGTTTTACTGCCAGAATCCCAGCAGCACTCATCTCACACTGCTCTGGATTGGTTGTATCAGCCCAAAAAACGTACTCAATAGAATGAACCAAGGATGAAGAATACAACAACCACTGATCTGTTTCTTTTTGGAAATAGATTTTTAAATATTCATCTCAGAAATGCCCGATGTGCCTATTTCAATGGCAACTAAACCCTTTTGTTCTCTACTTTTAGAGTGTCCGCATCAGTAATACAAATGTTATGGTTATAAATATGATATTGTATTCCGTCAGTGACCAAAACAGTCTGTTAAAGAAGGGTTGGTTGCCATTACATCTATTCAGTGCGATTTGTATGTGTAAGTGTGTTTGGTAGTTGAATTTTGATTTAGCCATGTCTGATAATTAATGAAGGTGGATAAAAAAAAACTGGAATGTGTGTGATTATCAAAACACAATATATTTCATATTCTTAAAATGTTTGTTTGTCTCGTTCTTTCCTTTTGATCAGCAGTAGCAACGTTCCTGTCAGGACGTTCATGTATAGGACTCTTTATTGCAAATGAGCTTTGACATACCATTAAAGACACGCTATGGAACTTTAGCGACTATTAAGTTGTTTTTTTACCTCTCGCTTTGGGCTGGATATGTCAACATACTTAATATATGAGCAGAATTACTGTTTTACCACAATTAGCCATGAAATCCCTAGTATAAAAGAGATACTATTTTTCTGGAAGATGTGCTATGCCATTTTCCCTAAAATGTTCCCCACGTGGGCCAGCCCTGTAGCAATTCGAGTTGTAGTCAATGAGCTTCAGCCCCTTCGCCGTTTGAGTGACATGCAGTCTCACCTCTCACGTGTCTCAGCAGCAGCCTAGCAGCATCATTCAGACAGAAGCCTGGGCACAGCCACGACACTGCAAACAGGTGGGTCTCTTTCTTATTATTCATTTTACAGTACCTTGCCGTATTCTGATATTATACTGTTAGTTACCAACGTTTTGTCATTAATAGCACTCACAGATGCATATGATTCATTTACATTTCATTTCCATAACCCATTTAGTTTTCATAAACAAATCATATGTATGGCTGTTATTATTGATCACAAAGTAACAACTCTTGAAACAAGCGTCTAGCTTTACTTTAATATAGATATATACAGCCTACAGTTTATTCCCACGAAAAGGCTTTAAATATTTGAGATTTCAGGATATTTGATATGGCATGAGGTGATATGTACAATTAATTGTGGTTTTCAAGGAAGAGCTTGAATTTGTATCACTGAGAAATGTTTGGTTGACTTCCCCTTAATGGAGGAGATAAGCTCATTAAATATCATTAATATTTTGCGTTGCGATGCAATCACTTCATACATAGTGTGGCTGGCTTTTTGATAATCCAGGGCAGGAGTATGGCTATAAGCCTGAGGGTAAATATAGACATATAAATCTCACCTGCCCCTGAGGTGACTACAGATGTAGGAATTTAATTTAATCATTATTTTGTTGCTAAGAATGTTCCTGCACAGCAGAAAACACAAACTTGTAGTGTTTTTAAAAGGCTTCTAAAGTTTGTAATTTCCACTTTGAAATTTCAGACTTGATTTACGAAAATGGCTATTCCACACAATAATTCACATTTCCTGCTGCTGCAGGATTATTTTCTTGCTGTAGCAAACTGTCTTAAAATTAAGATCCTGCATCTGTAGATGACATGGGAGCATTTGTAATTAGACACGATGACAAACAGAACTGCACAACCTCAATGACAATGACCGTTCTGATCAGTTTGCCATTGTGCATAGTAAAAAATCTGGTGTCATCTTAACAGGTGTGGTGTCTGGAGACATTCATGCAAATGACATACCGTAAACATGAATTTTCATTATGTGGTTTACTGGTTCTCACAGAGAGAGCTCTCTAATGTGGCTGGAGTTTAAATTAGTATGTTGTCATGAAATCAATGTTTTGAGCTTAAGGCTGAAAGTGATATGGCTCTGGAGGAGAAATCTGTGAAGGAGGCTCCTGTAGCAGATGCATAGTGGATGTGCCAGACAGTGAAAAGCTGATTACTCATCCCCCTAGTAAGCAGAACTCTGCTCAGGTCATTTGCATCACCATTGTAGTGTCAGCTAGTAAATATGTCAGGTGAGAGAGAACAGAATGCACTACAACTTTCAGATCATGTCCTTCATTTTAAAGCTTAAAAGGTGAAGTTGCAATTTGTGAGTACATATTTATAAAATCCAAGTTCCATGTTTTAGTGATGTGAAACTCTCATACGGTAATCAATTCCCATAAAGTCACATTATGCCAGGCCAAAGCTGGCATAATGACAGTCAACCTTTCTTTCAACTGATCTGACAGCAGTCCTCAAAAGAAACTTGGGCAACAGCAGATTCACAAACGTTTACTCTATTGTCCTATTTCTGCTGGTAATACCTGACATCTACAACATTGCTATAAAAATAGACATTTTTAGTACACATTTCATAACTATTTGGTTTACTGAATGGTAGAACATCTAAGCCTAGTGGTGTATGTTTTTTGAAGGGGCTCAAATAACATGCCTCTAATTGCAAAGTCATTAACATATATTTCAGATTGTGACACTGAAACCAGAGACAGTGAAAGGAGAAAAATAAAATATTAACAGGTGTGAAGTTATACCCCATCACTATGGAAACAGAGCCCATGGTCAGCCCCCGATCTCCTAAGAGTCCAGTCTCCCAGGAGGATTGCGGTCTCTGGATGGAGGTTGGCTGTAAACCGGCAGAGGACACAGATATGGCCAAAGACAACTCCTCCCTGACTTCTGGGGAAAAGCCGTGTGAGGCCTGGCAGGCTGTCATACCACCTCCCCCTTTGGTCAGCGCAGGCCACCCCGATAGGATGGAGGAGGATGAGTACGTCTTCATCCTTCCCCCACCATGCAAAGACCCTTCTTGTCCAGAAGAGGGCAGCACTATGGAGCCCAATGTTGGGGCCATAAGCGTCACAGAGGCTAAAGAAAATCCCAGGAGCTTAGATGGAGTTCAATCTGAGCAGCCTAGCAGCACTCCAGTCATGGACAAGGCTACAGTAACAGTGGAAGAGGAGCAGCAGACTGAACTGAAGAAGGGAGGATCTGAGGATATCACAGTGCTGACTGAAAGACCTGGCTCTGCCACGCCACCACCAACAGACGGATATAAAGCAGTGGGTGCCAGTAGCCCTGAGCAGCCACATCCGAACATGGAAGCCAGCATTCTGAAAGAGACAGATTCTGTCCCATCATCACAGACAAGGGAGTCTGAGCCAGAGCACAGCCTTGACAACAATAGTCATCCAACCCATGAAGGGACCATCATAGAGCCAGAACATTCAGACGAGAGTAACAATGATGTTGAGGACATGGTCGATGGTAGATCACTAGACTACGACATGACCAAAGATGAGTGGGTCAGGAGAGACAGTGCTAGCAGTGACGTCCAGTGCCTCCAGCCTCACCTATCTATTTCAAGAGGCTTATCCAGAGAACAGGTATCAGTGCCCTCGCCTCAGTCACCTGCCTCTGAGCAGCAGGAGCAGCAGGAGGCTGGCAGCCTGACAGTAGCTGAAGACATCCAGCAGGGGGAGCAGCTGCTGCATCGCCTGCATCTGGTGCAACAGAGACAGGACGGACAACACGTGCCACAGGAGCCTCCGCCCTTTCACCAGGTAGCCATGAAGACAACCAATCAGGATACAGGCTACCAGGAGGGAGAGAGAATCGAGTGTAGGAAGGAAGAGGAAGAAGAAGAGGAAGGAGGGAGTGAGGGAAGCGGTGAAGAGAGAGAGCAGGGAGAGAGAGTACAGACTGTCGAGGTGGAAGAGAGAGAGCAGGGAGAGAGAGTACAGATTGTCGAGGTGGAAGAGAGTGAGCAGGGAGAGAGAGTACAGACTGTCGAGGTGGAAGAGAGAGAGCAGGGAGAGAGAGTACAGACTGTCGAGGTGGAAGAGAGAGAGCAGGGAGAGAGAGTACAGACTGCTGAGGTGGAAGAGAGAGAGCAGGGAGAGAGAGTACAGACTGTCGAGGTGGAAGAGAGAGAGCAGGGAGAGAGAGTACAGACTGTCGAGGTGGAAGAGAGAGAGCAGGGAGAGAGAGTACAGACTGCTGAGGTTGAAGAGAGAGAGCAGGGAGAGAGAGTACAGACTGTCGAGGTGGAAGAGCGAGAGCAGGGAGAGAGAGTACAGACTGCTGAGGTTGAAGAGAGAGAGCAGGGAGAGAGAGTACAGACTGTCGAGGTGGAAGAGCGAGAGCAGGGAGAGAGAGTACAGACTGTCGAGGTGGAAGAGAGAGAGCAGGGAGAGAGAGTACAGACTGTCGAGGTGGAAGAGAGAGAGCAGGGAGAGAGAGTACAGACTGTCGAGGTGGAAGAGAGGGCAGCGGTAAGTGAGGAAGACACAGAGATTCCAGAGAAAGAACATATTGAAACAGTGGCAGGAGAGAAAGCGGAGGAGGTCCAGTCTCGTCGTTCTGCCCAGCTCAGTGTCCAACCTATTGTCAGGATTGAGATGAAATGCAGTGACGATGACCAGAGTGACAGCGGGGTGTCCACTGACTTCTCCCCTGTCGGTACACACGAGATCCACACGACCACAGCCCCCATCATAGACAACAAGGCTCCCCCACCCCAGAAAGAGACTCCCATCGAGAGGGAGATCCGGCGATCTGCTGAAAGGGAGCAGAGCCTGCCGCGGTCCAGGTGCATGTCAAACACCCAGGAAGGTCAGGAGGTGGTAGACATCCCCCTGATGAAGACTCCCCTACTGGCTAAGACACTGTCCTCTAAGGCAGGGCCGGGGCAGGGCGCTGACTGGCAGTTCTCAGAGAAGAAGATGCAGAAGGAGATCAGCCAGGAGATCCAGAGGGAGCTTGTCCTGGTGAACATGGGGAAGATCCCTGGAGTCTACAGCAAGGGAACAGTACGCCAGATGAGGGAGAGGAAGCTGCTGTTTGAAGCCTTCCAACAAGGCAATGCAGAAGGACCCACCAGGCACAGGAGACCCCTCACCACAGCAGGCCTGGGGATGAGAGGTCATGTCTACCCCTCTGTGCTGGAGAGGACGCGTAGCATGGAGCTTGTCTCTTTCAAAGGCTGCTCTCTCTCAAGAGCCCACTCCCACCAGCTGTTTGACTTAAAGGACCAAAAGGAGGCTAGCTCAGGCCAAAACCCAAGTGCAGAGAACCAACCTGCCGGTAAAGGAGCAGCAAGGAAGGTGGTTATTCTGGAAAGTGACGACACAATCATAGCCCACTATCCAAACCGAGACATAGGAGCCCAGCGCCTCTACAGAAGCCTAGACTGCCTAAGTATAGGGGGCACTGTCTCTACAGAAGAGGAGCACACGGATGAGGTGAGGGGAGAACAGCCAGGGAATGAGGACGAGGGCTCTGACATCCTTAGGGAGAACCCCTTCTTTAAGCTGCGTCCCTCACTGGCCATGAAGCCGGAGGTGGAGAAGGACATCCGGGAAGCCAGGGAGAGGGAGGAGGAGCTGCGCAGGCAGAGGTGTAGTCTGTACGGAGAGGCAGGAGTCAGTGAGGCCAGCCCAGACTCACCTACCACAGTCATTCCCTCATTCACCTCCTCTTTCACAGCATCAGGTCAGTGGACATGTCCTATATTACATGTAGAATTCCTTTGTGTTTGAATTGGGGCAAAGTGAGGGGGAGTCACATGTTAAAATATTTGCAAAAAGTATTTGTTTGTACCATCGTGATATGGTGTTGCGTCAACGTATGATAAACACACCTAGCTGAGGAAAAGTGGATAAGGCAGTTATAGCCTCATTCATTCCACAGCACACATTCATCTCAGTACAAGCACTTTAATGTCTGCCTATTTGCATTAGCATCAGATAATGTTATTATGGGCACAGTATTGTCGTCAACTTAGTGTCATCAAGGGCAAGATCACTCTGGCTGAACACTTATCTGAATCAGCAGCACATGCCACAGAGGGACTTTGTAGGATGTAACCAAAGTTACCACAGCAGTACAATGGCCAGGAAGTTCAGATCAAGGGTGTTCTGGGCATCTGCATGTTTGAGATGGCAGATATGTCTTGGGGGGCAGCAAGGGGTTCTGTGAGCACAGTGCAGTCACAGCTTATTCCTGAATCATGTGAGTATGTATATTCTAGATTGATAAACTTGTGGAAATTGGGAAGTTTATTTATATATATGGCTGTGACCTGTGACCATTGATATTAGAGGTCTGGGGGGACAGACGGAAGAAGATCATTTCCTTGACTTCTAGCATGATTCAAATAAGATGAACTAGTTCCAAAGATAGCCATCGGAGGAATTACAATATGAATTATAGTAACTGCAATGGATACATCTTCAAATGGTACGGAGTCTAGAAGGAGTTTGTATTTTTACTTAGCAGTGTTTTGGAGCCTGCTAGATCAGTCTGTAAATCCTTTCCTTATCCTATTTTCTTATTCCTTATCCTGACCCTCTGCAGTTGATGGCCGACAATCCAAGGGGAAGTTGGATCGGACCTGGCCTCCTCCCAATCCTAAGAGTGCTAGGGAGAACCCTGGACAAACACAGGTACAGCTCTACTTTCCAAGAAGTATCCTCCCTGTGACAGGAACACAACATGTCATTCACTCACAAGCTTTGATTGCAATTATACTGTAAGTCTGTCTCTGCTAGCAATGTAACAGTAGTTCCAGTAGTAGTTGAGAAGCGGTGTATTTACACTGGCAAAGCTGACCTCAACATTTATTTTCAGAAGTAACTGGCCTATAATGTTTGACATCTGACAAGGGATGTGTTTATATTCAAGTTCTGTGTGTGGCTAAATGGAGATTGACTGACATGTAAGAAAACCTAACCTGCTAATCAGACTAGCTAAATCCATTTCCTGTGTCCTGCATTATCTCTCCAGGAGCCCAAGGTTTACAAGGCAGGCGGCCAGAAAACTCCTCTGTGGCAGCGTTGGGAGGCAGGTATGGTGAACGGGCCACTGCCACGGGAACAGGACTGATACTGGAGGTCACCAATACCAGGACTTCTATAACATTAACATGTCAAATGTATCACCAAGGAACTGGGATGGTAGAACTGCATAATTCACTACGATGGCAGAAACTTGAATTAGTATTAGCTTGAACATTCCATGCTTTGTAAGACTAGCATCTGTTTTGTACATAACATTACAATTTCATTACAAATATTCACAATGTACAAAAGACGTCCTCTCTCATTTAACTGCTCTGCTTGTAAAGGTTTAACTCCTGTTCAGTGTTCGATCAAAATGACAAATGTCATCCACAATACAGAGAAATATCATTATCAAGAACTGCATAAATGTGAAGGTAATCAAAACTACTATAAATGTTTCAGTAAACGCACAAATGCCGCAATCATATCTCAGTTTTGTTCCATCAGGCTCTGCTTATCAGTATTGTACAGTTTGCTAATACAATCCAGTGAGGAGGAATTAAGTGCATACATTAAATATCCTTTTCAAATCAACTCTGTCTAATTTATCTTGCTAAAGGAAGGTTCCTGTCCTTCATGTTATGGTCACGACTGACAGTGAACAAACAAGAACCTAAAGTAATTGGCATTTACATTTTTTTTTGTTATATGCTTGGACCCAGATGCATTTTGAACACCAGATGACTATTATCCTGGGTGCAACCATGTTTGACTCAGCAAGCATAGTTAGCTGACCATAACCCACCCAGTCTACTTCAACATGAGCTCTGGCCTCTGTGGCTAAAGCTAAGGTTTCACTGTGGGTCTCTCTATCTGCCATACGTCACAAGTTAGAGGTGAGACAGACAGCTTTCTGGCCTCTCAATGATTGGATGGAGTATGACATAATGACATGGAGTAACCAAAGTTCAGTCCATCCACATATAAAACACTGTCATGATGTGACTCAGATGAATAGTGGAAACAGGGTTCTGTTTTAACACCAGAGATGTTTGAGGCATAGGCAGGATGCAGTAGATGGTATAGAGTACAGTATATATATATATTTATATATTTTTTTGTCCACCTTTATCTAACCAGGTAGGCAAGTTGAGAATAAGTTCTCATTTACAATTGCAACCTGGCCAAGATAAAGCAAAGCAGTTCGACACATACAACAACACAGAGTTACACATGGAGTAAAACAAACATACAGTCAATAATACAGTAGAAAAATAAGTCTATATACAATGTGAGCAAGTGAGGAGAGATAAGGGAGGTAAAGGCAAAAAGGCCATGGTGGCAAAGTAGATACAATATAACAAGTAAAACACTGGAATGGTAGATTTGCAGTGGAAGAATGTGCAAAGTAGAAATAGAAATAATGGGGTGCAAAGGAGCTAAATAAATAAATAAATACAGTAGGGGAAAGGGTAGTTGTTTGGGTTAAATTATAGATGGGCTATGTGCAGGTGCAGTAATCTGTGAGCTGCTCTGACAGCTGGTGCTTAAAGCTAGTGAGGGAGATAAGTGTTTCCAGTTTCAGAGATTTTTGTAGTTCATTCCAGTCATTGGCAGCAGAGAACTGGAAGGAGAGAGATATACCTGCTGGATCGTGTGCTACAGGTGGGTGCTGCTATGGTGACCAGCGAGCTGAGATAAGGGGGGACTTTACCTAGCAGGGTCTTGTAGATGACCTGGAGCCAGTGGGTTTGGCGACGAGTATGAAACGAGGGCCAGCCAACGAGAGCGTACAGGTCGCAGTGGTGGGTAGTATATGGGGCTTTGGTGACAAAACGGATGGCACTGTGATAGACTGCATCCAATGTATTGAGTAGGGTATTGGAGGCTATTTTGTAAATGACATCGCCGAAGTCGAGGATCGGTAGGATGGTCAGTTTGGCAGTATGAGTGAAGGATGCTTTGTTGCGAAATAGGAAGCCAATTCTAGATTTAATGCATTTAGTTTTACTTGTATTTAAGAGCAGTTGGAGGCCAGGGAAGGAGAGTTGTATGGCATTGAAGCTCGTCTGGAGGTTAGTTAACACAGTGTCCAAAGAAGGGCCAGAAGTATACAGAATGGTGTCGTCTGCGTCGAGGTGTATCAGAGACTCACCAGCAGCAAGAGCGACATAATTGATGTATACAGAGAAGAGAATTGGCCCAATAGAGACTGCCAGAGGCCCGGACAACAGGCCCTCCGATTTGACCCACTGAACTCTATCAGAGAAGTAATTTGTGAACCAGGCGAGGCAATCATTTGAGAAACCAAGGCTATTGAGTCTGCCGATGAGGACGTGGTGATTGACAGAGTCAAAAGCCTTGGCCAGGTCAATGAATACGGCTGCACAGTATTGTTTCTTATCGATGACGGTTAAGATATGGTTTAGGACCTTGAGCGTGGCTGAGGTGCACCCATGACCAGCTCTGAAACCAGATTGCATAGCGGAGAAGGTGCGGTGGGATTCAAAATGGTCAGTAATCTGTTTGTTGACTTGGCTTTCGAAGACCTTAGAAAGGCAGGGTAGGATACATATACAGTATGTCTGTAGCAGTTTGGGTCAAGAGTGTCCCCCCCTTTGAAGAGGGGGATGACCGCAGCTGCTTTCCAATCTTTGGGAATTTCAGACGACACGAAAGTAATAGGGGTTGCAACAATTTCGGCAGATGATTTTAGAAAGAAAGGGTCCAGATTGTCTAGCCCAGCTGATTTGTAGGGGTCCAGATTTTGCCGCTTTTTCAGAACATCAGCTGACTGGATTTGGGAGAAGAAGAAATGGGGAAGGCTTGGGCGAGTTGCTGTGCGGGGTGCAGTGCTGTTGACCGGGGTAGGGGTAGCCAGGTGGAAAGCATGGCCAGCCGTAGAAAAATGCTTATTGAAATTCTCAATTATAGTGGATTTATCGATGCTGACAGAGTTTCCTATCCTCAGTGCAGTGGGCAGCTGGGAGGAGATGCTCTTATTCTTCATGGTCTTTACAGTGTCCCAGAACTTTTTTGAGTTTGTGTTGCAGGAAGCAAATTTCTGCTTGAAAAAGATAGCCTTGGCTTTTCTAATTGCCTGTGTATATTGGTTTCTAACTTCCCTGAAAAGTTGCATATCACGGGGGCTGTTCGATGCTAATGCAGAATGCCATAGGATGTTTTTGTGTTGGTTAAGGGCAGTCAGGACTGGAGAGAACCAAGGGCTATATCTGTTCCTGGTTCAAAATTTCTTGAATGGGGCATGCATATTTAAGATGGTGAGGAAGGCATTTAAATAAAAAAACAGACATTCTCTACTGACGGGATGAGGTCAATATCCTTCCAGGATACCCGGGCCAGGTCGATTAGAAAGGCCTGCTCGCTGAAGTGTTTCAGGGAGCGTTTGACAGTGATGAGTGGAGGTCATTTGACCGCTGACCCATTACGGATGCAGGCAATGAGGCAGTGATCACTGAGATCTTGGTTGAAAACAGCAGAGGTGTATTTAGAGGGCAAGTTGGTTAGGAGGATATCTTTGAGGGTGCCCGTGTTTACGGCTTTGGGGTGGTACCTGGTGGGTTCATTGATAATTTGTGTGAGATTGAGGGCAACAAGCTTAGATTGTAGGGTGGCTGTAGGACTATATATGACTATATACAAATGAGATGAGTAATGTAGGGTATGTAATCATTATATAAAGTGGCATTGTTTAAAGTGCCAAGTGATACATTTATTGCATCCCATTTTTAATTACTCAAGTGGCTAGAGATTTGAGTCAGTATGTTGGCAGCAGCCACTCAATGTTAGTGATGGCTGTTTAACAGTCTGATGGCCTTGAGATAGAAGCTGTTTTTCAGTCTCTCGGTCCCAGCTTTGATGCAGCTGTACTGACCTTGCCTTCTGGATGATAGCGGGGTGAACAGGCAGTGGCTAAGGTGGTTGTTGTCCTTGATGATCTTTTTGGCCTTCCTGTGACATCGGGTGGTGTAGGTGTTCTGGAGGGCAGGTAGTTTGCCCCCGGTGATGCGTTGTGCAGCACCTCTGGAGAGCCTTATGGTTGTGGGCGGAGCCGTTTAGGCCAAAGTCTGGCCTAAACTACAATAACTTTCACATTACATTATTTTTAAGTTATATCTTATTAAAATGTAGAAGAAAGAACCCAGGAGACTACCTGCTATGTCTGAGTTGCAATTTAGAAAGCAATAGCAATGTTTGAAGGATCAAAGGCTAGCAGCACCCTCTTATGGCACTGGAAGGCCTGGGTGTAAGTCCATAAACACTGTCTAGTAATCTAGTAATGTGCAGTGTCTTTATTAATGCAGATACATATTTGATACATACTGTAGCTCGGTCATGTGTTTACCAAACATATATCAGTCTCAAAAAGCTGATCATTAAAACAGGACTTTCTCCTACTAGGACTTTCTCCGGTCTGTGATCAGTGGAGAGTGTCTCATCTGTGAGGTCACAGACATGACCACTGAGTTTAGCCTTGCTTAGCACCATCTGTCAGTCCCACTGCCAGGGCGGAAGGACTCCAGTCACAGTGGTAATTGTCTGACTGTTATCACCATTCAACGTAGGCCAAAAGCCTGGGCATAGCCTACAGTAGATGGGACAACGGTTAAGAATGACCCTCTAAAGATCCCAGATATAGATGTGTGAGCTTGATTTGTTTGAGAAAGCTTTCTGTACTCTAATGCCAAAGTTGATAGACTCTGTAAAAGAAAAATGATACCCCTACACACACGCACAAACAGCACACCTACAGTATGTCACTCCTCACTCCTCACTTTATTTGCAGGACACAATGATCCTCCCACAAAGCCTAAAGCTGAGTGGCTGCTGCATCTCTACAGTATGTGAGAGTGCTGCTGTTGATGGTGCTGGTGGCGATGGAGCCTGTGGAGGTGGGGTTGGCGAGTCTCAGGCCGCTCTGCCTTTCTGCCAACAAACCAGGCCAGGTGGAGGAGCAGGAAGGTGACCGCCCCTCTCAGGCTCAGCAGCGACAGCTGCAGCAGGAGGAAGGCCCTGAGCATTTCCCACCCAGTATAACTCAGGAAGAGAAGCCTGAACTCCAGAGAGGACCACAGCAGGAGGGAGTTGAGCAGGACAGCCAGGGCCTCAAAGCCACAGAAGACCCGCTGCCACAAAACGTTACCCCCAGGGGATGTTCTGGGGAAGGGGCGGCGTGCGCCTGAACACAGGTGCCACAAGTCCATGCAGGATTTAGCTATGATGGTCAACAGGCACCAGAGGGCACACTGGGGGTAGATGCCTGAGAAGAACATGACGTGGCAGTAGGAGATGAGGAGCTCCAGGTAGCTCCAGGTCTGGGTGTCACACAGTGGTCTGTTGCTCTGCTCTGTGATCTGTCTAAGGACGGGAGACTGATGTTCCTGGTGGGCGCGGCCAGGGGGCATCCTCATCCTCCTCAGGCGGCGCAATAGCGTGGCGGACAGCAGCTTAATGCCCAGGTGGGTGGCCAGCTGCACAGATAGGTGAAAGCGCACCATGGTGAGGTCATTCAGGACCAGAGCCCTGTAGAGGTGGATGGAAAAGTGGTTGAAGAGGCAGGAGAGGATAACCTCAGGGAGCAGGGGCTGTTGCCTTGGTGACTGATGCCCTGGCGGCTCGGGATCAAGGCTGAGGCCTTGGGACAGTTGGAATGCAACACAGTCCATCCCTGCCATGGCAACCGTGAGGGCGATTTTGGGGAGGTAGACAAGGATGTTGTGAAAGAGGAAACTGAGCTCTTCTCTCAGGAGGAAGTCGCCCACTAGTCCATCTAGGTGTAAATACATCAGGATTGGGATGGAGGAGAGGCAGAGGGTGCAGGTTAGGAAGGCAAAGGAGTGTTGCAGTCTCCTCAAGCTCATCTTTCCAAAAGGGTGGGCATCGATCTGGGACTGTGGTGGTGCTGTGCCCTGTGCCACCCTGGGCACCGCTGCTGCTGTTGATGAGTGACTGTGTGACGGAAGAGTGACCACAGTCCCCCAGTCCCTCTGCAGGGCTTTGCTCTTCTCCCTCCAACCCTGCAGGAACAGCTCTGACCACACCACACTAGAGAGGGTGAAAAAGACCAGGTTGTTCCCCAGCCTGAGGGGGTAGAAGGAGAGAAACATGGACAATGTGGATTTCATGAGGAGAGCATTGACCAGCGAACCCTCAAACCCAAAGTAGAGGGCCACCGCCTCCCCGAAATAAGCCCTGATATCTTCCAGCAGCTGCCAATGCTCTCTCTGGCTGAAGGGTTTGAGGCCACACCAGCCAGCCCACCACCTCCCCTGGAGGCTCTGAAGCAGTGGCGCTTCATGTAGGGGGTAGATGCTAGTTAGGACTCTTAAGCGGGACAGACTGGCCATCACTGGTTCTCCTGGAAGGAGGGGAATCCGCTGGAGCACCTGAATTTCCTCCCCCTCCCCCACTCTCAGCCTGTCTAGGATCCTCTGCACCAGGGTCACACACTCAGCCGATGACAGCATCCCATACACCCCCTCTGTGGGGCGTGTCCCCCCCAGGTCCCCCACCTCCCGTGCCTGACCTCCTATAGGGCAGCAGGGCTTGTGTCTGAACAGAAGGTCCTCGTCAGCCTCCAGGAGCAGCCGCTCTGGCGTGGCCCCCACCACCATGATGGCACCCCCGGCCCTGGTCTGGCTGATCACTCTGGCCAAGAGGTCTAGTCCCCCCAGGGGCTCGGGTGTAAGGATCTTCCCCAGGAGCCAGTCCACAGTGTCAGCCTCCACCTCAGGGTGGAACTCCAGCAGAATCAGAGAGGTGATCTCATTGAGGTGCTGCACAGGGAGCATGAAGGCTGCCATGGTGATGTTGGTGAGTTCTTTCCTCCGTGTGTTCCCTCCTCCTAATAACATGTTGTCCCGAAGGGCGGTCATGGTTCCTTCTTCCTGGTGTTGACAGGGGGTTCTGCGTAGGTTTCGCCAGCCCCCTGCTTCCTCTCTTCTCTTCACAGGGTACAGGGACAGGGCTTCGATGGACAAGATTGTCTCAGCACACAGTGCCACAGGGATGTATGATGACACTAGCTGTAGCTGTGAGAATGTCTGACAGTGGGGCAGCACAGTGCAGTTACATTGTGACATCAGCACAATGTCATAGAATAATTTTTGTCACTAGTTAGCAACAGCCACAAAGTCAACATTAGCTTTTTGGTTTTAATTTAGGGTTAGGCATAAGGTTAGCAATGTGGTTAGGGATAAGGTTAGGTAAAAAAAAAATATTTTGAGAAGATAAATTGTAGAAATAGGTGGGGTTTAGCCATAATTCGGACTTTGTGGCTGTGGTAACTAGTGACAACCTAGAAGAATGTCCTGTTTTCTCATACACTGAGCTGTAAAGAAATGAGCATTCATCTCATTCTGGGCACTGAGGTGGTGGCATTGAGACTGCAGGAAAACATTTTGCACACCTTTTTATAAAACTTTTTTAAAAAGTCTACAACCTTGGATTTCTTCACATTTTATTGTGTTACAAAGTGGGATTGAAATGGATTTTATTGTCTTTTTTCCCCAACAATCTACACAAAATACTCTTGTTATGTCATAATGGAAGAAAATGTAAAAAATACAAAATAAAACATTAATATACCTTGATTAGATAAGTATTCAACCCTCTGATTCAATACATGTTAGAAAACCTTTGGCAGTTATTGCAAATGTGAGTCTTCTTGGGTAAGTCTCTAAGAGTTTTGCACACCTGTATTGTGCAATATTGGCCCATTATTCTTTTCAAAATTCTTCAAGCTCTGTCAAGGTGTAGGGAATCATGGCTCGAGAGCCATTTTCAAATCTTAGATTTTCAAGCAGATTTAAGTCAAAACTGTAACTTGACTGTCTTCTTAGTAAGAAACTCCAGTGTAGATTTGGGTTTTTGTTGAAGGTTATTGTCCTGCTGAAAGATCAATTGCTGTGGTTTTCCTAAAGGGGAACAGTGGGTTAACTGCCTTGTTCAGGGGAAGAACAACAGATTTTGACCTTGTCAGCTCAGGGATTCAACCCAGCAACCTTTTGGTTACTGGCCCGACGCTCTAATCACTAGGCTACCCACATACCATGATGCAGCAGCCACCATGCTTGAAAATAAGAAGGCAGCTATTCGGTGATGTGTTGTGTTAGACATTCCCTAAACATAAGGCTTTGCATTCAGGCCAAAAAGAGTATTCCTTTGCCATGTTTTTTTTCTTTTCACTATTACTTTGCATACACATGCATGTTAAAACAAAACAAAAAAAACATCTTCATATTTTTATTCTTCTTATCACTCTGTCATGTAAGTAATTATTGCGGAGTCCCTACAATGTTGCTGATCCCTCCTCAGTTTTCTCGCGTCACAGCCATTGAACTGTGTCGCCCAATGGCCTCATGGTGACATCCCTAAGCAGTTTCCTTCCTTTCCTGCAGCTCAGTTCAGAAGGACGACTGCATCTTTGATGTGTCTGGGTGGTTTAGTACATCATCCACAGCATAATTATTAACTTGACCATGCTTAAAGATATATACAATTCCTGATGTGTTATTGTTAACCATCTACCAATTACTGCCCTTCTTTAAGAGGCTTTCGAAAAACTCCCTGGTCTTTGTAGTTGAATCTGTGCTTGAAATTCAACACTTGCCTGAGAGAACTTACAGATGTTGTATGTACAGTATGGGTGTCATAGGAAAGGTTGGTCCTTTAAAAATCATGTCATCCCCTATTATTTCACACAGAGTCCATATAACTTATTATGTGATTTGTTAAGCAAACATTTTACTTCAGAAATAATTTAGGCTTGCCTAAACAAAGGGGGTGAATACTTATGCCTTCGACTATATTTTAGTTATAGATTTTTCATTAAGTTGTAAAAATGTGTCGAATTTTCTTTTCACTTTGACATTATGGAGTATTTTGCGTCTAATTAATGGCAAAAAAAACGTACAATCTATTTCAATCCCACTTTGTAACACAACAAAATGTGAAAAAAGGTTCACCTGAAAATGAGTGGTCATTTCCTCTTCAAAATGTAAAAGCCATTGGAGCGATGCCAAGCCTCACACAGCGTTCCAGCATTTCTTGGAAACCAATTGGCTAAGCTTTCTATAGGCAATGTAGCGTTCATACTCTCATAATCAAAACATACAATATCATTAATTTACTAACCTGAAAATGAGTGGTCATTTCCTCTTCAAAATGTAAAAAATAGTTGATCCAATTAACAGTAATATGTAGGTCTATTAAATTAGCACAGCAAGGAGACTGTGGGTGGATTCAGACATGTGATACCATCTTTTACCAGAAGATGGTGATATCACCCTTACAAATAGGAGAAAGCATTTCCTATACAGTACGGTAGCTCCAAAGTCACTACAAGGGTAATATGAATCAGGGTGTTGCTGACGACTGAAAATAATTTATGCAACTTGTGTGACTAATCCAGCTATGAGTCACTAATATCCTACTTAGTGATAGAACACTGCTACCTGTGATGTGCACCAGTTAACACCAAGCAAAAATAACACCTCAACAACACCTCCTGCTAAACTGATTCGTTTTTCTATTTCTGAAATACCATTGAAATATGAGTCTCTGACTCATAGGCTTGTATACAAAGCCTGCAGTGTAGTGTTTATTATGCAATTGATACAGTTGAGTCTAACAAAAGCCATTGGAGCGATGCCAAGCCTCACACAGCGTTCCAGCATTTCTTGGAAACCAATTGGCTGACTTTCGTAATTTCTTCTGGGAAAATGAATATGCATACCTCCAGCCAGAAAACAGCAGAGAAAACAGGGAGTGGGGAAGGAAGAGGGTGAGAGAGAGGAGGGTAAGATGCAGGAGTGAACGAGAGAGACAGAACAGTCCATTCATTCCAGTCTCACTCTCGTCAATATTTGTCAATAAGAAGAGCAGTCTGTGTGGCCTCAGGCAGAGTGTAGCTGTGACATCACCACTCCTTCAAATACCCTGAGATGAGATGGGGCCCAACAAACTGCCAGCAGAGACAAGCCTAGAGGATGACTCACTCACCTCACCCCCATCATACAGAGTCCATCAGGAAGCTCACAAGTGGCTCTGCCCGTCTGCCAGATAGATGTGTACACGTTTTCTTCCACGGAACAGATATACATCAATGAATACTTCATGACCACTAAAAGCCTGTTTTCTTCTTTCAATCTAAAGTAACTGACATCTATGAGGTCCTTTGAGGTGGATAAAAAGAAGAAAGGTTGATGAGGGAATAAATCACTTTTTGCGTAGGTAATGAATGAGTGCAAGGTTTATGTTTGGGAAACAGTTTGAGTGCATTTGCATCTCAAAGAAGAAAATATTCTGTAAAACTTTAAATGTAAATTAATGGAAGCACAAATGTTTGAACTTACTTCCAGGAGGGCAGACTGTTTTGGTTCTACACATAAGATATATATAACATCTGTTTTACAGGAGATTCTGACTTGCCTGTTCTGCCATCCGAATAAATTAATTGAAATTAATAAACCAACATTGGAAGAGGGTCCATGGTGTAATAACAACCAACAGTCCTCAAATGGCCCAACTATGGTATGCCATTGTCCTCACTATACCCTGCTCTCTCCCTTTCTCCTTCTTTACCCCCCCCTTTAAATTTGTTTTTGTCTAATTCAATAAGACAACATTACAAGGGCCAAAAACAAAGACAAGGTTGTCACAATTAGATGATGAATAGTTGGACTCTAGCCTTGCTGTCACAACTCCTACCGAAGGTGGCTCCCCTTCCTGTTTGGGTGGTGCTCGGCGGTCTCGTCACCGGCCTACTAGCTGCTGTTACGCCCCTGAAAACAGGGGAGAAATAATCACGAGTGTGATACGGTGTTGTATTCTCAATTCAACGTTTAGTGTAATGAGAAAAGACCGCGATTTTCCCCAGGAATATGGCTGGAGACCAGAGCAATCGATCTCCGGCTCATAGATTAAGAGCATTTCGTAGATCACAGATTAACATTTTTAGGCACCACAAAATAAAGTAATCAATATAACGTTTACACATTACTCTCACAATTCGTACCCTTTGACAGATTTTAACTTTAACACAATTATATGAATGTTATCAATCTCTATCAACCAATACTGAATGCATCTTTTTAACCTTAGATGTTTTAAGATCCTCACATACTATAAACTTACTAATACTTTTTAATGTATAACAGGCTATGAATATTTCCTTTAACCTGTCATACTGCCACCGATCATTTTTTTCCCTTTTCTGTTGGTTTGGTCTGATTTGTTTCACCTGTTTCTTGTTTAGACTTTTAATTGGACTATTTTTTAAGTCGGTAGGCCCGCCTGCTCTTCGTGCGGGCTTGTTTATTCCCACTTTGTATGTGTGGTAGTGCGATCTTGGTTTGGTTCCTGTTTTGGGCATTTGTTTTATGACGCTCCGTTTCGTTGTATATACTATTTTGCCCGGTGCTGAATAAAGCGCTATTCAGAACTTTCTGCCTCCTGCACCTGACTCCTCACCCACTACGCCTAAGATTGTCACACTTGCGAGCCGCCTGATCCCACAAGCTTGCATGAGGGTAGTTCCACCTCAAAAAGCCCAAGAAAGAGGAATTCGACACCCGCCATCTCAGATTGTTCTGAAATTGTTTCTGTTGTTAGAAACAGATAATGTTACAGCATTCCTGCAACATTATTTTGTTGAAATATAATTTAATCTCTAAAAAATGTACCTAATTAATTGCACCCAAATTTGCCATTTTAATTTATAGGATTCATATAATATAGAATAAATATAGTAGCTAAAATCCGATTCTAACAATGAGTTAGACTTGAGTAATTAAAGAAATGGTCAAAAACAACCCACGGACCACCCACATCCCACGGACCCCCCACATCCCACAACCCCCCACATCCCACGGACCCCCCACATAGTGAGCATTCCAAACTTGCTCAATTGGTGACATGTCTAGTAAGTATGCAGGCCATGGAAGAACTGGGACATTTTCAGCTTCCAGGAGTTGTGTACAGATCCTTGCGACATGGGGCCGTGAATTATCATGCTGAAACATGAGGTGATGGTGGTGGATGAATGGCACAACAATGGGCCTCAGGATCCCGTCATGGTATCTCTGTGCATTCAAATTGCCATCGATAAAATGCAGTTGTGTTCATTGTCCGTAGCTTATGCCTGCCAATACCATAACCCCAACATGGATCACTCTGTTCACAATGTTGACCTCAGCAAACCGCTCACCCACACAACACCATAAGGTGGTCAGCTGTTGTGAGGCCGGTTGAATGTACTGCCAAATTCTCTAAAATTACGTAGGAGGCGGCTTATGGTAGAGATATGAACATTACATTTTCTAGCAACAGCTTTGGTGGACAACCCTGCAACCAGCATGCCAATTGCACACTCCCTCAAAACTTGAGATATCTGTGGCATTGTGTTGTGTGACAAAACTGCACATTTTAGAGTGGCCTTTTATTGTCCCCAGCACAAGATGCACCTGTGTAATGATCATGCTGTTTAATCAGCTTCTTGATATGCCACACCTGTCAGGTTGATGGATTATCTTGGCAAATGAGAAATGCTCCCTAACAGGGATGTAACCAAATTAGTGCACAACATTTGAGAGAAATAAGCTTATGGACATTTCTGGGATCTTTTATTTCAGCTCATGAAATCAACACTGTAGATATTGAGTTTATATTTTTGTTCAGTGTAGTATGTTCAGAGAAATTTGTCATTGAATTTGTTGGGTGTATGTCTCATTCTGACCACTAGATCATGTGGAAAAGAGGGGGGTACATACCAAATTTACTGAGAATACATTACATAGGATGAAGATTCAAAACTCTGAGCCACAGCTCCATACGACTTGTCAATCATAGAGAACTGACACTATATAGTTGTTGTTGGGGTGGGATTGGCGTAGGGTTTGACTAATTATTTGGATTCCTCATGTCTTACTCATTGTTAGAAAAAAGTTTGGTCCAAATTGGCTGTTAGGTACTATAACTATTGATTATATGAATCCTACATATTAAAATTGCCAATTTGGGTGCAATCAATCAGCTTAATTCCTCAGAGATCAAATTATATTTTAACACAATAATGCTTATGGAATGCTTATCTTATCTGCTTCTTCCTACAGAAATGATTTCAGAACAATCTGAGATGGTGGTTGTCATGGCATGCTGAAATGACATGGAACGACCCATGACTGGTTCGCTACAGCGGTAAATCAGTCTGGTATATACCAGGCTAGTTAGACTCCACCAGCTGGGAATCTTTTCTCTGTGGTGATTCAACACCAGTATGCATTATTGTACACTTCCACAATAAATCCTTTATCAATTGTCAAAGTAGCAGCATGGAGCAATTGAAAAACCCCAGGGTTTCTCAATCCAGGAAAGGAATGATAGCAAGTGAGGCTCAGCCCAACCTATTGTCCCCATGTCACAATTACATAGCCTATATTTGATGACAGTAGATGACAGTTCCCATCACTGACCAATCAGAATGTGTTATTAGCCTTGGCGACTAGCTCTGGCATGGGGTTTGTTCAGAGGATCAGGGGCTGAAGTAACTTTGGGTTAAGCTCTTACAGCCAACTGTTCAAAGCCTTTTTTCACTGTTCTTCCTCTGTACTGCCATTACTCTATTTATGGAGTTAGTGGAAAGACTGTACTTGCAGTACCTTTACTTGAGAAAGCCTTTGGATCTTTTTCTGGAACACCAATAGACATGACATAAACCTCAACATCACATCATCGGCAAAACATTAGTCCAACAAGGAGTACCCATCACTGAAGCTGTGAATACTAATTCTGCCAACTAACTCTGAAAATGAATTGGTGTAATTACAGTGATGGAAAGACCCCTGTCTATCTGAGCATGTGCCTGGCAGTGTTGATCCAACATGTTACATTAGAGGGTGTTATGAAGTGTACTTAGTTGTCTCTGGCAACAGAATAAGTGAGTATGATGGAGGAAGTCCTCTCTGATAACAACACTAACCTAGTTCCTTTGTTTGAGTGGATTCACTCTGACACTACAGCACTAATCTGGATAGTACAACATGTTTCAACTTCAAATTAATGAGAGGGAGGCGGTTATCTGAGGATGATGCAACAACTATTTTGAACATAGGCCAACTGATATTGATTGACAGGTCATTTAACGGTTTCGCAATACACAGAGTTACACTGAGCCAGGCTGTGCTGATATGGTCATGTTAGCAGTGGGAAAAAAAAGGGAGTTTTGATTTAGCTTTGGTAGTGTGGTGGAATCAGTATTGGAACTGGTCATTAGCTCAGCAATGTTGGTGGAAGAGCAGAGGTGACACGAGTAGAGGGACATTCCAAAATGTCTGGAGCATGGCATACTGGAAGAGTCTGTAGCTGTGAAAGTATAAATAGAGTAATGGCAGGGTGGCTCTTGCATGCACACTTGGAAAATAATCTGTTTGACATGGCTCAGGGCCTTGCGGTGTGTTAGGCCTTCATGTGTCATGTCATGTCTAAAGGTTCTCAACTACAGGAGGGATTAGCAAACCAAA
Organism: Oncorhynchus clarkii lewisi; assembly: GCF_045791955.1. NCBI lineage: Eukaryota > Metazoa > Chordata > Actinopteri > Salmoniformes > Salmonidae > Oncorhynchus > Oncorhynchus clarkii. Next base: position 45,984,383 of record NC_092159.1, read on the forward strand.
AAAGTATGTCTATCAGCCTCACACCAAAACATCTGTGGCCATATTTGTCTCAACATTTTTATTGCAAATGCATTTTTTGTCTTCCTTAGACACATATCATTCATATCTGACATAAAAAAATCTGAAAAACTATACATATGCTGAACAATCCCAAGCCTTTTCCCTCTGCAGCCAGCAGTGAAATTAGTGTTCAGGACACTGTGCCACTGGTATGCTGGCAGGCACAAGGTGGAAACTAGGCCATATATATCTGTCCTTGAGGCTGATTATGAATGTATTATGTAAGTGCACAGCATGGGTTACATAACCCTAGTCATGCACTCACTCTCTACCCCCACCCCTCTGTGCTATAGATTGTTCAACAACACCAACCCACCAGTAAGAATAATACAACTAAGACCCCCCTCCCACACACAACTCCCTCCGTCACAAGCTCTGAGGATTTATATCTTATTTCATGACAACTTAACAATGCGTTTGACTTCATGACAGATGTCATAGTAGAGTAGTTGCACAACAAATATACAGTGGGGCAAAAAAGTATTTAGTCAGCCACCAATTGTGAAAGTTCTCCCACTTAAAAAGATGAGAGAGGCCTGTAATTTTCATCCTAGGTACACTTCAATTATGACAGACAAAATGAGGGGAAAAAAATCCAGAAAATCACATTGTAGAATTTTTAATGAATTTATTTGCAAATTATGGTGGAAAATAAGTATTTGGTCAATAACAAAAGTTTCTCAATACTTTGTTATATACCCTTTGTTGGCAGTGACAGAGGTCAAACGTTTTCTATAAGTCTTCACAAGGTTTTCACACACTGTTGCTGGTATTTTGGCCCATTCCTCCATGCAGATCTCCTCTAGAGCAGTGATGTTTTGGGGCTGTTGCTGGGCAACACGGACTTTCAACTCCCTCCAAAGATGTTCTATGGGGTTGAGATCTGGAGACTGGTTTGGCCACTCGAGGACCTTGAAATGCTTCTTACGAAGCCACTCCTTCGTTGCCCGAGCGGTGTGTTTGGGATCATTGTCATGCTGAAAGAACCAGCCACGTTTCATCTTCAATGCCCTTGCTGATGGAAGGAGGTTTTCACTCAAAATCTCACGATACATGGCCCCATTCATTCTTTCCTTTACACGGATCAGTCGTCCTGGTCCCTTTGCAGAAAAACAGCCCCAAAGCATGATGTTTCCACTCCCATGCTTCACAGTAGGTATGGTGTTCTTTGGATGCAACTCAGCATTCTTTGTCCTCCAAACATGACAAAAAAGTTATATTTTGGTTTCATCTGACCATATGACATTCTCCCAATCTTCTTCTGGATCATCCAAATGCTCTCTAGCAAACTTCAGACGGGTCTGGACATGTACTGGCTTAAGCAGGGGGACACGTCTGGCACTGCAGGATTTGAGTCCCTGGCGGCGTAGTGTGTTACTGATGGTAGACTTTGTTACTTTGGTCCCAGCTCTCTGCAGGTCACTCACTAGGTCCCCCTGTGTGGTTCTGGGATTTTTGCTCACCGTTCTTGTGATCATTTTCACCCCACGGGGTCTTGTATGTCTTCCATTTCCTAATAATTGCTCCCACAGTTGATTTCTTTAAACCAAGCTGCTTACCTGTTGCAGATTCAGTCTTCCCAGCCTGGTGCAGGTCTACAATTTTGTTTCTGGTGTCCTTTGACATCTCTTTGGTCTTGGCCATAGTGGAGTTTGGAGTGTGACTGTTTGAGGTTGTGGACAGGTGTCTTTTATACTGATAACAAGTTCAAACAGGTGCCATTAATACAGGTAACGAGTGGAGGACAGAGGAGCCTCTTAAAGAAGAAGTTACAGGTCTGTGAGAGACAGAAATCTTGCTTGTTTGTAGGTGACCAAATACTTATTTTCCACCATAATTTGCAAATAAATTCATTAAAAATCCTACAATGTGATTTTCTGGATTTTTTCCCTCATTTTGTCTGTCATAGTTGAAGTGTACCTATGATGAAAATTACAGGCCTCTCTCATCTTTAAGTGGGAGAACTTGCACAATTGGTAGCTGACAAAATACTTTTTTGCCCCACTGTAAATACATTCAGTTCCTTGTTAATTTGTATTTCAATAGAGTGGAAGAAGGCAATAACATATTGTATTGCATAATAGGCTATATTCCATATGCTTTAATGCTCTTTGAAACCAATACAAGTGTTTATCAGAGGCTATGTTCAAAGAAAAAAGGACTACTTTCAATGAGCACTGCCTCTTACAATTGCACACTAGACGGCTGTCACATCCGCTCTGCAGCTAGCCAGGATTGTAGGTCAAAGTGTGCCCATTGAACAACACATGGATTGGTGACACATTGAGTCACATAATGGCATTAGGTGACAAGTTCCCAGTTACAGGAAATAATGCAGATTGGGCTCCTTCCTGGAGCCAACCTGGCACTGAGCTAGAGAACTGCTTACAGAGCTCAACCTAAAATAAGAACGGCTAGACATGGCTTTCATACTCTGTCTGCACATGCATCATTAACATTTGTGCTTTTCAACATATTGTGAAGAAAATAACTTTAGGCTGAAAGTATTTTTCTGGTTTATTGATCTGATCTGGATGTGAAAACATGATTTTCCATTTGTTACCTGCCCATTTTATGATTATTTCATCACATCCCTCCTCTCTGCAACCAGCAGTGGTTGCTGTGGCAACTGTGTGACGTATTTTAGAATCCAGGAATAGAAGCATGTGGAAGGAAGGGCTCTGAGGTCTTGTGTTCCTCGTCACAATGCTCTGTTATTCTCATGTTTTTCTCATGTGTGTGTCAGAGGTTAATACTGAAACGCATGTGGTTTGCCCCAAGGCAAAATGTTAACACAGAGTAAGTTCTGTGTGTTCATTGAGTGTTCATTGTGAGTTAGTGCATGTGCTTTGGATTTAGTAGATGGAGAGTGATAGACACAGTATAGAGTTAAAGGGGCAATCTGCGGTTCAAACTATAACAACGCTGCTGCTGTTCTGGTAAACAGCTGAGGGATGGGGCTGGGGAAATGTAACTCACTCTAAAATCCATAGACAAAGCTATGGATGCAAGGACTGACCATCCATGATGTCAAAATTATAGTTTTAACCATGTTTTGAGGCTATACAGTGTTAGTTTACAATTGCACTGTTTACAAACAATGGAGTAAAATAAGCTTATATTTATGGTTCTGATGGGGCATGGCAGTTAAAATATGCTCATAAGGCATTTATAAGAATCAATGGATATATATAATTAATTTGTAAAAGAATGTATGTAGCAATAGCATATTGCCCATTTAAGAAGGGGGGGGGGGCTAAGTCCCCCTGTTATGAAACAGACCCCCAAGTTACACAAAATGAGTCATGTTCTATTTTTAGGAGCCGCAATACAACTCATATGATTATGATTAAGAAGCAGTGGTGTGGCTGTGTGTATAGATGATTCGATGGGAGTTACATGAATGTGTTTCTGTGTGGAACTCTCAGAGGAGCATTGATTCAGAGCTTGAAGTTAATTCTAAATCCAGGAAAACTAAATGTTGCAAGATTGTGGAAATATTCTATATAGAATTAAACTTGCATTTTACAGCACAGTGCACGTGTGACTCTGTATGGAGGGGATAGTGGAGGGATAGATGGTGCTGAGCCTATAAAGGAGGGTCAAATGTGGACATGACAGTTTTATTTCAGGTTGGGGTGTCTTCAACGGCAATAACTGATATGCTGTAGTTTTACTAGACACTACAGCGTGTCAATGAGTGCAGGGCAGATAAGTGATGCAACGTGTCAACGTGTTGCAGCCCATTATCTAAACTGAGACACAATAAACAGCCTCTGGAATGAGGCTGTGATATGATCCAAGACAGGCCAACAGGGTTGAAAGAGTTTGACGAGAGATAGAGACTGTGAGGGGGGGGGCACAACGAAGAGAGACAAAGAAAGAAAGAAAGAAAGAAAGAAAGAAAGAAAGAAAGAAAGAAAGAAAGAAAGAGAAACTTTGACAAGGTGTGGTCCAGGTGAGCAGGAAGTGTTGTGAAATCTTTTCCTGCAGTAATCCAGCCTGGTCTCATAGACTAGACGTAGCATAGTAAATTTAAATCTGGTATTAGTATGAAATGTTATGTTTTGTATGGTTACATAAGATAGATGGTTACTAAGGCTAAGGTGGTTGGTTGTAGTGGATGAGTGGGCGTACAACGCGAACATCTAGGTTTCGAGTTTGAATCTCATCACGGACAACTATTGCATTTAAGCTAATTAGCAACTTTTCAACTACTTAACGTAACCTAGGTAATATTAGCCAGCTAGCTAACGTTAGCCACCTAACTAGAATTCCTAACATATTGTAAGTTTTGCAAATTCGTAACATATTGTACGATTTGCAAATTCATAACATATAATACAAATTGTAATTCGTAATATATCATACGAAATGGGTGATGGACATCCACAAATGAATACATACCATACGAAACGTAGAATATCATACTAAATGGAGTGTCCCGAATTTACATACAGAATCATATGAAATGCTCTGAGACCAGGTTACAGCAATCATTCATGTGTGTCAATAGAACAGAATGTACAGTACAGTATAGTATAGAGATCATGGCCTTTGTTCTCCTCAGTGGACTCCTCATGTTGGTATTTTAGGCACGATCCCAGTGTGTCCCAGAGGACGTTATACAACATCACTGTACCACCATCTTTCACTAAAACCTCCCTGTCCTTTCCCAGTGGTCAATTCTGTTGATCAGTCTTGCTGGGATTAACAACCTGAACTGTGAGTCCCTCTGTGCCACTGTGTACCACCCACTTGGCAGGTAGGACAGAGATATTTTTATTTATAGAGATCACTATATGATGCGAGTGTATAATTCCACGAGTGAATGTGTATTTCAGGCAAATAAGGCAAAAAAAGCAGTCTGTGTTACAGTGTAGTTACAGTTACATCAAAGTGTTCCTTTAACTCAATTGAAGACACTGATATTGAGTACCATTATATGAATTGGAGTATGACCTGTTCAATTACGTCTGTGAATACATGCATGTATCCCAGCTATCTCCCACCTACCCCACCCCAGCTTGCAGTAAGATAGATAGATATACTAGTGCCTGGCCCCATGATGTTTGATCTCCTTTGGCCTGTGATAGCCATGGCAAACACAGTGAGGAGGACAGTGACCTCACCATGTACATTGAGTTCTGTACAGAAGAACACCGGAGAAAATGGGTTATCCAACTAATCCCTGACCCCATACGGGTTGGGAAGGTTACTTTCTAAATGTAATCCGTTAAGTTACTAGTTACCTGTCCAAAGTAACTAACATTTTGGATTACCCAAACTCAGTAATGTAATCTAATTACATTCAGTTACTTTTAGATTACTTTACCATTAAGAGACATTAGAAGAAGACAAAAATGTATGTTACCAATTGAACAACTTCTATTGCAGGATGTTAAATGTTAAAGTTTACATAGCTGGCCACATATGGATATTACATTTTTCATCATCTAACCTATTTCTGTCTACTACATATAATAATACAATTAAATGATATCCTTATATTACTATAAATAATTTATATGTCCAAAATGGATGTAGCAACTACAGACTGCCCATTTAAGTCTATCAAAAGGGTGTGAGTTTGAGCATGTGTCCATTAGGCCTATGGATTTTTTTATCTGCATGAATTAGATAAATGTCCCACTTTTATTCCATATGCTGTTGCAAGAGCTCATTTTTCACTGACTGTCCACTGATTTCAAGAACAATGATTGATTTACAACTTAAACTTCTTGAATTCAACCATTATTGGGTTCAAATACACATTTCAATTTGTGGACAGCCATCCACAACAACCACAATCCGCACGGCGCAAATAGCTAAATGAGAGAGCAGCAGTGTGACACATCAATGCGCTATGTAGATATCAATAATAAGTGGATGTATATATCGCCATAGACTACACCACTGCTGTCATCCTTACCTCCAAGCGTTTATTCAAGTTGTATAATCTTTATATGCCGACAGCAGTTGTACCATTGAAAGACATACAGTAGCTGGGACTATAGCCTACAAAACACTATTCCTGCTCTTTTCCCGCGATCCATCGAACACATTTGATGTGTCATCATAGTGGTGGTCTCTGATTTGTGGTCAGACTCGCTCAGATTAAACAAACTTCAACTCGTGCGTTTTTTGAAATTCTGATTTGAAAGTCATTGAGAAAACAGAGAAGTGTCAAAAAAATGTTTTTCGCAAATATTCTTTCTGAATTTAAAAGTAACCCTCGAAGTAATCAGTTTTTGAAAAGTATCTCTAATCTGAATACAATATTTTTGCCGGTAATGTAACGGATTACAGTTACATGTTTGTAATCCCGTACATGTAACGGATTACATGTAATCCATTACTCCTCAACCCTGCCCCCATAGAATTAGAACCTTCACAGCACAGTGTAGTACAGTTTAAAGGAGCAAAATCCTGATGTAACTTTGTAATGTGTTAGTTAATGAGAGCCCTGCATTTTGTAGCTATTACAACCTAATAGAAAATACATTGAGAAGAGACTAGTTTGTACTGCATCCCAAACAGAGGCTACTGCATGCACACCAGTAGTATTACTGATTGTGCTCTCCCTGCAAAAAACAGGACTTGTGTCAACAGGACTTGTGCCATTTGCTGGACCAGATGGGCTGGAATTCATCCTGACCCAGAACAACCACCTCATTAGCTACTAATGACACACTGGCGGTTTAGTAACGTCAGAGGAGAGGGCCTCAGACCACCTCCACTAAAGAAGGATTCACGTGATCTTTTGTTTGTTTATATCTTTGCTTTGCATCAAACACAAATGATCAATTCTGCAACCAAGACCCACGCAAACAGCAAGCACTCACGCAGGCTTTGTTGAAGGGATTGTTGAGTGGGAGAGGACCAAGGCAGGCACTGTGCCAGCTGTGGTGGGTGCGTAGTGGTTGCATAGTTAGTGGAGAGGGCCGGAGGAACGCCTGTGGTCATACCAAATGGACAGAGAGGGTGATAATTGGGAACTGACATCACTAGCACCTTGCAGCGCCTGGCTATTGTAGGCCGAGTGGTCAATGGACGTCACACTGTATAAACAGATGAACATCAAAAGTACATGATGAGTCACTATTCATTTAATCATTGTAATTAATTTCATCTTGTTTTGCCTAAGAACAGATATGAATAGATCCATGTGGCAGGGTAGCCTGGTCGTTAGAGCTTTGGACTAGTAACCGGAAGGTTGCAAGTTCAAACACCTGAGCTGACAAGGTACAAATCTGTCGTTCTGCCCCTGAACAGGCAGTTAACCCACTGTTCCTAGGACGTCATTGAAAATAAGAATTTGTTCTTTAACTGACTTGCCTAGTTAAATAAAGGGAAGGAAAAAAAAGAGGGTGAATGGCCAAGACTAGATAATTAAGTATCTTTAAACAGGGTATGGTACTGGGTGCCAGGCGCATCGTTTTGTCAAGAATTGCAACGCTGCTGGATTTTTCATGCTCAACAGTTTTCTGTGTGTATCAAGAATGGTCCACCACCCAAAGGACATCTGGACAATTTGACACAACTATGGGAAGCATTGGAGTCAACATGGCCAGCATCCCTGTGGAACGCTTTCCACACCTTCTATACTCCTTGCCAGATGAATTGAGGTTGTTCTGAGGGCAAAAGGGAGGGGTGCAACTAAATACTAAGAAGATTTTCCTAATGTTTGGTATACTCCATGTATGTGTGTAGTTTAACCAATTTAGAATTGAAAAATGTGTCTATCTATTTCCAGATAAAATTCCATAGATGGAAGAAAATGGTTTAAAAATCTATTAATCCTATAGGAACACGACTGACAGCGGGGGAAAGAATTTCCTAAAGTCTCAAGCTGTTGCTTATGGTCTGGATTTGAAACTAATTCAAGAGTCTTTTTTAAACCCAGGATTTATTTTCATCAGATGCTTGGTGGTCATTCGACTGATGCATACAGTATGTTCCACTCTAAAAGCTCATGTGACTGCTGAATTCTGCTGTTTTCATGGAACCCCTATGGTTGCAACCTGGTCTCAGAGCATTTTGTATTATTCTGTAAGTAAATCCAAAACACTTCTTTAGTATGTTCCATTATGTTATGTAATAGGCCTATACTGTGTTTTTCTGAGATTCTGAGAATATTTCACAAGGCTGGGTCAATCTCTTGGCTTATGTTAAGGAGTTCATTTACACTGTGAAAAATGGATCATTGCATAAGAAGCTATATGGAAAACAGAAAGTATTTCCCTGAACTATATCCCTCCAGACACATACAGGTTTTATTTAGGGATATCCCCTTTAGAATGAGAATGGATTCAGTGGAGATCACCATATGCTAGAAAACTGTGAAGTGCTTACATAATGACTGCTGGCATTTTCTTTCTCAATTCTATTCCAACAACTCTGATCTGTCACTCACATTGACGTGATACCGCGTTTGCCGTCCTTTAAAGCTGATTTTTGGTTGAAGAGCATAGGTCTATTGGAAATCTGCAGGGAGAGTGAGAGGGAGCCAGGGATGGCAATATTACTTCATTGTTACGAAAGGATGGGCTAGCGAGTTCAGTTGATGATGCATGAGCAGGATAACGTTATGTGAGCTGTCCCTTGCGGGGTGGGTCTTGGCAGGGAGAGAGGCGGTCTCAGTGAGCGCACCACACATATGCGGCCCATTGGTTCAAGTGAGGATAGGAAACGTCCTCGGCTGAACTTCACCGGGAAAGAAACAAATAGGAGCTGCAGCATTCCAAGTGGAGCAGAAACGCGAGACGCAGGGTGTCAGGGAGACTAGTAACCTAATATTGAGTAGGCCAACAGTAGCCTACTCCGCGCAGGAAACAAAGTATCCTGTGTATTCGATGACCCAGTGCTGAATCGAAGCTGCTGAATTATTACGATCGCTCTGTTAAATTGTGACACGTTTCTGAAATTGAAAGATCGGTGTTTTTCCGAGACAACGAGAATCCAACTCAAGGTAATTTCACAATTTTCACTCATGAGATGTATTTCAACAGTGCCTTCTTTATACTACAGAGAATAGAAATGTAACATTGTTGCCTACAACAGAAGCCTATCAATTATGTAGGTTACGATGATTTGAGGTTAAATAATATAAAATATACCAAGTAAAGAAAACTATAGCCAACGTTCGATTCAGCTTTAGAAGTAAAATAAATGTTATATACATACATACATACATACATATATACATACATACATACATACATACATACATACATACATACATACATACATACATACATACACACACACACAACTACTCCACAAATGTCATTATTAGGCATCGCCAGTGATCTATTCAGTAGATCACTTTACAGTCAAAATTATGATGAATTGAGATGATCTGAATAGATTTAGTGGAACAGGTATGCTTAAAAGGACCTTCATTGCAATAGTTTGTTGTAACTTCCATTGCTGTTTCAATACGTTATTTCGTTCCCTTTGTATATCTGACTGGAATTTAGAATGACATCCACTAAACGGTTTAGAGAAGAACCAGTTCAGTCTTCGTTTAGGGATGTACTGTAGCTAGGTTAACAGTTCGATCTATACAGCGAACCAATTGTAAATGAACGGAGGGAATAGCAGTTGGGCGCGGAGTATTATCAACTTGCAAACTAGGCTAGTGCTCTAATAAATGTCCTTGATGCAATTCGATTCCTGAAAGATATAACGTCTGATCGTGAACTCAAACTGTTAATTAAGCCATTTTGTTTTGGTGGAATAAAAAATAGACAAGGCAATCAATGCAGGTCATTGCACAGATTGTTCTAGAGATTGATACGGTGTGTTATATAACACTATGTTATTAACCTACATGTAGGTTAACACTGATTTAGTCTGATGAAGCGACTCCAGTTCCAGTCATTGCGTCAGAACAGGGATAATAAATAAAAGCTTTCTTTAGAATTGGGAGGGGAAAAAACAAACCTTTTAGCCTCTTATTTATTAAAGGAATACGAATATAGATCTTATAATTAACCCTTTAACCTTTAGACTGGCAGGAGCCCACTTTGATTATTATATTGTAAACATTTTCAAAAGAGATCGACATGTCTGTTTAGCACTTAGTACATCATGGTTCTTATTCAAGAGTCATGTGGGGTTGTTGTGCAAGTAGCTCCAGTTTAACTGGAAAGATGTAATGGGGTTACATAACATTGTGTTGTAACTGGTCTTGCATAACAACTAAATTCCCCTCTCCATTTATTCTTCCTCTTTTGAACGCTAGGTGGGATTATTGCAACAATTTACCACCATAACATTCAACGACACTGGATTTTGAGACACTATCTGAAGAACATAAAATCTCAACACAGAAAAATCATGAGTGTGACCAGTGAGATGTTTGAAGAAGATTCTCAAGACATGAGGGAGCAGAGTGGTGGGGAGTCCAGTGCTGCACCTGGTGAGACCCTGTCCTTCACAGACGAGGCCGTGTCCATCCTGACCTCTAGCAGTCTGCTGGCCCGCTCTCTGCTTGGACGCACCTCTGCTCTGAAGCGCACCAATGACCCGCCCACCTCTGGAAACGCCCTCAGACGGAAGCGTGAGTTCATTCCCAGTGAGAAGAAGGATGATGGCTATTGGGACAAGCGCAAGAAGAACAACGAGGCGGCCAAGCGCTCCAGAGAGAAGCGCCGCGTCAACGACATGGTGGTGGAGAATCGCGTGCTGGCGCTGCTGGAAGAGAACGCACGTCTCAGGGCCGAGCTGCTGGCTCTCAAGTTCCGCTTCGGCCTGGTCAAAGATCCCTCCAACACACCCATCCTGCCCCTCCCCACAGCCCCCTGTGCTCCACAGACCTTGGCTCCACACTACTATCTGCACAGTGGACCAGGGAGCCACCCTGCTTCCCACGGGGGCCAGTTCAGCGTGCAAGGCTCCAGGGACGCTGGCAGCATGTCAGAGGACTCTGGGTTCTCCACCCCTGGCAGCTCCAGTTTAGGGAGCCCCCTCTCCTTTGAGGACCGACTGAGTGATCATGGCAAACTGTCCCCACACAGAGCAGAGGAGCTGGGCTACGAGCTCCACCACTCCCCTGCAGAGGCGCAGGTGCACCACAGTGTACACTTCCCTGGGGAGCTCTCCAGAGTGATGATGGGGAAAGTGGAGTCTGGGGAGGGCATAAAGAACTTTCCTCACAAAATGCGCTTCAAGATCCTCAGCAGTGGAGAGGACAACAGGCACAGCCCCATACAGTCAATGGGAGCAAGAGACGGTCCCCGGGAGGCAGTCAACGGACACATCATGTTGGGTGGAGCTGAGGGGGCTGGAGTCTGGCCACATAAGCAGGAGGGAGGGGGAGGGGGCGACAACAGGGGGCGACAACAGCAAGAGTCCACTCAGTATGGCCAACCTACACCCCTACAGGGCCAGACAGAGTCTCATTACCATACAGAGAACAATGTCCTCAAGTCCCACCTCAGCTCCCTCAGTGAAGAGGTGGCCCAGCTCAAGAAGCTTTTCTCAGAGCAGCTGCTGGCTAAAGTGAACTGAGCCCAGGACTGGGTCAGTGGATGCTCAGTGAACTGTCCCATCCCAGAAGAGGAAGCTCAATCTGAGCTAGCATACTAACATAAGCCCACACACATGGTGAAAATGAGATAGAGGGGAACAGAGACTCTAAACACCACAGTACCATGGCACACTGAGCTGCTACAGTGACAAACCAATGCCCTGGGCCAACTGGACTATGATCCACCCCAACTACTCAATTCCAACTATTTACCTTTATGTTTAGGAGTGTGTGTATTTTTACCCTCTAATTTTGAATTGTCCTGATTTTCTACTCTTAAATCCTAAATGCTTATCTGCGTCTCAATTGAGAACAGTTTCTGTAACAGGGACAAAGTCCCATCATCACCTTATTAAAGCACAACGCTATATGTGTTGGTTCACTTGTGGCCATCTGCCCCATACACTGTGAGACCCTCAAAAACACTCTGACACAAGAGAACACTGCCTCACCTCTCCAGAGGATGCTGTATTATTGACTGTCATCTCCACTCTGCATGTACAACAATGCTGCTTCTCAAGGTCTCACAGCCACAGAAAAGCAATGTCAGTGATTGAGACATTGAGGTGAACTGGTGCTGAACTAATGTACACTGTAATTCAACTGGAGCTTCAACAAACTCATTATTAGTGCCGTGGCATTGGCACTAATTGTTTTTGAATATGCATGAGGAAAGAACACCACATTCTTTTAAACTGTAAACACAACCATAGGAAGGGCACTGAGGACAGATAACCTGAAAGGTGACGGTCTCCAGTCCCTGAATGGGGACTTTGAACTATTGTCATCTCTTTAATGTATTGCAACACAATGGACTTTGGATGATGACAATTGGAAATCAACTAATACTCTATCATTCCATTGCACAGTCAACAGCATAGCTGTGAGGACAGACACACACCATGTCAATCATTGAAATGTGATATGCTTCATGTAGGACAACACACTGTGTCTGGCATCTTCAGCTAGTGTGTGTTTTCATGTCTCAGTCGAATACTGTTTGTTAGCCTTGTCCAAAGAGTACATGGTCTGTGTAATTACTCGACATGCACTGTAAACTGTATCTAGGTGATGAAAATATTTGTTGTTCTGTGAATATCTGTATGAAAATACATTTTTTGTACTTGTGAATAAATCTTTGAAATGAAATATTTGTGTCTCATTTTGATTATACACTTTCTAATCATCTAAAAGTCAAGCAGCCACTTGGTCAGGGATGGCAACATACAGTATCAGGGATGGGCAATGACCTGTGAGCCCATTCAATCTGACCCGCGGGAGGTTTGAGTAAAGAGAAAATGTGTGCGACCGTCTGTTGAATTTTGAAATCCCAATGTGGCCCTCGAGCAAAAATGATTGCCCACCTGCACTTGATCCTCCCACTGTTAGGACACCATTATATCCACTAAAGCATGCATTATCATAGATTTCCTCCATCTATTAAGTCACTGAGAAAACAACATGTTGCAGTCTCCACTTAGACTGTGGAAATATGTATCCTGTTTTAAAAAATTATGTATCTTGCTTTGTCTCACATTATCTAACAGAAGAGGAGGGATTGTTCTACATTGACTCAAAGATTTCTTCAGGGATTAAGTAGCAGCCTTTTGAGAAAATATTTCATCAGTGAGCACAAAAGTCAACTATTTAGAATATTCAACCTAAATGAATATCCTCTGTCACATTTTTCTCCTGTCTGAGACCTAACTTACACATAGCTACGTATGTAGGAAGAGCAGCAGTGCAAAACAGATTGGACAAGTAAGACTATAGAGCTTTGTCTATCCAGACAGGAGCAAACGAGTCCTGAGGGGTGGAGTCTGCATGCCAGTCATGAGCTAGTGTGTGTTCGAGACCACAGCTACAGAGGAATTGCAATTATAGTCATTACAGGGGATTTCAGGGGATGTGGGTGGTATGAGCTAGACTGGGCCTGAAGACACATTCACATTCACGAAATAAGATTACATCATAACAAAATGAATTACACTCCCTGCACGGCACCCATAGGTTCACTCATCATGCAGATTTTTTACTAAGATATTTACCTACTTAGTCTCAGATGTGTCATACCAATGACCTTTTAAACCTATAATTTGTCTGAACAGTATTAATTTCCCATATGAAATTCCTTGACAAACCAAAGCAGATCAGAGCGCAGTTATAAATATAATAGCATAATAACTTTAGAAACCACTAGGTGGCAGCACAGACTACCATTTGTTGAGTAGGCTAGCTGATGGTGCGATTGTTGTCATTCAGAGCACACAGATCGTGACATAGTAGCCTGTGTGTTTATTTCAGTGTCGCAGATTTTATTTTGTGCAGGTGTAGTGGCAAAATTACACCAAGGTTTATTTGCTATGTCACTCAATAACAACACTCAACCCATGAAGTCATTTAATTATTATTTGCCCCTAGTAACCAACCCCTACATTGAATGAGATAGGCCTATCTAAACCAGCATGTGTGTCAATGTGGACAGGTCAAATCCATCAAGATGAAGAGAAATCAAGCTGACAGTAGAACTCTGTAGAGGCTCCATGTACTCCATGTATCCACCAGTGCAGAACATCTTCCATTCACTGAGCCCTGTGCTGTTCCAATCTCATTACAAAGGAGAGGCTCTCATCAACCTGCAGCTGGATTCACAGGTTCCTCAGTCAAATTGGGGATTCCTGTAGTGAGAGTGGGAGGAAGAGGAAGGGTGGGGGTGGAGGAGAGGAGTGAGGCTGGTTAATGAAGCTACTACTGCAGCAGCTCACTACTACACAACCACCCCCAATAACACACCCCTTAAACCGCAACCCCTCTGCTACTCCCCTCTCCATTCTGTCCCCCCTGTTTATCAGCGGGAGATAACGCCGGTTGCTAGGCAGGAAGTGCGACAGTTGTCATGGGAACCCATGCATATGTAGCTAGGAGGGGGAGTGGTTGGGTGGGGTACAGAGGGAGTTGGGGGGGGGGGGGGGTGCGTCAAGTTCACGTCCATTGCTTCAGCTCTGAACAAAGAGAGGGGTATAATGGAAGCATGGCGGTGCTTGGTCCATGTTTGGGGTTCTCTCCAGATGATGAGATGGACATAGAGTAGGCAATGAGTGGCATCTTCAGGTTAACAGCAATTACTAGACATAGAAAAATGAGGACCAATCCTCTAAAGCCTCCATATGACCCAAATTAATAAAACATGCATTTGCTCTCAAGGTTGTTTCTATCATTGGCATGTTTGAGGGAGGTATTGCTGCATGCTCGCTACCTCCACAATACAAAGAAACACAGAGAAAACCTTTCACGAATGGTGAGTCAACCTTCTCATTTGTGAAACAAATGAGGCATATGGAGCCGCACTTGTGTCTGTGACATTTGAAAAGCTCATTTGTGCATTTGAAAGCTCAAGTGGGTCGGTTGAAGAAAGAGAGAAAGAGAGAGAGAGAAAGACAGAGACAGAGAGCATATGCTGAACAAAGATTGAGCCTGAACCCTCCATGCCCTGCTGCTCTCTCCGGTCACATGAGAAGGAACCAGGGCCTTGAAGATAATGAGAGAGATCAAATAAAAGCATCTGCAATTGGAAACAGCCCTCTAGGCATCCAGCCAGTCCTTTTGTTCCAATCAAAACTGCCGTGGACACAACAAAATGCATTAAATAATACCGTTATCTCTCCAGTTGTTTCCATGGCTCTCTGTGACGCAAGACAGAACAGGCACAGGTTGTAAGGTCAGATAGTGGAGGGCAGACGACAGGGGGTTTTAATGATCAACTAAGACTTTCATTACTGAATGGTCATGTTTTGCATGAAATGTGCAATGCACACCATTCAGTAATGAAAGTCTTAGTTGATCATTAAAGCCCCCTGTCGTCTTACACCATATAGAAGGTAGCACTGTACATAGTTTTAAATACACAATTGTAACACATTGGTTGAGTTTGTGTGTTTTTGGTACTTCCCAAATAGTGAACTAAAATATGACTGCAATTGTATTTATTGCTGTTATTGCCAGTTCAGAAATGTGTTACCCAGTACAGTAATGACAGTTTAGACTTTTGGAATATAATCTGTGACCCTTGACAAAAACGATTTGTCGGAAATATCCATATCCTTTTGCTCATTTAATGCATATCTTGACTTGGAATGAGCAATATATCTTAGGCCTAGGCCTATGTCCTAGCTGGATATGAAGATGCTATGTAGTTACAGCACGGGGAAGGTTGACTGCTCATTTTCACTCTCATTCTGCTTATTTCCTGGTAAATGAATTCCTGGTGGGACAGGCTCATGCTTAGGAGGTAGACTGTGACCTCCTGTGCTTTGTGATGATTACACCCTCTTCCTCTCTCCAGTCCATCTGCCCTCCACTATCTGACCTTACAACCTGTGCCTGTTCTGTCTTGCGTCAAAGAGAGCCATGGAAACAACTGGAGCGATAACGGTATTATTTAATGCATTTTGTTGTGTCCACAGCAGTTTTTTCATTGGATCAAAAGGACTGGCTGGATGCCTCATAAGAGGGAGGATGCCAATAAAGTAGCCTACGGTATAAAGAGGTTTCAATGTCTCTATCAGATGAGAATGAGGTACTGAGCTCTTGAGATTCAAGTGGTTATGTAAAAACTGTAACCAGATGCATCGAACCACAAGGCCACAGCTGCTGGAAATGAGAGCCAACGTCACAACAAAATCAGACAACTTACTGCAATGTGTCTACAAATTACTAAAACTCATTTTCATCCTGTTCTTGCTGGGCATGAGTGATGAACCTGGTCTCAGACTAGACGTAAAATAGTAAACGGAAATCTGGAACACTCAAAATAGCATGGCATGCATTTGATTTATTTTTGACATTTTAGTCCTTCAGCTGATGCTCTTATCCAGAGCGACTTACAGTAGTGAGTGCATACATTTGAATACTTTTTTCGTAGGGTGGATAGGTGGGCATGTAACACGTGATCGAAACTCATCACAAACAACTTGAACATTTTAGCTAATTAGCAACTATTTATTACTTTTTAGCTACATCCTTCCCCAAACCCTAACTTTAACTCTTTAACCTAACTCCTAACCTTCACCTCACAGGAGGCTGCTGAGGGGAGAACAACTCATAATAATGTCTGGAAAGAAGTAAATGGAATGGTATCAAACACATGGAAACCATGAGTTTGATTAGTTTGATACCATTCAATTAATTCCATTCCAGACATTACTATCAGCCCGTCCTCCCCAATTAAGGTGCCACCAACCTCCTGTGCTTAACCCTAACCATAACCCCTAACCCCTAGCCTAGCTTACGTCAGCCACCTAGCTAACATTAGCGTTAGCCACCTAGCTAATGTTAGCCACAACAAATTGGAATTCGTAACATATCTAATGTATTGCAAATTCGTAACATTTTGTACGAATTGCAATTTGTAACATATACGAAATGTAATTCGGAACATATCATACGAAATTGATGATGGACATCCACAAATGAATACATACCATACCAAACATAGCTAATTTGAGTGTCCTGGATTTTTGTTTACTATATTATGTCTACCCCTGAATCCAGGTTGCAGCTATGTGTATGTCACAATTGTATGTGGCCATGTCACAATTGTAACTGATCATTCCGGCACAGCCAGAAGAGGACTGACCACCCCACATAGCCTGGTTCCTCTCTAGGTTTCTTCCTAGGTTTTGGCCTTTCTAGGGAGTTTTTCCTAGCCACCGTGCTTCTACACCTGCATTGCTTGCTGTTTGGGGTTTTAGGCTGGGTTTCTGTACAGCACTTTGAGATATCAGCTGATGTACGAAGGGCTATATAAATAAATTTGATTTGATTTGATTTGATCATTGTATCTCCTGATAAATGTGTACACTGGATTCAAACCCATGTCACCTGCTCCACATTAAGCTAAAGCCTAGGCCATGTAGACTATGCCTTCAATCTTCTGAATATGAAGAAATAACTACTCATATGCTAATGAGGGACAATGTGAATAGATTTTGGTTTGCGGATTAGAATAAAACTGAAAAAATAAAGCTATATTTAAAAGGGCAAAACTGAGCCACCTGGAGTGATTAGGCCTATCCATTCAATAAAGGGGCACACACTTCTCACCCAAACAACAGCTGTTTATTTATATATCTTCTTGATATATAAATAGCTTGTTTCTAAAAATGTCTCCCCACCATTCCATTTTTCCAAGTCTCTCTCTCACTCTCTCTATGAACCTAATTAGGGGTATCTCACCCTACATCTCAGCAAGTCTGGCTTATTCCCTCCCCTCTCTCCTCTTCCCCATCTCTCCGCAACAGAATTCGAAGGAGAAGAAAGGGGAGGGGGCAGATACGGAGCGCGCGAGCGAGTAACAAAACGTGACTAGGCACCCAAAGACTCCTGTTATGCAACTGCTGACCTACTAACATACAATTGGAGACATTGAGAGAGCAAGGAGGAAATTGTAGCAAGTCCCTAACGTAATAAGAGAACAGATTCAAATTAAGCGACACAGAATTCATGCTCACATACAGGCACTAATCACAGAGCTCGCACTGTACTTGAAGGACGATCGCACATTTGAATTCGATAGTAGTCAGAAATAGGAATTGTTGAACAGAAACGTGGCTGTTATATTAGACTTCGCACTGTGGGCTTTTATTTACACATACACGGTAAGCATTTATTTTATATGGATTGCCTTTAAATGTCCAGTCGATTCATGTATATAATGTGACTTATTATTAGTGAAAACAATTCAATCCAATTGTTTAACAATACTAATTTCACTGTTATTTAGTGGCACATCGATTAGACTATATAATTTTAGTTTTGCATGACTTTCAAGTTCACTGATATATTGTTGCAAACATTTTGGCACAACGGGAAGTGTTTATAATGTTGGTGACGGACGTTGAACCATATGTATGTTCTGTCAAGGCGAGGCGTTTCCCCCCCTATTTAGTGGCAGAATGTATAGGGGGATGATAAGGAGGCGGGGGGTGGATGGAATTCCTTCAGAACAAGGAACGCTGGGTGGCAGGGTGGCAGGGGCCACAGAAAACACACATATTTGGAGTAGCTTCGCCCCGCCCATCATAGTAGAGTTTTGAAAATATTGAAAGATACAATAACTTGAAATACGGTAAAATTGTTTTTCTTTGGATGAATTCCTCTACTATTTAGTAACACAAGTATGGACATTTATTTGAGCAAAATAAACCTGTTAATGATGGTCTGAGGACACACTTCTCTCCATCACATGTAGTAAGTAGTTATTTGTGAAAGGTTAGCGAACCCGTTAACCCTTCCTCTGCTCAGTGGGGCAAACTGAATCTAGAGTAGGCTACTGGAGTATTGTGCTGTCCTACATCTCTGAAAACATTGTTTTGGATATGAATGATAATCTAAAGTATTGTCTGTTTCTGTAAAGTGAGCTGGATATACTGGGCATGTTTATTTCTGTGCTTATTTAGGCTACTGGGTCAAATGTAGGCTACTGGGTCAAAATCTCAAAGTCGTGACAAGTTTTTGGATTAGCCTATGGGTAGCGAATGCAACAGGGCAACAAGCTATGTGCAAGAAACTTGCTTTTGCCTTGAATGATTTCCCCAGGGATCTGTTATAATATGCAAAAGGTACATTTATCAGAGACACCACAAAGAGTAGTGGTATGTTCAGAGACACCACAAAGAGTAGTGGTATGTTCAGAGACACCACAAAGAGTAGTGGTATGTTCAGAGACACCACAAAGAGTAGTGGTATGTTCAGAGACACCACAAAGAGTAGTGGTATATTCAGAGACACCACAAAGAGTAGTGGTATGTTCAGAGACACCACAAAGAGTAGTGGTATGTTCAGAGACACCACAAAGAGTAGTGGTATGTTCAGAGACACCACAAAGAGTAGTGGTATGTTCAGAGACACCACAAAGAGTAGTGGTATGTTCAGAGACACCACAAAGAGTAGTGGTATGTTCAGAGACACCACACAAATAGTAGTGGTATATTCAGAGACACCACAAAGAGTAGTGGTATGTTCAGAGACACCACAAAGAGTAGTGGTATGTTCAGAGACACCACAAAGAGTAGTGGTATGTTCAGAGACACCACAAAGAGTAGTGGTATGTTCAGAGACACCACAAAGAGTAGTGGTATGTTGAAGAGGGCAGAACACTTATGATGTGACGTGGATATTTGCCTGCCGTGTAGGTTATTAGTTATATTGGGAAACACTGTTGCGCACTGCATGTCCATCTCAACCTTTAACCTATTCAGTTATTAGGCTACATGCATATAATAATTAATACTGCACACACACTTGTTGTAACTTGTCTTATAAAAGACCACCCTGCTCAGTCTGAATGTTGAATGTACCCCCACACTGCTTGTGGGAATGATTGTGGAATGTGTGCCCCCGCCAGGTGCCCGCAGCTCATACAGTTGTTGTTTAGTGATGGCATGCGCACTTATGTCTAGCCTACTTTTGGTGCCGTGGTAAGGGTGTAGGGTGTAGGCTATTCACGCTATTCATGTTTTTATGAAAAGTCATACCGGAATTATATCTCACGAAAGTTCATCAATACCATGTAGTTTAGAATGTAGCCTATGGTACAGGTGTGTTATGCACAATGGGAAATTACGCAAAGCATTTGGTTATGCGTTACATTTTTGTAACACATTGCACTAAAGGCTGTAGTAATGGTGCAGGTTGCATAATAAATCATTTAAGTAATTAAAACAGATATAGGTAGGGGAGATGACGCAATCAGCGGAAACCCATAGCCTCTATTGTGCTTTGCTGAGGAGGGCTAATTGTTTGGCGCATAAGGTGGACCACTATGCCAGCTCCAAATGTAGGTCACATTAGTCATAACGGGGAGGGGATGTGCTGCAGAGCCCCCTATAATACCAGAATAAAAACCTACCAAAATAAATCCTAGCTGGCTTAACACCCAACCCATTCATGCAGAACAGAAACACTGATGGGCAGCAGATAAATGCGCCTAATATACATTTAGGTTGCCTTCATATCGTAGTGATACACAATTAGAAACATATTCATTTTGCCTTTCATACATTTTCTTCAATCCTCACCTTTCTGTGCCACACCCCATTTCTGTAGGATTCATGAATCTTTCCATAAATTGCTTGTAATTGCAATACAATGATCAGCTACTATATTCCTTATTGTATTAGTAGGCTTACTTATTTTATTGCTAAAAACATGGTAATAACATGGCTATAATTATCATGAGGATGAGATTACCTATGTTTCACTAGAGTAGCGTGCACTATGTCTTGTTTCACTGCTATTGTAGTTGATAGTAAACAATGTGGAGTGGGGTTTATCCTGACCCGCCTGACATTCTCAGGGTTTCCTGGCACAATGAAAGATAATGAAGGATAGAGTAGGTGCTTTGTTATTGTGCTGCTGTGGCTGGGAGGGAGAGGCAGAGAAGTAGGCCAAGGGAGCACATGTGACTGGGAAACACATGGACTGCACTGGGTCACTCCTTTTTCCCCCTGTTTAACAGAGGCTGATATGGCTGTGTTTATGGAACAAGGAGTTGGCTTGGAACTCCACCTTCATGTCCAAGAATTAGTACTTTTTCTTGGGAAGATAAACCCAGTCTTGGAATCAGGGTTGGAATCAGGGTTGGTTAATTCATTTACACGTAATTTTCAACATACAGCACATCACGATATATCGTCTTGCACTTCACAATATATCGTCAATGTCAAATGTCACTATTCTATTTAATCATATATCAGCCCAACCCTACTTGGAATTTGGGAAAAACCCATCTATTTGCATTGTTCCCCCCTGGGGGCAGTTCAGTTCCTCAGTCTCAGTAAAATATTGCACCCAGGTCTGGGGGCCTCCTCCTTATTTTACTCCTGCTCCCATTACTTTAAGAGCTCAACAAAAACAAGCTTTTGAACTCAAGCCCCACCAAATATAGCTTTGTGGTTGTTTGGACCCAATAATTGTAAATGGCATACATTTAGATTCTCTTTGATCACTTCACAAATGTAACCAAGCCCTTTCCTGTGGTAGAATGACTTTATATTTATTAAGTATAACAAGGATGTGTGCTAATGTTAAACAGAGCTATCAGTAACAGATTCATACTCTGAGATGCAGCTTTTTGTTCACCTTTTATCATGAAATTGGACATGGAATTCATTATGGTCTACCACAAGCGTAGGAGTGTTCCATTGAAACAGAGCCTCGTAAGCATATTAGATGGGTGAAAAGGGAAGCAGTAGAATTTCTTACTATTTGACATTTGTTCTGGCAGGTCACACTACCTTTTTCATAAAAACACATGAAACTTTCATTGGAAATCACTATCTCAGTACCCTGCAGTTAGATATTTGATACACTATATTGAAGTGGAAAGGTTTGATGCTTAGATGTTCTGATTATCAGGTAAGGGTGGCACGCAGTGCCCTATTCCTGTAGCAGTAGTGGGAGACTAAGAGCTTGTGATGCATTAATCAGCAAACACTCCAGCTCCATTCATGTCTCCAGCTAATTCCAGCCGCCCGCAGAGGAGATGAGAAGCTTGTTTTTTGTTTTTTACAGTCAATCTGTTTGCGCAGTGGAAGTGTGTTGTTCGATGAGGAGGGATTGATGTTGATATGATTAGTTGCCCCCTTTTTTACTTTTGTTGCCATGGGTGATATGTTGTTAACGCTGGTACAGTACCCCGTTTGTTTACATCCTGCAAGGTGCTATCATCTGAGCTCATTTCCCCCTTTCTTTTGTCTACCTTCTCTCAATCTCTTCGTCCCTCTCGCTGTGCATCTTTCACCTCTATAAATAGATTACTCTCTAATTCTCTGTATCTCTCTCCCTGCCTCACCCCTGGTTCCACTGACCTATATTCCAGCTTGCTGTGTAGGCACTAGTCACAGCCAAGTGTTTACTGGGTGGTCCCTGGTTTCTGGGGTCTTTCCACTCTTTCCCTCCTGCCCATGAGCCACATGCAAATGGCTTGTGGGAATGAGGACCTTAAAGTACTGCATTTAGCAGTGCATTATCAGGCCCTGTCTCAACCGTTTTCCCAGGCATAATCGTAGCCTGTATCCCTATTTAGTCTCTACTGGGACCCAAATGACCCATACCTAGAAGGCTTGTCATCATTTTGTGGGAAGCAAAACATTTTTAATTTAAGAACTAGGGGTGTAATATCCCATCTAGATTTGCGCTCATTTTGTTGCTGAATTGTGCCTGGAAAGAAAAAATTGGTGTTGAACCCACATTTGAAAAGTGTAGAGCAATTGGCAGTTACATAATTTTGCCCCAGACTCCTGGGAGAATATAACCCATAGAGAAAAAAAACAGATTATGAAATTACAGAGGCAGAGAGAATCAGTGTGTCTCAACTCATGTTGTTCAGTAAGAAAATGAGAATAAATGAGGTAGGGAGGCAGGGATGAAACAGCTCCTGTTGGCCAGCAACTAATTTGATTTTAAAGCATACAAGACCAGTTTAATGGAACCATGGAACAAGGGAACATAGTCTGAATGAGTTATCTCAAATGTTCCAGGAAGACTCCATCCTCGATGCCTGTTGAATTCCTTTGCTTGCCTCAAGTCACCTGTATGGAATGTAATTGATATTGAACCAGTTAGTCAGCAACACAGATAAAATAACTGGTACACAACCAGCAGAGATCAATTGGAAACATGAAAAGAGACAGTGCAAAAGCCATTTGGCTTATTCATGAAAATCATACTTAAGACGTTTGGCTAGTGGCACATCTACCTCTGTTTACCTCATTACCAGGAGAGTCCCTGCTGAGCAGGTTCCCAGACACTTCATAGTTATGAGGCTGACCACCCTGGTGTCATAATTCAGGAGAGCTTGGTACATTCTCCAGCCCAGTCCTTCCTGAGACTTGACCTATATTCATTAATTAACCCCCAACATCCTTATCTTAAAATCCCGTACCCTCTCCACCTCTTTTCCTTGGCGGGGAACCTTTGTCTACATTCACCGCCAGGAACTGGTTGTCCAAATAGAATGTGAATTTTTACAGTTATTACACTTACAGTAAATTCTCCAATTCATGATCATTTCTATGTAAACGTAGTGGGCTGTTTCTTAATATGGTTGTTTTGGAATCTTTCTAGAATCTAGAATTCTAAAATGGAATGAGGGGAAGCCTACCCCCACTGCACCTGTGTGATTCACTGTCCTGGCTCTTAAAATAAATCTGTCTGAAAGACTATTTAGAACAGCCATGAAATAAGTCAATAATGGCTGTTTAAAGCTTACAAATTCAATGTCCAATCATTCCATGTGTTTGAGTGATGTAATTCCGGGGAGTTTACATGGTAATCATGTGCTCTCGACTTGGTTGCCAGACATGCAGTTATGATTACAAAGGCGGAGGAATAATGTCACAAATAGCAAATGTGTAAGGTCTTACTCAGAAAAAGATAGTAACTCAGAAACTACTATATTGGCCTCATGTTTATTACACCATGCAAGTCAACGTCAACATGCGGGGCTAAACGCGTCCACATGCTTCCCAGCCGAAACAGTTCGGAAGAGTTTGTGCATACATTGTGTAAGGGTACAGAATCATTTTCATGCACATTTTGTCATTGAGAAATACTGCACCAAACACCCCAGTTAGATGTAAAATTGCTCGACTAAGATCTCCTCTGCAGAAACGTCAAAATTAATGACAGATTTCTTGATTTATCATAGATTCATTCTGACTATTTTGAGGAAGTGTATATTGGCTACGGCATCTCAATATGGACAGTACTATTGCCGCTTTTTTCCCTAGTTTTCCAAGCTAAGGTATTTTAGGGAGTGTGCAAGCACACTTGTTCAGTTTGGCAAGTCGCCAGCTGAACTGAAGCAAGCTGACACCTTAAGGGGTCATGAACCACTGACAGAGAAGATCAATAGAAGGGCCATGAGGTCAGACAGTGGTTACTAGGGTCTAGTGAATATTCACTGGTTGCCAGGGGTAACAATTCAGTCAAAGCCAGACATGCAGAACATAGATGAAAGCAGGAGGATGTGAGAAGGAGCGTATTATTAATTATCCCTCAAAATGATTTGATCACCAGCCATGCCAAAAACTCAAATGGATTTCATTAACAATGACATAAAGCAGATATTATTCCTTCAATCTGAATGCATAGTGGTCGACAGCAGTCCACGAGGATTAAGAGGTTTGCCTTTTCTTTCTTTGTCTCCTCAGCCTTTCATCTTGCAACCTACTGGAGAAGGAGAGAGGTAGCGCCCTTCCCAAGAGACTGACAAGCCAAGATAGACTGAGTGACCTACATCCTGCAACACGCCTGGAGCAGTAGAGCACTTCTCTGTCTGCTCAGCACAGCGCTCTCACAAAAAGATAGAAAAACAAAACAGAGAAAAGAAGGTTAGAGAATTGCTCAGTGAAGCTTGTCACATTCTCCACTCTAGGAACTCTTTTTTTCCTTCTCTACAAGGCAGCTTTGACCCACTTTTCTGTGAGAAAGCTGAAGAGACTTGCCTAGAGAAAGGCTGAACATACATTGGATAAATGAGGGGAATTAACGCAGAGTTCCACTGTTTCTTGATCTTCTTGGCCAGTTTAGACACATAAGCTCATTCATTCAGTGAGATATAGCTGAATCCCACTGTTCCTTATCACCTCATTCCTTGAGTTTCCTTTCCAGTGGTTGTAGCAATATTCCAAACTGTCCTCCACTGAGCAACAATGGAATGCCTGAATTCACAACTCCAATCAGCAAGCTCAGAAAATAACCTGGACAGCCTAGAGACATACTCTAACTACGCAGAGTCTCTCCCATCGCCTCAAGGAACCCCCTCTCGCCAGGGGCGTCTCGTCAAGCCCAGCATGAGTTGCAGACGCAAGCGTGAGTTCATCTCTGATGAAAAGAAGGATGCATCCTACTGGGAGAAGCGCCGTAAGAACAACGAGGCGGCCAAACGCTCCAGGGAGAAGCGACGACTGAACGACATGGTGTTGGAAAACCGCGTCATGGTGCTGAATGACGAGAACTGCCGCCTGAAGACGGAGCTGCTGCAGCTGAAGCTGCGCTTTGGCCTTATCAGCACTGCCTCCTACATGGAGAAGAGCCAGCAGCTCACTAGTGGAGGCAACAATGGAGACAACGGGATATCCTCCACATCCAATTACTACTCCAGTGGCTACTCCAGCAGCTCCCAGGTGATGATGAACTCTGACTCCTCGGAGACTGAGCAGTCAGGCAGCGGGGGGGGGCATAGTCAACTGGTGACGTACTCCCCCCATGGGTCCCTTTCAGACATGTCAGACGGGTCCTCCCGGGACAGCCCAGAGCCTGCGGTCTACGGGATCAAGCAGGAAGAAAGCAGCCTGGAGATGGACATTGGAAGCAGCATGTTCAACGTCCACCATAGCCTGTCCTCCACACACCACCAGGAGGAGATGGAGTCGGTCTACCACAGCCAACAGCACCACTCCTACCACCACCAGGAGAGCATCACAAGCCAGACCAGTCAGGTCCCTCCACCCACCCAACAGAGGAGTGTCATCCTCTACCGCTCCAGTAGTGCCTCCTACCCTGGGGAGAGCCAAAGGCAGCAGGACATAGATCAACAGACAGCCCAACAGCAGAGTGCTCAGGCTGGCCTTCTGGCCCAGGCTCGAGAGAGCCACACAGAAAGCTCAGAGAGACTGGCAGAGGTGACCAAGCAGATGGAGAGGAAGACACTAGACTCCCCTCCGTACCACTACTCAGACTGCCACAGCGAGGTAGGAGAGGGGCAGGTGTACAGAGCTCTGCAACAGGAGCAAAAGACCCAGACGGGCCTCGCTCGAGACATCCTCCAAAAACAGGAGGCCGTCACATCCCACCTGTACCACAACCAGGCTAGTCACTGCTATCTTAGCACCCAGGACGAGGAGCCCCCCATACTGACCTATGAGGGCGGGGCCAGGAGTGAGGGGTACTACCAAGAACATTCAACCTCAGGCAAAGACACCTCCTCTAGTGACAATGACCCCCGCAGCTCTGACAAGGAGACCTCCACGGACGACGAGTCCCCGTCCTCCTCCTTATCTGACACCGGGAGTTACCTCCAGCACCTGTCTGTCTTACACCAGCCAGGGTCCCCTCTGCCCTCCCCGCAGGACTCCTCCCAATGCCAAAGCGGGGACACCCAGGCAGAGGTTAAGGGCACTGCCCTGCCTCATAAACTGCGTCTCAAACACAAAGCCATGAGCTCCCAGCAGGACTCTCCCACCACCCCTCCTCCTTCCTCTATCCTACCCCTGCCCCAGCACCCTTACCTGGCCCTCACGCAACAGCAGAGCGGGAAAGAGAGGGAGAGTGAGAGCCAGCCCCCCACAGGGGTCGTCCTCAGCTGAGTCAAGGAAGGAGAGTGGGGAAAAGGAGTCGTCAAGCAGACGCCGTAACAACAGACGAGACTAAGTGCCTATAGAACACACTGGACTAAGCCACACAAATTTGTTGAGGGTCCTTACATTGTGAGGTGTCTCTGATGCTGCCTTAGATCCAAATACGCTCTTTCCCTTTCCCCTCCTCAATCTCAATCCACTATCATTTCTTTACCCCCATCTACACCACCCTCACCTTCATGTCCTGGGACTAAAAAGCTGTACTGAAGCCCAAAACAGGGCTGGACTTCTGGGGGAACAGTATTCTATGTGTATATATTGTATATACACTTTTCAGTTCTTGCATCTTCTCCATAATTACAGAAGGACTTTTGTTTATAAATGAGAGGAGGGAGGAAACTCTTTCATATCGTTTTTCGTCAAACCACAGTTGGTCATTTCAAATGAGAATATAAGTTGACCATTATTGGAATTGTATTGTCAGCTTTCAGTGCCCCTCCTATGGTGCACATCTGGCTTTAGACAAACATAGCAGCAACATTCTGGGAACATTCCCTTGACCAAAGATGCAACACAATGAGAAGTTCCATCTCTCTTCTCTAACCCTACCTCTACCAATCCATATTTCCCTTCCCATCTCCATGATCTCACGCAGCCCATCCATTATCTATCTTGTTCAAGCACTCGGTTTGTATATTACTGTAAATTTACCAATAATTTATAAATATATATTTTTGAAGAAAACAAACAAATGTCACAACAATGCGACTAACTGTTGAGGCAAGAAAGGACTTGGCCTTTATCATCCTGTTTTTGTCAGAATTACTGTACAGTCACATTGTGTCTACTGTTGCAAACTCCACTTAAGTTAAAACGTCTTTAATGTCATCACTTTAACTCTGTTTACAGAAACATGGCCGATAGCTTTTGAAATGCAGCTTCCCTGTTATTGCAGTAGATCTTTAAGATCTTAGACAGCATTCAATCAAAGTCAGTCTGAGACAGAACTAGGCTGCTGGCCTAAAGTTGAGCATCATCAACAGTCTAGACTTCCACTGTTCCCATCTCTTAGCTCAATGTATTTATTCCTATGCCCACATCTGCAGAAAAGCCAATAGGAACATAGACTAAAATGTGAATGTGTATAAACCTCAACGTATAAAAGCTCAAGTTAAAACCGTAAAGTGGGGAAATATAGGGGAGGGAGTTATTTTAAATATAGTAATATAATCTAAATGATATCTGTATGATATTTGAACTCTGAGTGAGGCCACCTAGTCTCCTCTGCAAATCAACACACGACACAATGCACTGAGCTCAGAACCTCAGGCTTCTGACCTGACGTCGATCCACTGCCCTAGAGACACGGCGTCAAACCCAGATACTAGGTCATTGGATCTCTGAAACAGAAGCTAATTTACTATATTACACAAATAGCCCATGACATTAGAAAACTCTGGTTTAGAATAAGAGCTATTGCAATTAAGTTTTGTAAAAACCAAGGACAATCTCTACTTTATTAATGAAATAGGGATTTCCCCTTTTTCTAATGTGCCTCTGTAGTGTAAAACATGGGGCATCCACCCCCGGCCTTTATTTTCCTCGTTTTGGGTGACAATGAGAAGCCTGCACTGCACCACACAGTTTATAAAGTATATGTACCATGTTTAGCTTTTTGCCACTTGTGTATAAATGTAAAGCTTTCCCTCTCTCTGACAACACTGTAATGTTAATGTCATTGTTTTATTTTCTGAAGTGTTGTTTTGTTACTATCTTCGTGTGTCTTTCTCCTATAGACCGTGATGATGTATTTGCTCCATACCCCCATCCTCCCTTTTTCTCAATGTGTTTTAAATCAGTGATGCTTGTGTTTTTGCTGATGGTTTTATGAAAAAGATTCTAAAAAGACAAAGATGCAGACGAGACTTGTGTGGTGTTTAGCAGCAGGTGGTGTCTAGGTCGCCACCACCTCTTTTTGACATGGCTGTGTATGTAAAGACACTAATATTCATCATGGAAGATGGATGCATTTCAAGATTGAAAACAATAAAAAGGATGTTGAATTTCTCAACATATCGTACAAATATTGTTAGATTTCTCCTTTCTTTACTCGTGTCTATGTGGGTTACACACAGTTCATGATGGGTCTGTTTGAAAATCAGCTGTGCATATGCCATATAGATAAAGACCAAAACCTCCCTGTAGTTATCACTTGATACTGAATACAAACGGGTTCATAGGTTAGATATAACACTGCAAAGAATAATAATAACCATATGCCAACTAGCGTAATACACAAAAACTAACTATAATTTATACCAGAGCAGCTGCTGACAACCAACATTCTTCTATGGTAATTTAAATCACTGCCTACTAATTTAACACAGCCACATAGCAGAGCCGCAAGGTACAATGATTAGACGGACACAATCTAAATCAAGACAAGACGCAAATGATGGCCTAACCTAGGTGTTTGTAACCACAGGCATGTTTAACAGAGACTCTGAGTCCTCATCTCTTTTAGCAGGTGTGGGGACACCCTGTTTCCAGTCCTCACAAATAGCTTGGTTACAGTCACTCCCTGGGCTCCTTACTTTCCAGACACACAGGATTAATTTGAAATGAGAGGAGCTTTGGAGTGACACACTGACACATTTTCTAGACAGACCGCCTGTCCGACCTCCCTGATGTAAGAGTGGCCTACTTCCTGCCGCTAACTCTATATAAGCCCGCAGACCTACGCACGCAGGGCAGAGATGTCCCGTACGACCACACTAAACACACAAACGCCCTCAGATGTGCGAGCACGCACATACACCTACAGATTATGACCTCCCCCCCAACAGAACGGAGGACCTCTCTTATGCCCCAGTCCACTTTATAAAGGCCTCATTCAACCTGACACAAACCACTTTACCCAGAGGGAAAACTGGGCAAGCTTCCTCTCCTTCTCTAAGCCCAGTCATAACATACCTCACAGCCTGTTCTCATAGGCTCTCACTCAGCAGGCATGTCCATGGCTCTTTGACCTACAAAGTAAGGGCAGAAATAGTCCGTCCCTGCTGCCAACTCTCCAGGCCCAAGTTCAGTGTCACAGCAGACCTGTCAAGAGAAGAATACATGGGGCTGTAAATCAAGGCAGAGCCCAGTGGGGCAGCGTCTTTTTCTCATCCTATCTTCTCTGCCGCCCTCCCAAAACACACAACAACAAGGTTATGTTCATAACAACACAAAGACAAAGGGAGGGAGTGTCCTGGACTAAGCCTGCAAACAAAGCAGCTCTTTGAGGGCTGACACCTCAATGCCCTTCATAAACGCACAGAAAATATTTTTGCCTTGCGTTCACCCCATGCTTGATCTGGGTGGTGCGACTGATGTCACCCTGCAATAGTGTCAAGGTGACATTCCCTGACAACTGCAGCACTCGCCTACTGGATTCTGCTGTGTTTCCCCTTTTCCTGATTTGATTGGAGTACGGGGTCGCTTGCATAAACAGGTTAGGAGAAAAGTAGGTCAACGTGAGAGAGTGGAACGAGAGAAGGATGAAGGCATGAGGAAAGGAGGGAGAGAGGTGGGGGCTGGGGACTGGATGTGCATGTCACAAAATTATTAATGCAGAATAGACCTCCTGGAAAACAGAGCACAAACAAAGCTCTCCAGTTACCTGGCTGTCCCTCCCAGCCTGGGGAAGAGGGTCAGTGGAGCAGCCAGTGTGGGAGGGGGCCACAGGATTACACAGCCCTGTCTCATGTCCAGTGTGACACGCTGCAACCTTTTCACACATTTCTGGGGCAGGCTGCAGACACCTCTGGGTTTCACAGCAGGGGCAAATCAAAGTCAGATATTAATGTTATAGAGTGGAATTCCCCCAGCTTCTACAGCACGCAACACCTGAACCACACACTGTGGTTGTGAAAGACTATGATACTTACAGTACATATGGACCTACTCGTTTGATGAAAGACATGTGTTTAATGGTTAAATACACTGCTCGAAAAAATAAAGGGAACACTTAAACAACACAATGTAACTCCAAGTCAATCACACTTCTGTGAAATCAAACTGTCCACTTAGGAAGCAACAGTGATTGACACATTTCACATGCTGTTGTGCAAATGGAATAGACAACAGGTGGAAATTATAGGCAATTAGCAAGACACCCCCAATAAAGGAGTGGTTCTGCATGTGGGGACCACAGACCACTTCTCAGTTCCTATGCTTCCTGGCTGATGTTTTGGTCACTTTTGAATGCTGGCGGTGCTTTCACTCTAGTGGTAGCATGAGACGGAGTCTACAACCCACACAAGTGGCTCAGGTAGTGCAGCTCATCCAGGATGGCACATCAATGTGAGCTGTGGCAAGGAGGTTTGCTGTGTCTGTCAGCGTAGTGTCCAGAGCATAGAGGCGCTACCAGGAGACAGGCCAGTACATCAGGAGACGTGGAGGAGGCCGTAGGAGGGCAACAACCCAGCAGCAGGACCGCTACCTCCGCCTTTGTGCAAGGAGGAGCAGGAGGAGCACTGCCAGAACCCTGCAAAATGACCTCCAGCAGGCCACAAATGTGCATGTGTCTGCTCAAACGGTCAGAAACAGACTCCATGAGGGTGGTATGAGGGCCTGACGTCCACAGGTGGGGGTTGTGCTTACAGCCCAACACCGTGCAGGACGTTTGGCAAATTCGCCACTGGCGCCCTGTGCTCTTCACAAATGAAAGCAAGTTCACACTGAGCACATGACAGACGTGACAGAGTCTGGAGACGCCGTGGAGAACGTTCTGCTGCCTGCAACATCCTCCAGCATGACTGGTTTGGCGGTGGGTCAGTCATAGTGGGGGTGGCATTTCTTTGGGGGGCCGCACAGCCCTCCATGTGCTCGCCAGAGGTAGCCTGACTGCCATTAGGTACAGAGATGAGATCCTCAGACCCCTTGTGAGACCATATGCTGGTGCGGTTGGCCCTGGGTTCCTCCTAATGCAAGACAATGCTAGACCTCATGTGGCTGGAGTGTGTAAGCAGTTCCTGCAAGAGGAAGGCATTGATGCTATGGACTGGCCCGCCCGTTCCCCAGACCTGAATCAAATTGAGCACATCTGGGACATCTGGGACATCTGGCGGATGCTTTAGTCCAGGTCTGGGAGGAGATCCCTCAGGAGACCATCCGCCACCTCATCAGGAGCATGACCAGGCGTTGTAGGGAGGTCATACAGGCACGTGGAGGCCACACACACTGAGACTAATTTTGACTTGTTTTAAGGACATTACATCAAAGTTGGATCAGCCTGTAGTGTGGTTTTCCACTTTAATTTTGAGTGTGACTTCAAATCCAGACCTCCATGGGTTGATAAATTTGATTTCCATTGATAATTTTTGTGTGATTTTGTTGTCAGCACATTCAACTATGTAAAGAAAAAAGTATTTAATAAGAATATTTAATTCAGATCTAGGATGTGTTATTTTAGTTTTCCCTTTATTTTTTTGAGCAGTGTATATCATTTTTTTATGTGAGGAAAATACAGGTATTGAACTTGAGACCAAACCACTACTTAACCCCTGCTCAGCTGTGGTAAGTGACAACTACAACCCAGATTCAAAACCAGCCACTGCCATCAGATCCTACCATGCACACACACAGCACAAAAAATGGCATGCATAGTCGAGCCTCTCCGCTGTTGACAAGACCACATTTTTCCACAAAGCATGACCTAAAGGGGCAATTCCTTGCGGTTCATTATTTGAAAAAAGACTCTAGCATGGCTATTATCATACACATTGCTGACAGTGATGGAATTAACATAACTATTAAATAAACATGTGAGTATACAAATCTCTGTTTTAAAAGCAGTACTCAAAAAGGTTACATGGCTCATGCTTCAATGTCCTGGTATTGTTTGCCTCTATGCATCAAATCAAAAGAGCATTGGAATTGAATGGAAAGACTCAAAACATTCCTAGCAATAGACATACATTTAACTGTGCAAGAAACGTGAGTAGGTGTAAGGCAGGGGGAGGGAATGAGGGGCTGTGTGTCCCAACTCTGTTACATAATGGTTACGCAATATAACAGCACTCAAACTGGTCTAGAGCAGCTCAGTAAATAGACCTGGGGAGTGGCCCATCTCAAGGTCTACTTCTAACCCCTCCATCCCTGCGTTCAGACCAATTCCTCTCCAGTCACAACCCAACCTCCAATCACAAGCTTCACTTACATAGGTGTGTCTATTGACGTGATATAAGGAGGAGTGTCGTAATGTAAATAAGATAAACGATATGGTTTATACACTGAGTATACAAAGCATTAAGATCTGTTCTTTCCAAGATGTAGGCTGACCAGGTGAATCCAGGTGAAAGCATTGGTGTCAACATGGGCCAGCATCCCTGTGGAATGCTTTCGACACCTTGTGCCCCACGAATTGAGGCTGTTCTGGGGGCAAAAGTATTTAAATGATATGTTGGGGTGTTTATTTAATTTCACTTTAGTTGACTGCCAGAGTCCTGGAATTGAATGGTAGGCAGGTGAGGGCTGGAGATTTTACAAAGGAATAATAGCTCACACTTTCATAATTCCTTACAAAGGACTTACGTGCTCCCAAATCTGTAGCCTCAGGCACTATGGTGCTGGGAGTCTTCTAGTGCCAGCACCCCCTCTGTGAGACAGAACACACAGCAGAGCTGGACTGAATCAGGGTGTCACCTGCAGAGACAGTCTTGCTCTTATGTAACCATATAATGTAGCTCTTATTAGAAAGTAAGTCAGAATATATAACAGAGAGAGGGGAACATGTGGAAGACTGAGGCCTACATGGGGAATCAGGGGATGAGAGAGAGAGAGAGAGAGAGAGAGAGAGAGAGAGAGAGAGAGAGAGAGAGAGAGAGAGAGAGAGCGAGATCAATGGGGAAAGGAGGGTCAGTAATGGAGCGGAGCATAAGTCTGAGTAATAAAGAGCTGGCTGTATTGTCTTCCAGTTGGACCCTAGGAGAGCTTCATGAGCTCAGAGGCCATGCGTCACCTAACAGGTGGTGGTGCCCCACCCAAACAACCCTCCCTCTCAGTCAGGTGATCTCTGCTGTTTGGGTTACCCACAGCAGGGGGACAATGGAGAGATTGTGGGCCTCGTGACTTCTCTCCTCCATGGCCTCATTTTATACTGGGAAGGAAGTCCCCTACAGAGGAGATGTGCTTATCACTGCAAACAAACACTTTCAATGTGATGAAATCACAGATTAAAACGATAGCTAGCTCTGTAACACTTGGCTACATAAACTAGTACAGCATTGTCAATATGACGCAACTTGTTATGCACAACAAAAACAAAGTTATCTTGAAAAGCACTAATAGATACTATTAGTACATTAGTAGACATTTCCGAGACAATATTAAAACTTTCACAATCACGTTCTAGTCTAAAGTGTGATCATTTGCAACTGACAAAAACAAAAGCAAGGCAAGCAGCACTATAAAAGTAGTCAAAGTCATAAACAGGACTCTGATAATCTCATTCAAACATATACTTTATGGTCATCATAATAGTTTATGATACACATTAAAATGTCAGGGATAACCGGTTATGTAAAATGGTTTATTATGCAACCAGACACAACAACAACTGGCAATCAACCAGATATGAAGTTTGTCACTGAGATCAGGGCATACGCCAGACCTAGTTTCGATGGGGCCTTGGCAATCCTCCAAAAATGTGTGCAATATGCCTGTGAACAGGCAATTTATGAAGGGTTTACTGATCTGGTGTAGAAAACATTACGGGAGTATTAAACAACCTGCTACTGTGTGTTGAGTAACCCAGGGCCCTGTGTTTCAGTGTGAAGTGTTACATAGTGTTAGTTTTCCATTCATATGGCTCAGTTTGGGAGCTCAGAACAAAGTTCCTCAGCTTGGTCATAATTGTGTGCATGTGCATGTGTGCAGCGTGTGTGGGCACGTGCCCCATTAAGATTTGTCACATTTGGCTTTTTTCTCTCTGTAATACTAGGCTACTAGCCACTTAGCAATTTTAGGAAGTTGGCTTTAGCTAGCCCAGATAGCTTCCCAATTTCCAACCTTACAACTAGCTACCAGGAAACCATTTCCGGCTATCAATCAAGTTACAGTAGCTAGCTTGTCTAACTATCTTAGCTAGCATGCTTGCTGGCACGGTTGGTAGATTTTAGAACATGGGTATTCAACCGGAGGTCCGGTTATATTAGGAACACCTTCCTAATATTTAGTTGCCCTCAGAACAGCCTCAATTTGTCTGGTCATGGACTCTACAAGGTGTAGAAAGAGTTCCTTAGGGATGCTGGACCATGTAGATTCCAACACAGTTGTGTCAAGTTGACTGGATGTCCTTTAGGTGGTGGACCATTGTTGATACACACAGAACACTGTTGAGTGTGAAAAACTCAGCAGCACTTAAATATGTTGTCTTGCCCATTTACCTGCTGAATGGCACACATACACAATCCATGTCTCAATTGTCTCAAGGCTTAAAAATCCTTCTTTAACCTGTCTTCTCCCCTTCATCTACACTGATTGAAGTGGATTTAACAGGTGACATCAATAAGCTTTCACCTGGATTCACCTGGTCAGTCTATGCCATGGAAAGAGTCCCTAATGTTTTGTACACACAGAGTGTGGGTGTGTTTGTGTACACACACACAGTATTGTTCAGTTAACCTTGTGGGTACACACAATTCAGTCCCATTCAAAATCATATTTTCCCTAACTCCTAACCCTAACCCTTACCCTAACCTTGACCCGAAACCTAACCCGTACTCTTACCCTAACCTTATCCCAAAAACCTAACCTTAACCCTAACCTGTACTCTTACTCTTACCCTAACCTTAACCCAAAAACCTAACCTTAACCCTAAACCTAACCCTAAAACTAAACCTAGCTCCTAACCCTTAACGTAATTCTAACCCTAACACTAATTCTAACCCTAACCCCAATATAAATAGCATTTGACCAACTGGGGACCATCGAAAATGTCCCCAGTTGGTCAGATTTTTGTTTGTTTACTATTCTTTTGGGGACTTCTGGTCCTGGCCGGACCCGAGGAAGAGTAGCTGATGCCTTGGCAGCAGCTAATGGAGATCCATAATAAATACAAATATAACAGTAGAAAATAAGTGCAAAACTTCTAATATTGAGCAAATTAAACTAATTGGAGATAATTACACTTGCTGTAACAGCGGGTACTCTGGCTGCTGACCTGGACATTAACATTTGTCAAATAATATTTTTTTTGTCACGTGCTGAATACAACAGGTATACAACCTTACAGTGAAATGCTTACTTAACTGCACTTCTAAGGGCTTCTAAGAAAAATACCTTAAAAAAAAGAAGAAATGAAAGTAACAAATCATTAAAGAGTAGCAGTACAATAACAATAGCGAAGCTATATACAGGGGGTACCGGTACAGAGTCAATGTGCGGGACCGGTTAGTCGAAGTAATTAAGGTAATATGTACATGTAGGTAGAGTTATTAAAGTAACTACGCATAGATAATAACAGAGAGTAGCAGCAGCTTAAAATAGGAGGGGGGGCAATGCAAATAGTCTGGGTAGCCATTTGATTAGATGTTCATGAGTCTTATGGCTTGGGGGTAGAAGCTGTTTAGAAGCCTCTTGGACCTAGACTTGGCACTCCGGTGCCGCTTGCCGTGTGGTAGCAGAGAGAACAGTCTATAATAGGGTGGCTGGAGTCTTTGACAATTTTTAGGGCATTCCTCTAACACCACCTGGTATAGAGGTCCTGGATGGCAGGAAGCTTGGCCCCAGTGATGTACTGAGCCGTACGTACTACCCTCTGTAGTGACTTGCGTTCGGAGGTCGAGCAGTTGCCATAACAGGCAGTGATGCAACACGTCAGGATGATCTCGATGGTGCAGCTGTAGAACCTTTTGAGGATCTGAGAACCCATGCCAAATCTTTTCAGTCTCCTGAGGGGGAATAGGTTTTGTCGTACCCACTTCACAACTGTGTTGGTGTGCTTGGACCACGTTAGTTTGTTGGTGATGTGGACGCCAAGGAACTTGAAGCTCTCA
Organism: Oncorhynchus clarkii lewisi; assembly: GCF_045791955.1. Lineage (NCBI taxonomy): Eukaryota > Metazoa > Chordata > Actinopteri > Salmoniformes > Salmonidae > Oncorhynchus > Oncorhynchus clarkii. The sequence goes on from NC_092159.1 coordinate 46,021,384, forward strand.
ACCTGCTCCACTATAGCCTCGTCGATGAGAATGGGGAGTGCTCGGTCCTCCTTTTCCTGTAGTCCACAATCATCTCCTTTGTCTTGATCACATTGAGGGAGAGGTTATTGTCCTGGCATCACATGGCCAGATCTCAAATCAAATCAAATTGATTTATATAGCCCTTCGTACATCAGCTATTATCTCAAAGTGCTGTGCAGAAACCCAGCCTAAAACCCCAAACAGCAAGCAATGCAGGTGTAGAAGCACGGTGGCTAAGAAAAACTCACTAGAAAGGCAGGACACCGGATAAGACAGGAGAAGTACTCCAGATATAACAAACTGACCCTAGCCCCCCGACACATAAACTACTGCAGCATAAATACTGGAGGCTGAGACAGGAGGGGTCAGGAGACACTGTGGCCCCATCCAATGATACCCCCGGACAGGGCCAAACAGGAAGGATAATATAACCCCACCCACTTTGCCAAAGCACAGCCCCCACACCACTGGAGGGATATCTTCAACCACCAACTTACCATCCTGAGACAAGGCCAAGTATAGCCCACAAAGATCTCCACCACGGCACAACCCAAGGGGGGGCGCCAACCCAGACAGGAAGATCACATCAGTGACTCAACCCACTCAAGTGACGCACCCCTCCTAGGGACGGCATGTAAGAGCACCAGTAAGCCAGGGACTCAGCCCCTGTAGTAGGGTTAGAGGCAGAGAATCCCAGTGGAAAGAGGGGAACCGGCGAGGCAGAGACAGCAAGGGCGGTTCGTTGCTCCAGAGCCTTTCCGTTCACCTTCACACTCCTGGGCCAGACTACACTCAATCATATGACCCACTGAAGAGATGAGTCTTCAGTAAAGACTTAAAGGTTGAGACCGAGTTTGGGTCTCTCACATAGGTAGGCAGACCATTCCATAAAAATGGAGCTCTATAGGAGAAAGCCCTGCCTCCAGAAATTCTAGGGACAATTAGGAGGCCTGCGTCTTGTGACCGTAGCGTACGTGTAGGTATGTACGGCAGGACCAAATCAGAGTGATAGGTAGGAGCAAGCCCATGTAATGCTTTGTAGGTTAGCAGTAAAACCTTCAAATCAGCCCTTGCCTTGACAGGAAGCCAGTGTAGGGAGGCTAGCACTGGAGTAATATGATCACATTTTTTGGTTCTAGTCAGGATTCTAGCAGCCGTATTTAGCACTAACGGAAGTTTATTTAGTGCTTTATCCGGGTAGCCGGAAAGTAGAGCATTGCAGTAGTTTAACCTAGAAGTAACAAAAGCATGGATACATTTTTCTGCATCATTTTTGGACAGAAAGTTTCTGAATTTTGCAATGTTTTGTAGATGGAAAAAAGCTGTCCTTGAAACAGTCTTGATATGTTCGTCAAAAGAGAGATCAGGGTCCAGAGTAACGCCGAGGTCCTTCACAGTTTTATTTGAGACGACTGTACAACCATTAAGATTAATTGTCAGATTCAACAGAAGATCCCTTTGTTTCTTGGGACCTAGAACAAGCATCTCTGTTTTGTCCGAGTTTAAAAGTAGAACGTTTGCAGCCATCCACTTCCTTATGTCTGAAACACAGGCTTCTAGCGAGGGCAATTTTGGGGCTTCACCGTGTTTCATTGAAATGTACAGCTGTGTGTCATCCGCATAGCAGTGAAAGTTAACATTATGTTTTCGAATGACATCCCCAAGAGGTAAAATATACAGTGAAAACAATAGTGGTCCTAAAATGGAACCTTGAGGAACACTGAAATTTACAGTTGATTTGTCAGAGGACAAACCATTCACAGAGACAAACTGATATCTTCCCGACAGATAAGATCTAAACCAGGCCAGAACTTGTCCGTGTATACCAATTTGGGTTTCCAATCTCTCCAAAAGAATGTGGTGATCGATGGTATCAAAAGCAGCACTAAGGTCTAGGAGCACGAGGACAGATGCAAAGCCTCGGTCTGATGCCATTAAAAGGTAATTTACCACCTTCACAAGTGCAGTCTCAGTGCTATGATGGGGTCTAAAACCAGACTGAAGCATTTCGTATACATTGTTTGTCTTCAGGAAGGCAGGAGGTCTCTGACCTCCTCCCTATAGGCTGTCCCGTTGTTGTCGGTGATCAGGCCTTCCACCGCTGTGTCATCAGCAAACTTAATGATGGTGTTGGACGTCGTGCCTGGCCGTGCAGTCATGAGTGAACAGGGAGTACAGGAGGGGACTGAGGGGCCCCAGTGTTGAGGATCAGAATGGCGGATGTGTTGTTACCTACCCTTACCACCTGGGGGCGGCCCATCAGGATGTCCAGGAGTTGCAGAGGAAGGTGTTTAGTCCCAGGCTCCTTAGCTTAGTGATGAGCTTTGAGGGCACTCTGGTGTTGAACACTGAGCTGTAGTCAATTAACAGCATTGTCAAGTAGGTGTTCCTTTTGTCCAGATGGGAAAGGGTAGTGTGGATTGCAATAGAGATTGCATCATCTGTGGATCTGTTAGGGTGGTATGCAAATTGTAGTGGGTCTAGGGTTTCTGGGTTAATATCAAATCAAATGTATTTATATTGCCCTTCTTAGATCAGCTGATATCTCAAAGTGCTGTACAGAAACCCAGCCTAAAACCCCAAACAGCGAGCAATGCAGGTGTAGAAGCACGGTGGCTAGGAAGAAACCTAGGGGAACCAGGCTATGAGGGGTGGCCAGTCCTCTAATAGTGTTGATGTGAGCCATGACCAGCCTTTCAAAGCACTTCATGGCTACAGACATGAGTGCTACGGGTTGGTAGTCATTTAGGCAAGTTACCTTAGTGTTCTTGGGCACAGTGACTATGGTGGTCTGCTTGAAACATCTAGGTATTACAGACTCGGACAGGGAGAGGTTGAAAATGTCAGTGAAGACACTTGCCAGTTAGTCAACGCATGCTCGGAGTACACATCCTGGTAATCTGTCTGGCCCTGCGGCCTTGTGAATGTTGACCTGTTTAAAGTTCTTACTCACATCGGCTGTGGAAAGCATGATCACACAGTCTTCTGGAACAGCTGATGCTCTCATGCATGTTTCAGTGTTATTTACCTCGAAGCGAGCATAGAAGTAGTTTAGCTCATCTGGTAGGCTTGTGTCACTGGGCAGCTCTCGGCTATGCTTCCCTTTGTAGTCTGTAATAGTTTTCAAGCCCTGCCACATCCGACAAGCGTCGGAGCTGGTGTAGTATGATTCGATCGTAATCCTGTATTGACGCTTGTTTGATGGCTCATCGGAGGGCATAGCGGGATTTCTTAGTCCCACTCCTTGAAAGCGGCAGCTCTGCCCTTTAGCTCAGTAAGGATGTTGCCTGTAATCCATGGCTTCTGGTTGGGGTTTGTACGTATAGTCACTGTGGGGACAACGTCATCGATGCACTTATTGATGAAGCCAGTGACTGATGTGGTGTACTCCTCAATGCCATTGGAGGAATCCCAGAACATATTCCAGTCTGTGCTAGCAAAACAGTCCGGTAGCTTAGCATCTGCGTCATCTGACCACGTTTTTTTACCGAGTCACTGGTGCTTCCTGCTTTCATTTTTGATTTTAAGCAGGAATCAGGAGGATAGAATTATGGTCAGATTTGCCAAATGGAGGGCGATGGGAGCTTTGTACGAGTCTTTGTGTGTGGAGTAAAGTTGGTCTAGAGTTTACAGTCCCCGGCCACTAGGAGTGCCACCTCTGGATGAACGCTTTCCTGTTTGCTTATGGCCGTATACAGCTCATTGAGTGCGGTCTTAGTGCCAGCATCGATTTGTGGTGGTAAATAGACTATAGATGAAAACTCCCTAGGTAGATAGTGCAGTCTACAACTTATCATGTGATACTCTACCTCAGGCGTGCAAAACCTTGAGACTTCCTTAGATATCGTGGACCAGCTGTTGTTTAGAAATATTAGTAGACACCCACCCCTTGTCTTACCAGAGGTTGCTGTTCTCTCCTGCCGATACAGTGTATAACCCGCCAGCTGTATGTTATTCATGTCATCGTTCAGCCACAACTTGGTGAAACATAGGATATTACAGTTTTTAATGTCCAGTTGGTAGGATATGCATGCTTTTAGTTTGTCCACTTTATTAGCCAACGATTGTACATTGGCCAATAGTATCGATTGCAAAGGCAGATTAGCCACTCATTGCCGGATCTTCACAAGGCACCCTGATCTCCTTCCGCAATACCTCCATCTCCTTCTGAGGATGATGGGGATGAGGGCCTGTTCAGGTGTTTGGAGTAAATCCCTCTCGTCCGACTCATTAAAGAAAAAAATAGGTGAGCAATTGCTGTTCTGATGTCCAGAAGCTCTTTTTGGTATAAGAGATGGTAGCAGCGACATTATGTACAAAATAAGTTACGAACAATGCGAAAACAAACGAGCCCATAAAACGGCAGCCATCCACTCCGTCGCAAATCTTTCCACAACACATTGCTAAACTTTGTTTAACCAGTAAAACAGCTGCTATTAGCAAACAGCAAGATTATCAAAAATATCATATACAGGGGTGTCACTAAAGCTGTATTGTATGCATTAGGTATGTTGTAGCTACAATAAAAGTTTGAAGACCCCTGCTTTAGAAAAGCAAGCAATAACTACATGTACTGAATACGACTCAAATTCCTTTGTCTTTTACCCAGACTTTAGCTGAGATGTAGAGAAGCGTATTTAATTTATATTTAAAAAAAATTTAAAACACCAGTCAAGAGGCTACAGACAGCTCAAGAGGTATGCTTAGATACGCAGAAAATTTTACATAGTTTTTTACGTAGAATTAAGCATAATGATTATGACCACAGGAATTGCAGGGAAAAAATCTGTTTCATGTGTTTGAAAAATGCTAAATTCCTGGGTGGCCTGCCCCCGTTAGGGCCATCCCACATCCATCCTCACATGCTTTGTGCCCCCTAATATTTTTTGGGGTGCATGATGCCTCTTGCATGTGTGAAAGGGGGTGGGTGTAAAGCAAATTACCCTCCCTTCCCTTTGTTTTCATTTCCTCATCTGTGGCACAAAAATTGTGTCAGCCATCATATGTGTGTGTGTGTGTGTGTGTGTGTGTGTGTGTGTGTGTGTGTGTGTGTGTGTGTGTGTGTGTGTGTGTGTGTGTGTGTGTGTGTGTGTGTGTGTGTGTGTGTGTGTGTGTGTGTGTGTGTGTGTGTGTGTGTGTGTGTGTGTGTGTGTGTGTGTGTGTGTGTGTGTGTGTGTGTGTGTGTGTGTGTGTGTGTGTGTGTGTGTGTGTGTGTGTGTGTGTGTGTGTGTGAGAGAGAGTGAGAGAGTGAGAGAGAGAGAGGCCCAAACCCCACTCTTACACTAGCCCAAGCCAATGGCATGTACCAGATGCTCAGCAGGCTCTGCTCACACTTACTGGCCTGAGGCCAAACCACACAACCAACAACATTGGACACTTTATGGAACACAAAGCCCTCACTATATCTTCCTGGAATATCCAAGGCCTGAGATCATCTGCCTTTGGCCTAAAGAGCAGGAACTCAGACTTCACCAAAGAAATCGGTAATGCAGACATTGTCATCCTGCAAGAAACCTGGTATAGAGGAGACGGACCCACTGGTTGCCCTCTAGGTCACAGAGCTGGTAGTCCCATCCACCAAACTACCAGGTGTGAAACAGGGAAGGGACTCAGGGGGTATGCTAATTTGGTATAGAGCAGACCTAACTCACTCCATTAAATTAATCAAAACAGAAACATTTTACATTTGGCTAGAAATTCAAAAGGAAATTATCTTGACAGAGAAAAATGTCCTCCTGTGTGCTACCTACAGTGGGGCAAAAAAGTATTTAGTCAGCCACCAATTGTGCAAGTTCTCCCACTTAAAAAGATGAGAGAGGCCTGTAATTTTAATCATAGATACACTTCAACTATGACAGACAAAATGAGGAAATGAAATCCAGAAAATCACATTGTAGAATTTTTAATGAATTTATTTGCAAATTATGGTGGAAATAAGTATTTGGTCAATAACAAAAGTTTATCTCAATACTTTGTAATATACCCTTTGTTGGCAATGACAGAGGTCAAACGTTTTCTGTAAGTCTTCACAAGTTTTTCACACACTGTTGCTGGTATTTTGGCTCATTCCTCCATGCAGATCTCCTCTAGAGCAGTGATGTTTTGGGGCTGTTGCTGGGCAACACGGACTTTCAACTCCCTCCAAAGATTTTCTATGGGGTTGAGATCTGGAGACTGGCTAGGCCACTCCAGGACCTTGAAATGCTTCTTACGAATCCACTCCTTCGTTGCCCGGGCGGTGTGTTTGGGATCATTGTCATGCTGAAAGACCCAGCCACATTCATCTTCAATGCCCTCTCATCTTTTTAAGTGGGAGAACTTGCACAATTGGTGGCTGACTAAATACTTTTTGGCCTCACTTTTTTGCCCCTCCCCGACTTAAATGCCAGAACCGGACAAGAACCTGACACCCTCAGCACACAGGGGGACAAACACCTGCCTGCAGGTGACAGCATTCCCTCCCACATATGCCCCCCTAGGCACAACTATGACAACATAACCAACAAAAACGGGTCACAACTGCTGCAGCTCTGTCGCACGTACATAGTCAATGGTAGGCTTCGAGGGGACTCCTATGGTAGGTACACCTATAGCGCATTTCTTGTCAGTAGTACTGTAGACTACTTTATCACTGACCTCAACCCAGAGTCTCTCAGAGTTTTCACAGTCAGCCCAATGAAACCCCTATCAGACCACAGCAAAATCACAGTCTACTTGAACAGAGCAATACTCAATCATGAGGCATCAAAGTCAAAGGAACTGAGTAACTATAGATGGAAGGAACGCAGTTTGGAAACCTACCCCAAAAAAATTAGGCAACAACAAATTCAATCCCTTTTAGACAATTTCATGGGTAAAACGTTCCACTGTAATAGTGAAGGTGTAAACTTGGCCGTAGAAAATCTTAACAGTATATTTGACCTCAGCTTCCCTATCAAATATAAAAAATCTCAAATAGAAAACAGAAGAAAATTAACAACACTGACAAATGGTTTGATGAAGAATGCAAAAATCTAAGAAAGACATTGAGAAACCTGTCCAACCAAAAACATAGAGACCCAGAAAACCTGAGTCTACGCCTTCACTATGGTGAATCATTAAAACAATACAGGAATACACTACGGAAAAAGAAGGATCAGCAGGACTGATCACCCCAATGCACAAAAGTGGAGACAAATTTGACCCCAATAACTACTGTGGGATATGCGTCAACAGTAACCTTGGGAAAATCCTCTGCATTATCATTAACAGCAGACTCGTACATTTCCTCAATGAAAACAATGTACTGAGCAAATGTCAAATTGGCTTTTAACCAAATTACCGTACAACAGACAATGTATTCACCCTGCACACCCTAATTGACAACCAAACAAACCAAAACAAAGGCAAAGTCTTCTCATGCTTTGTTGATTTCAAAAAAGCCTTCGACTCAATTTGGCATGAGTGTCTGCTATACAAATAGATGGAAAGTGGTGTTGTGGGTAAAACATACGACATTGTAAAATCCATGTACACAAACAACAAGTGTGCGGTTAAAATTGGCAAAAAACACACACATTTCTTCCCACAGGGCCGTGGGGTGAGACAGGGATGCAGCTTAAGCCCCACCCTCTTCAACATACAGTGCCTTGCAAAAGTATTCGGCCCCCTTGAACTTTGCGACATTTTGCCACATTTCAGGCTTCAAACATAAAGATATAAAACTGTATTTTTTTGTGAAGAATCAACAACAAGTGGGACACAATCATGAAGTGGAACGACATTTATTGGATATTTCAAACTTTTTTAACAAATCAAAAACTGAAAAATTGGGCGTGCAAAATTATTCAGCCCCTTTACTTTCAATGCAGCAAACTCTCTCCAGAAGTTCAGTGAGGATCTCTGAATGATCCAATGTAGACCTAAATGACTAATGATGATAAATACAATCCACCTGTGTGTAATCAAGTCTCCGTATAAATGCACCTGCACTGTGATAGTCTCAGAGGTCCGTTAAAAGCGCAGAGAGCATCATGAAGAACAAGGAACACACCAGGCAGGTCCGAGATACTGTTGTGAAGAAGTTTAAAGCCGGATTTGGATACAAAAAGATTTCCCAAGCTTTAAACATCCCAAGGAGCACTGTGCAAGCGATAATATTGAAATGGAAGGAGTATCAGACCACTGCAAATCTACCAAGACCTGGCCGTCCCTCTAAACTTTCAGCTCATACAAGGAGAAGACTGATCAGAGATGCAGCCAAGAGGCCCATGATCACTCTGGATGAACTGCAGAGATCTACAGCTGAGGTGGGAGACTCTGTCCATAGGACAACAATCAGTCGTATATTGCACAAATCTGGCCTTTATGGAAGAGTGGCAAGAAGAAAGCCATTTCTTAAAGATATCCATAAAAAGTGTCTTAAAGTTTGCCACAAGCCACCTGGGAGACACACCAAACGTGGAAGAAGGTGCTCTGGTCAGATGAAACCAAAATTGAACTTTTTGGCAACAATGCAAAACGTTATGTTTGGCGTAAAAGCAACACAGCTGAACACACCATCCCCACTGTCAAACATGGTGGTGGCAGCATCATGGTTTGGACCTGCGTTTCTTCAATGACAGGGAAGATGGTTAAAATTGATGGGAAGATGGATGGAGCCAAATGCAGGACCATTCTGGAAGAAAACCTGATGGAGTCTGCAAAAGGCCTGAGACTGGGACGGAGATTTGTCTTCCAACAAGACAATGATCCAAAACATAAAGCAAAATCTACAATGGAATGGTTCAAAAATAAACATATCCAGGTGTTAGAATGGCCAAGTCAAAGTCCAGACCTGAATCCAATCGAGAATCTGTGGAAAGAACTGAAAACTGCTGTTCACAAATGCTCTCCATCCAACCTCACTGAGCTCGAGCTGTTTTGCAAGGAGGAATGGGAAAAAAATTCAGTCTCTCGATGTGCAAAACTGATAGAGACATACCCCAAGCGACTTACAGCTGTAATCGCAGCAAAAGGTGGCGCTACAAAGTATTAACTTAAGGGGGCTGAATAATTTTGCACGCCCAATTTTTCAGTTTTTGATTTGTTAAAAAAGTTTGAAATATCCAATAAATGTCGTTCCACTTCATGATTGTGTCCCACTTGTTGTTGATTCTTCACAAAAAATACATTTTTATATCTTTATGTTTGAAGCCTGAAATGTGGCAAAAGGTCGCAAAGTTCAAGGGGGCCGAAGACTTTCGCAAGGCACTGTATATATCAACAAATTGGCGCGGGCACTAGAAAAGTCTGCAGCACCCGACCTCACCCTACTAGAATCTGAAGTCAAATGTCTACTGTTTGCTTGTAACGATCGTCTTCCTCTTCTGATGAGGAATAAGAAGGATCAGACCAAAATTTAGCGTGGTACGTGTCCATGATAACTTTAATAACTCAGAACACGAGAAAATACCAAAAGAACAAAGTGCAGGAAAGAAATTGAAATCGAAACAGTCCCGTATGGTGCAAACACAGAAACGGAAAACAACTACCCACACCTCATAGTGGGAAAACAGGCTGCCTAAGTATGGTTCTCAATCAGAGACAAAGATAAACAGCTGCCTCTGATTGGGAACCATACCAGGCCAAACACAGAAATACAAAAACATAGAACACATAGAATGCCCACCCCAACTCACGCTCTGAACAAACTAAAATAGAGACATAAAAAAGCAACTAAGGTCAGGACGTGACATTGCTGATGATCTGGTGCTTCTGTCACCAACCAAGGAGCGCCTACAGCAGCACCTAGATATTCTGCACAGATTCTGCCAGACCTGGGCCCTGACAGTAAATCTCAGTAAGACCAAAATAATGGTGTTCCAAAAAAGGTCCAGTCGCCAGGACCACAAATACAAATTCCATCTAGACACCATTGCCCTAGAGCACACAAAAAACTATACATACCTTGGCCTAAACATCAACGCCACAGGTAACTTCCACAAATCTGTGAACGATCTGAGAGACAAGGCAAGGAGGGCATTCTATGCCATCAAAAGGAACATAAATTTCAACATACCAATTAGGATCTGGCTAAAAATACTTGAATCAGTCATAGAGCCCATTGCCCTTTATGGTTGTGAGGTCTGGGGTCCGCTCACCAACCAAGACTTCACAAAATGGGACAAACACCAAATTGAGACTCTGCATGCAGAATTCTGCAAAAATATCCTCCGTGTACAACATAGAACACCAAATAATGCATGCAGAGCAGAATTAGGCCGATACCCACTAATTATCAAAATCCAGAAAAGAGCCATTCAATTCTACAACCACCTAAAAGGAAGCGATTCCCAAACCTTCCATAACAAAGCCATCACCTACAGAGAGATGAACCTGGAGAAGAGTCCCCTAAGCAAGCTGGTCCTGGGGCTCTGTTCACAAACACAAACACCCAATCAAATCATGAAAAAACAAAAAGATAACTACTTGACACATTGGAAAAAATTTACAGAAAAATAGAACAAACTAGAATGCTATTTGGCCCTAAACAGAGAGTACACCGTGGCAGAATACCTGACCACTGTGACTGACCCAAACTTAAGGAAAGCTTTGACTATGTACAGACTCAATGAGCATAGCCTTGCCATTGAGAAAGGCCACCATAGGCAGACATGGCTCTCAAGAGAAGACAGGCTGTGTACACTGCCTACAAAATGCGGTGAAAACTGAGCTGCACTTCCTAACCTCCTGTCCAATGTATGACCATATTAGAGACACATATTTCCCTCAGATTACACAGATCCACAAAGAATTCAAAAACAAACCCAATTTTGATAAACTCCCATATCTACTGGGTGAAATTCCACAATGTGGCATCACAGCAGCAAGATTTGTGACCTGTTGCCACAAGAAAAGGGCAACCAGTGAAGAACAAACACCATTGTAAATACAACCCATATTTATGCATATTTATTTTCCCTTGTGTACCCTTAACCATTTGTACATCGTTGCAACACTGTATATATACGTAATATGACATTTGTAATGTCTTTATTGTTTTGAAACCTCTGTATGTGTAATGTTTACTGTTAAATTTTATTGTTTATTTCACTTTTGTATATTATCTACCTCACTTGCTTTGGTAATGTTAGCACGTTTCCCATGCCAATAACACCCCTCTGCGATGGAAGAAGATGAGGACCAATACACAGCGTGGTAAGTGTCCATGATACTTTAATAATCACTGAACACGACAAAATACCAACAAAAAAACAAACAACGTGAATGAAAACCAAAACAGTCCTGAATGAAAACCAAAACAACAAAACAGGAAACATAATCACCCACAACTCAAGGGTGAAAACAGGCTGCCTAAGTATGGTTCTCAATCATGGACAACGATTGACAGCTGCCTCTGATTGAGAACCATACTAGGCCAAACACAGAAATACCAAATCATAGAAAAAATAACATAGACTGCCCACCCAACTCACGCCCTGACCATACTAAAACAAAGACATCACAAAGGAAGTAAGGTCAGAACGTGACACCCTCAAATTGAATTTAATTGAGAGAGAGAATGCTTAACATTGCCTACAGACATTTCACACCCGACCAGCATGTCCTCATCTACATGTCTTTGTGTAATATTAGTGGCCACGTCATCTTATGGGGGAGGGTGTCTGTTACTGTTTTCAGGCAACACCTAATGACGGTTGACTCTACGCTTTCTGTTACATGCATTTTGAATTTGAAATACATATTTTAATTATTTGAGTATTTGTCATTTGAATTACACTGGGCTGAACTACACTCCAATATATTAACTATTTTCAAAATACTGTCATTTGTATTTTCAAAATACAAAATACTTATCCATACAATTGTTCATAGTGGTTCACATTTTGCTGCAGCCCTTTCAGCCTGCGTTAATATCAGAAGTCTGATAGCACTATGGTGTGATAAAAGCGTCTGCCAAATGAACTAAATGTAAATACTGTATATATATATATATATGTTCATTTTTGACATATATATATACATATATATATGTGTGTGTGTAAAAATGAACAATTGCAAAGCATGCTGAGTATTATTCTAATGAGCTCCGCCCCAAAACAATACACAATGTGCTTTTTTACATTTTGGTCATTTAGCAGACAGCTTATCCAGAGTGACTTGCTCAACTAAGGTAGATAAACAACAACATATAACATTCATAGCAAGTAAAACTTTTTGTAACCATTACTGAGAATATTGTTGCTGTTTGGGCTGGCTACTTGCAAGTAATTTGTGGTTTATTTTGATACATTGATCTTTATGGTATTCTGTATTTTGTAATTGTATTTTGTCATTTTTGCCCATCCCTGGCTCTGACAGTGTTGACCCACTGGACACAGATGTCAAGTCCACATCTATTCCACGTTGGTTCAAACAACATTGATTCAACCAGTTTGTGCCCAGTGGGGACTTTGGAAATGGCCCAGCCATCTGCCCTTTCACTGTGGCAACAGTGAGTGTATTTAGTGGGTGGAACAGGGAGAGACAGTGAGCCTTTTTGAGGGACACAGAGACAAGTTCAACAACTTAACATTCAATACTGAAGAGATTTTTAGTGTCCCTCAGACCAGCTGTTATTTTAGAGGTTCCAGAGTGTGTGGAATGACTGGGAATGTGTGTGTGTTGGAGTTCCAGTGAGTCCTGGCTGTTCTTCAGTCTGAGAGACTTTCTGTTAAGGGGAACCCTGTTCTTTCTGCGGTTTTCCTGAGGATCTGCTACAGTACAGTGCTGAAGGCAGAATGTAGGTCAGCCCCACCCTCCCTGTCCATGGCCACGCCTCTCATACCACCACAAAACAAGTTTTCACCAGCAGAACCTTGAGTGAACCCGCTCCATGGCAACGCAGCTGTGGCCTGTCTGGCTGGGGGTAAAAAGGGGGGTTCCAGGCAAAATAGGCCATGGCAGACACTACTCACAATGCCTTCACCCCCTCCGATTTGTCTTCTTCACTTCTGAGGAACTGGTCTCTGGTCTCCCTTATCCAGGAATCCTGTCCATATACAGCTCCCGGATTACAGGCTTAACGATATTGTCACGTTCTGACCTTAGTTCCTTTGTGATGTCTTTGTTTTAGTATGGTCAGGGCGTGAGTTGGGTGGGCAGTCTATGTTATTTTTTCTATGATTTGGTATTTCTGTGTTTGGCCTGGTATGGTTCTCAATCAGAGGCAGCTGTCAATTGTTGTCCCTGATTGAGAACAATACTTAGGCAGCCTGTTTTCACCCTTGAGTTGTGGGTGATTATACTTTCGGTTTAGTGTGTGGTGCACCTGACGGAGCTGTTTCGGTTGGGCGGTTTGGTTCTTTGTTAGACGTTGTTCAGTTTTAAATAAATAACATGAACAAGTACCACACTGCGCTTTGGTCCTCATCTTCTTCCACCGACGACCGTTACAGATATGCATGTTCTGTTCTGTGTACTAGAAGAATGTGTTGTCGTGGCCCCTCTCGGGCGAGGCACCCATTATCTCTCAACGGTGCTTTATTTCTCCGTCGTGTTGATACTGTGCCATAACTGTCTTTTGGGAAATGCGAAAGTGGTAAAACAAGGCAACCTTTTAAGGAGACAAAAACAAAGGGGGCGTTTGAGTCTGGTTTATTGAAGGGGAGGGGTGAGTCAGAAGAGGAGAAAATCAAACTCCCTCACCAGGGTGGAATGTGAGCAGGCCACTTTGGGGTTGCTGGCAGCTGACTGTCTGGGAGTAGGTGAATGACTTCCACTATGAGGCCAGGTCAAAGAGTTTCATATTCAGACACAGACCATCATAGAAACTGGGAAAACACACCGTCATATAAATGGCAGGCTGCAAAAAATGCTGTATGACTACGGAGACGGCTGTCTCTGTCTTATTGATAAAATACACAAACACACACAGTCTTGTACATCTAACCTTGTGGGGACACACAATTCAGTCCCATTCCAAATCCTATTTTCCCTAGCCTACTCTTACCCTAACCCAAAAACGTGACATTAGCCCTAACACTAGCTCTCAATCCTAACCCTAAAACTTATCATAGCTCCTAAACCTAATTCTAACCCTAACACTAATTCTAACCTTAACCCTAAACCCCCTAGAAATATATTTTTGACCTTTTTGACAAAATGTCTCCAGTTGGTCAAATTTTTGGTCCCCACAAGAATAGTTAAAATTGTCCACACACACACGAAATCAGGAAAGCAACCAATTGCTGATAGTATGCTTCACCAGATATTTAAATATTTACAGTAGAGGAAGTGTGCAAAATGACTTGTGCGTCACCAGTGTGATTCACCAGTGTGATTCTAAAATTCTAAATAATTCTTGCAGTTCAAGAATGACAAGGGTAAAGCAAAGGCAGAGCCATAGGAGATACAAAACAACAGAAGGGTGCAACAAAAGGTCGATTTTATGATTCAGTCACGTGTGGGTGATTTAGGACCCGTCTTTGCGAACCTGCAGTAGTTCCCACTTGTTGGGTAACAAGGCCAAGCTGGTACCTGAGCTCATCGATGTACTGCCCCCACTGTTCATCAACACTCAAAACAAAGTGTCTAATTTCAGCCCGGAATTTGAGCCAAATGGCAATAAAAACAAGCATTAATCATATTGAAGTGATGACAGAAGTGCCATACAAAGCAGCAGACACCAGCACAGCCGTGGTTTACAGATGGAATACGATACCCTGGGAGGAAGGAGGATCTCAAGATAGGCCTGCCTCAATGGAGAATATAATCCCATAGTGAGATACAAGTGTGAAACTCGAGAGGCTTGACTGAAAGTCAATCTCATGTTATGTAATATGTATATATATATATATATATATATATATATTTTTTTTTTTACTGTTTTGGGTGTGAAAAGAGGAAGCCTACACTGATCCAGCAGATGGTCATTACAGTAGAGTTTGGTGCTGTATCCCCACCAACTCAACCAGGCATAGTACATCTAGTTAGTGTGACCAGTCCACTACTTCTGCTCGTGGAGAGACCGGTTATAACTAGTACAACTTGTACATCTGTAAATGAGTAGCAAAGTGTTCTCCATAATGCCGCTGTGCATGCACATTTATAAACGCCTGCAGATGAATGAGACCTGAGAAAAAAATTGAGAAATTCCAGAGCACTCAACCTTGGGGGGTCAGATGTCAGGACAAACCCACACAGACCTTTTCCATTTCCTCTAAAGGATAGAGGTCACTGCAACTTCAAATATCTCTGTCCAAAGCAGAGCAGCTACTCCACCGGACCACAGTCACACAACACTGACTAGAGTTTGCTTCCCTGTGCGCGTACAAGATTTGCCTGATTCACAGAGAGACCCTTCACTATGCTGTATAGTGAAATATCAGTTCTTCTCAACAGATTACAGCCCAAACCACCTGTGAGTGCAGGTGCAACGAACATCATGCTGATTGACATCTTGCAGGATATCTCATCCAGGATATCTTATCTCATCCAGAGGCTGGCTCTCTGACCAACACAAAGGCCTGGGCTGGGGGCCTGAATTCTAGGGGAGCCTCCATCTGGATCTGTGCTATTGTGCCACTGGCAGGCAGTCTCAGGGTCTCACACAAAGCTGTCTCTGTGTGAGACAGTGTCCCTAGTCTCTCTCCTTCTCGCTGACCTACAAACCCTCTCACCAGCCACACAGTCATGCTATCTGCATTAGCTCTTCTCACAGCTTGCAGCCTGTGGTTATATGAAAGGAAAAACATTGAAGAAACCAGCTCTGGAAATTAGAGGAGTTAATTACATAATTAGCTTTTCTTTCAGTCTTCTTTGTCTTTAATGTGGTTGCTGGGAGCCATGCGTGGTAGCAGTGGAGGAAATGTAACTTGTTAAAGTTAACTATTTTTATTTCTCAATCTAGCCTACAGTCACAGACTACACACAGCAGACTGAATCTAAACTTTGGACGAGACCCTCGATTATAAAAAATAAAAAATCTAAATGATTTCTTTATGCTTGCGTAATGGGCATTATTGTATCAATCAGTCTCTTCATCTTATACCATAAATATTTATGATAACTTAAATGCTGTGTACTACTGTGGCTAATGAGGCATACTACTCAGTCTGTAATTGTTTGCAAGCAGCATTAGTTCAGCCATGCCGGTCTGTCCCTGTGCTACCCAGTGGGCAGGGTGTAGTGTGAGTGGAGCGGCTGGATGTTCACATGACCATGTGGGTCAGGGAGGGAGTCCCCACAGGCCTCCAGAGTGTCAGCAGCACTAGGCCCACCTGCCTGGGGCACTCAAGAGACAATCCACTGACCTTTACCACTGAGCTCCTGCTCTTACCACCAATACTGCACTGGCTCCTCTATTACATACCCGCTCAAACAACAAGGTAGGTAGGCTTGTAGTAGCTTCCAACCTCTGATTCATTAATGAGTAGCCCAGAACTTTATCTTAGTTTGACAACAAAGTGGTGTGGTGAAATCCGTGCTCTTCTCATAAAGCCATACATAGAGTGGCTTCTGGCATTAGGGCACGGAAGGTTTCACACTGAGTGTGTGTTTCAATATGGGCCATGCCACGTGAATTAAGTCGGACAGACAGTTAGGAGTGACACCACAAAGTCACTGACTCAATTACCTCATACAGTAGATTAGTGTCAACAGGTCCATTCATCTGTTTACAGACACGGATCAAATGACTGAAACGAGAGCACTGTTCTCCTGGACATCCTCCACAGAGTAAGACACACACAGAGTCGGGGTGGATTACATGACATTACTGGTTGTAGAATGAGACTGAACAGCCCCAGGACAAAGGGAGCTCTTTCTGTTTGGTTAGCTTACACAGAATGTCAAAGGGTGGAATGACACTAAAACATACGTGAGGTGCCTGTTGATCTGTTGACAGATCGTCAGTAGGACTCGGCAGCTGTCTCACCTTGCATTAAGAGAGACAGCAGCCCCAAGTGCAAACAGACACTCTCATCGCTGGACAGAGGATAAAAAGTGATGACAGTAGCATTAACAAAAACAGACCAATAAAGTGTGAGAACCTTTGAGTAGTGAGGGAGCAGGGGCCTATAAATGGACAAACGGACAGGAGAAGAGCCAGTTTACAGGCCAGCCCTCCTCTCTTTTCACTATTATTCTCTTGCCTTACTCCACCAATCCAAACACCTGGAGGGCAGGGAGGAGGGAGAAGGGTGAAGACATGGCCCATGTGACTGGGAGCTCACATGCAGTGTTACGCAACGTGTTACTGTAACACCTTGACTGGAGCCAGGGAGGTTAAGTAAAGCAGGGCCTGCTCGGCACAATCTGCCAAGGGCACGGGAGGGGGCGGCGGGCCAGCTGGTGGGGTGACATCAAGTCAAAGAAGTCATGCATCAGCTGGTGTGTGTCACCATATGGGTTGTAAGAAACAAACTAATTGCTTTGTGCTCTCAAAAATAGAAGTACTGTACATTAGCTGAACTTTGTAATAATTGTGTTAGTGACATTGCTGACAGATTGTGGAACTAGGAGTATAAATTAGTTATACAGATCACCATCGTAAGTTGCATCAATCATTAACTTGTAATATTCACAAATCATATTTATACAAATGAAATGCAAGACTAGGAAAATGTTACATTACTTAGGGGGATTCCATGGTAACAGAGTGATTGATGGTGAGTCTCAAATGTTCACTTTAAAAAAAAAGTAATTGTAAACTTCTTCTGTGGAAATTGTTAAAAGTAGTCCTTGTGCATAGAGTTGTATGGTTTGTTTAACTTTGTATCATTGTTTTTTGTTCGGCATACATTTTAAAGTGAAAAAGAATCAGTCTCAGCATGTCACATCTGCTCCTGCTACACCCCCTAGTGGACATCCGGTGTCTCCTTGACCTGTAGCCATTCCCCCAGTTCTCTCTCTCTCCCTCTTCTCTCTGTGTGTGTGTGTGTGATTGTGTGGTTGGAGACAGGTGAGCTGGAGTCAGAGCAGTTCCCCACCAGCTGCAATCTGTTCCATAATCAAGACCTCTACAAATACTCAGTCCTGACACTTTCACTCTACCAGATCGGAATCTCCGTTCAGTCAGTCATGCTGCTAGCTATTTGTTGTTATTGAAGATCCTGTATCCTGCTGTGCCTATTTCCTTGCCTGATGCTGTTTCTCCTCTCACTGCAGTTTTGCTGCTCTGACTCTGGTTCCTGTCTCCTGTTCCACATCTCACCACCCTGCTCCCTTGGATTCCCCTCCGGACCCATTTACCCTGTCCCAACCAAGCTCACTCCAACCTTAGCCTCCACATCTGGCTTCCTACAACTCATCCAAGCTTCCCTGGATCTGCACTTCATCTCTCCCTGTGTTACAATAAATATCTTGGATCATTCATCCCTGTTTCCTGGTCTGAGTCTGCTCCTGGGTTCCCCTGTGCTGCTCCGCATAACACAGCATCACTCTGTTACTGTGGAATTGTCTGTAGGTAGGTAAGAGTCCAAGGTAACTATAAATGAATAACTTATGTAACATTCCTAAACAATGTTGTTTGGCAAGAAAATACTATGGTTTAGGCTTAAGTAGGAAGTACTGCATGACTGCCAGTCTTTACTATATATTATAGTTACTGTGGTACAACATAAGGCCAAGATATTGTGTGACTTTACAAGCCAATAAATAACCATAACAGACAAGGCAAAATAAGACCTTTGAAACCATTCAACTTCACCGGTCTCCAGAATGTGAACATTTCTATTTTTAGAAAAGACTGTCCTCTAGCTCCAGAGGCATGAGTTCAGTGGTGGTGGTGGTGGTGGGGGGGGCTGGATAAAGTTCACAACGTTGCACAGAAGGGCAGACAGTCAACAGAACAAGGGAAACACATTTCTGGGGGGCTTTCACAAGTCAGGGAGAGGGATTAAGCAGGAGTTAAGGCAGAGAGTATTGAGGTCCACTAAACCTGTAAACCCAGGTTCTCCAGATGATAATCTCAGTTCTTGTCAAAACACACTGCTTCCACTTGACCTGGTGGAGGTTCAGCCATGGGCAAATAAACACCAAGTAAACAAAACCAGAGATTATCTTGTAAAAGCTTGGGAGCGTATCAGGCCCAACTCTGTGGTGAGAGGATGTGTCCTCGCCATTAGAGTGAAAGAGAAAAGAGAGCATGGCTTCTGAGGTTCAGGTTGACATCTAGGCTTTAACATGCTCTGTAGTAAACAGATCTGTGTTATGTAGCTGTGTTGCCGAGTTGCTATTGGATTGAGTCGAGTACACTCACTGCACTGTAGATGCATTTTAGCCTCCAAGCCCGTCCTCATACTCATTCATTTCCAACGATAACTTGATATTCATCTTTCACTAATAGGCCTATCTCATCTGGTTTATTCCTCTGGGACGTAGTTAATGCATCCTAATCCACACCATCACACTATCTTTTTAGTACCATTATAGTATCTTTACTGTTTCATTCAAATTGATTTCATCTTTGATATCTAAGCATTTTTTACTGAAAATCTTGATGCAAAAAAAAGTAAGGAATTCCAAGGGAAAGTATCTCAACCACAACGCAAACTATAAAACATTTCCTCTGCACTGTAAATACTTCCAAAGTTTGTATGTGAGAGAGATACACAATATGTGACAGAAGACAGAAGGGAACTTTAAAGTAATCCCGCTCTTTGTTCACTGTTTCGGCAAATATGGGTTATGAACTAATAACTTCCAGGAAAAAAATACTGCTATTGTCCTTAAACCAACAGAGAGAAAGAAAAAGGGACATATGGGTGGGTTGCTAGGGAGAAAATAAAGAGAGAGAAAGAGCTAGAGAGAGAAAGTGAGTGAGTAGGAGAGAATGCCAGCACATGAAGTCAGATTGTGTGTTGTCTGGGAGCCATGTGCTCAGGCCAAGCCTTTAAGTAAGTGGAGCTGTGAACATCAGAGCATGAGTCATACTGGAGGAGCCACAGCACCTCCATTCACACACAGAGAAGTCAGAGAATGGAAAACATTAACACACCAGGCCAAATGACAGAATCATGATAGGAAACATTTCCATGTAACTCTTCAATGACAAAAACTGAGGAACGGGAACATGCTCTATACTGGACTAGAGTAGAGGAATAGCCTGACTTGAAACATTGTCATGGCAACAGTGAGACCACCTTTAGGCCACTGGGGTAAAATTCACAACAGTGCACAAAAGGACAAAATGTAGCAGCGGGGGTTCAAATCAAATCAAATCCAATTTTATTTGTCACATACACATGGTTAGCAGATGTTATTGCGAGTGTAGTGAAATACTTGTGCTTCTAGTTCCGACAATGCAGTAATAACCAACGAGTAATCTAGCTAACAATTCCAAAACTACTACCTTATACACACAAGTGTAAAGGGATAAAGAATATGTACATAAAGATATATGAATGAGTGATGGTACAGAGCGGCATAGGCAAGATGCAGTAGATGGTATCGAGTACAGTATATACATATAAGATGAGTATGTAAACAAAGTGGCATAGTTGTACAACCAGTGGCAGCAGCAGAGGCTTAAATGGCAAAAGCTGCATTGGCTGAGAAAGGAACAGTGTGTGTGTGTCTCAGTCACCAGATCTCAAATTAATTGAACACTTATGGGAGATTCTGAAGCAGCACCTGAAAGAGCATTTTCCACACCCAGCAACAAATCACCAAATTATCGAATTTCTCGTGGAAGAATGGCATCGCTCCAATAGAGTTCCAGACACTTGTATAATCTTTGCCAAGGTGCATTGAAGCTGATCTGGCTCGTGGTGGCCCAACGCCCTATTAAAACACTTTATATTGGTGGTGTTTCCTTTATTCTGCCAGTTATCTGTATGTACTCAACAAAAGGGTGAGGTTTTATGGAATTTACATTTACTGATGTGTGTGCATTGCCAATATTGACAGTTCCCCTGTGTCTTCTCAGATGTGGCTCCTCCATCAAAGCCCCCATACCTGCATCACTACAGAACTATTTATAATCTCCTAGCTACTGTCAGTCTGAGCTCCATCACTGCCCCTACACCGGAGAGGCAGACATAGAAAAGGAGAAGCTCAATGCAGAAACATCATCATCATCGCTCACCTGGTAGTGAATAAACAAGGAATAACTTCGTTGAGAGTGTGGAAGGCTGAACATTTGGCTAGTGTGTAACTATGTACACTATATGAATAGTATGTATTAATGTACATATGGATTCTAAATGTATCCATATGCAAAGCTTTATATGAGGGTTGCCAGAAGATAGACCCTACCATTATGTTTGTTTACACTGAGCTGCACTGAAGTCGGAACACAATCATGGTTGCATTAAGACACCGTGGAGCCGGCGCGAGATATGGGTCGGAAAACATACCTCAATGCAGGGATAGAATATGCCAATGTACTGCAAATTTGACCTTTATCCACACTGTTCCATCGAGAAGATTAAAATACTGCTTTAGTTTTCCCAGAAAAGCAGTAGCCATTTTGGAATAGCACTTCATGTTGAACAACAAAGGAGCTGATTGGCTGACACTGCCATTCCAAAATGGCTGCGGTGGCTACTAATAGCTAGCATGAGGACGAAAAGGGCAGTTTTCCAGGAAAACTAGCAATATTTAAATCTTTGATGGAACAGTGTAACCATGATTGCGTTCCGACCTCAGTGCAGCTCAGTGTGAACAAGCATAACGGTGGGGTCGGTATCTTCTGTCAATATATGAGGGGTGCATCTCAAAGTGGGGTTGCATGTACAGTGTTTTAATGTAACCATGATTGCGTTCCGACCTCAGTCCAGCTCAGTGTGAACAAGCGTAACGGTGGGGTCGGTATCTTCTGGCAATATAGGAAGGGTGTATCTCAAAGTGGGGTTGCATGCACTGCATATTAGAAAACAGGAAAATCTTTTTGGTTCCATGTAGAACCATTTTGGGTTCCATGTAGAACCCTCTGTGGAAAGGATTCTACATGGAACCCAAAAAGGTTCTCCCTGGAACCTAAATGGGTTCTTCCAAGGGTTCTCCTATGTAGACAGCCGAAGAACCATTTTAGGTTCTAGATAACGTATTTTTTCTAAGAGTGTAGGCTTATGTGTGCATGCTTGGGTCAGTGCATGTCTGGCTATTCTCTAAAACCCCAAGCTTCCTCTTCTCAGAATAGGGAACCAGCCTCTGTTAATTGGAAGCATACAGAGAAGACACAAATACAGCTCTGGACTGGCTTTACTACAGGTTGCAAGGGGACATCTATTTATGATGTTGAAAACAGTGAACCCAACACACACACAGACTGTCCAGTGTGGCAGGTAGCCTAGCAGTTAAGAGCGTTGGGCCAGTAACTAAAAGATTGCTGGTTCAAATCCCAGAACCGGCAAGGTGGAAAGATCTGCTCCTGGGTGACGTGAATGTCGATTGAGGCAGCACCCCCACCTCTCTGATTCAGTGGAGTTGGGTTAAATGCAGAAGACACATTTCAGTTGAATGTGTGCAACTGACTAGGTATCCCCCTTTCCTTTCCCAGTCTCCACACACTCCTCTGGTTCTATGCAGTAAACATTCTCTTCCATATAGAGAACCAGCCACACTATTCTGAGAAGAGAAAGCTTGGGGTTTTAGAGAATAGCCAGACATACACTGACCCAGGCATGCATACATAAGCCTAACAGTTGGCTGTAAACAAGTCAATGCTATGTAAATCACAAAGGAGTTTTCTTTTTTTTCAGGGGCCAAGAGAAAAGTATTGGCACACTGCCGCCCTCTCTGACAACTTCATGTCATGCTTAATTCTTGAAACGTAATTGTCCATGATTGTTTTGGATTGAGTTTGAGTTGGGCGTGTCTAATTTGGACTAAAGTTGGCTGCCTATCAAATAATCAGCCGTCTGTGGCTCCTCAAAAACCCAGGTAAGGCCCGTGACTTAACCTCTTAAGTCTACAGTGCCTGATTTTGGGCACAAAAATTACTGACAATATATTTACATTACTTATGTTATTAATTTGATTAATTTCACACCGTTTTATAAGTCAGAACACACAAAAAACTAGACAGTTCTAGGACACTCAGGATTCTCTGTCGAAGGAATGTGTCTCTGGCTCCATCCAGTGGTCGGCTTAATCATTACAATGCAATGCATTTGGTCAGATATTGTTCACGTCACGTCAAAGGGGCGGATCTGAGAAAAGCTGCTCTCCTGGTCGACACGCTCACAAACTCGTGGCTGGTCATCACTCGCGTACATAGTACATGAAAGTGTATGAGCTGCATGGTGTTTCTCCTCCAGATCTTCTGACCTGAGCAGTTCATTTAACCGCTGCTTCCTTCCTCTGCTCAACACCCCATAGTATATAGTAGAGCCTTGAAGCACTGTTACGCCTTAACAAATTAATCTACACAAGATCACTCTGCTGAGTTTGGGCGAGCACGAGATAACCATGGATTTTCCTTTTTTTTGTTTCATTCAAGAGAAATAAGAGAGTAAGAGTAAAATAGTCAAATAAAGAACTGAGTAGCCTCGCTCTGTCGGCTCAAAACACAAGTGATGTAGGTTCAGCACATGAGTAGTTAGTAGGATTATTTTTCACATGCAAAAATTATTGTTTTTTTATATATCGCTTTATCTGCATTCCCAATGAAAACTAGTTATAGAAAATAGATGTTGCATTTATTACAATATGACTGAGCGGCGCAGATTACTATTTGAGCAGGGCAGGCCTCCCTCATCGGCTTTGCCCGGTCAGGTGATGGACCAAAGCCTTGTTCAACCCAGGGCACCTTAATCGAATCCCCTCAGAGAACGAGTCTCAGCACTCAGTGGCATCGTACTGCTTCCATGTAGCATATGGTTTTAAATGTACTTTTCCACTTGAGTCAACTAGCTCCAGAGCATGCAATGAAGCACAAAGGTGTCTATTGCCATCTACTGGCCCCATTTAGCAATGGTTTGCCTATGCATGAACAAATAGAAAGAATCAGGTCTAGATTCACCATGGCTCAAACTACATGTTCAAAGGACTAATAAACACCTTTCTATCTTGTCAAGTTGTATTGTTTTTTTCTTCTAAAATAATAGTATTTATTATCCCCTGGGGCATTCATTAATGATAGGCCACCGTCTCTCATACTAAAACTAACTGAAGTGAAGAGACAGAATTCAGCAACTCTTGGAGGACAGTGGAAGTTGATAAAGTGATTATTTATTAACAGTAAAGCCAATAAGCTTATACCCTTCATCAGGGTTTACAGAAATACACTGTAAATTAAGGAGGGTTTATGAAAATAAACGTATTCCTGCTTTGTGTCATTCATTTTTGTGCTGTCGATATGGTTGTCCTTGTTCGTTAGAGCCATTGGCCAGGTCTTTCAGCCATGTTCCTATCAACGGATTAATTGCTAAATGTACAAGCTGACATTTTTCCCCAGTCTCTGAAAGACAACTCATTTGGGACGATGCTTCGTGCATCCCCCAAGGCAGACTTATTTGAAAGGGATGCGGACACTAACAAACATAATTCTTTGGGCAAAACTGAAAGAACTGACTCGAAGTAATTCCTTTCATCAACTTGAATTCGAAGATGTAGCAATTTGTTTGCTACATGGTGACATTCAACCATACGTTTCAACCGGAATATAGCAAAGAGTTAGCTAAACAACTACAGGTTGCCATATCTATGAGTAAAAGTAGAAGAGGTTTTACAATCAGAGATCTATTGTCTCTCGATTGCAAAATATCTTCTCTTTTCAGTTGTAGATATGGCTACTAAACAGCAAGCTTTAACGTTACAACCAGCCACCTAAAGCTAGGTTTACCAGCCAACGTTAGCATGACTGGAGTTGGTTAGCTAGTTAGCCTGGCACCGGCTAACTTGTCACTATGCACCAGGCCTCCCGTTTGTAACTTTTTAGCAAATGTGTAACATCAGCAACTGTACATAGTTTTACGAGCTAGCTATGTAACATAATTGACAAGGGTTGACATTGGTTATGATAAATTTCAAAATTATAGGCATTTTTTTATTAAAAAGATTTCACCTTTATTTAACCTGGTAGGCCAGTGGAGAACAAGTTCTCATTTACAACTGCGACCTGGCCAAGATAAAGCAAAGCAGTGTGAAAATAAACAACACAGTTACACATAAACAAACATATAGTCAATAACACAAGCGAAAAAGCAATGCACAGTGTGTGCAAATGTAGAAGAGCAGGGAGGTAGGCAATAAAAAGGCCATAGAGGCAAAATAATTATAATGTAGCATTAATACTGGAGTAATAGATGTGCAGATGATGATGTGCAAGTAGAGATATTGGGGTGCAAGAGGGTAAGTAATAATATGGGGATGAGGTAGTTGGGTGTGCTATTTACAGATTGGCTGTGTACAGGTACAGTGATCGGTAAGCTGCTCTGACAGCTGATGCCTAAAGTTAGAGAGAGAGATAGAAGACTCCAGCTTCTGTGATTTTTGCAATTCGTTCCAGTCATTGGCAGCAGAGAACTGGAAGGAAAGGCGGCCAAAGTAAGTGTTGGCTTTGGGGATGACCAGTAAAATATACCTGCTGGAGTGCGTGCTACAGTGAGCTGAGATAAGGTGGGGCTTTACCTAGCAAAGACTTATAGATGACCTGGAGCCAGTGGGTTTGGCGACGAATATATAGTGAGGGCCAGCCAATGAGAGCATACAGGTTGCAGTGGTGGGTAATATATGGGGCTTTGGTGACAAAATGGATGGCACTGTGATAGACTACATCCAATTTGCTGAGTAGAGTGTTGGAGGCTATTTTGTAAATGACAAGGATCAGGGATTAGTAGGATAGTCAGTTTTATGAGGGTATGTTTGGCAGAATGAGAGTGAAGGATGCTTTGTTGCGAAATAGGAAGCCGATTCTAGATTTAATTTTGGATTGGAGATGCTTAATGTGAGTCTGGAAGGAGAGTTTACAGTCTAACCAGACACCTAGGTATTTGTAGTTGTCCACATATTCTAGGTCAGAACTGTCCGGAGTAGAGATGCTAGTCGGGTGGGAGGGTGCGGGCAGCAATCGGTTGAAGAGCATGCACTTAGTTTTACTAGCATTTAAGAGCAGTTGGAGGCCACGGAAAGAGAGTTGTATGGCACTGAAGCTCATTTGGAGATTTGTTAGCACAGTGTCCAAAGAAGGGCCAGATGTATACAGAATGGTGTCGTTTGTGTAGAGGTGGATCAGAGAATCACTAGCAGCAAGAGCGACATCATTGATATACAGTTGAAGTCGGACGTTTACATACACCTTAGCCAAATACATTTAAACTCAGTTTTTCACAATTCCTGACATTTCATCCTAGTAAAAATGCCCTGTCTTAGCTCAGTTAGGATCACCACTTTAAGAATGTGAAATGTCAGAATAACAGTAGAGAGAATGATTAATTTCAGCTTTTATTTCTTTCATCACATTCCCAGTGGGTCAGAGGTTTACATACACTCAATTAGTATTTGGTAGCATTGCCTTTAAATTGTTTAACTTGGGTCAAATGTTTCAGGTAGCCTTCCACAAGCTTCCCACAATAAATTGGGTGAATTTTGGCCCATTCCTCCTGACAGAGCTGGTGTAACTGAGTCAGGTTTGTAGGCCTCCTTGCTCGCACACGCTTTTTCCGTTCTGCCCACACATTTTCTATAGGATTGAGGTCAGGGCTTTGTGATGGCCTCTCCAATACATTGACTTTGTTGTCCTTAAGCCATTTCGCCACAACTTTGGAAGTATGCTTGGGGTCATTGTCCATTTGGAAGACCCATTTGCAACCAAGATTTAACTTCCTGACTGATGTCTTGAGATGTTGCTAAAATATATCCACATAATTTTCCATCCTCATGATGCCATCCATTTTGTGAAGTGCACCAGTCCCTCCTGCAGCAAAGCACCCCCACAACATGATGCTGCCACCCCCATGCTTCACGGTTGGGATGGCATGCAAGCCTCCCCCTTTTTCTTTTTCCTCCAAACGATGGGAATGGTCATTATGGCCAAGCAGTTATATTTTTGTTTCATCAGACCAGAGGACATTTCTCCAAAAAGTACGATCTTTGTCCCCATGCGCAATTGCAAACCGTAGTATGGCTTTTTTTATGGTGGTTTTGGAGCAGTGGCTTCTTCCTTGCTGAGCGGCCTTTCAGGTTATGTCAATATAGGACTAATTTTACTGTGGATATAGTTGCTTTTGTACCTGTTTCTACCAGCATCTTCACAAGGTCCTTTGCTGTTGTTCTGTGATTGATTTGCACTTTTCGCACCAAAGTACGTTAATCTCTAGGAGACAGAATGAGTCTCCTTCCTGAGCGGTATGATGGCTGCATGGTCCCATGGTGTTTATACTTGCGTGCTATTGTTTGTACAGAAGAATGTGGTACCTTCAGGTGTTTGGAAATTGCTCCCAAGGATGAACCAGACTTGGGAGGTCTACAATTGTTTTTCTGAAGTCTTGGCTGATTTCATTTGATTTTCCCAGGATGTCAGGCAAAAAGCCACTGAGGTTGAAGGTAGGCCTTGAAATACATCTACAGGTAGACCTCCAATTGACTCAAATTATGTCAATTAGCCTATCAGAAGCTTCTAAAGCCATGACATAATTTTCTGGAATTTTCCAAGCTGTTTAAAGGCACAGTCAACTTTGTGTATGCAAACTTCTGACCCACTGCAATTGTGATACAGTAAATTATAAGTGAAATAATCTTTCTGTAAACAATTGTTGGAAAAATTACTTGTGTCATGCACAAAGTAGATGTCCTAACCGGCTTGCCAAGTCCATAGTTTGTTAACAAGAAATGTGTGGAGTGGTTGAAACAAGTTTTAGTGACTTCAAACTAAGTGTATGTAATCTTCTGACTTCAACTGTAAAAGGCATTTTACTCATCTGGTAGGCTCGCGTCACTGGTCAGCTTGCATCTGGGTTTCCCTTTGTAGTCTGTAATAGTTTTCAAGCCATGCCACATCCGATGAGCGTCAGAGCCATTGTAGTAGGATTCAATCTTAATCTTGTATTGACGCTTTGCTTGTTTAGGATTCGTCTGAGGGCATAGCGGGATTTCTTATAAGTGTCCGGATTAGTCTCCCGCTCCTTGAAAGCAGCAGCTCTAGCCTTTAGCTCGATGCGGATGTTTCCTGTAATCCATGGCTTCTGGTTGAGATATGTACGTACAGTCACTGTGGGGACGACATCATCAATGTACTTATTGATGAAGCCGATGACTGAGGTAGTGTATTCCTCAATACCATTGGATGAATCCTGGAACATATTCCAGTCTGCGCTATCAAAACAGTCCTGTAATGTAGCATCCGCGTCGTCTGACCACTTCCGTATTGAGCGAGTCACTGGTACTTCCTGTTTTAGTTTTTGCTTGTAAGCAGGAATAAAGCTTTGTATGCATCTCTGTGTGTGGAGTAAAGGTGGTCTAGGATTGTTTTTCCCTGGTTGCACATGTAACATGTGGGTAAAAATTTGGTGAAACTGATTTAAGTTAGCCTGTATTAAAGTCCCCGGTCACTAGGAGCGCCGCTTCTGGGTGAGCATTTTCTTCTTTGCTTATGGCCTTATAGAGTTGGTTTAGAGCGGTCTTCGTGCCAGCTTCGCTTTGTGGTGGTAAATAGACGGCTACGAATAATATAGATGAGAACTCTCTTGGTAGATAGTGTGGTCTACAGCTTATAAGGTACTCTACCACAAGCAAGCAATACCTCGAGACTTCTTTAATATTAGACATCGCTCACCAGCTGTTATTGACAAAAAGACACACCCCCCTCACCCCTCGTCCTATCAGAGGTAGCGTCTCTGTTCTGCCGGTGCATGGAAAATCCTGCTAGCTCTATATTGTCCGTATCTTCGTTCAGCCACGTCTCGGTGAAACATAGGTACCTTAACATAAGTTTCCATTTTTAATGTCCTGTTGTTAGGACAGTCATTTATCAGTGATACAGTTGTTAACGTGTATTATTATTATTATTATCCATATTTTGTCTCATTCACTTATTTTATCTGCACTCTTGGATCCCGGAGCATAACATTTTCATTGTACCCTGCAATTACATCTGCATCCCTGTACTTGTGACTAAACACAATCTAATCTAATCAAGAAGCTTCGTTTCCATATCACTATGAAAAACCCAGCAGCGTTGCAGTACTTGACACACTCAAACCGGTGCTCCTGGCACCTACCCCGTTCAAAGGCACTTCAATATTTTGTCTTGCCCATTTGCCATCTGAATGGCACACATTCAGGATTCATGTCTCAAGGCTTAAAAATCCTTCTTTAACCCATCTCCTCCCCTTCATCTACACTAACAGGTGACATCAATAAGGAATCATAGCTTTCACCTGGTCAGTCTATGTAATGGAAAGAGCAGGTGTTCCTAATGTTTTGTACAATCATTGTATATCACTCTAAAATGGGTGGGAATACTTTAGAACAGATTTCCAAAATTAAAATCACTTGGACCTGATTTGCTGGTGTTTTTAGTCTTTTATGTCCAACAACTAAAACAAATAAAAGTTGATTCTTTTTTTTTTGTTCAGAAATTTGGGGGGCAAAATAAAATCACCCGCGGGCCAAATTCATGCCACCAGTTTGGGAACCCTGAATTACATCATGAATATAAGTGCCAGTCTTACAGAATGGCGTGCTTTAGCCTATATATTCAGATATATGGAAACCAATAATCTTAGAATCATACAGTGAAATACAGTATAAGAAATGTTGACATAAACACAGAAAAAGGTGTTGAGAAACTTTATTTGGAGCAGAGAGACAATGAAAATGGACAGCTCAGTAAAAGTGAGATGTCCTGTTGCTTGAATCATTCAGTTTTTTAATGTTTGCAGGATTTTTTATTTCTCTACCATAAGTGGAGACCAACGTTGTTTTAGAAAATTTGACAGACATCCAACCAGCCTCAGAACCACGCCAGTCCAGGACCTACACATCCGGCTTCTTCACCTGTGGGATTGTCTGATACCAGCCACCTGGACAGCTGATGAAACTGAGGAGTATTTGTCTGTAATAAAACCCTTTTGTGGGGAAAAACTCATTCTGATTGGCTGGGCCTTGCTTCCCAGGCCCACCGACAGAAGCACCCCTGCCCAGTCATGTGAAATCCATAGATTAGGGCCTAATGAATTTATTTAATTTGACTGATTTCCTTATATGAACTGTAACTCAGTAAAATTAGTTTAAATTGTTGCCTTTATATTTTTTTCAGAATATTTGTATATTCAATTGACAAGTGCACACAGCCTTGCCTGACGACTCAAACTGAATTATTTCGCTGCTCTATCGATGGTAACAGACTTCAGTCTGAGAGTGCGATCATTGAAGTTGTTTGTGGCGACATCATAATGAGGGGTGTTGTACAAAACAAGGCATCAGCGGTTGGATCATCTCTAACCCACCAGCATATCAAAGCCAATGACTAATTTTCAAAACGCCGATTTACCCATGTGTTCTGGCTCTGGCCCAACCCATCGGTTTCTGGGACCAATCAGACGGTCTAGAATGGATTTCCATTCTAGAAATCATTGGGGAGGTACTCAGATCCAGACTCATTGCAGAGGAGAAACTAACGTCCGTGGGCGTGGCGTTTGGCCGGAGGAGTTTGGGTAGCTAGGCAACACAGCCATGGAGGCCCACTTAATCACCAAGAGCATTATAGGAGACAAATAGAAAACAATGTAAAAAGAACAGAAAAAAAAAGTATTAACACTGAAATGCCACCCAGAACCCTTTACAACACACACATCATTATCACCATCATTTAAACTTTGACAGTCTGAGTCCATAAATGTTTGTCAGTGTCCCCTCTACAGCAGCTGACTGTAGCGTATGTGGAATGCTATCCAGCCAGTCAGGGCAGCCCCTCCTTTCACACGCACAGCCCCAATCAGTATCGCCATGACGGCAGGCTGATACCCTGGTGAACATAGTGATCCGGGTGAGAACATTCCCATCCACTGCTCAGGTGGCAGTGGCAGGCCGTCTCCTGTGTCCTAATTTCCTTTTAAGGCTCATGGGTTGTCTCTCTCTGTTGGGAAACATCAGTCATCTCTCTCATTAAAACAAGTAGGTGACTGGTTTTGCTCAGAGGAGAGGAGACAATAGGAAACAACTATACGTGTCTGTATATTGGTGTGTGACTGAGGGAGAGAGTCACTGCTGATGCTGTTCCAATGTGACTCCTTTCCACAAAGTAAAGCACCTCAGGGAAGTCTGTGAGGAATGTTGAGTGTTGAATGGTGGAATTCATGTAGAGTTCGCTCCACCAATAAATAAAGGACATTCTGTTCAATGAGTTTCAAAAATGTAGCCCCAAATCTGTTGTCTTCAGACGTATAGACACCACACGTGTATTTTACATGACGTGCCATCATACTATCATCTTCCACCTGTTCCTCTCATGGCACCCACTTGACAACAAACCAAGCAGGGGTCTGTCCATCATGGAACATTTAAACATGATTTTTGTCATAAAAGAAAGTTATTAAAAACAAAACAGCAAAATGTCTGTACAAAATCCTTTGAAGTCCTGGTTTGCAGTTACTCATCATTGCCATAGAACGGTGTCTACTTTGAATAACGTCCAAGGCTGGAAGTAGCGCACAGAGGTTTCTTTTGACCCAGTGGACACTGGTGCAGAACAAAGTCAAAGTTGGCCGACGTGCACATGGCGTAGAAGACGTTAGCTTTGTCCGGAATGAGCAACTCTGAAAAACAGAAGATGTGGCGGTTGGTATGAGAAAGGAGAATATTACATTCAGTATACGTACAATATTAAAACGTCCTCTTCAATCATTCCAGGACAACAATATCTTCAGTAATATTTATACTATAGGTAAGTGTAGGTAATGCCAAACTATAACAACTATCTTTGCTTGACCAACACTGATCTGCACAGTGATGTGGCATCTTTGAGTGGGCATATGTACTGTGTAAGCGCATTGATTGTTTTAGCTCACCTCTTTCCTGGGAGATCAACTGTGTGAGGGTGAAGTCTTGACAGGTCAGGTGCTCCAGGTTGTGTTTTTCCAGGGCCCTCTGGATCACCTGGGCAGTTTTGTCCTGACTAGTCAGCTGAGAAGGACAAGTCAAACAAGCAGTTAATATGCTGTAATGAGGAAGTGAAGGGTTGGCTGCAAAATCTCCCTTCAACCAACCAGAGTATCTTAAATGACCCCCCCCCCCCCCCACAGAGCTAGAGTACTATACACATGAACCTTTTTACATTTCCTTAACAGGACCCCAAGATAATCCCTACCGCCAGATCCCAGCCCAAGCTTACCAGGATGCTCTTGTACATGTTGCCGTTGCCAGCCTCCACACTGACCCTCACTATACAGGAGTCAGCCACCTGTCTGTTGTAGAGGGGGAGGGAGGTCATGGACACAGAGCGCTTGTGATGAGAGGCCAGCATGGGTTTAGGGTGGGCAGCCACTGGAGCAGAGAGGTCAGGCTGAGAACTGGAGGAACAACTGGAGGGAGTGGAGCCATCCGGGGAGGAGGGTAAGGCCTCCGCCACATTTTGACAGGAGCTGGACAGAGACTGGGACAAGGTAGAGAGACCGAACATGCATGAGTGCCATTGGAAATAATGAATTAGTCTTTCAGTTTGTCTGTTTGAGACATTGACCTCAGCACATTTGTGGACAACTGAAGTATTGAGCCATGCTTCACCAGCGAGGCATGTGCTAAGCAAACACCACTCCTGCTTGGCTTCGAGGACCTGGTCAATTGACATTCCAGTTCTCAAGGACATCAGTTTCAATGAGATGTCAATGGGGATCACGGTTATGAATGGGAGGTTGAATTGCTTCATGGTGTAACTACTGGTATTAGTAAAGTGTAACTAGAGGATGTTTTGTAGTACAGTGTGTTCTATTAAAACATTTGAAACAGCTTTAACCAGGGTGTGCAATGACTGACAGAAAGAGAGAGACAGTCAGAGGCATGTCTAAAGGGGATCGGCGAGAGCTGTACCTGCAGTCGGAGTGTGGAGGGAGGGGTGGAGAGATCCTCCATCTCAGAGCCACTGGACCCTGAAGACGACACACTGATCTGGTCTGCATGGGTTTTCCTGCTGGATCCCTCACTCACTTTCAGGAGTCTGCAAATATACACAGTTAGAACTTTCCACTAAATTAACAAATGTGGTCAACGTTCACTAGTAAAACCTTAAATACTGCATTTTGTCATTGTTCTTTTACAGTTCTTGTTTATTTACAACAATTTTACAATAGTTGTATACAGTCGGAAGTTTACATACACAAACTTCTTGTTAACAAACTATAGTTTTGGCAAGTCGGTTAGAACATCTACTTTGTGCATGACACAAGTAATTTTTCCAACAATTGGTTACAGACAGATTATTTTACTTATAATTCACTGCATCACAATTCCAGTGGGTCACAGGTTTACATATACTAAGTTGACTGTGCCTTTAAACAGCTTGGAAAATTCCATAAAATGATATCAGAAGCTTCTAAAGCCATGACAAGCTAATTGACATCATTTGAGTCAATTGGAGGTGTACCTGTGGATGTATTTCAAGGCCTACCTTCAAACTCAGTGGCTCTTTGCTTGACATCATGGGAAAATCTAAAGAAATCAGCCAAGAACTCAGAAAAACAATTGTAGACCTCCACAAGTCTGGTTCATCCGTGGGAGCAATTTCCAAACACGTTCATCTGTACAAACAATAGTACGTAAGTATAAACACCATGGGACCACGCAGCCGCCATACCCCTCAGGAAGGAGACGAGTTCTATCTCCTAGCGATGAATGTACTTTGATGCGAAAAGTGCAAATCAATCCCAGAACAACAGCAAAAGACTGTGAAGATCCTGCAGGAAAACAGGTACAAAAGTATCTATATCCACAGCAAAACGAGTCCTATATCGACACAACCTGAAAGGCCGCTCATCAAGGAAGAAGCCACTGCTCCAAAACCAACATAAAAAAGCCACACTACGGTTTGCAACTACACATGGGGACAAAGATCGTACTTTTTGGAGAAATGTCCTCTGGTCTGATGAAACAAAAATATAACTGTTTGGCCATAATGACCATCATTATGATTGGAGGAAAAAGGGGGAGGCTTGCAAGCCGAAGAACACCATCCCAAACGTGAAGCATGGGGGTGGCAGCATCATGTTGTGGGGATGCTTTGCTGCAGGAGGGGCTGGTGCACTTCAAAAAATAGATGGCCTCATGAGGAAGGAAATTTATGTGGATTTATTGAAACATCTCAAGACATCAGTGAGGAAGTTAAAGCTTGGTCGCAAATGGGTCTTCCAAATGGACAATGACCCCAAGCATACTTCCAAAGTTATGGCAAAATGGCTTAAGGACAACAAAGTCAATGTATTGGAGTGGCCATTACAAAGCCCTGACCTCAATCCTATAGAAAATTTGTGGGCAGAACTGAAAAAGCATGTGCGAGCAATGAGGCCTAGAAACCTGACTCCGTTACACCAGCTCTGTCAGGAGGAATGGGCCAAAATTCACTCAAGTTATTGTGGTAAGCTTATGAAAGGTTACCTGAAACATTTGACCCAAGTTAAACAATTTAAAGGCAATGCTACCAAATACTAATTGAGTGTATGTAAACTTCTGACCCACTACGGATGTGATGAAATAAATAAAAGCTGTAATAAATAACTCTACTATTATTCTGACATTTCACATTCTTAAAATAAAGTGGCGATCTAACTGACCTAAAACAGGGAAATTTTATTTGGATTAAATGTCAGGAATTGTGAAAATATGAGTTTAAATGTATTTGGCTAAGGTGTATGTAAACCTCCGACTTCCAACTGTATATTAGAGATGGGGTGAATACTATTGTCTTGATTACAATTAACAAGATGGCAACTGCTGTTATGAGAAGTGTTCAGTACTCACGAGGACAGTTTCTTGCTGAGCAAACGGTGGCTCCAGGCGCTTGGGGAGCAGAGGTCTATTGGAGGCTCCAGGTTTCTGGACAGTT
This sequence comes from Oncorhynchus clarkii lewisi, assembly GCF_045791955.1. Taxonomy (NCBI): domain Eukaryota; kingdom Metazoa; phylum Chordata; class Actinopteri; order Salmoniformes; family Salmonidae; genus Oncorhynchus; species Oncorhynchus clarkii. Next base: position 46,056,347 of record NC_092159.1, read on the forward strand.
CATAGCTGTGGCAGAACATAGAAAACACTTATGAGGCCTGAAGTCAGGGTGGACTTGTCTAAATGTATACAGCCTTTTGTTCCAGCCCTGCACTAACACATCTGATTCTAAAAGCCTAAACACACTGCAGCCCTGTGTCAACCCCAGCTCTAGATGGGTTTTCTTTAAATTTCCTTAACAGGCAAAACCAGGGTAGGGTTTATGGGAATTGTGTTTTACATGTCATTTGAGTAGTACATTTGGGTATACAGGATATTAGAAAGAGACAATTCAGGTTGTATAAAGGGTTTATTGGCTATAAGGGGCATCATTTAAAGACATGATTATGCCCCATTAATCCTTACAAAGCTCACCAGCTCTTTATCTCCTCACTGATCTACCATAAAACCAGTGGGGGACAGGTTCTCACCTCTCCTGGTCAGTGAGCAACTTCTGGCCCTGCAACCAGGCAGTGATCCTGGTGTGATGGGGCAGGTTGTACTGAGAGCAGGAGGCTTGGAGCTGCCGGATCTGAGAGAGAATCTCAAACTCCTGCAGAGAGAGAGGGAGATCATGAGCCCATGTCAGCTGTGTGGTTGTTATGTAACTTGTCCTGAACTAGTAACACCTGACAACACTTTTAACAGTCATGGGGCTCCAATAAAAGGCTGAGAGACAGTCATTTAGAGCAGTAAGCAAACATCCTTAAGCATAAAGGTGTCCACTTTTCCCTTCGGCATGTGAAAGTACCACTACAATGTGGTGGTGAGTGTGCCACCAATTCAATGCATGTCAATCAAGTCCTATAACAAGGGTGAAATATTTAGACACGTTTGTACTGCATCTTTTGTTTTCTTTACGTAAAATCCCAACAGCAACAACTTACCCTCCTCCTCTTTTCAAAGTGTATGAGGTCCCCCTGTCAAAAATAGCACAACATGCTATTATACTTGACAATATGGAAGATTTATTATCAATATTAAACATTAAGATAGTAATCCACTAGAAGGCAAATAGAGAATTAACTTAAAGTAGCTGCCATAACTGAGCAGTCTGTTTCAATGGCTTACCTCCACAGTATCTGGTAGAGCAGTGTCCAGCATTGTGAGGATAGTCAGGTACGTGCCCAGGTAAGGTACCACCCCACCGGAGGTGCTCTGAGGAGACGACAGTACAGAGACAGCATGTCAGCAGAGGATTCTAGTAACACAGCTTTAGAGAATGTGCATATGATGCTAGAAAAGGTATTGGTCTATGATTACGGTCCTTTCATAGCCTAGTAATCTGTGGCCATTTGAAAAATCAGTGGCTAAGGATAGGATGGCTTCCTTTTGCCACACATGACACTCGGTCTTTGAACAGATTTTTCCTATAGGGGAATCACTGTACCCTCTTGTGGGTTAAGAGCTGATGGGGTTAGGGGGCTACATGTGACTTCAAGAAGCAGAAACTGCCCCCGCAAAATACTGAGTAGACAATACTAGGATCACTCCCCCCCCCCCCCCCCCCCGGTTGCAGCTTATAATAAACTTTTTTTTAAACTTTCAGATACACAGAATTCTGCTATCATTTCTATTTTATACCCCCCTTTTTCTTGATATCCAATTGCAATCTTGTCTCGTCGCTGCAACTCCCCAATGGGCTCGGGAGAGGCGAAGGTCGACTCATTCGTCCTCCGAAACATGACCCCCCCCAAGTCGCGCTTCTTCTTTATTTTTACCCCTTTTTTCTCCGCAATTTCATGGTATCCAATTGGTAGTAGTTAGTCTTGTCTCATCGCTGCAACTCCCATACGGACTCGGGAGAGGCGAAGGTCGAGAGCCATGCGTCCTCTGAAACACAACCCAACCAAGCCGCACTGCTCCTTGACACAACGCACATCCAACCCAGAAGCCAGCCGCACCAATGTGACGGAGGAAACACCTGGCGACCTGGTCAGCGTGCACTGCGCCTGGCCCGCCACAGGAGTCACTAGTGCACGATGAGACAAGGATATCCCTGCCGGCCAAACCCTCCCTAACCCGGACGACGCTGGGCCAATTGTGCATCGCCCCCATGGACCTCCCGGTCGCAGCCGCCTGCGACAGAGCCTGGGCTCGAACCCAGAATCTCTGGCGGCACAGCTAGCACTGCGGTGCAGTACCTTAGACCACTGCGCCATCCGGGAGGGAAGCTGTGCTTCTTAACACCCACTCAACCCGGAAGCCAGCTGCACCAATGTGTCGGAGGAAGCACCGTTCAACTGACTACCAAAGTCAGTTTGCAGTTGCCCAGCCCACCACAACGTGTCTCTAGAGTGCAATGAGCCAAGTAAAGCCCCCTCCAGCCAAACCCTCCCCTAACCGGACGACGCTGGGCCAATTATGCGCCGCCCTATGGGACTCCCGGTCACGGCCGGGTGTGACACAGCCTGGGATAAAACCCCAGGCTGTAGTGAAGCTGCAATACTGTGATGCAGTACCTTAGACCGCTACGCCACTCGGGAGGCCTCTGCTATCATTTCTGTCCATTTAATGTTGCATGGAAAGAAGCTAAACTCAAACTTAATGACCCCCACTATATATAGATATCTCTCATGTCTACATATCATGTCTGCAATGTCTCTTACTCAATCTCTCTCCGAAGTATCGCTTACCATCTGTCTGGCAATAGGACATTGCTTGGATATCTTGGGAGAAATGTTATCCATGGCTGTTTGGCTTCCATCCTGAAAAGGGGTCAGATAGAAGCTAAATTCAGTCTGCATTTATGCCCTTCCATTGTCAACCTGTCCACTCATCTGTAATGACCTACAGCATATGCAAAGAGTCAGTCAAATCTGGTCTAGGTCAGAACTTCCTTTACCAGCTTATGGGGTCAACACCACATTGGTTGTTCTTAGACACACACACACACACACACACACATCTCATTATGTAAACAATATATTGAGCTTTTAAAATCCATGCAAACGTGAACAAAAGCAGTTTTGTGCTAAGGAACATTTTGATAAGAACATCTGTCAAAAGCACAATTTCTATGAGCCTGTTAATACAGACACAGGGAGCACATTAAATTACACTGCTCAAAAAAATAAAGGGAACACTAAAATAACACATCCTAGATCTGAATGAATGAAATATTCTTATTAAATACTTTTTCTTTACATAGTTGAATGTGCTGACAACAAAAATCACACAAAAATTATCAATGGAAATCAAATTTATCAACCCATGGAGGTCAGGATTTGGAGTCACACTCAAAATTAAAAAGTGGAAAACCACACTACAGGCTGATCCAACTTTGATGTAATGTCCTTAAAACAAGTCAAAATGAGGCTCAGTAGTGTGTGTGGCCTCCACGTGCCTGACCTCCCTACAACGCCTGGGCATGCTCCTGATGAGGTGGCGCATGGTCTCCTAAGGGATCTCCTCCCAGACCTGGACTAAAGCATCCGCCAACTCCTGGACAGTCTGTGGTGCAACGTGGCGTTGGTGGATGGAGCGAGACATGATGTCCCAGATGTGCTCAATTGGATTCAGGTCTGGGGAATGGGCGGGCCAGTCCATAGCATCAATGCCTTCCTCTTGCAGGAACTGCTGACACACTCCAGCCACATGAGGTCTAGCATTGTCTTGCATTATGAGGAACCCAGGGCCAACCGCACCAGCATAAGGTCTCACAAGGGGTCTGATGATCTCATCTCGGTACCTAATGGCAGTCTGGCTACCTCTGGCGAGCACATGGAGGGCTGTGCGGCCTCCCAAAGAAATGCCACCCCACACCATGACTGACCCACCGCCAAACCGGTCATGCTGGAGGATGTTGCAGGCAGCAGAATGTTCACCACGGCGTCTCCAGACTGTCATGTCTGTCACATGTGCTCAGTGTGAACCTGCTTTCATCTGTGAAGAGCACAGGGCACCAGTGGCAAATTTGCCAATCTTGGTGTTCTCTGGCAAATGCCAAACGTCCTGCACGGTGTTGGGCTGTAAGCACAACCCCCACCTGTGGACGTTGGGCCCTCATACCACCCTCATGGAGTCTGTTTCTGACCGTTTGAGCAGACACATGCACATTTGTGGCCTGCTGGGGATCATTTTGCAGGGCTCTGGCAGTGCTCCTCCTGCTCCTCCTTGCACAAAGGCGGAGGTAGCGGTCCTGCTGCTGGGTTGTTGCCCTCCTACGGCCTCCTCCACATCCTCCTGATGTACTGGCCTGTCTCCTGGTAGCGCCTCCATGCTCTGGACACTGCGCTGACAGACACAGCAAACCTTCTTGCCACAGCTCGCATTGATGTGCCATCCTGGATGAGCTGCACTACCTGAGCCACTTGTGTGGGTTGTAGACTCCATCTCATGCTACCACTAGAGTGAAAGCACCGCAAGTATTCAAAAGTGACCAAAACATCAGCCAGGAAGCATAGGAACTGAGAAGTGGTCTGTTGTCACCAACTGCAGAACCACTCCTTTATTGGGGGTGTCTTGCTAATTGCTTATAATTTCCACCTGTTGTCTATTCCATTTGCACAACAGCATGTGAAATTTATTGTCAATCAGTGTTGCTTCCTAAGTGGACAGTTTGATTTAACAGAAGTGTGATTGACTTGGAGTTACATTGTGTTGTTTAAGTGTTCCCTTTATTTTTTTGAGCAGTGTATTTTTCTGGAACAGTCCAGTTGAACAAGGGGTGGAGCAATACAGTAAAATTAAATAAAGATGTGAGGCAAATGAAGGTGTTTCTCAAGGAACTGCTGGGGAAATTGTCATTAGTGTAGTGTTAGTTGACAATGATGTTATATCAGCTTATTTGGAAATTCTGAGCAATGTGTAGAATATTACTTTTGAGCCCTCTCACTGTAACCAGACCTAGTAAAGATTTGACACAAACACCCAGAGCCGACAGAAAAATAGAACACCCTCTCTTTTGCTTTGGGACAATGGCTTACTATTAACACACTGTTACGCAATTTCACTAAACATTAACTTGACAGAAAGATGGGTTTTAATAAGTCGTAAAAGTAGAATATCAAGGTCCCTTAAGATGTAAGTAAAGGTCAACTGCTCTCAAAACAATAAAACAGTCCATATTGTAAGTATTTCAACAGTGTCATATCGTCTGCATTATGGTTATATAAAGAAAGCATACATTTGTGCAGAGATGCAAGTTAAAAAAATGAAGTTAAATAATTTTCCTTAATGTACTTGATTCTTACCTCCGCACTGATCTCTCTGTTGCTCAACACACAGTTCTCATCAGGGAAGGTTTCACAGAGGTTATCAAAGATGGCCACGCTGTCCCTGAAGAAGAACAAACCAATTAAATCAATCCAAAAATAACACTCAGACAAGAGAGCAACTTTATTACAAAAGATATCCTTGAAGCTTCAAAGGGATTTAGAGTTGGTAAGGCATGGCATGTTGACCTAAAATTATTGTTCAACTATTCTTGACTGACACAATAAAAATTGTTTATTACATAGTTATGGCATGAAGTAAGGTTAAGGCTAAGGTTAGTTGAATAATGTAGGTCAATTACTAGTAAATAATTGCCTTACTAAGCCTTACATTCTCAGAGGATAAGGACACCCTTGTTCATTTTTTGTTGTTGCCATATTCAATCAATGTTATTGGCCCTCTAGCTTCATGACTCAGCTAACCCTTCCAGTATGACCCGACAGTCCGTACCTACACACAGCCGCCCATGTCTTCCTCAGCCTGTAGACAGCATTGGACTGAAGGGCAGACAGGATGGCCCTCAAAGAGGAGAAATTCTTCAGCTGCCGACACTCCTGTTTCAGAAAACAGTCACAAGTTAGAGACTGACTAGGGACTTACAACTGAATGCACTGAGAACCAGGATACAGGTTCAAGTTTAGATGTGTAAGAAGGCTGCACTTGGATTTGAAAATGTATCCCTCAAATGGTCCAAGTTACTAGACGTGTCTGACCTGTCCTACTCTGATCCACTTCTCAATGACGCAGGCCCTCTGAGCTGGGCTGGAGGCCCTGTGGACGGAAGTGGGGCTGGAGGTGGGCCGGCAGAGCAGGGAGGTGATAACTCGGTTGGTGACTTCATTAAACTGGGCAATGGTGGCGCTGACGGTAGCAGACAGGTTATCCTTCTTGTCTCTCTGGGACCACACACAGCCCAGACACTGGTAGGGAACCACCTTCCCAAACAGCCCCTGAGCGACGCACAGATAAGGAAGGTAAAAATGGAAAAAGAGTGTTAGCGATCCACTCCTGAGGACGCATATTAAGAGCCAGAAATGATTTGCCATGATTGACACTTACAGCGTCCAGTCGGGTGAGCTGTTCTGCGATGCCTGTGACTGAGAAGTCCATGATGTCACCCTGATCCAGTGGGCTGTCCCATTCTAGGACTTCCTCCCCTGAGCCCTCATCTTCCTGATTAACCTCAGCCTGGGAAGAATGGCCGCCAGTATCCATTTCTATTAAAGGGAGAGAGGAATGACAGAAGGGGATCAACAATGGTATCATAATCAAAGGCAATTCAAAGAAAAGGTTAGGAAAAACAAGTGGATCCTGTACCTTCTCTATGGAACTTCTTAAGCAGAGTTTCAGAGTGCTGGGCCAGTGAACAGAGGGAGGACAGGCTGTGCAGGTGGTCCAACAGCAGCCTTAGGGAGGGGTGCTGAGGAGGATCCCGGAAGTCCTCACTGTACTCCTCCAACCAAGTCTGGATCAGGGGCAACAGACGCCTGAGGAGACAACGTGATGAAACAATGTCTTCCCTGTTTCAGAGTCAAGGAAATAAATGTGATCAAGGGAAAAGCAGCCAGCTCACCTCCTGTGACATTCACTGTTGTACACGTCTGAAGCCCCATTATCCCTGTGAGAATAATCAGGAAGTGTGTCAGACTCATCTAAACTGTGATTGTGACCAACAGGACAGTGGTCCATTCTTCTTCAGACTGTTTTTCTTTGGTCTGTCTCTATGCTCCGTTGTTATCCTGACCTCACTCCAAACTCAGCGAGTTGTTGTTGTAAAACCTGTAATGGCTAACTACCTGCTGGGTGCTTATTATCATTACATCAAAGATGCTGAGATAGTCATTTTGTGAGGGAGACAAGAAAGAAAGAAATGTGACGAAACTAAGTGACTTTGCATACACAGCGAGAGGTGTTGTTCAAAAAAGACCACTCTCGACATACCGTCTCATCTGTATCCAACATAACATTCAATTTAGCTAATCTTATTTGTTACTGTGATAACTCGGAATGTGTCAAAAGAGTTGTGTTTGCAGAAAGATGGGTGAAGACGAGAAGGCAAAAGAAGAGGGAGATAGACATTTTTGGGCCCTTTCACCCAAAATGTATTGTATAGAAGATGGGTTTTAATAAGCAGTAAAACTAGAACGTCAAGGTGTTTTCAAACGATAGAGGCCAAACAACCTGCTCACCTAATTTCATACTGTATAATTTTAACAGTGAAATAGCTTCTGCATTATGGTCTGAGACAATGGTCAGGTGAAACATAACAGCAGTTATGAGTACTGTAAACTTAATGACATGGCCCACCTCTGGAAGAGCAGCTCAATGAGTGCACTGGTAGTGGTGAAGGTCTGGTAGGTGGACAGAAAGATCCGTCTGTAGTCGGGCTCCTGGCAGCAGGGGTCCAGGAGGTGGCTCACCAGCCGGTTCAGGGTGGCTGCCTTCAGCCTGCGCACCTTGCAGGTTCGGTACTGGACGAAGGCAACGCATGGCCGGGCCTCGGTGGGGCTGGCTGGTATCTGGACGGGCTCCCGACGCAGGGTGATCCCATACAACGCCCCCTCCTCAAACTCCTCCCCCCACTCCTGCACTGGGTTCTGGGTGGGAAGGAGGAACTCACACGGTGAGACGGGGAGACTGGAGATCCTTTCAATTCCTTCAATCTTCTATTACTCTTGTATTGACGCATACTGGACTAGACACCTCATTTTAGTTTTTGGAAACACAGAGGTCAAAAGGTGGATCATTAGCAGGTAAAAATAGCCATAGTTGACCACTAACAAACAAGCAGAGGTGACCCGCTGACATGCAAACCACCTAAACCCCCATGATCCACAGTGATGAGGCGGCTATGAGGCTCACACAACAACAAACTGGACCTCACATGCAACACAGACATTTCAGCTCATGTGTATAATAGCTGTCTATGGGCAGTAGACCACTGACAGGACAGAGCCTACAGACCATAATGACCAGCTTTAAGACCAGATTGATGTTTATGGTCCATCACAGTCAGCCTATTCAGAGGCATGCCCGCCGTGTGAGCAAAATGTAGACACTTCACCTGGGAGGTCTGTGATACAGGGAGTGCTTTGGGTTTATCAGTTATTCAGCTGACAGTGAAAAGACAAACTCATGTTTACATCTGTACACACACACACCATCACAGATTTGTCTCAGGGTATTCACACGTTGGTTTAGCAAAGATAGAAATCTCATCCAAATCTTTGCTTTAAATGTTTAATTCAAATCTCTTAGAAACACTGTACTGTTTACGTTAGAGAAAACACTGAGCAGAAATTGAGATATTCAATCACTTTGACAGCATCCTTTTTTTCCCCATACATGTTTGCTGATGGAAGAAGTGCTCAGCAAGTGACTTTTTGGACATGAATGGCAAAACAGGAGATAGAGGTGCTCAAAGTTTCCCCATTTTGCATACCCCACCACACCATCAGACATCCATGTCTTAATCATTGGAAAAGATACATGGTTAAACAGGGTTGTCAAACTCATTTATTTAATACAAATTATGTTTAAAAAAAAAATAATGAACCTTTAACATAAATGATTACCCAGCCTGTATTCAAGAGCATGTTGTGTCTCAACTGATGGCAGGCACAACACAACCTCAGATTATGTCAAATAGGGTCTAAACTACAACATGTGCCAATTTGAACAAATATATAATTTATGTTTAAGGTTAAATATATATATTTTCCAGTGATGAAGACATGGATGTCTCATGGCAAAATAGGTCAACTTTAAGCACCTTTCTCTGTTTTGGCATTCAGATCCAAAAAGTAACTTTCTGAGCACTTCTACAACGGGCAAATATGTATGGAAGGTTTTCTTCAAAAGGGGTGCTGTCAAAAAGTGACTGAATTCAAATGGATTTACCCAATTACAACATTTCATACAATAGCCTACATATTTAGCAGGACAAGGAACTTGACTATCATGTATTCCAAAGAACATTGGTACAGAACAACATGAAAGGGTACACAGCTTGCATATTGAGGACAAGAGCAATGTGGTACAAAGAGATGGCACCTGGGTCAAATAATTGAAACAACATGATCAAAGAAACTGTAAATAAATCAGCATAATCCCCTTTAAAATATGTAACCTATTAAATTGACAGTGGCAAGAAAAAGTATGTGAACACTTTGGAATTACCTGGATTACCTAAATTGGTTAACCAGACTGTTTGTCTATTGTTGTGACATAGATGAAGATCAGATCAAATTGTATGACCAATTTATGCAGAAATCTGGGTATTTCCAAATAGTTCACATACTTTGTCTTGCCACTGTATCCCTCCACCCACTCCCCCAACTCAGTCCTCCATACAAGTCTGTCACTAGCCCCCAATCAATCTCTCTTTTCTAATACACGCCCCTCATATCTGTCCACCGCTTTCTGATATAATTTAGGCTTTCACCCCCTATGTCCCTGTCAAAACTAAACAGTCTGGTTTTAACGTTGGCACTGATATTATCCATGTATGCTCAAAGAAAATCTGAACATTTTAAGTCATATGCCATCTGACAGACGTGCAGATGCGTATGGTGGGCAGAGCACTCAAGGCACATTATAATCATTACCCAGCTCCTAAATTACAGAGGGTTACTGAGGTTCAAGGCAGGCAGACGTGCGTCACAACCGAATTATACACACCTGACAAAATACCAGGCCAAGAAAGAGAGACACTAGTATCGGTGTTGTGAGGGGACCAATATCACACCATTGTCCTTTATGGAATACTGCATTACATTATCTGTAGGCCTACATGAGGCCAAGGCACAGAGATCCTAATTCTATGGGCAAGGATACAATACAGTAACATCTTTATCTCAGTCTTAGGTGCACCAAACTAAATTCAAAACAGACAAGAATTGTCCAATATTGAGACTAAACATAATGATACAAATTATATCAGGATAGCTCTCGAAAACCCTTCTTCCCCGAACTACAATTTCGATGCTTTATTTTAATGTTTAGAAACATAAATCATAGCTTTCAAACCGGTTTTCGAAACACATTCCGATATGCACCTTATCTTTCATATCAGCGAAAACAATGTTCAAGTAAGATAACTTACTGTTGTAGCTTTGCACAGATCCACAAACTGTGTGTGCCTCCAGTGACGAACTACACTTCCTCCCAGGTATGCTTACACACAGGTTAACGGAGAACGCTAGATAGCAATTTAGCACAGGTGGCAGCCTATGTCTTCCGTAAACAAGCGATGTAACATGGAGATGTGGCCGTGTAGGAACACTAACGCTAAAAGGTCGGTAGTAAATGTAATTGTCGCCGATATGAAACATGATCCTAGTTTCCAATACCATACCGCAAGTGATGCGTCGTAACGTGTAGAACGAGTGTCTGGGATCCTAACAAAACTGCCCCGATCAGAAAATACTATTGTCAATAGTTGCTAAAGCGTTTAGCGTCTATTAATCTGTTAGCATTATGATATCACCATGTATTGTTGAAAACCAGCTATAGGTCCAATACTCGTTTTTCCATTAAGGCAGTTTTATCTAATGAACAGACCATGAGACTAAAAGAGGCACCATCGGTCGTCACAGGACAATGATGCAAATAATAGTCTCACTGATTTATATGCATACACTAAATGCAAGGATATACTGTACATCCATGCAAGATGCATGCATTGGCAATATGTTACAGTGTTGCTGCCTTATTCATTAGCTGCACATTAGCCCATTCATAGACGCCTTCTGGCCAGGGGAGTTTTGTTAAGATCCCAGACGTTTGCTCTAAGTGTTAACACGAAGGAAACATAAAGACAGGAGGCTGGTGGGAAGAGCTATACGAGGACAGGCTCATTGTAATGGTTGGAATGGAGTAATGTAACGGATTCAATCGTATGGTTTCCATATGTTTGATACAATTCAATGAACTCCATTCCAGCCTTTACAATGAGCCAGTCCTCTTATTGCTCCAGCCTCCTCTGACGAGGACCGTTGTCTTCTCAGGTATCTGTTTCATATCAACAAGAAATAATTGTTTTTGTTATATTACACTACTACCCACCTTTATAGAGTTAGGGTTCCCACACAGCCATATTTCCATGTTACAGCGCTTGTTTACAGAAAACAGACAGAAGACCGAGTCCACTGCCTATGCTAATTAACTGCCTCTCCAAAAACCTGTGTGTAAACAGAAGACTGACGCCACAAAGTGTTGTCACTAAAAAAATACTGTCTGCTGAAACTGTGCAAATGTGACATGAAAGTAGAGGGCTTTATGTTCCTAAAAATCATACCGCAATTGTGAATCGATTCACGTTTAGATGGTGTATTTGGCTGCCATAACCAATTCACCTCGAAACAGAACATCCAAGGTCCTTAGAAAATACGGAGTAACGTTAGGCTCATTTAGTCCATTATTGGGCTATAGCTACACATGTCTATAACGCTCTGACAAGACAGCACTGTCTGATTTATGCCCAACAGGTGTAAGAAGAGAAATTAGGCTATTAACCGCATAGGACTCTGTTCAAACAGTGCATAACCTATGATTCAAATCGCGTACATTACATTATAGTTCTTCAAATACAGTAAAACTAATAAGATAATAACTTTATCATTTCTAAATGAAACGCATGTCATACAACCACAAAATTATTATGCACATCATTGGAAATTACCATTGATATCTCCCATTTTCCCATCTCGTCAGTCACCGCAGAACGTTTATGGTGTGATAACTTCCATCTTGTTCAAACTAAGTGTTGAAGCTGAAAATACACATCCACTTCGAAGGAGTTGAAGTTTACGGCTGCATGGTGATATGAATAAATATTTTACAGAAACGTCTCTTTAAACTACATATTTAAAACATATATATATATGATGTATTGTTTTTATCTGCGTACTATTCGTCACATTTTGCGGCCGCATACAAGTTACACGCTATCAGTTGTCAAGAGCTTCCCATAACTGATTGTCAGGCAAATCAATAAGCTACACTAGCTCCGCACCTAATGCCAGTATCGGTAAATTCTTCAAGGCGAAGCTTGGCGTTCTTGCCTGTAACTTCCAGCTTTTATGCAGTGGGTGGCGGCTATGGGAAGAATAGGCTACTCATTTGAGTGCGGTCTTGATGAAAGGGGTGTGCTCTCTGGTCTACTCTTTTGTATGGGTTTGCATATTTCCTACAAAAAACTACATAGGGGATAATCATCTGATCGAAACTCGAGCTCATTGCTTCTGCAAGTTCATCTTCTGGTGAGTTTTTTGTGATGATAAAGAAAAAACCTGGATGCTGAAAGTATAATCTGTTGTTGGCAGCTCCACAACCTATATATCCTATGGAAAACAAGGGTGGCAGAATGAGCACAATGATAATTAGGGGTGAGTGGGGTAAATTGTGCGAAAGGGATCAATTGAGCCACCCTTGTTTCTAGGAAACCATACACACAATTGATAATTTGACCAAATGTTTAGGAAGAGGTCATTTCATTGAGTCTGTGAAGGAAGAAACCACATGGAAAAAGTGGGAAGCAAGTTAGGTCCAAAAGATTTTCAGCAAGTCAAATGCAGTTGTGTTAGAGGTTTCATGACGCTTGTATCTAAACCGAAGTAGATCATTTTAAGTGTTCTATACATCAGTTGGGGTCTCTATAATCTTCATTATGAGGTCCTAAACCTGGCATGAACGTGCATCCCTGTAGCTGTGTGGGCAAATATAGTCAACATGTTTGCCTTGGGGTAAGTGAACCAATGGCAAGTTGAGCAAATGTTAGTGTTTTCTTCCCAGGCGTTATGCAAGGCATTGTTGTTGGGAAATGAGGTAAGAACAGGGCCTAGCTTACGATAAAGGTGTTTTTAAAAAGTACAACGTCTTTGTTAGGTGTTCGTCGTCGCCGGTCTACTAGCTGCCACCGATCCCCTTTTCCTTTTCTGTTTGTTATGTCTTATTGGTTGCACCTGTCTCTTGTTTTAGTTTTGATTCAGGACAATTTTAGCCTGTTAAGCCCGCTTGTTTTTGTGCGGGCTTCTTTTCTGTGAGTCGAGGTTGTTGCGTGTAGTGCTCCTGTCTGTTTGTGCCCTGTGTTGGGTTGGACATTTTTTGACATTGGCCTGTTGTTTTGGGCGTTAGCGTTGGATGCCGCAATAAAGTGCGGTTCCCTCATTACGCTCTGCTCTCTGCGCTTGACTCCGCACCCACCACTCCAGGCTTTGTGACACTGTGATCCTTGTTGATGTCACCTGTTAAATCCACTTCAGTTAGTGTAGGTGAATGGGAGGAGACAGGTTCAATTATTTTTTAACCCTTGAGACAATTGAGACATAGATTGTGTATGTGTGCCATTCAGAGAGCGAATGGGAAAGACAAAATATTTAAGTGCCTTTGAACAGGGTATGGTTGTAGGTGCCAGGCGCACCGGTTTGATTGTGTCAAGAACTGCAACGCTGCTGGGTTTTTCATGCTCAACAGTTTCCCGTGTGTATCAAGAATGGAGCACCACCCAAGGGACATCCAGCCAACTTGACCCAACTGTGGGAAGCATTGGAGTCAACATGGGCCAGCATCCCTGTGGAACGTTTTCAACACCTTGTAGAGTCCATGCCCCGACGAATTGAGGCTGTTCTGAGGGCAAAAAGGGGGTGCAACTCAATATTAGAAAGGTGTTCCTAATGTTTTGTACACTCGGTGAATAACAGCAAAAACAAGTTCAGTGGACAACATTTCTTCTCCACTAAATGTTCAAGTAAATCTGTTGGGTCTCTTTTACCAAGGCTGTCGTGTATGTGAAGACCAGAAGAGGCTGGTGGGAAGAGCAATGGGAGGATGGGCTCATTGTGATGGCTGGAATGGGACCAATGGAATGATACCAAACACATCAAACACATGGAAACAATGTGTTTGACTCCGTTCCAGCGATTCTTTTCACACACAAGATCAGACACTCATCTCAGGAGTGAAAAATGAATTAGATTGACCCAACTAGCTCCTAAAATGGGCCTTTTAAGTCTCCCTCCATGGATAGAATTGCGATTACACTGCATAGACATGGCACGTCAAATTGACACGTTTTCTTTCAATGCCCATAAGCTAAAGAGCTGGTCACCCCAGAGAGACTATGCCAACAAAGCCTACAATGTTGTGCTACTTGTGTAACGTGTGTCATGGAATGGAAAGAGAGCATTTCTCAGTGAGTTGCAATAGCAAATATTTGCACAGATGCTCACCTTTCCAGAGAACTTTCACCAAAAACCTGGTCACCCACTTAATCCATGTCTGCCAAATAGTGCTTTAAAATCATTGACTTTTGTTGGAGGGGTATTAAATCCATACTGTATCTGATTAACTATTTAATATGTCACCATATATCAATCAGCCTAGGGCTCTAAACCTGTACTAAACCATTTATCTGTTATTAATGTGTCATCTACAAATGTGTCATCTACAAATTAGGTTATGAGAAATTAAAGAAATTACAACATTGTTCTTGGTAGGTATGGTTCTGTAACCTATCAAATAACGGTTCTTTCCAGAATAGGCATCTAATAGTTTGTTTTGAAATAACATTAAGACATTATTTGGATTATTACACTGTATAGTTATTAGACAGCAATTATTACTGATTGCATGTTATTTATACAGTAAATGTTATTACTGATTGCATGTTATTTATACAGTAATTGTTATTACTGATTGTATAGGTCATTATACAATATGATACTTTAGATTTTGTAGGTTGTGCTGCTTATGTTGTTTATATTTTTGGCTGTGCACTACCTCTGGGACAAATAAAGTGGAACCTTGAACTTTCTCCTATTAATGTACAAGTGCAGTAATCAGCAACTTAACTTTTGGATTTCATTTTACGAGGCAAGTCAGTTAAGAACAAATTCTTACTTTCAATGATGGCCTAGGAACAGATTTGTACCATGTCAGCTCAGGGATTTGAACTTGCAACCTTTTGGTTAGTAGTCCAATGCTCTAACCACTAGGCGATACACAAACTGATTACTTTGATTACTTACTTTTGGATGACTTTCCCTTTAAAGGTCAACTTCCCCTTTACAACCAACTTCTCTGGTTTTAAATGGCCTATGTGGCATCGATATGAGTCAGAAACAGTAATTCTAGTGTCAAAATTGACTGTAAAGTGTAAATAGGCTACTTTTGGTCATTAAGTCAGTCTTGTTCAAAACTGAGTTTGGTAAATGACTGTGTCATGACTTACTTGAGGTTTTGGTTTGGATTACAATAAAGTCAACAATCCATGCTCCCTTTTGCCTATTAACACGTGGTGGCACTATGTTCTCTGGGAAAAGACTGGAGGAGTTCACTTGCATGACCCGGTGCCCCGGGCTGTAGGAGACCTCTCCTAAGGAGGACCAATGGAATGTTCAAAAATGACTAAACCCCACCCACCCGGGGCACCGGGTCACACAAAATGAACTCGCCCACTGGAACCTCTTCCCCAGACAAGACGTTTGGTTAATACTGGATCCTCTTCCCCAGACAAGACGTGTGGTTAATACTGGAACCTCTTCCCCAGACAAGACGTGTGGTTACTACTGGAACCTCTTCCCCAGACAAGACGTGTGGTTACTACTGGAACCTCTTCCCCAGACAAGACGTGTGGTTACTACTGGAACCTCTTCCCCAGACAAGACGTGTGGTTAGTACTGGAACCTCTTCCCCAGACAAGACGTGTGGTTAGTACTGGAACCTCTTCCCCAGACAAGACGTGTGGTTAGTACTGGAACCTCTTCCCCAGACAAGACGTGTGGTTAGTACTGGAACCTCTTCCCCAGACAAGACGTGTGGTTAGTACTGGAACCTCTTCCCCAGACAAGACGTGTGGTTAATACTGGAACCTCTTCCCCAGACAAGACGTGTGGTTAGTACTGGAACCTCTTCCCCAGACAAGACGTGTGGTTACTACTTGCCCTTGCTTGGGGAATAGCTACTCTAGTTAAAATGGGCTTCCATAAAGTTGATCATGTATTTCATGATCGTGCACTGCATTTTTTCTGCCAATATCCATCTGAATTTAAAAGTAATCCAAAAAGTAATTATCTAGTTATTCGAAAGTATCTTTAATCTGATTACAATATTTTTGCTGGTAAGTGATTACAGGTAGTTGTTTTTGAAACCAGATTACATGTACCTGATGTAATCAGATTATATGTAACTGATGTAATCACACAAACCTGTGTGTAAAATACTTCAGCTCTCAGATTGTTTTCAATCGTCTCTGTTCTGCTGCTGAAATTACGATTAGGGGTTGTACTATTCACAGTGATGCACGCAATGATTAAGCAGGGGCGGAGCATTGATTACATTAGCCACTCCTACATCAAATCAAATTTTATTTGCCACATGCACCAAATACAACAGGTGTTACCATGAAATGCTTACTTACAAGCCCTTTACCAACAATGCAGTTCAAGAATTAGAGCTAAGAAAATATTTACTAAATTCAATTAAATTAAAATAAAAAGTAACACAATCAAATAACAAGGCTATATACAGGGGGTACCAGTACCGAGTCAATGTGCGGGGTATAGGTTAGTGGAGGTCATTTGCACATGTAGGTATGGGTAAAGTGACTGCATAGATAATAAACAGCGAGTAGCAGCAGTGTAAAAACAAAGGGGTGGGGTGTCAATGTAAATAGTCCGGGTGGCCATTTGATTAATTAGCAGTCTTATGAACAGGTCGCAGTTGTAAATGAGAACTAGTTCTCAACTAGCCTACCTGGTTAAATAAAGGTGAAATAAAATAAAAAATATAAATGGCTTGGGGGTAGAATCTGTTAAGGAGACTTTTGGACCTAGACTTGGCGCTCTGGTACCGCTTGCCACAGTTTGACTTGGGTGACAGGAATCTGACAATTTTTTGGGGCCTTTCTCTGACACCGCCTAGTATAGAGGTCCTGGATGGCAGGAAGCTTGGCCCCAGTGATGTACTGGGCAGTACACACTACCCATCCCTGGCCTTACGGTCAGGGATGCCGAGCAGTTGCCATACCAGGTTCTTGTTGGTGCAGCTGTAGAACTTTTTGAGGATCTGGGGACCCATGCCAAATATTTTCAGTCTCCTGAGGGGGAAAAGGTGTTGTTGTGCCCTCTTCATGATTGTCTTGGCTCCATTACAATGTCTTCCTCTAAGCCTTATCTGCAGTTTTAGCAGTCAGATGTTCAATGGGCATCTGACATCAGATGACGTCAATGCATTTTCTTAGAATGTAGGATGGTGTTTGTAGAGGGCTAGACATAACTTTGATGTTTAAAGTTGTTAAGTGGAATGTGGTTGAGCGTTAGGTGGAGTTTACAGTAAACACATTCCTACCTGTGGAGAGAAAGTGCTGTACTGTACGGTTGGACGGAGAACCTTTTACTTACCTCCTGTAACAATCCAAAACAGTACAATTAGTAAAAAGAGGAATTTTAAGAAAGTTCGCTCTCACTAAAATCAAGAGGTTTCAGATCTCTAAAGTGGTCTAATGTAGAGATGAGTCCTTAACCCATGGTGAAGATGAAGCTCGACACGTGACACTGACAGCAAGTTGAGCGTGTCTTAGATAAATTACTGCTGAATGAGGTCAACTTTTTTTTGCATGTAAACAGTGGCATGCCTGCTGGAGTCACACTGCGTACTGAATACCGGTCTGAACGTTCCTCATGATTACGCAGAAGGTGAATCCTTTCTCTACTCCCTGTTGGCATTCTGTGGCATGTCTGATATAGCCTGGTGGTTGATCACATTAGCATGGTTAGCAGTCTGATTGTTGAAAGTGAAGCTTGTAATGTTAGCTATGACAAGCTAAACTAAATACTACTCCAAGTTTACACATCACTAAGATCACTTCATACTGCATGCCATGACGTAAAATCTCTTAGCATTTTGTTTAAGGAAGTGCTAGTTAACAGTGGCATGTTTGCATGTAATAATCCTTCATTTATAATCCGAAATAGCATCATCAGGTACTTGACCTTTCTGAAGCAGCCAGACCATGATGCCCCCACATTCAGTGCATGCCAGACTGTCTCAAGGCCTGTACCTCTAATGATAATGACTTCGTAGCCCTCCAGGTCCACTGGGACAAGAATGAGAGGAATCCATAATACCGTGATTGACTCAGACCTCTGCAATGCTGACGCACACAGCCACCGAGCCACCAGCATCCCTTCGCCATTTTTACGCTGTTTGATTCCAAACAAGATACACACTTAGTTGTTACATAAAAGCCACTGTGATCATGTGCTCCACTTAGCCAATATAAACTGGACCACTTGATTACATTTTCGCTAAAGGGTTTGAGAAAAAGAATAGCACCACTTATTTTACAATGGAGTTTTGTCCCTATTAAGCTGAGTTGCCTCTGGGGGAAGTGTCCTCCTCTTACGCACTAAACACCCCATCATTGTGCTGTAGGACTGGCGTGACGTACCAGAGCACCAGGGGGAAACAAAGTCTTGTGATTGTCACTTGAGACATACTCTATTGAAAAGGCTTTGTTTCCATGGTAAAAGAGCACAATGCATTTTGTTGAACTGATGTGCTTTTTTGGCCTTTGTGTATGTAAAGACTCAATGTGGGACTAAAGGGACTGTAGGTTACAAAATATTGTTACACAAAGACCTTTCATAAAAAGACTTCAATAAATGGCCGACCTATTAGATTCAGTTTTGCATTATTCAGGCATTTATGAATGCATATTTTAGGCTACAGCTTAGAAGAAAAGGTGCTATCCAGAACCTAAAAGGTTCTAGGTATAACCATTTTGGGTTCCATGTAGAACCCTTACTACAGATGGTTCTACCTGGAACCAAAAAGGTTTCTCCTATGAAGACAGCAGAAGAACCCTTTTGGAACCCTTTTTTCTAGAGTGGATAGGATCAAGTTATTTCCTGAATTGAGTGCGCTGAGAAGGTGCATTGGCTCTGTCATCCCCTCACAGAAATGTGTTTGACCCAGGATACATCCACAGTTCAATCATAGAGTCCCATGGAGGAACCACAGATGTCCATAGGTTATGACCTAAATAATTACAAGCCTAAGTGAGGTCACTGAAGATATGCCCGAAAGCCTGATCTCGAGTCATCTCTAATATGTTATACAATGACACAATTGTAGTGACTGTGAAAAGTGTCGTTTATGGTGCTGCCAGTATACGTTTTATACGTAACGTTCTGTTGGGACAATGCCAAGACAGTCAGTCATGCTGGTGTCAAGGACGATGGATGCTTCTTTGATCATAATGGTTCCTAGCCAGATGAGTAGGTGAATAAGCACCTGACGCAAAGCCAGCATTGGGACTGGGAGAGGTATGGAGATGCCTTAGAACTCCATCACCTTCTGCAGAATGAGCTATGATGAGCTGTTTGGAAGTTTACATACACTTAGGTTGGAGTCATTAAAACTTGTTTTTCAACCACTCCACAAATTTCTTGTTAACAAACTATAGTTTTGGCAAGTCAGTTAGGACATCTACTTTGTGCATGACACAAGTCATTTCTCCAACAATTGTTTACAGACAGATTATTTCACTTATGATTCACTGTATCACAATTCCAGTGGGTCAGACATTTACGTACACTAAGTTGACTGTGCCTTTAAACAGCTTTTAAATTCCAGAAAATTGTCACGGCTTTAGAAGCTTCTGATATGCTAATTGACATCATTTGAGTCAATTGGAGGTGTACCTGTGGATGTATTTCACTACCTTCAAACTCAGTGGCTCTTTGCTTGACATCATGGAAAAATCAAAAGAAATCAGCCAAGACCTCAGAAAAAAATTGTAGACCTCCACAAGTCTGGTTCGTCCTTGGGAGCAATTCCTAAACCCCTAAAGGTACCACATTCATCTGTACAAACAATAGTATGCACGTATAAACACCATGGGACCATGCAGCCGTCATACCGCTCAAGAAGGAGACGAGTTCTGTCTCCTAGAAATGAACGTACTTTGGTGCAAAAGTATATATATTTGCCACTGTAAAACGAGTCCTATATCGACATAACCAGAAAGGCCGCTCAGCACGGAAGAAGCCACTGCTCCAAAACCACCATAAAAAAGCCAGACTACGTTTTGCAACTGCACATGGGGACAAAGATCGTACTTTTTGGAGAAATGTCCTCTGGTCTGATGAAACAAAAATACAACTGTTTAGCCGGAATGACCATTATGTTTGGAGAAAAAGGGGGAGGCTTGCAAGCCGAAGAACACCATCCCAACCATGAAGCACGGGGGTGGCAGCATCATGATGTTGGGGTGCTTTGCTGCAGGTGGGACTGGTGCACTTCACAAAATAGATGACATCATGAGGAAAATTATGGAGATATATTGAAGCAACATCTTAAGATGGTGGTCGCAAATGGGTCTATAGTTATAGCTTGGTCGCAAATGGGTCTCCCAAATGGACAATGACCCCAAGCATACTTCCAAAGTTGTAGCAAAATGGCTTAAGGACAACAAAGTCAATGTATTGGAGTGGCCATCAAAGCCCTGACCTCAATCCTATAGAAAATTTGTGGGCAGAATGGGAAAAGCGTGTGCAAACAAGGAGGCCTACAAACCTGACTCAGTTACACCAGCTCTGTCAAGAGGAATGGGCCAAAATTCACCCAACTTGTGGAAGGCTATCCAAAACGTTCAACCCAAGTTAAAACAATTTATAGTTAATGCTACCAAATACTAATTGAGTGTATGTAAACCTTTGACCCACTGGGATTGTGATGAAATAAAAGCTGAAATAAATCACTCTTCTGACATTTCACTTTCTTAAAATAAAGTGATCCTTACTGACCTAAGACAGGGAAATTTTATTAGGAATAAATGTCAGGAATTGTGAAAAACTGAGCTTAAATGTATTTGGCTATGGTGCATGTAAACTTCCAACATCATCAACTGTATAATTGATGATTGTAGAACAGTTCATTCTGTTTATAGATGCTTTACTTGTCATTCAGAGAGCCGTGAGGATCCACAGCTGACCATTAAAACAGTTTAACTGACGGTAGCTAAATAATCACATCTGCCCTGGCAGGCTGTCACACACAGGACTAAATGTACAAAACTATTTTTATTTTCAGAACTCCACAGGCACTTAAACAGATCCACATACACAACCCATATTTTCCCCTGCTTTCAGCTTCACACCATCTTAATACATTTCTTTACCACTCATTCCCTGGCAATAACAGAGAGCAGCATTGATGTTGAACAGCGGGTTAAAAAGGGGCTACAGTACTGTATTAATGGCTTTGGTAAGGACAAAGCAGAGAAAATATTGCAACAATTAAGTAGTTATACATTTTAAACTTGTTTGAAGTACTGCATGTATTAAAATAATTGCATAGGTTACATACAAATGTATAAAATACTTCACTAAATAGATCAGTTCTGTTCTCACCTTCATGTAACACACTCCAAGTAATATTCATAACAAAGCATGCTCATAACATACTGGCTTACAGCTGGTCTGATTACAGTAACATACAACTATATTCAATAAGAACCACATTTGGTTGCTGGTTTTTGAAAATATACTTAAAAAATAAACAAACTATGATTTCATCCAAACCAAATAACAATGAAAAAAAATAACATCATTGTAAGCACTCTGCATGCAGCATTAAAATTCCATTTAGGATTTATACGCCTCACTCGACCAGAGGACAGCAGCGATTGTTTGGACTTTTGGCAACAGATTGCCACATAGGTACAGGATGAGTGACAGCATGAGGTCCTAGGCCAACCTGGTCTTTAAGGCATACTCCACTATATACAATTACACACCAGAGCTTTTGCCCTCCTCCACACCACATGAGAGAGCGCTACTCTGCTGGTTCAGGCTTGTTCTTCTTATTCAGGACTTTGAGGAGGCGGTCAGACATCAGGTAGGGTCTCTCCGCACTGCCATCGTTCCTCTCCAGGTCCTCCACTGAAGAATCAGGGAAAACATCATGGAGACAAAAATATGAACATTATTTCAAAAGGAAAAACTTGAACATTGTTACATTTCCAAGCAGGGGCCAGATCAGAACCAACTTGTGATTCATTAGCAAAGCTTCAAAGATTACACCAAATTAAACAAATGCTTTAAATCATTTCACATGTCATCCTACAAAACATAATTGGCCTGCTTTTGATAGAATTGGTAAAAAGTTTGCCTTGTCAAACCCAAAAGGAAGTTAGTTACCTTAGCTTGTTCCCCATCAACACAATGCAGAAAGAGAATGAGGAGGAAAGACAAATAACAGAGACTGGCAGCTTTAATCACTAGCAGACATACTACCAACATGCACAATAGCACGAGAAAGAGAAAGGAGATACTGCATTCAGTTAATGCTCAAAGATCCTAGGAGTCTCCAGGGCAGTGCATCAAACAGACCTTGCTGACAGGCAAACATTTCAAGGCAATAAGGGATCTGATTGCAATTGCTTTACAGAACAAAATGGAGCCGCTTCCCTCACAAGCGGAACTAAGAAATACATTTCAGTATATACAAAACTACATATGGCTTTTATAGATCATTGAAAATATCAACATTTTAATAATGCACTGATAGCAGTAATACTAACGATGGTAGCATTGCAGAGATCTTTTGAATGCATTAACTGTAAACAATGTGATATGTAAGAGGTTCAATACATCAGACCAAAACAGATAGTCAATTAGGCACATTGTTTCCTATGGCCGACAGTGTTTCCCTTCTAGCAACAATGTCAGAACTGCAACATGTTCACTAAAACATCAGTGGAATCCCTAGCATTGTTTATGGTTTGAAACGACTATCATTTGCCAACTCCAACCATTAAGAGCACATGCATACATACATACAGTTGAAGTCAGAAGTTTACATACTTTAGGTTGGAGTTATTAAAACTTGTTTTTCAACTAATCCACACATTTCCACAAAGTCAAGGTATAGGAGTGGCCATCACAAAGCCCTGACCTCAATCCTATAGAAAATTTGTGGGCAGAACAGAAAAAGCGTGTGCGAGCAAGGAGGCCTACAAACCTGACTCAGTTACACCAGCTCTATCAGGAGGAATGTGCCAAAATTCACCAAACTTATTGTGGGAAACTTGTGGAAGGCTACCCAAAACATTTGACCCAAGTTAAAAACAAAATTAAAGACAATGCTACCAAATACTAATTGAGTGTATGTGAACTTTAACCCACTGGGAATGTGATGAAAGAAATAAAAGCTGAAATCCTTCTCTACTATTATTCTGACATTTCACATTCTTAAAATAAAGTGGTGATCCTAACTGACCTAAGACATCGAATATTTACTAGGATTAAATGTCAGGAATTGTGAAAAACTGAGTTTAAATATATTTGGCTAAGGTGTATGTAAGCTTCCGACTTCAATTGTACACACACACACGTTTCTATAGGGAGAAGGACACTGGTGAAGCAGTTGACTTGTTCAAATTCAGGCCTTGATGTCGATCTACCAATCATGAGTAGCATGCCCATTTCTACAAGACAGATCTGCAGGTGGAGATCTCGTCCACAGTGTCTTTGCTATGACTACCCCTAAACGTCCTGGTCTTTCTGCTGCATCGGAGGCTGCTATTGTTTCAGCTGGACGTCTTGGTAGTCTGGCTGATGTGGCGAGGACTGGGTTGGCTCCTCGGTCTCCTCCACAACCTTGTTCTCCGACAGAATGTCATGGAGCGAAGCTGACATGTAATACGGTCTTGCCAGAGAGCCATCATTTCTCTCCAGGTCTTCGCCTATGTGTGTGTGTGTGTGCGCGCGTGTGTTATATGGGGTCAAGGGATGGTTGATTGGAAAACAGGATGATGAAGGTGAAGGGTGGCATTAGTAAGGGAGATGGAGGAAAACAATATGAATTGAGAAGGGAGAGAAAGAGAAAGTCAGTCAAAATTCCCCGCAAAAGCACCCATTCGCATTTTAAATGAATAGATCAACACCCAAACTTCCCCATTGTCTGCAACCAGCAAGTTAACACTAGTCCTAGATAGCTGGGTTAGGATCAATAACTTAGCAATAAAGCATTATGAAGAACACCAGAATATCATCATGCAATTCATCATTAGTGGCAGCCCAACACCATTAGCAGTGAAAGAGGTCATGAAGAAAGAGAGGAAGTCGCCGTTTCAGGACAACATGAACTCTAGACACATTGGGACATCTTGACTTCAAAACTTGCCATTTAGTAAAGCTTTGAGATGTAAAAGAGTTGCCAACACGAGGCAGCCATTTCCTAAGTATACTGTGTACACCATAATCCTTTACCTTCTCACCACTGGTACCTTGTGTTTGTGGGGGAAAGACAATGCGTAAAACAAGAGAGGGGGATGGTTCTACTGTTACTCACAGAAGCAGAGGAAGAGTGTGTCCACACACATGGCGTACACGCTGAAGAAGCCGTGGGCAATAAGGTAGGAACCAACCACCACCGTCTGAGGAGAGAAACACACTCCAACCATTACAATACATAACACTGTAGGTTACACTCAGGTTAAACTACATGTCTTTGTACATAACCCACCAGACCCGGAGCATGGCTATGCTACTCACCAGGATGGGAACCCAGTAGTAGTGGAGGTTGGGCGCTGTGTTCTCAAAGGCCTTCACCCTCCCAGAGAAGAAGAAGAACGCAAAGATTCCTGGGAAACAGGACTGAAGAGTTCTCATCCAATAGCACAACTGGTTGTCAACAGTGAAACGTAATAAAACTAAATACAATCATTAGAAGACTGGCCCTACTGAGAACGTGTTATTGTTTATCATGTTTCCTGTAGAAACAGCCTCACTTACCCACAAGCCCCACGATGAGGAGTTTGCCCAGGAACAACAGAAAGTCTGTCACCTTGTCCAGGACGGCTACCCTGCAAGGTCAAACAGTGATACGTTGTGATGGATCATAGTCCATTTTGTAAAGTTCATTAAGTCAACACAAACATTAAGAAACAGCACACTCACTCACCTGATCATGTTCCTCATGAGAAGGAAGAAGGCATCTTTGGCAGACGTGCAGAAGTTCTTGCCATATATCGCCACCTGGAGGCAGCAGACTCAAATTCATAATCAAGCATAAACCAAACATTTTCCCACAGTTAACAGTTAGATGATCCAGGTGACAAAGCTCCTCTGCAATTAATTATATCCAATCTGACATGCATTTAACTGGGTGACATTGGGCACAGCAGGAGCATACAAACAGGTGGTACACGCACCATAATATAGGCATTTCTATTGATGAACTTGATGAATTTCTCCAGGCACCAGAAGCAGCACTTGAGACAGCACAGAAGGAACTTTGTGCACTTGTTTTGGGTTCCTTTAGGGGAGAATAACACAGTAGGGCAGAACCAATCAGAGCCAACACAAGTAAAAAAAACATTTATACACTAGTGTGAAGTATGATGAGGGCAAACAATGACAGCTGTGTTAATAGCAACACACCGTACGTAGTACTGCTAATAGAGGATCTATGGCTCACCTTGGAGCTTGTGGTCGATGTACTCCAGCAGAACCCTGATGATCTGGATGATGGAGAGGATGAGCGAGCCAAACGCCAGGGAACCTGTGTGATACCTGAGCAGGGGAGTGACGAGATGTCACTAACCAACCTTGAATGTTGTCAAGATACCCACATATGCAACAAAGCATCATGTACATATCTGAACACCCAACTTGGTTAGGAACAGGAACGTAAACAGTCATACACACCTGAGTGATCTGCCAAGGGATGAAAAGATGGGGAAGGCAGGCATGTCGTCAGGCTTGACGAAGGCCCAGTAGTAGGAGGCAAAGGCCCCAGCCAGGGTCATTTGACCCAGCGCTGTCACAAAGTTGGCACACCAGAAGAACAGGAAGACGTTGTAGAACTGCAGGCCGATCAGGTACTTGTGGTAGACCGTCTCTCCACCGTAGAAGGCAAACAGACACTTGGAGTCTGGGCACTCCGCCTTCATACTGGATGTGCTGAAGTTCTGGAGGAGACAGGTAGAGAAGAATCAACAGTGGACATTCTACCCATTGTATACACTTTTATCATGGGATGTGAGCCGATGGTTCAATGTATCCCCAATTAAGATCAGGCTGTTCGATGGTGATATACTGCATGGGCTAACGGAAAAGCAGGACTCACAGCTGGCTCGCAGATTTTCCTGGAGTGATCACAGGCCGTCTCATTGAACACCTTATAGATGGGCTGATTGGAGGTGGACAGGAACCTGGCCAGAGGCTGTCAAGGTCTAGAACATGACCCAGAGAACTACACATCCCAGCAAATACACATCAATCATTCAGAAGAGCATGTTGAGTTACTCAAGCCTATGAGTCATTTTTCTCCAAACATGAAGGATACACAGCGGTGACAGCCCAGTAGGCAATGACAATGGATAGGAGGGCAAAGGTGAACAAGGGGTAAAACAGGGCTGACATCACATACCCAATGGCCCTGTAAACAAAACATCACAGTTTAGCACTAGAAAGGTCTTATCCGCCATCTATGTATTTCGATCACCCTTTAATGACAATGATCTAGCATTCAATGATCCATTTCCCATCCAATCTCATTAGAAAAGGCTGTAACTGCAGAGAGCACTCCCATTTCCTGACCTGCTGGCTTCTTTGATGAGAGCGATAGCGATGAGGATTCTATTCCTGAGGAAGATGAGCA
Source organism: Oncorhynchus clarkii lewisi (assembly GCF_045791955.1). NCBI lineage: Eukaryota > Metazoa > Chordata > Actinopteri > Salmoniformes > Salmonidae > Oncorhynchus > Oncorhynchus clarkii. The sequence goes on from NC_092159.1 coordinate 46,083,214, forward strand.
GCAAAATGATGACGACCTCCACAATGGCCAGAATAATAACTAAGAGAATGGGAGAGACAGAAAAGGCATAAAAACAAAATGGAGAATTCAGTCACAACCATTTATACAGGAATCCTAGTTGTCCTTGGTATCAGTTTATGCTTGCGATAACACTGCAATATATCTAAGGGTTTATAAAAGTTACCTGGCTAACATTGATCCTGCTTCGTGATATACAGTAGAACTCTAATGTATTGGCCCAGGTGTATACCTCCTGAGCCACACTAGCTGTAAGGTTGAGAGGAGGTTAGTGGGGAGACTTACTGAAGGCCAGCCAGGTCTGTCTGATATGCAGGTACACAGAGAAGTCTGTCTGGAAGCCCAGGTCCTTTAGAGTGACATTAGAGCCGGCCTCTGACTTCAGGCTAACATACTCCATGGAGCAGTGGAAGATGCCTGTGGTGCAATTACAGAGCATGGCCACAAGAGGGACGTACAGCATTTAGATAGAGATTAGGGAAAGGGACACAGGATATGACTTTGTTGATTATAGAGAGTTTATATATAGTAGAGATATGAACATTAAGAAACAACTCAAAAGGGGACTTCTGTTGAACTGGTTTTTACCGTATCCAATGACCAGAATCACCATGACGATCATGACCCACACCATGATCCCGGCCAGGAAGCGCAGGAGGACGATGAAAAGGAGACTGATGAGCATGGCAATCACCAACCCTCTGAACCCCGACACAAAGACAAACTTGAGTGGCTACGTAACTGACTCTTTGCTGATCAAGTGCTTTGGAATTCAGTGTGAATGCATTACTGCACAATAGTGTCAAAGGGAAGATGCGGACTTACATTAGGATCCAGTACCAGGACTGGGTGTAATCCTCAAAGATCTTCATGACCACTTGTCGAGCTTCAATGACCACTGTGGCATTCCTATAGAAGAAAATACAGTGACCAATGCGGATTGTAGATGTAGCCCTAGCAACCATGACAGGACAACATCATGCAAATTCTGTTTCTGTGGACTCACTTGACCCCCGCCACCAGATCTTTGGCATCTCTAATGTTCCCCTCCCCGTCATCAAACTTAGAGTTATTTCCCACTGTGATCTCCCCTCCCTTCTTCTGGTCCAGGGCAGGGAAGCACCTGCGGGTGACTGGAGGAAGAGGAAGGGGGGTGAAGGAGAAGACACGACAATAAGGGAGAGCAGCTAAAATAATGTCTTTCACTTTTTTCAAATTCCGGAATTGTGGAGGATGGTCTGGCCAGATGGAGTGTTGGGGAGTTCGACTCAGAGGAATGGAAGAAGGGCAGGTAGACAGGATAGGGGAACAAAAGAGACTAGAGCCGTACTTACAGGGTTTACTTGGAGTCAGCATGGCAGGACACAGGCCAGAACTCAGGATCTGTGTTACAGTCTAAAACACACATGAACAACCAGCACTTAGTATCTTAACCATTGGTGCGGCAATGTATATTCAAAGTTTGAATGGTTCACACTAAACTGCCACTGGGCACACTATTGTTGTAGAACAAAACACTGTCACATTCTTGACATTCTATACCAAGGAATCTTGACATTGTCATCCATGTTGATTTTGGAAAACTACTACGCCACCTATCTCAGATTCCTCTTCACATGCTACTCACCAGCCCCTCTAGACCCTCCTTGCAGAAGTTCTTATAATACTTAAAGTCCTCTTTATTGGTGTAGGCCTTCAGGAGCGTCATGAACTTATCAGGGCATTTCTCCACACACATCTGATGGCAAAAGAAATGTTACCATGAGACAAGATAATACAAGTGCATAGGCATGCATAAATAACATGGTGTTCAAGAACGTATCAACTGAAAACAAAGGTTCAGGTCACCTGTGTGGTTGGGCACTGGAACTCCAGCAGCACCATGGGACTGGCACACTTCATGATGTTGAAGTAGAACAGCAGGGGCTTCGTCCTACAATAAACACACACAACCAGTTGTTCAGAGAACAAGAGCAGGTTTAAAGAGAGTGAATGCCCAGGGAGGGGGAATGATGGAGACAATCAACACATGTGAGTGTTAGTGATTATCAGTTATGTATTCCACTGTGCATGAATGGTGAGGGCAGAACTTACTCCAGAGGTGTGCCTGCCTGCCCACAGAACTGTCCTCTGCTGTCTGTGGGATAGATCACCTTCCTGGGGTCTCCCTGGGACCAGGCTAGGGGAGAAGGGAACCATCAACAACAAAGAAACAAATCAAATACCAGACATCTTTAACACACAGACATGCTTTAGGTGAGCAGCACTCAGAGACATACCCAAGGGCATGACTCCGGGTATACCCAAGTCCTTAATATGGGGTAGGTTGAGCTTGTTCGTGCCTATAGGACACATTTACTTACCCAGAATTCCCACTGCAACATAGCCCAGTATGCAAATAATGAAGAGGATGCAGCATACAATGTCAGTGCAGCCCCTAGAGTAAAGAGAGGGGGAGATATGGAAACGTTATGGGACCAATAGTTTTTAGATGCAAATTATGTGCCATCCTGACTACAGTGTGGATGAACTGGCAATCCTCTCACCTGTTATAGATGGGGCCTTTGAAGGTGGGGTCATACTTTCTTGGTTCACCTAGATGGAAAGAAAGCAAATATTGAAAAATACAGTAGGAATACCATTTCAGATGGTAAATGGCTTGCAGCGTAGAAGTTAAATGAAAGTGTACACACTGCAGGGCTGTCAAAGACATTTAATAACCAAGATGCACTTTGACACTGTTCCATGTGGGGGCGTCTGCCTCCTAGTTATACATTTCATGGGGTAAACAAAGTGGATTGCCCACGTGTCAACATTCTGCTCCCTTTACTGTTGGTCAGATTACTTTTCCCTCAGGGCAGACACACCTGGCAACCCAACAAATTCCTCTACAGTGACTAAGCAACCTTAATTTGAGAACCTGCAGTACCACAACACAGTCACCAGAGGTCAGCAACTCTACTGTGTGAGCACAACCTATTCATCAAATCACTTTTTTTTGTGCTTACTTGGGGGTCTTTTCCCAACAATGCAGAGTTCAGATAAAATATAAAAAATGGTGGAACGAGGAATAATACACAGTGAATACTGAATAACGAGTAAAAAGTAACATGGTTATATACAGGGAGTACCACAGTTGATGTGCAGGGGTATGAGGTAATTGAGGTAGCCATCTACATCACAGGTGGTTGGTGACACCTTAATTGGGGAGGATGGGCTGGAGCGGAATGGTATCAAATACATCAAGCATGGTTTCCATGCGTTTGATGCCATTCATTTGCTCCATTCGTCATTATTATGAAATGTCCTCCCCTCAGCAGCCTCCTGTGATCTACATATAGGTAGGGGTAAAGTGACCAAGCAACAGGATACATAAGACAGTAGCAGCAGCGTATGTGGGGAATGAATGCATGTGATGTCTCCTTCAGCCGATGCTGAATGCCACGAAAAGGTTAAAAAAAAAAAGTTTCTGTTCTTGTTAATGTTTCTTGATTTTCTCAACTTGATAACATCCCCCAAATTAAACTTGGCTATAAACCAGTGCACAATATTCTCTCCCTTTCACACATGCACACCCAATACAATGTGTAACCTGGATCTGAACCCTGGAGTTCCAACAGGGTGAGGAGGAGCACAGAGACGACAGACTCTCCACATCTGCCATCAGCCCACATCAATCAAAGTTAACTAGAGTTACTGTACAAGGAGGGAATGGATATGTCATGAGCAAAACTACATTCACTCATTGCCAGTTCGAAATCCTCAGATGACCAAAAGGAGGCATTAAAGTCAACTACATTTAGGACTAGATGAGAAAGGGTACGATTATAACAAATCAGTCAGAAGTGCTCAAGTTGAGCCATAGTGAATCCCAACTTCCCAGAACATCAATAATCACAGTCTTAAGGTGGATGAACCACTGGGTCTAGACTAGATACTATAGAGTATGACGTTCAGCATGGCGGCCATTAATAATGCAGAGCAGTGGTCAGGGTGCTATTGCAGCATGCATTATAGTGGGCCTGCTCCCAGAGAACATCAATCCACTGGACACAGCAGGTCCACAAGCACAGAGATACAGAGTCTGGATGTTAAAGTGTTACATGGGCATAATCAGCCTGAGATGCCCTTCAAAGACATGGTGGAAACAGCTTGCAAAGGGAGTGTAGACTGGAGCAAAGTGCGGAAACATTTGCCCAAAACAACAATGGCTGACGCATTTATATTTTTTCAGGGCTGAAAACAAATAATGTTTCCTGACAATTTCAGTCCTTATATACACACAATGCAGCAGCATTTGATAAAAGAGAGAAAACATTGATACACACGCACTTGCATTTATCCACACACATGTATAATCAGCAGGTTTAACCCACACCCATTCTCAGACATGTTTTCATAAGGCCAATACTAGAGGTGTAGTTTCACCCAGTGCCGCTCTTCTCTAGAGACAAATTACGCCACCCTTTAACAAGCTCCAACTGATAGATTGATTAAAACATTCAAGCAGTGAGAAAAGCTCTATCCCACGTCAAGAACTTAAGCTACAACCAAACCAACCATCATAAAGACACAAACAACTTTTCACAAGATTAAAAGAGGTAAAACCACATTGGAGCAATTAGAAGAAACTAAAACCAAGTTGGCGCAATTAGAAGTTACCATGCTTTCCATAATAGGGTTGCTCCTCAGGCATCTTTAAATTCCTTTCTGGTTGTCAGCTTATAAAGGACCAGAACACTCTCCCTCTTTTTCTTCAGCTCTTTTCTGCTTCACTTCCTTTTCCTGCCAACTGGTGTGTTTAAGAACGTGAGAGAGACAGGTATTGTGGGAAGAAACTTGTCCAACCTGTCTGCAACAGCTCTGAGCACACCCCTGTTCCTCAGAGTCCACCCACTGTCCCTCCCCCCAACAGCTGCCTAGCTCAAATCTCTAGTCCACCTGTACCTTTCTCTTCCCCTTTTTCCTCCACACAGAGCTCTTTTTGTCTGTGTTTCTCACACTCTCTGCCTTTGTTCCTGGCTTTCTCTACATCTTTCACACTCTCTCTCTCTCCCCAGAGTTTGGTCAGGTAGCTCACCTACAGGGAAGGGTGGGAGCACAAACAAGGCAAAATGGGTGGAGACAATTCCTTGTTTTCCACTACACTGACTCTCCCCTCCCCCTCTGTGAAAAAGCTGCTGGATATCTTTGTGGATCCCAAGCAAACTATACAGGAGTGATTAAACGCATGTGTTTGGGGGAAAAACAAAAAGCTGTTGCACTGGAGACTGATGAGACTCCGGTGGGCTGGTTATAATACTGGATAGATGAACGCTTTAATCAAGATCTCCAGCCCTGAAGCTATTTAGACTGTCAAATGAACACAAAGCTATATTTTGATACCTTATTTAACTTCTAGAGCTATCTTAAATGGCAATTCTGATATTTCTCCACTAATTGGCCTTTTGACAAATCAGATCAGCTCTCAAAAAGATCTGGGCCCATTGTTGGTTCTAACAATAAACTCAGCCTTAAGATGCTATTGGGAAAAAGGGCCCTGATGTGAAAGATCTGATGTGGTTGGTCAAAAGACCAAGTTGTGGAAAAAATATCAGAATTGGGCTGCCTGTGGAAACGCAGCCTTATTTACTTATTTCTAACCGTCACTTCTTCTACGTTTGAATAATTATTGTCACACCAGGGCTTCGTTTAGTATGTTTTTATGTTCTGCAACATTCAACTGAACGTTAACAGCGATGTACTGAACGGCCAGGTGAAAAGGGGGGTTGGATTGTCTTTTGGGGAAAGCTGTATCATGGCCTCTGACCTTTAAATACGTTACTCATTGCATCAAGGCACGACTCGCCACACCCACCAAACCGGAGCAAATGTACCTCAAAGTCCGTTCAAAAACGTACAAGCGTCAGTACAAACCGTTTCTGCAACGTAGCAAACGTTCAAGTAAACTGAGCGCACCTCTGCCCAATGGATTATTCACAAATTGCATTCAATTCAAAGCTGTTCATTATAGCCAAAGATTGTCTATTATATTGACAAGATAGACATGTGACTGCTCTGACAATGGAAATACATATCCTCCAACATGGAAGGCAAGCAGGAGGGACCATTATAGCCAATGAGAGGGCAGATAAATGTGTGAACAACGGGCCATAGAGATAGATAGAGGACTCATCTTTGTATCTGTGCCATTATATTGTCCGTGACAGCATGGCATCTCAATTTTAAGGTAGTACATTTTCTTCTTCTTCATTGGCTGATTGCTTCTAACTCATAGGAATCCCCACCCAGTTTACTACATTAAAAATGGTGGAAGTCCTCAATGGCTAAATCAATCAGGGCTTGACATTCACTTTTTTAGCCAAGTAGGACAGATTTTTTTAATTGTCCGAAAGCTCAAGTCACTTGTACCGCCCCTCCAAAAAAGCCAAAAATATGACAAATGATTTTGTATTATGCAAGTAACTACTTCACAAAATAATATGAATTATCACTGGTATTGACAATGGAAGGCTGCTGGTCTGATCCCATGTATTATACAGTATCTCCTGCTGTTGTGGCCTTGAGCAAGGCACTTAACCCCCACAAAGTAAAATACGCACCAGAGTCAGCTTATCAAGGTCCTATTGAGCAGTTGATTTTTTGCAATGTGCTGTGTTCACGCAAAGCTGGAGCAAAAGCCTGCACACCAAATAACACTCCTGGAATCTCCTGGAGCATGATTGGCCACCCTGCAACATTACAATTACAACCAAATACTTTTAATGGTCTTTATAAAATAATTCCCTTATTCAATGAACCAGGGATAAAATGGTTAAGGTGGTTGAGGTAGCTAACTAAGATGTTTATCTATTTATAAGGTTCAAATATTCAGTGTTGACAGCATAAGAGTTACTTGTCAATTAGCCTAGTCTATGAATATTCTTGTAACTTTGTCAGAATTACATGGCCAGTGAATAGATTTTGAGCGTGTGAGAGACGGTTTTTACAACCGGAGTTTGCAGCATTGGTTTCATCAACTGTGCATGTCAGGCCACGTGCGACTATACACGAGTGCCGGTGGAAAGTTATTTTAGGACATCGGACATGACAATGACATTAATACATGCTAAAAGCTAGATAGTTAAAGATTGAAATAATGTATTTAAGTGTTATACACCTACCGGTGCCCAGCCAAACTACACAGTATGTTTTGAATTGGCTATCTAGTTAGTCTTTTTGTATATCATTATTTGACCTGCTGCGCAAATGTCTCTCTCTCTCTCCTCTGGCAATGTGATACACACACCATGACTTTTACAGGATTTTCATTCATGACTTTCATTCATGACTAAAATGAGCTATAACTGGGCAAATAACTCACTAACTAGCAATGAATATCAACAAATGTACATTTCAAAAACGCATCTCGCGACTGCAAGATGTAAAGGCCTGTCAATGCAGGCCTAGAATATTATACTCAGATGCGCTCTGCTGAGATTGGGAGGACAGTGTGCAACACATTGCATCCGGAGGACACTGATCCAATTCTGATCGGAGTAACCTAATGTTTGTAATTGTGATTTTTGCGTGACTGTTTTTTACGTGTCCATTTGGACAACTTAAATCTATATTCTTCTTGTCCGACAATTGTTTTACTTGTCCCAGGCAAGCGGACAAGTATTAATGTCGATCCCTGTCCATGATGAGTCCTCGATCTATCTCTATGAGAACAGGCACAATGCAGATATAAAGTTGTTTTTTTTCTTCCAAAGTTGCCGAAATGCCATGTGTGTCCACATAAATCAGTGCATTCGTAACAACCCAATCATTATGAAACTTCTATTCGATCAAATAAGCCTCACGTAGCAAATGAGCAATTACATTTGGCCACACTTTATTTGGATAGAGCATCTACAGATGGACTATCAAAATAGTCTAACCTTACATTTTTTTAAACCAAATTCGACACTTTCATTGACCTCCATACAAAAATACCTCACTTCGTGGGCTTATTTTCATGGACATATTTTGGGCTGAGTTAAACCTCGCTTCCCTTATTCCTCTCTGTTATATCCAGGTGTGTCCTCTCAGAGCCATTGTATGTCATATTCATAGGTGTTTTCTAACCTCTTGTGGGAACATGACTGTATTACATTGGGTGGTTTCACCCAGCCTGGCTGGATATTCACATATCCATAACCACATCCTGTTGTGCCATTTCCTCTGCTTTCACTGGGTTTGCACGCTAGCGGGATATTAGACTACTTTTTATTAAAACACATTTAGCAGTGAGCAATGAAAAGCAATCTCTATAACAATCCAATTTAGATTGCCTTTGTCTGAACCTCACCTGGATGCTGTGTATGCTGATGATAAAGACAGATTATGGGGAAATTGACTATGTTTCATGATGAGCTGTGTTTGGAAAATGGGTATTGATGAGAAGCTTCTGTTGGAATCTCTCCATACTCTTTCCAGGCAGTGTAGTCACTTGTTTTGGCCAATGGGATAGTCTGTCATTCTGGTAATGGCCAATTTTCCCTTCATTACAAGTTAATGAGAGAAAGCAAAGGCTCCCTCTATCTTCATTTTCTGTAAAACCTTACTGGCTCATTATTACATGCACAGTAACAGACTGTTACAAACTACCAGCACAAAATAGTCTCAACATCTCAATGGGCTATGCACAGGGAGCATATTTCACCCTGCAAGAGTTGGATCTCCACTGAATACATAATATGGGTATGACATAAATTCCCACATTTCAGTGTCACATTTTCTCTATGGCTTGAGAAAAGGTATTAAAAAAAGCTACAGCACATTAGGAACAACGTGGTATTCTGTTGGGGAAGCATGGTGAGTGGGAGTGTGCTGTCAGGGCCTGCCAGCTTTAATCCATTAATGCATCCTCAGCTTCACTACATTGTCACGGCGTCGAATGAAGTAGACCAAAGCGCAGCGGGGTGAGTGTACGTAATCCTTTTGTTCTCAAAACACTTGAGCAAAATAACAAAGCGCAAACGAACAGTTCTGTCAGGTACAGAAACCGAAAATAACTACCCACAAACACAGGTGGGAAAAAAGCTGCATAAGTATGATTCTCAATCAGAGACAACGATAGACAGCTGCCTCTGATTGAGAACCACACCTGGCCAAACACAAAGAAATAGAAAACATAGAAATAAAGAAACTAGAATGCCCACCCTAGTCACACCCTGGCCTAACCAAAATAGAGAATAAAAGCCTCTCTATGGCCAGGGCGTGACATACATTCACTATCAGGACAAATGTTATTTGCTACATCGGTTGTTTATTAGGGTACACTACTGTGGCTAGATGTTTCCCAAGAATCTGCACAAAAAAATAGATATACAGTGGGGCAAAAAAGTATTTAGTCAGCCACCAATTGTGCAAGTTCTCCCACTTAAAAATATGAGAGAGGCCTGTAATTTTCATCATAGGTACACTTCAACTATGACAGACAAAATGAGAAAAAAAATCCAGAAAATCACATTGTAGGATTTTTAATGAATTTATTTGCAAATTATGGTGGAAAATAAGTATTTAAGTGGGAGAACTTGCACAATTGGTGGCTGACTAAATACTTTTTTGCCCCACTGTACCACTGTTTCTCTTGTGGACAGAGAGCTCAGTGTATAGTGTACTACACTTGGCAGTTTTGCTTCTGGTTGTCTTGACCTTCTGGTTTTCTTGACCTTGCTTTGGAAATGTTGTATTGTTTCCTGAGTCGAGTTTCCCCTCAATATTATCCTTCCTCTCTAGCCTCTCAATAGTGAAAACGACCATAAATAAGGTCAACCTTCCAATAAATGTTTTATCTGTCCACCATGCCTGTATTTATACCCATACCAATATCTACAGTGCTTTATGTACAGAATATATTGTGACTGTCATGCTGAATATGTGTATGCACATATCTGGAGAGAACATAAATAATGTATTTTGTTTGGGACTGGTGAACAGCAATGCACATAAACAGTATGCACTCATCCAATGTGCACTTCTCCTGAGTCAACTATTATACAGAGCATTTGGAAAGTATTCAGACCCCTTCACTTTTTCAACATTTTGTTACGTTACAGCCTTATTCTAAAAGTGATTAAAATGTTTTTTTCCCCCTCATCAATCTACACACAATACCCCATAATGACAAAGCAAAAACAGGTTTTTCAAAATCTTGGCAAAAAAACTGAAATATCACATTTACATAAGTATTCAGACAGCTCTAGGAAGAGTCTTGGTGGTTCCAAACTTCTTCCATTTAAGAATGATGGAGGCCACTGTGTTCTTGGGGACCTTCAATCCTGCGGAACTTGTTTGGTACCCTTCTTCAGATCTGTGCCTCGACACAATCCTGTCTCGGAGCTCTTATGTGCCTTTCCAAATCATGCCTAATCAATTCAATTTACCACAGATGGACTCCAATCAAGTTGTAGAAACATCTCAAGGATGGAAACAGGATGCACCAGATTTACCACAGATGGACTCCAATCAAGTTGTAGAAACATCTCAAGGATGGAAACAGGATGCACCTGAGCTCAACTTCGAGTCTCATAGCAAAGGGTCTAAATACAGTGCCTTGCGAAAGTATTCGGCCCCCTTGAACTTTGCGACCCCATTTCAGGCTTCAAACATAAAGATATAAAACTGTATTTTTTTGTGAAGAATCAACAACAAGTGGGACACAATCATGAAGTGGAACGACATTTATTGGATATTTCAAACTTTTTTAACAAATCAAAAACTGAAATATTGGGCGTGCAAAATTATTCAGCCCCTTTACTTTCAGTGCAGCAAAATCTCTCCAGAAGTTCAGTGAGGATCTCTGAATGATCCAATGTTGACCTAAATGACTAATGATGATAAATACAATCCACCTGTGTGTAATCAAGTCTCCGTATAAATGCACCTGCACTGTGATAGTCTCAGAGGTCCGTTAAAAGCGCAGAGAGCATCATGAAGAACAAGGAACACACCAGGCAGGTCCGAGATACTGTTGTGAAGAAGTTTAAAGCCGGATTTGGATACAAAAAGATTTCCCAAGCTTTAAACATCCCAAGGAGCACTGTGCAAGCGATAATATTGAAAAGGAAGGAGTATCAGACCACTGCAAATCTACCAAGACCTGGCCGTCCCTCTAAACTTTCAGCTCATACAAGGAGAAGACTGATCAGAGATGCAACCAAGAGGCCCATGATCACTCTGGATGAACTGCAGAGATCTACAGCTGAGGTGGGAGACTCTGTCCATAGGACAACAATCAGTCGTATATTGCACAAATCTGGCCTTTATGGAAGAGTGGCAAGAAGAAAGCCATTTCTTAAAGATATCCATAAAAAGTGTTGTTTAAAGTTTGCCACAAGCCACCTGGGAGACACACCAAACATGTGGAAGAAGGTGCTCTGGTCAGATGAAACCAAAATTGAACCTTTTGGTAACAATGCAAAACGTTATGTTTGGCGTAAAAGCAACACAGCTGAACACACCATCCCCACTGTCAAACATGGTGGTGGCAGCATCATGGTTTGGGCCTGCTTTTCTTCAGCAGGGACAGGGAAGATGGTTAAAATTGATGGGAAGATGGATGGAGCCAAATACAGGACCATTCTGGAAGAGAACCTGATGGAGTCTGCAAAAGACCTGAGACTGGGACGGAGATTTGTCTTCCAACAAGACAATGATCCAAAACATAAAGCAACATCTACAATGGAATGGTTCAAAAATAAACATATCCAGGTGTTAGAATGGCCAAGTCAAAGTCCAGACCTGAATCCAATCGAGAATCTGTGGAAAGAACTGAAAACTGCTGTTCACAAATGCTCTCCATCCAACCTCACTGAGCTCGAGCTGTTTTACAAGGAGGAATGGGAAAAAATTTCAGTCTCTCGATGTGCAAAACTGATAGAGACATACCCCAAGCGACTTACAGCTGTAATCGCAGCAAAAGGTGGCGCTACAAAGTATTAACTTAAGGGGGCTGGATAATTTTGCACGCCCAATTTTTCCGTTTTTGATTTGTTAAAAAAGTTTGAAATATCCAATAAATGTCGTTCCACTTCATGATTGTGTCCCACTTGTTGTTGATTCTTCACAAAAAAATACAGTTTTATATCTTTATGTTTGAAGCCTGAAATGTTGCAAAAGGTCGCAAAGTTCAAGGGGGCCGAATACTTTCGCAAGGCACTGTACTTGTACTTGTCATTCTGGGGTATTGTTTGTATTGATTAATATTTTTTATTTATTTAATCAATTTTAAAATAAGACTGTAACGTAACAAAATGTGGAAAAGGGGAAGGGGTCTGAATACTTTCCCGAAGGCACTGTATACTCCTGAGAAAAGAGAAGCATGATGTCATATCAACTCAGTAGGCTATAGTAGCAGTCTGTCTGTCTCTCATTACAGTAAGTGCAGTAGTAGAGTGTTGACTGAGTGCAGTATGTATGACCGTTTCCCTCATAGGGAGTTTTCAACATCAAGATAAGATTGATTTGACCAACAGCAGATAACATAACTACTTCAGAGATATCGAAACTAGATATGGAGCCTTGTTGGTGGTTAGGGTAGGGAAGTGTGCCCTCTCTCCAAATATCTCTGCTAGTAAAGACAGCATCCTCTTTATGGTCTGGACTAGATGTCTGTACACTTTGGGTCAGGGTTCAAATTACAGAGCTACCAGGACACCCACATAAACGTTACAAATATCAATGTTGGTCCAGTCCACTATTTTTAGAGCATCCCAAGAGACAATATGTAATTCCATCCCTGCTCTGGACTAAAATCCTAAACAAAACTCTGCTGTAACAATGAATATAAGAGGCTCCTGAATCCTAACCATCTCCTCTTCTTCAGTTTCCACTTTCTGAAGCCTGCTGGATAAACAGGCCCATCTTCCTGAGGAGAGAGTGTCACCTCTACTGTCTGTCTCCCTAATTTACTCCAGTGAGAGACTCTCTCAGGGACAACAGACAGCACTGCACTTCAATGAAACAGACGCCCATTCATGTCTTGTCTTTGTTGTTTTCTCCATTGTGCTCATAGCAGAGACAGATAGGCCAGAGCCTCAGCACCAACCCATTAGGCAACATCAATTAGATTACTTGGCTATGTTTTGATAACATTGACAAAGAAACATGATTACACTCTCTAAATGTCTGCTAAATGAACCTAATTTCCAAAATAGTGCTCTATTTTTGCACCCCTTACTCGTGGCTCTGACTCAGCTACAACAATCTACAAAACAATGCAGAATTCCAAAGAGTATAGGGGTTTTTCACCTTCCAAACATCCAGATGTGTAAGGGGTGCGTAACCGGTGGTAGGGAAGTCAGACGCAGAAGTTTAATAGCAAAACCAACGGCATAAAAATAACAAGTTATTGGGTACAAAAACCCGTTGTGCACCAATCAATAGGTGGACAAGCACTTACAATAAACAATCCCACACAAAACAATCAATCAGAGTGATTGAGGGAATTGAAACTAGGTGTGAGGAAAAACAAGACAAAACACATGGAAAATGAAAAGTGTATCGATGATGGCTAGAAGACAGGTGACGCCGACCGCCAACCGCCGCCCGAACAAGGAGAGGACCCGACTTTGGCGGAAGTCATGACAGTACCTCCTCCTTGACGCACGGCTCCAGCAGCGCGCCGATGCCGGCCTCGGGGTCGACCCGGAGGGCGAGGCACCGGGCGATCCGGACGGAGACGGTGGAACTCCCGCAGCATTGAGGGGTCCAACACGTCCTCCACTAGAACCCAGTACCTCTCCTCCGGACCGTTCCTTCCCACTCCACGAGGTACTGAAGGCCCCTCGCCCGACGCCTCGAATCCAGGATATAGCGAATGGAGTACGCCGGGGCCCCCTCGATGTCCAGAGGGGGTGGAGGAACCTCCCGCACCTAAGACTCCTGGAGCGGGCCAACCACCACCGGCCTGAGGAGAGACACATGGAACGAGGGGTTAATACGGTCATCAGGGGGAAGCTGTAACCTATAACAAACCTCGTTCACTCTCCTCAGTACTTTAAATGGCCCCACAAACCACGGACCTAGCTTCCGGCTGAGCAGGCAGAGGGGCAGGTTCCGTGTCGAAAGCCAGACCCAGTCCCCCAGTGCGAACACCGGGGCCTCACTGCGGTGACGGTCTGCGCTGGCTTTCTGGTGCAGCACGACCTGCTGGAGGTGAACATGGGCGACGTCCGACCCAACCAAACAGTGCACCGTCCGACCGATCCCAGGATGACCAGAGGAGGGTGACGTGTGGGCCCAATAGATCAACCAGTCACGGACAGCAGACGGAATGTACAGATGTCTAGCGGGACACTGGAGGGGAGCGGGCTCTGCACGTAATGCCTGCTCAATGTCCACGTCCAGGTCCCACACTACCGGCGCCACCAGGCAGGATGCCTGGAGTATGGGAGTGGGATCCATGGGCCGCTCCTCTGTGTCATACAGTCGGGACAGTGCGTCTGCTTTCACATTTTGGAAAACTGGTCTGTAGGAAAGGGGTGAAAAAACAGGTGAAAAAACATGGCCCACCTTGCCTGGCGAGGGTTCAGTCTCCTCGCTGCCCGGATGTACTCCAGATTGCGGTGGTCAGTCCAGATGAGAAAAGGGTGTTTAGCCCCTTCAAGCCAATGTCTCACGCCTTCAGATCCTTGACGACAGCCAACAGTTCCCGGTCCCCCACGTCATAGTTTTGCTCCGCCGGGCTGAGCTTCTTCGAGAAGAAAGGCACGGGGGCAGAGCTTCGGTGCCGTACCCGAGTGCTGAGAGAGCACGGCTCCTATCCCAGCCTCGGAAGCGTCCACCTTCACAATGAACGCCAAAGAGGGTCCGGGTGGGCCAGCACGGGAGCCGAGGTAAGCAGAGCCCTCAGGTGACCAAAAGCCCTGTCCGCCTCAGCCGAAAACTACAAACGTACCGGGCCCCCCTTCAGCAGTGAGGTAACGGGAGCCGCTACCTGACCAAAACCCCAGATAAACCTCCGGTAGTAATTGGCAAACCCAAGGAACCGCTGCACTTCCTTTTCCATGGTGGGAGTCGGCCAATTACGCAGGGCTGAAATGCGGTCACTCTCCATCTCCACCCATGAGGTGGAAATGCAGTACCCTAGGAAGCAGACAGACTGCTGAAAGAACAGGCATTTCTCAGCCTTGACGTACAGGTCATGCTCCAACAGTCGACCAAGCACCCTGTGCACCAGGGACACATGGTCAGCGCATGTAGCGGTGTATATCAGAATGTCCTCAATATACACCACTACACCCTGCCCGTGCAGGTCCCTGAAAATCTTGTCTACAAAGGCTTGGAAGACTGATGGAGCATTCATCAACCCGTATGGCATGACGAGGTACTCATAATTCCCTGAGGTCGTACTGAACGCCGTCTTCCACTCGTCTCCCTCCCGGATACGCATCAGGTTGTAAGCACTCTTGAGATCTAGTTTGGTGAAGAAGCACGCCCCGTGCATTGACTCAATTGCTGTGGCTATGAGAGGTAGCATGTAACTGTACCTCACAGTGATCTGGTTTAGACCTCGATAGTCAATACACGGGCACAGACCTCCCTCCTTCTTCTTCACAAAAAAGAAACTCGAGGAGGCGGGTGAAGTGGACCGAATGTACCCCTGACGCAGGGATTCGGAGACATGTGTTTCCATAGCCGCCGTCTCCGCCTGGGAGAGGGGATACACGTGACTCCTGGGAAGTGCAGCATCTACCAGGAGATTTATCGCACAATCGCCCCGTCGATGGGGTGGTAATTGAGTCGCCTTCTTTTTGGAGAAGGCGAGAGCCAAATCGGCATATTCAGGGGGAATGCGCACGGTGTATGAGGAAGAGACTAATTCTCTCCTTGTGACCCCCCTGCGTCACCATGCCCAGAGGAGCGGTGGCCTCCCTAATCAACCCTGACCCTAATGGTCGACTGTCTAAGGCGTGAACGGTGAAGGGCACAGCCACGGGAACAATGGGGATCCCTAAACTAAGGGCGAACGATCTGTCTATAAAATTCCCAGCCGTGCCTGAATCGACGAGCGCCTTATGCTGGGAATGCGGGGGAAACTCAGGGAAAGAAACATACAAAAACATGTGTGCAACAGAGGGCTCTGGGTGAGAATGGTGCCGGCTCACCTGGGATGACGCCAGAGTGCCCTGCCTGCTGCCTCGATCCCCAGAGGACCCAACCCGGCACCGACCGGCAGTGTGACCTCTGCGGCCACAGATGGTGCACGAGTCGGAACCTCCTCCAGTCTCCCTACGCACCTCCCAGCTCCATGGGTACTGGAGCAGCAGTGCTGGGGGATGGAACCGATAGAACCAGATCTGGACGTCCGTGGGTGGCCAGCAGGTTATCCAGCCGAATGGACAGGTCCACCAGCTGGTCGAAAGTGAGGGTAGTGTCCAAGCAAGCCAACTCCCGACGGACGTCCTCGCACAAAACTGCAGCGATAGTGGTCGATCAGGGCCCCATCGTTCCATCCTGCGCCTGCGGCCAGGGTCCGAAAATCCATGGCTCCTCGTCCCCTGCCTCTTATGGAAGAGACGTTC
This sequence comes from Oncorhynchus clarkii lewisi, assembly GCF_045791955.1. Lineage (NCBI taxonomy): Eukaryota > Metazoa > Chordata > Actinopteri > Salmoniformes > Salmonidae > Oncorhynchus > Oncorhynchus clarkii. The sequence continues at coordinate 46,099,785 of NC_092159.1, forward strand.
ACCCGCCGCTCTACCCTTGGGTGGATGGTTGAAGACTGGTCCAGCGCCGCATCTCCTTCTCCCCACACAGCGTTGGCCCACTCCAAGGCTTTCCCAGAGAGGCACGAGACGAGGTCAGACACCTTCTCACGACCTGAAGGAGCCGGTGGACGGTTGCCAGGTAGAGGTCGAGCTGTAACAGAAAACCCTGGCAGCGTGCAGCCGTCCCGTCATACTCCCTGGGAAGGGCGAGACGAATCCCACTGGGACCGGGTGAAGGGGGGGTGAGTAGTGGAGACCCTGGTTGTGCTGGTGAAGGCGCTGGAGGAACTCCCTGCCTCTCCCAGCGGTCCATAGTTTGGACAACGTGGTCCATGGTGGCGCATCACCGCATGCTCCCGGATGCACTCCTCCACCCCTATTCCAGGGGCACTTGCTCCTGCTGACTCCATATAGTTGGTGTGGGATTCTGTACGGGGTGCGTAACCGGTGGCAGAGAAGTCAGACGCAGGAGCGCAGAACTTGGTAATAGCCGGAGCATTTTAATAGCAAAACCAACGGCATAAAAATAACAAAATATTGGGTACAAAAACCTGTCGCGCACCAATCAACACATGCACAAGCACTTACAATAAACAATCCCACACAAAGACATGGGGGGAACAGAGGGTTAAATACACAACAAGTGATTGAGGGAATTGAAACCAGGTGTGAGGAAAAACAAGACAAAACGCATGGAAAATGAAAAGTGGATCGGTGATGGCTAGAAGACCAGCGACGCTGAGCGCCGAGCACCGCCCGAACAAGGAGAGGACCCGACTTCGGCGGAAGTCGTGACAAGATGTGACAGACCAGACAGGCTGTGGGAGGGCAGCCAAGTCCAACAGCGATGACTACCAGTCATGAAGAGGAAGGGTATACCACACAAATAGACCGGGGTTCCTAATGATAACAGCGAGGGTGGTCCTATAACTCAACCTCACTATTACAGGAATTGGCCTCTGCTTCTTCTCTTCTCCTCAGGCCCCATGACCATAATAACTATCCCTAATAACATCAAACACTCAGGCTGTCTGCTGTCTGAATGGAAACAAAACGTAACTTTTGTTGGGTTAATAATTCACATGAGTATGTTTGGACCAGACTGTGAACAAGCAGATTAAACAATAATAATTGGGGCTAGTTGGGAACACTTTTCTCCTTCCCTAGAGGCATGCCACTGGGCACAGACATCAATTCAACATCCATTCCACGTTGATTCAATGTAATTTCATTTAAATGTTGTGGAAACCACATTGATTCAACCAGTGTGCCCAGTGGGATGCCTGTTTATTCAATACAGTTGTTGAGTAAAGTGACAATGTGGGAAGTGATAACACGATGACAGCTGTTGTAATAGAAAACAGCTGGATTGGACTTCAAATGTAAATGTTCATGAATAGCACAACACTTCACTATTGCTACACTCTTAGAAAGAAAGGTGTTATCTAGAACCTAAAAGGGTTATTTGTCTGTCCCCATACGGGAACCCTTTGAAGAATCCTTTTTGGTCCTAGGTAGAACCATTTTGGTTCCAGCCAGAACCTATTTGAGTTCCATGAAGAACCCTTTACACAGAGTGTTCTACATGGAACCCAAAAGAGTTCTACCTGGAATCAAAAAGGTTCTACCTGAAAACAGAAAGGGTTCTCCTATGGGGACAGCCAAAGAACCCTTTTGGAACCATTTTTTCTAAGAGTGTAGCTAGACCTTGCCAGAGCTTGAAATAAAGATCAGAGAGACTCTGGATCAAATTTCAAACCACTCTCCTAAATATGTCTTATAATTACATATAGACTAAGACTGCACAGGGCTGTATGCTGTCTGATCCTGTCAGTTCCCCTGTTATTGAGGTTTCCTGATATGTGTTGGCCTGAAATTACTCCATGATGTGAAATGGGGATGACTATGTTAGATCGCAGCCTTAACCCCACTGTATTTCTGAGGCAGTCCTATTATACCATGAAAACCTAAATTACAACCGTATGAATGTATCTACAACATTAGCACATGGGAGAGTCAGGGTCAAAGGAATGTTGAGCAATGCTGGGGGAGATATTGAAAACAATTTCTTCATAAAAACAGATACAATCTTTAACCAAGTGAGGACTGTTCATTTCTGCAAGGTGGTAGCCTGTGTCAAACTCCCCATAGTTACGTTTGTTGTCCGTTGCCTTCTTATGTAAAACCCTGACAGATTTCCATTAAATGCAGAAAGACTTCATACGACCGCAAAACAAACGCACAAGGAACTTACAACGAAGAAGAAAAACGAAGGGCCTCTATAAGTCCTCTGTCTAACAATCATTACACTATTTATAACCACACAAACACATAATACCTGATTATCACTAAATATGCTTCCTACTGGTCAGATTCCAATACATCTGCACCTCCATCATTATTTTCATATAGGAGTTATTACACTGAATTTGACAGTAATTTGAGAGTAATTTATGTCACAATATAATGCTAGAGGTCATTAACCCCACAACTTTTCACAGAATGTCTTCAACTTTATTTCCTGCCAAGTCACAGCTTACTATTCCCACAATGCAGTTTAATGCTCAACTGTCTTTTCTTCCCATCAAAATCTTGCTCTGTTGTTGACCTGACTACTTGTTTGTATGAGGGTTATAACACATTCCTAAATCCTGTATAGAGGGAAGAGGCAAACAGTGCTGTATACTAAATAGTAGCCTATACTGAGGTTGTAAAATGTATTGTGGTAGGAAGAGTGGGAAAAGTATTGGATAATGAAAGAGAGGATTTTAAATAATAAATGAGTCATTATAAGACAGGCAGAGGGAGGAAAAGGCTGTGTGCGGAGGAAAGAAGAAAAACAGCTTTCATATGGCTGGAGGGGGGAGACAGCTAACAAGTCAACCATTAATCTTGCCTTATCCCTCCTCCATCTTGTTCACAGGGCCCTGCAAACCCCACATAAAACCAAAACACAAACAGTGAAAATGAGAAACTTACTCATTTAAGGGATTTTCTTTATTTTTACTATTTTCTACATTGTAGAATAATAGTGAAGACATCAAAACTATGAAATAACACATATGGAATCATGTAGTAACCAAAGAAGTGTTCAACAAATAAAATATATTTTATAATTAGATTCTTCAAAGTAGACACCCTTTGCCTTGATGACAGCTTTGCACACTCTTGGCATTCTCTCAACCAGCTTCACATGCTTTTCCAACAGTTTTGAAGGAATTCCCACATATGCTGAGCACTTGTTGGCTGCTTTTCCTTCACTCTGCCATCCAAATCATCCCAAACCATCTCAATTGGGTTGAGGTTGGGTGATTGTGGAGGCCAGATCATCTGATGCAGCACTCCATCACTCTCCTTCTTGGACACCCTGGAGGTGTGTTGGGTCATTGTCCTGTTGATAAACAAATGATAGTCCCACTAAGCGCAAACCAAATGGGATGGCGTATCGCTGCAGAATGCTGTGGTAGCCATGCTGGTTAAGTGTGCCATGAATTCTAAATAAATCACAGACAGTGTCACCAGCAAAGCATCCAGATTGACTGAAGTAATGATGGACTGTCATTTCTCTTTGCTTATTTGAGTTGTTATTGCCATAATATGGACATGGTTTTTACCAAATAGGGCTATCTTCTGTATACCACCCCTACCTTGTCACATCATAACTGATTGGCTCAAACGCATTAAGGAAAGAAATTCCACAAATTAACTTTTAACAAGGCACATCTAATTGAAATGGATTTCAGGTGACTACCTCATGAAGCTGGTTGAGAGAATGCCAAGAGTGTGCAAATTTTGAAGAATCTTATATTCTGATTTGTTTAACACTACTTTGGTTACAAAATGATTCCATATGTGTTATTTCATAGTTTTTATGTCAATGTAGAAAATAGTAAAAATAAAGAAAAACCCTGGAATGAGTAGGTGTGTCCAAACTTTTGACTGGTACTGTATATTTAAAGTCCAAATTACAAGCGTGGAGTCAGACTCTATCATTTTGGTAGAGGTTTGTCTACTTCAGCAGAGATTCTTGCTCTTTTTAGGCAGCATAAATGAAATAATGTATTATGAGAACATATCGTCAAGAAAAAACATTTCCCTTACATGAACAACAATTATTTGGATCCGTTAACCTACCAACATCTTTATATTGCAGGGAATTGCAGGGTTTTCCTGACAATAGCTGAAACTATACACACAGTATCTTCTATAAATTCAGATTCAAACCCACCATGAGGCATTTTTTTATTAACTAATCTATATTCGGATGGTGGTCATTTTTCTGTCAGCACAAAACTGGTGAGTCGTTCTCTAGTGTGCCATACCAGGCTGAGGAATGTAGCAACTGAACACGCAAAGCCTGAGCAGGGACACTACAGCTTAACCCTAACAATAGTAAACTACATGTTTACTACTGACTAACTGAAAATGTTAAGAGAATTGAAAGAAACCCACATTCTATTTGAGAATCATATTGTATGATCATTTGAGATAAGCTACAGTATTTGCATACAAGTGTGCAATTATTGTATGGAATGTTTATCAGTAATATCATTGTTTGGCACAGGGATGAGACCTGGGCGTGGGAGTGTGAGAGAGGCAACAACAACATAGGCTAATCAAATGCAATGTGTAGACTAGCCCAAAACAGAAGCATAGACCAAGCATAGACTATTACGTATGAAAAGTATGGCTCGAATTGTGAGTCAATTTCCATTCGTCTATTCTCTGAAAATGAGACAGAGAAAAGTTGATTGAGTTAGGCTACGTCAATGGGGTAAATCAAATATGTAATAGCCCAATGCTGAGTTAAATTGTTACATGCAACCAGCACACACCAATACAATGTTGCATTCCACACTCCAGTCTTCTTCATACATGAAAACGAAACTATATGGGGCTGGTCGGCTAGCTATCCCAGGACAGTGAGCGCTGTTAAAGAGATATGGTAGCCTATATAAACTAAACAAGCTAACAACTTACCATACTTCGGTTTCTCACCCTCCAGTTCCATCATGAATTAGTGAGTCCACTTGTAAACTAAAATTGTAAGACTACATATATCCTAATTTCCAGTCCAAATGGTAGCCTACGGATAAAGTTACTTCGCTGAAGTCCACTCCAAATCTGAATCAAACTCAAAACATTTGGCGAGACGTTCCTTCTTTAAAAAGTTGACAAGTGAATGCCAACAAAACTTTGAATGACGGGCAAATAGACGAATCACTGGACGTGGGTGTGAGCACGATGACACTGCTATTATAACGGTAAAAAATGTGATGTGAATGTGAAATGTGACCATATCAGATGCAGACTGTATAGCCTATCTATTCATCTTCTTATGCAGAGCACAGGAACATATTTTTTTATACAGTGTGTCAAGAAGAGAAGCTGTAAGATTTCCTAAAATACTAAATAATATATGTCAGAACTGGAGTGGAAGAACCACTGTGAAAAGGGAATAGGAGTACGATACAGGTTAGACCTACTTGCGCAGTAATTTGTTTTCTAATTTATCAGATTAATTGAGCTATACAATACATTTGTAAGAACTGTGTTGGACGTGCAGTCAAGTTAAAATATTATTTCCAAAACAAAAAAGAATGCTGGAATTGGTGCCTATATATCCAACTCAGATGACTGGCAAACAATTACATTTTCATTACACTGGAAGGCATCCCATTGGCACCATATCAAGGTGGCTATTGTTCAAAATGTGTGACTGGCCTGATTTTAAAAAAAGTTACATAATTCAGCATAACACCAGGTGTTACCATGTCAGTTTGTTTCTGTCTCAGCATGGCTGGTACCTTGAAGGTCTTACCTAAATGGGCATCTCATTGCAGGAATCCTTAGGGCCTTTCAACAGCACACTGCTTCAGCTAAGTGTCACACAGAATTTAAGTGCTTTTTTTCAATTATGAATTCATTTAATTCTCATTTAGTTATAGACCTTTTTCTAAATGCGGGATGGGGTAGGTTAATGTCTGGAATCAACATCTCTTTGCACACTTAATTAACAACTATCAGAAACAAATCTTCAATGAGCTTTGTAGAGTATTATATCTCCATTATACTCTATCAAATTAGTGCATGTTACATTGAGCTCATTACTCAAATGCCAATGTGCTGCACTCTACTGGTAAAGTCAGGGCCCAACATCTTAGAATAATATGAAAATGATCCTCCTTTTATGACGCGGAGAGAAGGGCAAAGTCATGAAAGGGGTTGCTCAAGTAATCAGACTCTAGTGACTCAATGTTTAATTGTTATCTACAGGTAAAACATTCCAAGTCATAGTCAAGTTAATGTACGCTATGATAAATTACAATCGTTTTTATCAGTTTGACAGGTCCATATGCAGTGATGTAAAGTACTTTAAAGTTCTACTTAAGTAGTATCTGTACTTTACGTTACTATTTATATTTTGTACAATTTTTACTTTTACTTTACATTCCTAAAAAAAATAATGTACTTTTTACTCCATACATAGGGAAGAGCACAAGGGGCCCAGCGTCGTCCGGGTTTGGCCAGTGTAGGCCGTCATTGTAAATACGAATTTGTTCTTAAATAACTTGCCTAGTTAAATAAAGGTTAAATAAAATAAATCCAAAATACATAAGTATATTTAAAACCAAATATTTTTAGACTTTTACTCAAGTTGTATTTTACTAGGTGACTCTCCCTTTTACTTCAGTCATTTTCTATTAAGGTATCTTTACTTTTACTCAAGTATGACAATTGGGTACTTTTTCCACTATTGTCCCTACGTTCTGAAAATAGTTCTGAACATGAATGTGGTCAATGCATGAAATGAACCCTCTCATAGCCACGCCTTGAATCTGCACTCCCCCGCCAAAAAAACAATCAGAGCTTAGTCAAAAACTACGCAACAGCATGGAAAGACACTATAAAGAAGCTATAGCGAGTGGTGAAAATAGAAAAAAAACGAACAATGCTTTTGCACAAAAAAACATATATTTGAAGTTCATAGTAATTTCTTCCCACTATCATTTACATTTGGTTCCAGACATACCATTAAAATTTTATTTTATACTAAATGTGGATCAAGGTCCATTTGCCACACTCAAAATGGCGACAGAACCTAACCATTCCTGACCAACTTTACGCAGGTGCCTGTGTTAACGTTTGTCCTCCTCTACCTTGTCAATTTGGGAAGGACTACGGAGGCCTGGGTCACGGATCTCCAGCATTGTAAATTACAGGTCAGTCTATGTATTGAAGTTAGCCAACATATTTGGGACATTGAGGAAACAGTAAGTTTGTGCTCGTGTCAAGTAAATGAACTCGATACTATGCTTTTACAGCTTGATACTAGAGCAAGACTGACTTTCAAGTTAGTCTAGCTAACGTAAACCTTCTAATAGTATTAATTGATCTGCCTGCAGCAGACATTTTAACCTCAACTAACGTGGCCAACACACGGTGAGTGAGGTGTGTTAATAGCTGACAAGTTTCAGTTGCCTCCATATCGAGATTTTTCTAGCTAGCTACTGTATAAATAGTTGGGATAGCTACTAGCTGGTGCTAATGTTATCTTGTGTAACAACCACCACATCTCTCTTTGAACATTCTCTAAACTAATCACGACTAATTTCTCCTCTCAAACTATCATATGCAACTACGTGAGTTCAATTTGATTGTTGCTTTCTCCACCGGCACTCAAATGACATGTTTGTTAAAAGTTATAACCTATTATGTCTTTGAAATGACAACTATTTTGAGTTTGTTGCATTGTTTTATGGATTCTTTTCTTCTAAACCGTTTTTCTCTCATAGATATCTAGCTATTCATCATGGCACTGAGAAGCGCGCTGTGCCGTCTGCTGGTCAACCCCCAGAGATGTGCCATCATTTCAGCATCAAGATCACAGGGATCAGCAGCGCCTGCACAAAAGGGTATACCATTACTCAATAATGACCTTGACATCATGAGAACACAATGGTAGCAGTTTTACAAAGCCATTCTTACAATCACCATGCCTCTGTTGTCAGGGGAAGTACTCAATCTGTGTCCTTTTCACAGATGCAGAGAAAGCTAGTGAGAAGAAAGCTAAAGCACGTATGTTGATATCAACTCCTTTCAGATCAATCAGATATATTGCCCTTTTATTATTTTTGGTGTCTGATGACTATTCAGTTGTGCTTCTCTGCTCTATGATCCTTCTCTACTGAACCACCAGCCAAGGTTCAGTTTAACTGGCGGGATGGTCTGGAGCTGGAGGGTCAGCTGACTGAGGACGAGATCATGATCCGAGACTCGTTCCGGGATTACTGTCAGGACAAACTCATGCCCCGCATTCTAATGGCCAACAGAAACGAAGGTGGGCCTGACTTTTGAGACATACCATTTTTCAGGCAGAGCCCATTGAGCTATTGATGCCAATAACCTAGGAAGGAGCCCTTAAGGATCAGTTTTGCCTTTTAAGTTGGAATGTCAATATTATGAATTTTGTCAGCTATGCAAACCATGTCAACATAACATGCTGCCTGTTTTGTCTTAGTGTTCCATCGAGACATTGTGTCAGAGATGGGGGAGCTGGGTGTCCTGGGCCCAACTATTAAAGGTGAGTCAATACCTTTGCTATCTCGAGGGTGGCCTTGCTGATATCATGGACAGTAATGGTTTGAGAATATTCCAAGATTTGAAATGCATACACATTACCAGTTAAATAATTGTTTCTAGATTTACAACTTAGGTCAGCTATGCTGGCCTATGGACTCCCTTGGGAAACCCAACTACCGAACCTTCCAATTATGGGATTTATAAATAAATTATCTGGGCTCTCGAAAGGACTCATATCTATAATATATAAGCAACTTTTGGAAAGCTCATTCTGAGCTAGCTATTAAAACAGTTTGGTTCACAGATCTTGTTGAATCTGAACAACCCTTTAACTGGAACAGAATATGGATAAAAATGTCATCTTGTAATCCAAACCATTAATTTAAACATTTTTAAGTTTGTTCACAGACTGTATGGAAATGTTTTATGATGAAATTGGCCCCAACTCCATATGCTGTGTGAGTGCCCTGCAGTTAAATGCTTCTGGGGCAAAGGTACAAGTGCGATGTGCATGAATGTAAATATTCAATGTTTGATGATAGCTCCTTGAATCTCTCAATCAATCAGAGATGATTACTGGCTCTTAGATGGTAATCACCTCACTCTCTCCCAATTCGCCAGTGGATACAGTTACTGTTAGAATTTATAACATTAGAATTATCGACAGCGAGAATGAATGGTGCTACTCAAGGAACAATTGAGGCTTGGAAAAATATACTTGACTCTGTAAACTGGTGAGCGGGGTGGGAAAAATGGTTGGGTGTTTTTTAATCACTTAAACTTTGTATTTCTTACAGTTTTCTTATTTTCATTTGAGTTTCAGCCTACTGAATGCACATGTTTTATAAACTTATAATTTGTAAATGATAATGTTCCTGTAAACTCACCGGGGGTTATTTCATTCTCTGAAAGCTTTTGGTCATTTGGATCACAAAATGTTAAAGGCTATTTGTTTTTCAGAATCAACTATATGTGTGATGCCAGAAGCATTTAAATATAGATCATGTAAATTAGATAATTGGATGTAGATTCACTTAATTTCCTTTTAAATGTAGGCCTACTGTTTGTTTGGAGGTTATTGCCTATAATGTGACCTCTCTCCCTCCACACTTTGACCAGGCTATGGCTGTGCTGGGACGAGCTATGTGGCCTACGGTTTGATCGCAAGGGAAGTGGAGAGGGTGGACAGCGGCTACCGCTCTGTCATGAGTGTGCAGTCCTCCTTGGTCATGCACCCTATCTACGTGTACGGTACCGAAGAGCAGAAGGAGAAGTGGCTGCCCAGGCTGGGTAAGGAGGAGAGGACAACCACATCCCTTAGGCCTCATCTTAAATGACGCACAATCCTGTTTATATCTGGGTGTATTTGTCCTGTAAAGCGCCCTCTACCTCCCAGCTCGCGGAGAGATCCTGGGCTGTTTTGGGTTGACTGAGCCCAACCACGGCAGTGACCTCAGTGGCATGGAGACCCGGGCTAAGTTCAACCCCTCCAGCCGCACCTTCACTCTCACTGGCTCCAAGACCTGGTGAGTAGGACTGGGAGACTGTAGTTCACTACATAGTAGTGCTAGGGGGAATAAATCAATACAGTTACATGTCGCAATATTATGGTATTTTTCATCTTATAGCTTGTTCTCCATCTTCTTTTTAAATAGTGAACCAACAAGTCTTCAGCACTTATTGACTGATCAAAACTCATTTTCTCATGCTCTCTTGTCTCTCTGTAGCAGACAAATAGTGAGCGATATGTTTGGAACATAAAATTGCAATAAAATCGCAGTATTGAATTGCAATACATATCGTATCGGCACCTAAGTATCGTGATATTAGCGTAGCGGGAGGTCCCTTGCAATTCCCAGTCCTACTACATAGTGAGGGAAATAGTTCATCCCCCCATGAGCATGAGGACTTCAGGACTGACTGGACAGAGATGTGTGTAGCTGGATAGCAGGCATTAGGAGAACCTTGATGGTTTGATGTGATATACTCAGGGTTTTGAGTTTGAGCCCATGCAAGAACCTTGGAATTGCTTCCTATAAATAGCCAATGGATCATATAACAGAACAAACGCCTACAGACCACAAACATTGATGAAAGCTACCTTTGTCTTAACACCTTGGAATGCATTCCTCTACTGATTGAAAAGGCTACCTATTCATGAAACATGAAGAATAGGCTACTTCCAACATTTCTGAAGAATAGGAATATGTGCTTTCTATTATACAGAAATCGTAATTAGAGTTTTTGTATTCATTAGAGCATTTTTTAAAATGTGTTTTTCAAATAATAAACCCAAGATCAAGTGGTTTAGCGCTTATGTAAATTGTAAACAACATTTCACTCTGTATACTAGTCCACAGGGTGGTGCTGTTCACAAATATATTCATGCTAGGTGCATGAATATTAGGTTCCCCTCAGTTCCCCTTTACTCTTGTTTCACAGAGTGTTATGATTCTGAATTGAGAAATGTCAGCAGTGACTGAACTGGACTTTGTGGTTGAATACTTAACCATTGAGTGCATTGGCCCTCACATTGCGTAAGCTTAACACTGAATAAATACATATTAATTGGTAACCTGGGCCTGTAGTTCATGTTTTATATATTTGATGTAACACTGTTTCTTTTGGGGAAATGCAGCTTCAACAACTTCAAATCAAATTTATTTATATAGCCCTTCGTACATCAGCTGATATCTCAAAGTGCTGTACAGAAACCCAGCCTAAAACCCCAAACAACAAGCAATGCAGGTGTTGAAGCACGTTGGCTTGGAAAAACTCCCTAGAAAGGCCAAAACCTAGGAAGAAACCTAGAGAGGAACCAGGCTATGAGGGGTGGCCAGTCCTCTTCTGGCTGTGCCGGGTGGAGATTATAACAGAACATGGCCAAGATGTTCAAATGTTCATAAATGACCAGCATGGTCAAATAATAGGTCTGGGACAGGTAGCGCGTCCGGTGAACAGGTCAGGATTCCATAGCCGCAGGCAGAACAGTTGAAACTGGAGCAGCAGCACGGCCAGGTGGACTGGGGACAGCAAGGAGTCATCATGCCAGGTAGTCCTGAGGCATGGTCCTACGGCTCAGGTCCTCCGAGAGAGAGAGAATTAGAGAGAGCATACTTAAATTCACACATGACACCGGATAAGACAGGAGAGGTACTCCAAACTGACCCTAGCCCCCCGACACATAAACTACTGCAGCATAAATACTGGAGGCTGAGACAGGAGGGGTCAGGAGACACTGTGGCCCCATCCGATGATACCCCCGGACAGGGCCAAACAGGAAGGATAATATAACCCCACCCACTTTGCCAAAGCACAGCCCCCACACCACTGGAGGGATATCTTCAACCACAAACGTACCATCCTGAGACAAGGCCAAGTATAGCCCACAAAGATCTCCACCACGGCACAACCCAAGGGGGGGCGCCAACCCAGACAGGAAGATCACATCAGCGACTCAACCCACTCAAGTGATGCACCCCTCCCAGGGACGGCATGAAAGAGCACCAGTAAGCCAGTGACTCAGCCCCTGTAATAGGGTTAGAGGCAGAGAATCCCAGTGAAAAGAGGGGAACCGGCCAGGCAGAGACAGCAAGGGCGGTTCGATTGGCTTCATCCTGGAGCAAACTTCAACCAAATGCTTAGTTTGACATTGAGTACGTGGTTCTGCTCAATTCTACCATCACGTCTTGTGAAACTTTTACAAACCTGTCCTCATATAGCCCTAGAAACCAAGCTCACTCTGTAGCATACTGATAAAATAGCTCCTCCCTAAATGAAAATGCCTTTCCTCATCTCCTTCACCTTCGTCAGGATCACCAACTCCCCTGTGGCGGACATCGCTGTGGTCTGGGCCAAGTGTGACGATGGAAAGGTGAGTGGCTTCATCCTGGAGCGCGGTATGAAGGGCTTCACTACACCCAAGATCGAGGGCAAGTTTTCCCTGAGGGCGTCTGCCACTGGCATGATCATCATGGATGAGGTGGAGGTTCCTGAGGAGAACCTGCTGCCCAAAGTCTCTGGCATGGGGGTGAGTAGAGGCCAGGATACCACTGTCATGTACTGACTTACAGTGCCTTGCGAAAGTATTCGGCTCCCTTGAACTTTGCAACCTTTTGCCACATTTCAGGCTTCAAACATAAAGATATAAAACTGTATTTTTTTGTGAAGAATCAACAACAAGTGGGACACAATCATGAAGTGGAACGACATTTATTGGATATTTCAAACTTTTTTAACAAATCAAAAACTGAAATTGGGCGTGCAAAATTATTTAGCCCCCTTAAGTTAATACTTTGTAGCGCCACCTTTTGCTGCGATTACAGCTGTAAGTCGCTTGGGGTATGTCTCTATCAGTTTTGCACATCGAGAGACTGAAATTTTTTCCCATTCCTCCTTGCAAAACAGCTCGAGCTCAGTGAGGTTGGATGGAGAGCATTTGTGAACAGCAGTTTTCAGTTCTTTCCACAGATTCTCGATTGGATTCAGGTCTGGACTTTGACTTGGCCATTCTAACACCTGGATATGTTTATTTTTGAACCATTCCATTGTAGATTTTGCTTTATGTTTTGGATCATTGTCTTGTTGGAAGACAAATCTCCGTCCCAGTCTCAGGTCTTTTGCAGACTCCATCAGGCTTTCTTCCAGAATGGTCCTGTATTTGGCTCCATCCATCTTCCCATCAATTTTAACCATCTTCCCTATCCCTGCTGAAGAAAAGCAGGCCCAAACCATGATGCTGCCATCACCATGTTTGACAGTGGGGATGGTGTGTTCAGCTGTGTTGCTTTTACGCCAAACATAACGTTTTGCATTGTTGCCAAAAAGTTCAATTTTGGTTTCATCTGACCAGAGCACCTTCTTCCACATGTTTGGTGTGTCTCCCAGGTGGCTTGTGGCAAACTTTAACCGACACTTTTTATGGATATCTTTAAGAAATGGCTTTCTTCTTGCCACTCTTCCATAAAGGCCAGATTTGTGCAATATACGACTGATTGTTGTCCTATGGACAGAGTCTCCCACCTCAGCTGTAGATCTCTGCAGTTCATCCAGAGTGATCATGGGCCTCTTGGCTGCATCTCTGATCAGTCTTCTCCTTGTATGAGCTGAAAGTTTAGAGGGACGGCCAGGTCTTGGTAGATTTGCAGTGGTCTGATACTCCTTCCATTTCAATATTATCGCTTGCACAGTGCTCCTTGGGATGTTTAAAGCTTGGGAAATCTTTTTGTATCCAAATCCGGCTTTAAACTTCTTCACAACAGTATCTCGGACCTGCCTGGTGTGTTCCTTGTTCTTCATGATGCTCTCTGCGCTTTTAACGGACCTCTGAGACTATCACAGTGCAGGTGCATTTATACGGAGACTTGATTACACACAGGTGGATTGTATTTATCATCATTAGTCATTTAGGTCTACATTGGATCATTCAGAGATCCTCACTGAACTTCTGGAGAGAGTTTGCTGCATTGAAAGTAAAGGGGCTGAATAATTTTGCACGCCCAATTTTTCAGTTTTTGATTTGTTAAAAAAGTTTGAAATGTCCAATAAATGTCGTTCCACTTCATGATTGTGTCCCACTTGTTGTTGATTCTTCACAAAAAAATAGTCTTATATCTTTATGTTTGAAGCCTGAAATGTGGCAAAAGGTCGCAAAGTTCAAGGGGGCCGAATACTTTCGCAAGGCACTGTATGTGGATGGCCAGACTTTCTTATAGTGCTGTTTTAATCTTGTTGGTATAAATGTTTTGTCTGTTCTCTTTGGCTCTAGGGTCCCTTTGGTTGCATGAACAATGCCCGGTATGGCATCGCCTGGGGTTCACTAGGTGCTGCAGAGTTCTGCTTCCACGCGGCTCGTCAGTACACACTAGACAGGTGAGGATTCTGAGGCTACTATTGGTATGAGATGTTGTTTTGGATGAGCAGGACCGAGCAAAAGTCTGTATCTCTTGAATCTTATTTTGTTTTCTCAGCTTTTCTGAGTGAATTTAAGATGTTCTGCTACTATGATATTTGTTAATCTCAGAATCCAGTTTGGAGTACCCCTCGCCAGAAACCAGCTGATGCAGAAAAAGATGGCTGACATGTTGACAGAAATCACCATTGGCCTGCAGGCCTGTCTACAGCTGGGGAGACTCATCGATGCCAAAAAGTAAGCGGGAACTGGAAATGGGAACATAATCGTCTTGTAGTGTGACACCACTTTTTAACAAAGAACTACACACCATAGGGGAAGTACAATTTCTGGTTGTTTCAGAGTGAATAGAACCTGAGGAGGAGATTTAACTCATGTCTTCTTCTCTCCTCCCTCAGGGCAGCCCCTGAGATGATCTCTATGCTAAAGAGGAACAGCTGTGGGAAGTCCCTGGACATTGCCCGGCAGGCCAGAGACATGCTGGGAGGAAACGGCATCTCTGATGAGTACCACATCATCCGCCATGTTATGAACCTGGAGACCGTCAACACATACGAAGGTGAGGAGAAAGAAGGCCATAACCAGGTCTAAGAGGATATGGATGTGGAAGCAAAACTGTTTTATCATGGTATATTTCCTCACCAGTAGAGGTCAGTAATATGTCATTTACATTTAATAAATGGATCAAATGGGAAAACCATTGCATTTTCCAAGATATTTTCAAGGGGAAAAAACGGTCTCCTTATATATTTGCTCAACTTCAACATCAGCACTGTTTAACTGTTCCACATGGTTCCTTATTCTTTGTCTTCCAGGTACCCATGACATCCATGCCCTGATCCTGGGCAGAGCCATCACTGGACTGCAGTCTTTCACTGTTAATACCTAACTGCCTGTTGCTAATGCTCAAACAGACCACTAACAGAAACCTCAAGTCAATCTGTTCCTTAAACAAAGGACAAGTAGTTCTACACTGCTTTGGTGGCTTGTCTTCTACAGAAACACTGACGCTAATGTTGCCTCTCTTGAGTTTGTAGAATATGGGCTGGTTTTCTGGACACAGATTAAGCTTGGTCCTAGACTAAAAAGCATGCTCAATTGAGAATTTAGATTGAAATAGCTTTTTAGAACAGGACTAGGCTTAGTCTGTGTCCGGGAAACCAGTCTTAAATCTATATTTTATGCGAAAGACTTTAAAACTTGACCTGGTCTATCATCGATCTCATGGACAATTCATGAGTGTAATTATTTCAATTTGAAAAACAAAGCTATTTTTCTACTCTGTCATAAAACCCTAGTACTTACTGGTTAGTCTGGACAATTTCTGACTACAATGTTTTTGTAATAGTTTCTATACGGTGGAAGTTAAGATGGTTCAGAATGAAATCACTGTTTCCTCACAACATTTGTAGTAAAATAGTTGTTGGACATTTTAAAATTAGGTCAAGATCCATACTTATGTCCTGAGTTTTTAGAACTGTGATGGTACTAATGACCAGTTATTGGTCATTGAATGCCAAATAAATGATACTACATTTACTGTTAGTTTAAAAAAAAAATAAGTTAAGTAAATGAATGAAAACAGTTTATATAATCATGCCATTGCTTTTTTGTAATTTAATAGATGTATTTATGACTTACCATTTAGGCAGATCAGAGAGATTTGTATTTTGGGGTACAGGACAATGAATGCTGTTTGCACTTTATTAAGTTTGCTCTCCTCAGAACTCAACCAGGTGTAAATGTTATGGATGGTTTGAATTGCACTGTCAAGGGTTAATTCAAGATTTTCACGAATAACGCTTGCAGTACTTTCATGGTCGTTGCAATTTCCTTTTGCTGGCAAAGTAAGTGTTCTTGTTATCTAATGCTAAATTAGTCTCTTGTTTATAAATGAATTGTCATCAACAGGTGGTCCATTTAATCCAGAGTGGTTGGAGGATTTTTGGATTACTCATCCTTCATTTCGTGGTAGTGTTTTGAATGTTCCTATTTGAAGTAACATGGAGTGTTTTATAAAGTGAATCAAAAAAGATGAGGGGGGTTGGGTTATTCCATGAAGTGTATTTTGCATATGATATAGAAATTGTGCACCACTATTGAATTTTAAAAGCCTGTTACATTAAATGAAGTGCCCTTTAATATAGACCACATGGAGAATTCAATAAATCAGATTTCTATTATGAATAAAGAATTGCGTAATTGCCTAAATTCAGTATGTTGACATGCCCCTCTGTGCACTCTGACTTCTGAAAGATTTGAATGCCCTTAACCACAAGTTTTCACCGTCATTGTGAAGCTGTAGTTATTTTGTTGCTTTGACAAGGTAATTTGCAAATATTTATTTTGTGATTAATTTCTATACATTTTAATGTCAACACTTATGTGAACTGAACTCGTTTTCTCTATTGTTTCTAAACATTGAACATCTAATTGTCAAATCATAGTGTAAAAGCAGGTTCTACTCTTTTTGACCATTTTCTGGTGTTTAGTGATGGAAAACTGAGTGGATCGAGCATAACACGTCAACCCTGTTACCCATGGATAGACAGGCTAGAAATGTTTTAACAATTTAATTTGTTGGGTGAAGCTTGCATTCAATTGCCACTCTGCACACAACAAGCTTCCATTCCCCGTCACAAGGGGATTTATGGCAGCTTTAAGAAGTCATCAACCCTGTTACTTTATTTGGCACTTACTATAGTAATTATTTTTATTTAACTTCTTTTGATAACTTTTTTTAATGAAGTTCCTTTAAAAAAATATACCAAGTTACACTTCTCCAAAGGCACTGAATTGGTGGACCGACCCATAGGCATTTAGGTGAATGTTTTGGTTTCTAAACTGAGCACAAGCGTATATTCTGGCCCATTTAAATATGTTCTATAATGCTATTTGGTCATAGGTATGAAAAATATCCACACTAGTTATGTAATAAATAATTTAATAAACAAAAGCTTCTTCCAACACCTCAGTTTACAACCACTGTTTTATATCCTTTTAGACATATACCACAGTCAAATAAGGCATTGCTTTAATTATTCTAGACCTCCCAGAAGTCGGGATGCTGTAAGGCAGTTTAAATAAATTAATGGCTGGGTAGATGTCAGTTCTCAGCTGTCTGTTGCAGGCTGTTGTTGATGGCTGATAAGGTCTGACTGGCTCCCTGCAGCTCCATACTGAGCTGACTGCTCCTCTCCAGCACCTCAGACAGCTCTTGCAAATTGGCCTCCATCCCACAGCCATGCTCCTCATAGCTGCTGAACATCTGCTCCTTTACCTGCTGGCACACCTCACTCACCTGGGGAGGGACCCACATATGCATATACACACTAGTCACAGTCACACTCCTTCACATAAACATTAAACTAGACTTGTAATCTCAATGCATTCTTTTTTAACTACAAAAAAATATGACCATGTACTTTTTACTCAATAGTAGGACAGTGATACCTTATTCATTAACTTGTTCTCAAAGGTGGTCATGATTTCCTGGTCCATGGCTCGGCTCTGGTTTATTCTCTCTATCAGATCCTGGGCCTTCTTCCCTATCTCCTCTATCGTTGAACTGAGAACAGTCGTAGTCTCCTCACCTGGGAGCTCGCTGGAAGTACTGTTGTGTACGTTACGTCTATTGGAGATGTTTGAAATGTCGATGCCGGAGTCCTCACTTCCATAAACATTTAAAATAAACGTTAAATACTTAACAGAACACAATGAATAATACTTTAAACCCAGTAACTCCATACCTTTGCTGTCCATGGCTTTCATCCAGTGTCACAAACGAAAATGTCTCATCAGGGATGTCCTGGTCTGGCCCATGTCCTTGTTCAGGGTCCTAAGGATACAGGGACAAATGTCAATCAAACCATAACATTTTCTGATCCCTGTAATATACATTGACAAAGTGTACAGTTGTCAAAACTAAGTAGCAAAGGATTCACAAGTGCAAGATATGAGTCATTCAGAGTTGAGCTGGACAGTCTCATATTTTCCTTCATTTACCTTGGGTGATGAGGGATGATGACCCGGGTTTGGTGTAGACTGAAAGGTAGGGGCTGGCTTTCCAAAGAAGAGCTGGGACATTTTCTATGAGCAAAATGTTGCATAGGAAAAATAAATGCAACCAGTATGGAAGTTAGCTAATTCTGTAAGAACTCAACCAAAACCACTTTCTAACCTTCTCTGACTCAACTACTTTAACGTTAATAGTTACATTGGGCTATGCTGGCCAGCTAGCCATAAAGCTAACCCCTCAGTCTGATCTGATCATGACAAAACCAAATAAGTTATCCAGTCTTGAGTTTTGTCAAGGGTAACTCATGTGGTAACCAAAATATTAGGAATATTTAGCGAAACTTCATTGGAAACAACAAAATACTGTTGCTGGCTACTTACCCCTCCAAAATAATATTATTCAGTTGCACTGTGTCATAAAAGTTTTCGTCAGAAATTGCGCGCGAAAAACGGGTTCTGGGGGACACGTGCTGTGAACTGGTCAATTTTTCAACGTCGACTCCGAACAATACTGTATCATGCACCGACACGCATTTGAATGATTGAATGCATATTATTTAAAATAATTATCAAAGAAACACATTTTATCATCAAACATATGACACATTCAAATTATTTGTTAAAACTGTGAGGCTGGAGTCCGCTCAAGACAGTGGGAGAAAAACATTTAGATAGAGCACCAGAGACGGGGTATTTTCAGGATGAACTTTGTGTGATCAAACAAATTTTAAAGTACATCCATCTGAGCTCAGCCATTGTGAAAAGTTTTTGATATCTGGGATTAGGCCTGAGGTAATGCCAGTGGGATTTAAACAGAAGTGATCAGCAAACTGGAAAAAAAAAAAAAAAAGAGAGGATGAGACAGGAAGAAGTTAAAAACAAAGTCAAACTAGGGGCTGAATTTCATGTAAGGCAGTTCCTAGGATAGACAAACACCTAGCATCAGAAGGGTGAACAGGAAGATGAAGAGAAGATGGTGTGACAGACAGATGGAGCTATAGGATTAATATAACCATCATGCTGCACATGTGCAGTAGCTTAATCTGTTTTGGTGACCTTGCCGCAGTGTCTGAGAACGGTGTTGTACTGCAATAATTCCATAGAAAACACTGGGAAAATGGTATTTGGATGGGTCATGTACACAGTGATTTGTCCTGGCAGGGGCTCAACGGTAATTTAACCCATGCAGTGTCCTTTCAGTTCCATTCTGAGTAAAGCAGATTCAATCCGGACCATGGAAGATCCGTGTTATAGCGCGCTTGACATTTAAAGGTAATTTCCAGTTGAGCCGATATATGCAGCGTTTACCATGAATGTAGTCTCCGCGAACAAAGAAACATTTTCTTTAAAAGGTGCATAGTCGAAAGGGGGCAATCGGATTGAATATCCCAAAATACCATAGCCTTCTAGGTGTGTCTGATGTGCATTCTCTTTCATTTATTTAGAGGCTTCTATGTGAAAGAAGTGATTCGCAAACTGGAATTCCACCCCTAACACCTTTGCACAGATAGTCTACAGGCACGCAGAAAGGGGTGCCTGTAATTTGCAAATAAATTCATTAAAAATCCTACAATGGGATTTTCTGGATTTCTTTTCCTCATAGTTTTAAGTGTACCTATGATGAAAATTACAGGCCTCATCTTTTTAAGTGGGAGAACTTGCACAATTGGTGGATGACTAAATACTTTTTTGCCCCACTGTACAGGAAGCAACACATAAGATGTCCGTGTTCTGTTGCAATATGTAGATATATTGAACCAACAGAACAAAACGTTCTCAAAGTTCAGGAGATAATCTCTGGAGGTATTCCAGTGGCTCTAGCAGTTTAGATCCATCAGGAAATGAGGGACATGGGGTGGGCAGATAAAGGCTTGTCTCATAAAGGGAATAAACCTCTAATCTCTTCAGATTCTGCTTCTTTGCATGTCTACTGCTGCTTTGAAATGGGGAATTATGAAACAAATAAATCCCATACATGCAAAAGCCTGCTCCCTACCTAAGGAAATAGAAGTCAGTCACTGAACATGAACCAATGTAGCTCCTATTTTGGTATAAATGATTAGTTTTAACACGTAGCCTAATAGTAATGTATTTATTTGATAGGGACAGCCTACGTTGACACATTGAGGTTATGAACTATATGCTTAGTTCCAGTTAGGATTTGGCTTATTAGGATGAGTTTCAAAATCTTCTTACAATTAGTGAAACTAGCTGTTAATCCAGTCTATGGTGGGAAAGCATTGAAGGTCAAAGGGCAGGGCTGTGCCCTGAATTATGCCCAGTGGAGTGGAGAAGTATATTTCCCCTAAAATAATCTAGTGGAGATGAAAAACTACATGTTTCAAAGAGGATAGTAGACTTATATTCAATATGAAAAGCTCTTCAATATTTCCTAAACAACATGGATGAACCAAATAGGCCCACTACATGTCGATTAACTATCTCCTGTAAAGGTTCTAATTGGCCAGAGGATCTTCACGCCATGCGTCCTTAATACATTTAAGGAGACAACATTTCTTGGTAATGTAAATCCATCAACTAAGGAATTAAGGGAACATTGTCAACTTGACTGTTTAAGTGGAGGTTGACTGTTTAAGTGGAGGCGGGATAAAGTTTATCCCTTGAGTGATGAACAGTGGGCGGTCTAAAAATACTACTGTTTACTACAGCGTGAAAATTGGTTGGGTCATTTCAGCACCAAGGACAGAGACAAAGGGATGACAAAGAAGCACGTCAAAGGAAAGCTCCAGGGGGACTGATTTATGAACATGGAAATTAATTTCAGATAGACATCCAAACGTTTTTTCTCCATTTTAGGGACCTTTTAAAAGAAATCTAAGCAAAGCCAGTATCATCAAAACAGCAGTCGTCCAAAATCGTCCAAAATCAAGGTAAGCGGCTAACGCTTGTACTGTCAAATTGGTTTTGAAATCGTTTGGAAGTAATATCTCCATAAATTAAAACTATATTTGGTGGAGTTGTGTTCACCTCCAAATCCACTGATATATTAACGTATATACATGTTTCATGCTTTTCAATCCACTTTAGGATCATTCGAACTGAGACATCAAAGAACCACCACCAATCAAGTCCTTGTCTTGGTGTTGTGAGGGGGGGGGGGGGGGATTGCCT
This sequence comes from Oncorhynchus clarkii lewisi, assembly GCF_045791955.1. NCBI lineage: Eukaryota > Metazoa > Chordata > Actinopteri > Salmoniformes > Salmonidae > Oncorhynchus > Oncorhynchus clarkii. The sequence continues at coordinate 46,121,449 of NC_092159.1, forward strand.
CATATCCGGACATCAGCGCGTTTATCATCATTAGTGCTATATCACTTAGGCTTCTTTTCATAATGAATGACCTCAATTTCACCAGTTTTAATTTCAATGATGAGGCACATGCTTCCCCACTAGTCTCCAAATTCAACGTACTAGACGGGACGGAAGACCCGCTGTACAAGGAGTATAAGCCGGCAGTCCGGGACCTCATTCCGTTGCCAAAGGCAGTGGTCTACCTGCTGATTGCAGCACTGGTAGTGGTTGGAGTCGCCTATGCTATTGTTGGACATCTGATCAAGGACCTGGCCCTTGATATAACAGGTATGAACTTAAAATGTTTGAAAATCAGGTGGAAATGTAACTAATCTGTGTAGTTGTTAGGCTGTTCCATCGTAATGTATAAGTGTACCAAATAACTTGTGACAAATAGGCATAAACCTAAGCTTTTCTATGCAAAATTGCAAAATGACTAGCTAACACAGGGATGACCAGGGGCACCAGTCCTGAAGCAAATGTGCTTATCTCTGTTTACCCCTTTCATCAGAATGTCTTCTTGGCCCCACTGAGGAGGACCTAGAGAAGAACAGAAACCCAGAGTGCTTCATTGCCAGACACCCCCCCATAGTCCTGACCCACAATGCCTTCCACGTGTGGGACACAAATGATGTGGGCTTCCCCATGCCCCTGGATGAGAGCCTCCCGGCAAGCCCTTTGCTGTTTCCTACAATCCCCTACATCCCCTTCTTCCCCACCCATGGCACCGGCAACAACAGCCCTGCTGCCCTGGCCATAGACAGCAGCCCCTGGCTTGGGCACTCTAACTCCCTCCCCAGCGAGATCTGAAAGGAGCCAGCACCAACTCCCTCCAGCCCTTTGGTCACTGGTTGATTCTGATTACACCAAGCTCGTCACAGGACTCAACAGACCTACTTAAGGTTATTAACAAGACAACTAAATGGGTTGAAATGTTAACACCACACAGCAACCAAAGCTTGACAAAGGAGAGTTTGAAGATAACTTTCATGCTGGTGCTATACAGTATCATCCTGTACTGACACTGAGATTTGTCTACTGCAGGGTATCTTAATTAAACTATGGGTTGGGACCTTGAGTGGGCCCTGGGTATGTGAAAGGTGGGTCGCGAGTTATGAGAATACATCTACAATCACGCACTATTTATTCTTAATTTGGGTCATGGGAGGACGGTCAGTTTCTCATTTGCGTCTCGAGCTGAAAAAGTTTAAGAACCCCTGGTCTACTGAATGGACCCTGTGCAGGACAGGGGTTAATCAATGGCTATTGCCATGAGAAGATTATTTAAAGATGTGCAACACATTCAAAATGATCCAGACTGATCCCATGGAAAAGGATTTGCCATGTTTCATCCCAAACCTATCACCATCAGCTGCCTACACTAGCCCCCTTTCTTATATAACATTTTAATACTGCTTCAGTATCCATCAAAACATGGAGGGATTTGGGGGCCTCTAAAAACAGCTATTCCTCTGTAACATAAATGTTGCTTCATTTCAAGATCAAAGTAAAATGATGAAAGGGAAATGAGACCATGTTTTGATGAACTCCTAAATGTATTAATTATTTACTGATCAATGCAAAGCATTGCATCCATAGTGATATATGTGGAACTGTGTGCAAAATGACTCCCAGATGTGGCTTTGTAGTTGAAATGAGAGTATGAGGGTGAACATAATTAAGGACCAGCTAATAGGTTTGTCCACTGGTTGTGCCAACTGAGGAATTTGACATTACTGTCTGTATCTACATAACATGAAAAGGGACTACAATTATACAGTACCACATCAAAGCTGAGATGTTCAATGAAGTAGTAAATATGTGTACCAAGTTCAAACTAAATGGCTATTACATCGGTTGTTATTATTGATTTAGGTATGTAGTGTAACTTCTGCAAGTTAGAAACTGCAAACATGATATGATGCAGGTGAACACACAGGATAAAACATATATATATATATATATATATATACATTGAAATTTGCATATAAAACTGGATACAAATACCTATGAAGCATTTTTCTATCCCAATGCTTGTGAAGATAGTTAGGACTCTTTTGTGAAGATAGTTAGGATAGTTAGTACCTGGTAGGATAAAACTGCATCCAAAAGTATGTTCCAACTAGAATTAGAGGTTCCATAGAGAAACTTGGTTGATCTGTTCTGTCTATATATTGTTTTGTTCTGGAGAACCCTTAGCTTGGACTCCCAGACTCCGGTTTAAAATGTTATTTCCAGACGTTGAAGGATTAGCTGAACAGAAAGACTTAAGGAGTTCCTGCATTTGGTTAAGTAAACAACCTTTAATCCTGTCTGTCCATTATTGCAGCAGACACAGGATTTCCCAGTATTGGCAGAGCACGCAACATCATTCTCTTTGTCACAAACTTTCAACAGCATCTATTCTGGGCCCACAAGTTAGCTTTAATAGCATGCAAGGTTTTATAAAGACTCCCGAATTCAGAAATTCAGCTCCATGTAGGCGTCGAAAGACAGCACAGGATGCTCAGGCAGACTTGCATGTACCACGACGTCGCTGTGCCAGGTTCATTCAGGAGAAGCAATTCCAGTGAAGTGATTACACATGGCTGAAGTACAACTTCAATATTGCTCCTCAGCAGGATACTGATTTGCATTACAACGTACAGTCTCTGATTCAGACTATGGAAGATTTACATAATACATAACAGTAGAGTGTAGAACATCTCTTTGCAACAGTAAATTTATTCAGAATCTTGCAGGGATTGGGGATGAACTAGGCTACCAGCAAAAAACATATCCAACGTGCCGTTGCCTAAAACAAACTAACAGGAAGACTTGACTCTTTATTTAGTACCATATTAAGTTATTTTAGGTTACACTTACAACCAAAGTGCTCTAATGTGTTAACCCAATTATCTCCTGTGAGCATACAGAGCTAAAAGTCTACCCTGTGTACGATGACATGAGACTTAGAGGCGATAAAGGTGATTCGTAATCCCACCTTCACTGGAATGACACAAATAACTCCTAAATCCTCCAGCCACAAGATTGAGGAAAACAAGAATGTTCTTCTGACCGGTTTAAAACCAGACCTGGCACAGCCAGAGTAGAATAACAAAAACTCAGCATTACCAATGGGGATTACATTAAACCGACGACGTAAATTGTGCTCCTTTCAAACATCTTTATTTGACCATTTCTAATTTGTCTCATGAACTGAGTGGACACAGCACAGAGTTGGTTGGTTTTGTATGGAAGGCTAAAGGGCTTCAAGTTAGCATCTTTACTGTACAAGCATTTCATTACATAGAAAACTGCACAGCGGCTACCTAACGTTTAAATTAAAAAACAGACTCACTGGTGAAGTTCCTTATGCTCTGATGTAGTGCACACATCAGCAGAGAACAGAGTAATAGCACTACCTACCCCTCAACACATGCATAGCTGCTGGTTAGGACCAAAGATGAGTTATAACTGTTTCATAAATTAGGTTTAAAGTATAATCTGTGTATCGCGTGGCTAAACAACGGCAATAATCCAGCTAGAACCACAGACAAGCTATAAGAAGAAAAGTAAGTCCTCTTTCCCTCCCTCTCAAACAGACAGATCTGTCTCTGGCCAAGGTAGATTAAGGGTTTGTGGGATTGTTCAGTGTTCATATGGTTGCTAGTGGGAAAAGGGGTCCTGATGACACGGGCCTTGGGTGGGATGTGTATGGTAATGTGAGCCTGTCCAAGAGGAAGCCTGAACAGAATCTAAGAGTCCAGTCGACACACAGGGCTGTCGTAGACCATCTGCAGGTTGACCTTGTGTCCCACCAGCTCACGAATGTTGTTGATGCCATACTTGATCATGGTGGGCCTGAAGGAGACAGAGAAGGGCAGAGGAAAGAGTGTCAGGAAGATGACATAGTACATTATAAGGAGAGGTGGAAGACAGCAAAGAGAAAGAGGGGACAAACAGGGATAGAGACAAAGGTCTATATGGACAGAGGGTATGGAGGACAGCGATTACACAGAGTAGATGATATGGTCCTTCCCAGTTCACTGACTATAGCCATTAGCAGTGATTCCTTCATAGATACAATTCCTCAGTGTCACCAGGGTTCAAGCACCTGTCACACCCTGGTCTAAGTATTTTGTGTTTTTCTTCATGTATTGGGTCAGGCCAGGGTGTGGCGTGGGTTTTTGTATGTGGTGTGTATGTATGGGGATTGTAGCTAGTGGGGTGTTCTAGCTAAGTCTATGGCTGTTTGAAGTGGCTCTCAATCAGAGGCAGGTGTTTATCGTTGTCTCTGATTGGGAACCATATTTAGGCAGCTATATTCTTTGAGTTTGTGGTGGGTGAGTGTCTTGATGTCCTTGTTTGATGTTAGTTGACACAAGTATAGGCTGTTTTCGGTTTTCGTTTCGTTTATTGTTTTGTAGTGTTCGTGTTTAGTCGTGTTTACGTTTGTTTAAATAAACATGGATCGCAATCGACACGCTGCAGTTTGGTCCGACTCTCCTTCACTATATGAAAACCGTTACAGCACCCGCAGTAGAGCACAAATATATCTAAATGGTCAATTCTGACCTTCATCTGAGGAAACCATTATTCTAGGCTCATTAGGCGATATGGTGTTTTATGCTAATTTCTCAGATATAACAATCCAGAAGTAAACATGTCGACATGTGGGCCAACAGACTGGTGGTGTGTGCTGGAAGCATGGCTGCACATCTGGGGGGGACATGACCACACTACTGTCCACCTTTAACCCCTCTATGGGAAATCACACTGGGATTACAGGCATAACATTGTATATTTTCACATTATGGAAACATTTTACTATTGAAATCCTATGTCCCATTCAAGTACACTAACAGTTGACCCTGTGCATCTGGTTATGAGAGAGTTAAGGTCAGGATAAGAGATATGGAGCTGATGCGTGTCAATTCCAGTGAGATAGCTGGCCCAAGAGTGGAGCAGTGGAGAGACGGGGAATGATGGGGGGGCCAATAGATACAGTTACATATTGCAATATTATTTTTGGATGGTATTATATTGATATCCAAGTTGATTTGTAATTAATAATAAATAAATGGTTTTGCTACTCTCGGTAGCGTTAGCTAGCACTAGTCGGCTGTACCTGCCTATAGCTTGTTCTCCATCTTCTTTTTAAATAGCGATCAAACATTTTTTCAGCACTTCGTTCCCTGACTGATCAAAACGTGTTTTCTCATGCTCTCGCTTGTCTCTCTGCAGCAGACATACACTGAGTATAACAAACATTAAGAACACCTTCCTAATATTGAGTTGCACCCCACCTTTTGCCATCAGAACAGCCTCAATTCTACAAGGTGTCGAAAGCGTTCCACAGGGATGCTGGCCCATGTTGACTTCAATGCTTTCCACAGTTGTCAAGTTGGCTGGATGTCCTTTGGGTGGTGGACCATTCTTGATGCACACAGGAAACTGTTGGCCATGAAAAACCCAGCAGCGTTGCTGTTCTTGACAGACTCAAAACTGGTGCCCTGGCACCTACTACCACACCCCGTTTAAGGCACTAAAATCTTTTGTCTTGCCCATTCACACTCAATGGCACACATACACAATCCATGTCGCAATTGTCTCGAGGCTTAAAAATCCTTTAGCCTGTCTCCTTGAAGTGGATTTAACAGGTGACATCAATAAGGGATCATAGCTTTCACCTGAATTTACATGGTTTGTCTATGTCATGGAAAGAGCAGGTCTTTCTTATGTTTTAGACCACATATCGTATCGGCACCTAAGTATGGTGATATCGTATCTTGAGGTCGCTGGCAATTCCCGGCCCTAGAGACAGGGGTCAGAGAGTGTTGAAGTGGGGTAGGCCAGGCAGAAGGGGTTGTGTATTGTAGGTCTTGTATTAAAAAATGTCGGTCAGTCATTTCCATTACATCACCAGGATCAGTTCTAGTTGAAGAGGATGTGTTTCTTTGTCATTGACTCACCTCTCCAGAGACAGCCCCCAGGCGATGACCGTCACCCCCTCAGGGAGCCCCATAGGCAGCAGCATCTCTGGCCTGAACATCCCAGAGTTTCCCACCTCCACCCACTTCTTCAGCCCTGGAGTGAGCAGGAATGGACAAATTAAGATGGATTCAGTGTGTGCCTCCCAGGTGGCACAGTGGTCTAAGGTACTGCATCGCAGTGCTAGCTGTGCCACCAGAGACTCTGGGTTCGAGCCCAGGCTCTGTCGCAGCCGGACCGCGACCGGGAGGCGCACAATTGGCTCAGCGTCGTCCGGCTTAGGGAGGGATTGGCCGGTAGGGATATCCTTGTCTCATCGCGCACTAGCGACTCCTGTGGCGGGCCAGGCGCAGTGCACCCTGACCAGGTCGCTAGGTGTACAGTGTTTCCTCCGACACATTGGTGCGGCTGGCTTCCAGGTTTGGATGCGTGCTGTGTTAAAAGCAGTGCGGCTTGGTTGGGTTCTGTTTCGGAGGATGCATGGCTCTCGACCTTCGCCTTGTAGTGATGAGACAAGACAGTAACGAAATTGTGGAGAAAAAAAAGATGTACTCAGGATTGCGTCGTCTATGGGCTTTTGGCCAAAACACACATTTCACACAAACATGAGACATGCCAGGGTTTGAGGAAAAAAGAACTGTACCTTCATGATAGCTGAACACTTCCATGCTCGGCTCGGTGTATGGATTGTAGGCCGGTTTAAAGCGTAATTTGGTGATTCCTGGAGAAAATTACAAATATATTTACTTTCTCAGAAATACTACATCTGACAGAGAAACAAGCTCATGTTGTACTACAGGCATTAAGATGCATTAGAGGCCACTTCAGTACGGACAACTGTTAAAAAAAAGAAAAGAAAAAAAAGAATGAGGTACTGGAAGTAGGGTGGGGTCAATTCTTATATCATTTCAATTCCATTCAATTCTTGAATTCCCTCATTCATGAGAATGTATGTTGAATTACATTCTATTTTTTGTTTAAAAAAAATACATTTAATCTTTGGAATTGAAATTCAATATTTTTTACATTTCCTAGTTAATGGAATTAATGCATATAGTATAAAAAACATTTACTGTAGGATTTGTTTTTAATCATTTCAACCTGTATTCAGATATTTCCAGTATAGCTATGCTGTCTGAACAGTGACATGATCAGCCTGAAAGCCTGAAGAAATTTAATTTCTAATTGGAATTTGTTGAATTGGATAATATTGAATTTTGACTTTAATTCTTGGAATTTACCTAACATTGGAATTGCGAGGAATTGAATTATCTCTGAATTCAAAGACCGACCTCGAATTTGAATTGAATTACATTTCCTGGGAGATAATTGAATGAGTGGAATTGACCCCAACCCTGACTGGTAGAGCCCTCACCTAGTTTATTGAAAAACTGATGAAGGATGCCCATGAGGTCACCCAGGGTAAGGCCATAGTCAGCCACCACTCCCTCAATCTGGTGAAACTCTGCCAAGTGGGTGGCATCCAGAGTTTCATTACGGAATACTCTGTCGATGGAGAAGTACTTGACAGGGGTGAACTTTTCCTGGTAGAAAGAAACATTTGAAATGGTTACAGAGGAAAGTTGCTCAATTGCTGCACAGTTAGAATGTAACATCACCCTCATGCAATTACTTTCTAATTCATTTTAGTAAATACTAAGACAGCATGAACAAACGTAGATAGTGGGTTACCTGCTGAGCAAGTTTGTACAGCATGCGAGCGCTGACTGCTGTGGTGTGAGTACGGAGGATGTTCTTCTGAGCCTCCTCAATCTTCCAGTCATACTTGTACCTGTCAAACACACACAGCGTTAAAAATAGAACATGTTGGGCCTCCTGAGTGGCACAGTGGTCTAAGGCACTGCATCGCAGTGTGTCACTAGAGATCCTGGTTCGAGTCCAGGCGCAGCTGGCCGCGACCGAGTGACACATGGGGCGGCACACAATTGGCCGAGCATTGTCCGGGTTAGGGGAGGGTTTGGCCGACAGGGATGTTCTTGTCCCATCGCGTACTAGCGACTCCTGTGGCGGGCCGGGCGCTGTTTCCTCTGTGTTTCCTCCAACACATTTGTGCGGCTGGCTTCCGGGTTAAGTGGGCATTGTGTCAAGAATGAGTCCGTACGGGAGTTGCAGCAATGGGACAAGACTGTGACTACCAATTGGATACCACGAAATTGGGGAGATTTTTTTATTTTTATTTTATTTTAATAAAAATAAAAATAAATTAAATAAAACATGTGTGTGTAAATCCATGTGTATACCACGTGTGTGGAAGATTAGCTCTCACCCCTGTGATCCAAAGCCTCCCTCTGAATGGACCCTCCTCACTCTCTCCAGGTAGTCCTGGGGAAACTCATGGGCCTGAGCTGGGTCTGAGACATATAATAATAGGAGGGGCCACAGTTACCGGTAAGTTAAATGGAAATAATACTGATGGTACATGATGAAAACAGATGAATTATATCTAATGGAAATCTAGAGCCTGTTTTAGCTAGGGATTTCCCTTTCAGTGCATCATCAATAATGCACCATTTTATCCTATCTGGGCATCAAGTCCAGACACACAGAGACACCCAGTCGCTCACCAGACAGGAAGAAGGTGTCGTGTTGGTCCCTGGCTGGGTGCTGCTGGGGCTGAAACAGGGAGTCAAAGTTCCAGAAGGAGCTCTCAATGAAGTTGTTGGTGGGCATCTCAGTGAAGCTGAAGGAGACAGGAGGAGTGAGTACACACAGGTCTTAAACCTTAGTCTTACCGTACATTAGTTATATAGGGTATACTGATGGTGTCCTGCAAGGGCAGAATAGAGGATAGGCGACTGACCCCATCTCCAGGAAGATCTGTCTGAACTGCGTGCGGACCTTCATGAGCGGATGCAGGTGGCCACAGTCTGGGGCCACACCCAAGGCCTCAAAGTTATAAGGCTTGAACTTCTTCTCCTTCCAGCTCCCACTGTCACAGACCAGAGATAGGTCAGTTTGGAGGAGAACATATAATACGTTCTAGAGAACATCAAATTAATGAGTGTATATGGCCAAACACAAGCAAAGTCTGTGTGCAGATAAAACATGCAAATAAACAAAAACATTCATTTCATTTTTGGGACACCTGAATACAGTTCTGTGCCAAATCCCCTCATGTGATAATGCAGACCAGGTGCATTATCATTCATCTGTTTTGGGGTACGAGAACCAACAAATTGTTTCAGACAATCACATGAAAACCAGGCTTGGTCAAGAGATCACCTGCATTTTGAGAGAGACATCAGTTTCCAGGAAAAAAATTACAACGAATTGGATCATGCGCGGTACCCAATGAAAACACTGCCAATTTGACTACAACATGTACAATATATGAATAGAAATGACATCACTGTGAGAGAATGAACAACTTCAGGCTAATATACATTTGCCTTAGGACAGGGTCCTCAGCAGCAGCATGCAGGTTAGAGATACAGAATGAGGAATCCCTCGTCCATCTTAGCAATCATAGAGCGACCATGACAAAGTTGACAGGAAAAGCAGAGCAGGACTCACCTAGCGATCATCTCTGGGGTGAGCTCTGTCTCCTGCTTAGTGATGGTGGTGCTGAAACAGCTGCCCTTTGTGATCCAATAGGACTTGACCGTCCTAAAATTCACAGAAATAAATACAATCATTCTCATTCAAACTGCATAAATGTGGTCATTTGAAAGTGGTATATCACATGAGTCACAAAGGCCACAAGAGGTCTTATCTTGGGGAACATTGGAGATTGGGAACATGTGGTGGTGGTGGTGAGGGCCTGGGACACTGTTTAGCAAATAGGAAGTATAAAATTAACAATTTGTTGCTCAGTGTATTCATATCATTGGGTGAACTAGACATCTCAACTTAGACAAGACGACAACATTGACTCACATCTGATTTGTGAATATTATGTAAGTAGGATGTAACTATGATATAAGACAATTTATATTCTAACCTAAAACTTATTGATGTATTTAAAAACATTTCTCAGCTGTTATTCAACTAAAGACTTAGGGGTCAACAAGTCAGAGAACATCATCAGCATGAGACTATGCTGAGGCTAGTTGTGACTGGGGCATCCTGAACATGCCGGATGCCAGATGAGTGAACACTGTGTTGTACTGCTGAATGGCATCTATTGCCATCTACTGGTAGATATCAATTAGGAATATACTTAACATTTCACAGACGTTTTCACAGTAGTCAAATATTATCAACCGGTCTGATTCTTACACTTCAGAGAGCAGTTTGCGTTTCTTCAGCTCATTCTTCTCCTTCTCCTCCAGTTGAGACGCCTGGCCTTTCTGTACCAGGAGCAACTTGTCCCTCACCAAGTCTTCTAAGTGCTCCACCTGGACACACACACACACACACACACGTGAAATTGATGTTTATGTGTGTCATACTTAATTTCTCCATTACAAAAGCAACACTCACACTCAATCACAAAGCACACCAAGTCAGATGTGAAGATAAACTCACAGTCTTGAAGATCCTGGGGCCGCCCTCGTGGCCCTTGTCCAGACGGATCCACTTGTTGGACATGGCCTTGCTGAAACCCACCTTCCCAAAGGCTAGTTTCTACACAGAAAGAGAGACAAAACTATCTGTAAACACTGCCCCATTGCTCCAAGTGGAAAGCATATAAAATCACAATGTAAAGATCAACTTTCATTCAATTCTTTATTTTTCAGCCAGATTATTTTCATCCAAATACACATAACATCACGGTACATATTATTTGTCCAGGCACCCTGCAGGTCCTCTCACCATGAGCTGGCTCTGAGGCATCCCTTCCTCTGGGATGGAGCTGACAACTCGGGCCTCATGGCTGCCCTGTTCGGCTATCTCACAGCCTTCCCCAGTCAGCTCCCAGTGCTTCGAGGAGCGCTGCTCAGCTGAGATCACCTGCGCAGGAAAACAAACAACCATGATCAGAATCATAATGGAGCTTTGAGGCAGAGGACCACACATTTGTCATCTTCTCAAGGTCTGATTGGTGTACATATCATGAATTAACTATCACTGCACATTATATGTTTACCATGGATTAATTTTTAGATCCAGTGACAATTACAGCTCCCAATTTATTGACTCAGTCTAATTTCTCAATGTTGACATTTTGGTATTTCGTATTTTATTAAGATCCCCATTAGCGGTTGCAAAAGCAGCAGCTACTCTTCCTGGGGTCCACACAAAACATGAAACACAATGACATAATACAGATCAATAGACAAGAACAGAACCACATAAAAACATTTAAAGGCACATGTAGCCTCCATATCAATGCATACACACAAACTATCTAGGTAAAATAGGGGAGAGGCGTTGTGCCACGAGGTGTTGCTTTATCTGTTTTTTGAAACCAGGTTTGCTGTTTATTTGAGCAATATGAGATGGAAGGAAGTTCCATGCAATAAGGGCTCTATATAATACTGTACGCTTTCTTGAATTTGTTCTGGATTTGGGGACTGTGAAATGACCCCTGGTGGCATGTCTGGTGGGATAAGTGTGTGTGTCAGAGCTGCGTGTAAATTGACTACGCAAACAATTTGGGATTTTCAACACATTCATGTTTTTTATAAAAAGATGTGATGCCGTCAATCTCTCCTCAACTCTTAGCCAAGAGAGACTGGTATGCATAGTATTTATATCAGCCCTCCAATTACATTTAAGAGCAAAACGTGGCACTCTGTTCTGGGCCAACTGCAGCTTAACTTGGCTTTTCCTGCAGCACTGGACCACACGACTGGACAAAAATCAAGATTAGATAAAACTAGAGCCTGCAGAACTTTCTTTTTGGAGTGTGGTGTCAGAAAAGCAGAGCATCTCTTTATTATGTCTAGACCTCTCCCCATCTTTACAACCATTGAATCTATATGTTTTGACCATGAAAGTTTACAATCTAAGGTAACGCCAAGTAATTTAGTCTCCTCAACTTGTTCAACAGCCACACCATTCATTACCAGATTCAGCTGCGCTCTAGCACTTCAAAAATAATTTGTCCCAAATACAATGCTCTTAGTTTTAGAGATGTTCAGGACCAGTTTATTACTGGCCACCCACACCAAAACAGACTGCAACTCTTTGTTAAGAGTTTCTGTGACTTCATTAGCTGTGGTTGCTGATGTGTATATAGTTGAATCATCAGCATACATGGACACACATGCTTTGTTTAATGCCAGTGGCAGGTCATTGGTAAAAATAGAAAAGAGTAGCGGGCCTAGAGAGCTGCCCTGCGGTACACCACACTTTACATGTTTGATATTAGAGAAGCTTCCATTAATTACCATCCTATACAAGTAGTAGCCAGCTAGGTGTATCAGACGTTGGTAGATTGCCTTAATGACGATTCAAGAAAACCAAAATGTCTAACAGTTTTTGTTTTTAGTCAAGTTTGCTGACTAGCAGTGCAGTTGAACAATCAGACTGAACAGTCACCACTGCATTTATTCATGGGTAACACGATCCCGTTTACGTCCCTATTGCATCACTTTCCTATCCAATCGTCCATCATCATAGGATGAACAGAAAATGCTATAAGTACAAGCTTGACGCCCAAAACGATATTTAATTTCAGAATTTATTAAAATTAGGTTAGTGTTAAGGTAATGGTCAGTTTTAGGTTTTTGCTAGGCGGTTTAAGCGTCAACTGTTAACCTTAAAGTATCCGCCGAATGAACAAAGTGGACGGTCACTTGACTTCCGCTTCAAAACGGGCAGGTAAACTCACATCACCAAGTGCCAGTAGGCTCTTCACAGCACCGACGATAGCTTGGTGGTCCACCCCGAGACTGGTCGCAACATCCTGACTGTCGAGACCACCGTCCACCTTTTCCACCCGCCGAAGAAGCGTTTCTACAAGACCAGTGTCAGCCATGCTAGTCACAGCGAAGCCGAAAAGAGACCGGTAGTGAGCTCAGTATTGGATATGTCGAAAGTACTGGAATACAAGAGCCAGTATTTTGGAAATACCGTAAACTCCTTAGAACAAGCGAAAATTAATACCTGAATTGACATCTTGACGAATAAAAAAAAATCCGCCACACACATGATTTATCCCATGCATATCCCATGCAATGTACTGACAGTGACTGCATTGCGACTGAGGATGAGAATGATTAACACTTCACATGAATGGATATATTTGAATTACTGATCTGATATATCCTGGAAATATTGTGCTTGCTGTAGGTAGGTGAAGTTTAAATGCATGTAAGATCATACAGTTGGAATTCTGTTTTTCTGAATGGCTCTCAACACCAGAATTGTCCCATAAAAGGGGGCTATAACGTGTTTGCCTAGAACTAGAAGGAATATTTCAATAGAAATATAATACAATTTTACTTTATACAAAAGCAAATTACTACACATCTTCCTTGTTGAGAGATTCAAAAACAACTAATAGAAACAGACATGGAAATCCAAATGGATAGCTGTACCAAATATAAAATATGATGTAAATGTAAAGTTTTGGTCCCATGTTTCATGAGCTGAAATTAAAGTTCCCAGAAATGTTCCTTACAGAGAAAAATCATATTTTGCTCAAATGGTGTACACAAACTTGTTTACATCCCTGTAAGTGAGCATTTCTCCTTTGCCAAGATAATCCATCCACCTGATAGGTGTGGCATATCAAGAAGCAGATTAAAATGCATGATCATTACACAGGTGCACCTTGTGCTGGGGACAATAATAGGCCACTCTAAAAGTTTTGTGCAGTTTTGTCACAAGATAGTGCCACAGATGTCTCAAGTTTTGAGGGAGCGTGCAACTGGCTGAGTACAGGAATGTCCACTAGAGCTGTTAACAGGATGTTCATTTCTCTACCATAAGCCAACATCCTTTTAGAAAATTTGGCAGTACGTCCAACGGACACACAACTGCAGACCAAAACCTCCACATCCGGCTTCTACACCTGCGGGATCGTCTGAGACCAGCCACCTTGAAAGCTGATGAAACTGTGGGTTTGCGCGACTGATAAGGTAAGCTCATCAGGTAAACTCATCTGCGTGCTCATCGTCCTCAACAGGGTCTTGACTGCAGTTTGGTGTCGTAACTGACTTCCATGGTCAAATGCTCACCTTCGATGGCCACTGGCACGCTGGAGAAGTGTGCTCTTCACGGAGGAATCCCAGTTTCAACTGTACCGGGCAGATGGCAGATAGCGTCATGTGGGCGAGCAGTTTGCTGATGTCAACGTAGTGAACAGAGTGCCCCATGGTGGCGGTGGGGCTATAGTATGGGCTGTCATAAGCTATGTACAATGAAAACAATTGATGGCAACTTGAATGCACAGAAACATCGTGGCGAGATCCTCAGGCCCATTTTCGTGCCATTCATCCGCCCGCCATCACCTTTTGTTTCAGCATGATAATGCACAGCTCCATGTCGCAAGGATCTGTACATAATTCCTGGAAGCTGAAAATGTCCCAGTTCTTCAATGGCCTGCATACTCACCAGACACTTTTTCCCATTGAGCATGTTTTGGATGCTCTGGATCGACGTGTAAGACAGCATGTTCCAGTTCCCGCCAATATCCAGCAATTTCACACAGCCATTCAAGAGGAGTGGGACAACATTCCACAGGCCTGATCAACTCTATTCGAAGGAGATGTGTCGTGCTGCATGAAGCAAATGGTGATCACAGCAGATACTGAATGGTTTTCTGATCCACACCCCTACTTTTTCTTTTGTTGGTATCTGTGACCAACAGATACATATCTTTATTCCCAGTCATGTGAAATCCATAGATTAGGGCCTAATGAATTTATTTAAATTGTCTGATTTCCTTATATGAACTGTAACTCAGTAAAATATTTGAAATGGTTGCATGTTGCGTTTATATTTTTGTTCAGTCTATATTTGGCTCAATTGACTGTAATACACCTATGCAGAAAGAAAGCTGTGCGTTCATCACTCAAAACAGTATATACAGTTCATTCAGACCACTTGACTTTTTCCACATTTAGTTACATTAGAGCCTTATTCTAAAATTGATTAAATAGTTATTGTTCCCTCATCAATCTGCACACAATACCCCATAATGACAAAGCAAAAACAGGTTAAGACATTTTTTGCAAATGTATTAAAAATCCCAAACTTTAAATATCACATTTACATAAGTGTTCAGACCCTTTACTCAGTACTTTGTTGAAGCAACTTTGGCAGCAATTACAGCCGTGAGTCTTCTTGGGTATGACGTTTCTCCCATTCTTCTGTGCAGATCCTCTCAGGCTCTGTCAGGTTGGATGGGGAGCGTCGCTGCACAGCTATTTTCAGGTCTCTCCAGAGATGTTCGATCGGGCTCCAGTCCAGGCTCTGGCTGGGCCACTCAAGGACATTCAGAGATGTGTCCCAAAGCCACTCCTGTGTTGTCTTAGCTGTGTGCTTAGGGTCGTTGTCCTGTTGGAAGGTGAACATTCGTCCCAGTCTGAGGTCCTAACCTGCTCCAGAGCGCTTTTCATCAAAGCTCTCGTTGTACTTTTCTCCGTTCATCTTTGCCTCGATCCTGACTAGTCTCCCAGTCAGTGCTGTTGAAAAACATCCCCACAGCATGATTCTGCCACCACCATGCTTCACCGTAGGGAAGGTGCCAGGTTTCCTCCAGACGTTACGCTTGGCATTCAGGCCAAAGAATTCAATCTTAGTTTCATCAGACCAGAGAATCTTGTTTCTCATGGTCAGAATCCTTTAGGTGCCTTTTGGCAAACTGTCATGGTTAATTACTGTAAGGTGAATGGCTAGCAACCTAAAGGTTAAGAATTAGAATCTCATCACCCTAATCCTAACCCCTAATCCTAAACCCTAGCCTAGTTAACGTTAGCCAACTACCTAACATTAGCCACCT
This sequence comes from Oncorhynchus clarkii lewisi, assembly GCF_045791955.1. Classification (NCBI taxonomy): domain Eukaryota; kingdom Metazoa; phylum Chordata; class Actinopteri; order Salmoniformes; family Salmonidae; genus Oncorhynchus; species Oncorhynchus clarkii. The sequence goes on from NC_092159.1 coordinate 46,137,299, forward strand.
CGCCAGAATTCGTAACACATCATACGTTTTGTAAATTCGTACCATATAGCATCTTTCACAAATTCATAATATATAATACGAATTGTAATTTGTAACATATCATATGAAATAGGTGATGGACATCCACAAATGAGTACATACCATACAATACGTAGAATATCATACTAAATGGAGTGTCCCGGATTTATGTGCAGAATAATACGAAATGTTCTGAGACCAGGTTTGGGAGGTGAACAAACGCCTGAAGATGACTGACATGAAGAATCAGGCGGAGGTAGAGGTGAAATATCCTCCTCCAGCGATGACCATGATGCCAGTGTGGGGAACAAGTCAGGCTAATCTATGAGCCACATTCACTCTCTAGTAGTTATATTATCTACTTGCATCATTTTACAGAAAGATGTAACAGATGTAATAGCCTACCTACAATGTCCTCAATTGTAGTTGGGAGGTTCACATTAATGTTTTTTTTTTTAAATATCCACAATTGCTCTAGCTGCAGAAAGCACAGCTGCTCTTCTTGCCGCATCCATGTCAGTTTTTCCAATAACTAACAGAAATGGAACATTCAACAAACTCTGTTGAAAACAAATCTAGTTAGCCGCGAGCGTTTGCAAACGGAAGCCTTGTTGAATGCACCTCTAGTTTTTTATACCTACAGCTGAGAAGATCGTCCAAAAAATGGAAGCTAGAGCACCTGTTTGGCACTACTAAACTCCTGACTGACAAACTAAGCACAGGTGACACACACCTGCTCAACACCATTACTGCTGAGATCACAGCTAAAGTTAAGAATGTGTTTAAGGGTCCCAGCAGTCTCAATGTAACAGTCAGCACTACCCTCAGCCTCTTATCGGAGGCTACTAGGAATAGGACTCCAACAGAAGAAGAGGACTTGCTGGCTCACTCAGACACTGTGAGGTGCAATGTCTCTCTCTTACACATTCAGATCTACAATGACACCCCAAAAAACAAAACCATAGACTTGCATGACTGGCAGCTCATTGATTGTGTTGTGAGCAAGGTAGATTTAATTTAACAAGTCACAGTGTTGAAAACGATGGCCAACCTCCATCTTGAACCAAGGCAGGTTTTATAATTTGTAACTTCTGTCCATAAGAGACTGTTGGTACACCGGGGAAACAAACTAGTCCTTCAAGATGTGGCTTTAGTGAGTCCAGATATTGGTATTAACTGAGTTTCTCCTCAAAATACATATTCTGCAGATTTGTAGGGAGGATCTACCCTGAAGCACAGATCAGACCAAAGCTCTTCACTCTGTAACAAGCTGTAGTTGAACACCTGCTTACCTTGGTTCTGGGCTTCGTGTCAAGAGCTCATATGAGAAGAGCATTTGTGACATCTGGCAATACTGTATCACCAGATTCATTTCACAAATGACAAGATGCCTGTCATGCTGTACGACGTTTAACACAAAGTTGTTCCCCCCAGAAAATAGCACGAAAATCGAGACCTTCATAGCAGACAGAACGGTGTTTGGTGGTGGTTAACATGATCACTCTGACATTCCAGCATTTTCCCAAGCTTCCTCCGACTCCATCGAAAGACATCAAGGCGGAGCAGGTAATTCCTGATGTGGTGATGGTACCAGAGCCCATCTCCACTCCACCATCTGTAGGTACAAACACCTAGCTGGCATCCCACCGTGGCTCCTCGAGACTGACAGTCAGTGCTGAAGCAGAAAGAGAGGGGCAGAGGGAGACATCCAGATCAGCTCAAATTGGGGTAAACAAAGTATGCTGACCACAAATGGAAAGGCCTTTTGGTTATGCTATAAATGGTATTAATCGAATCAAACATTTTGACATGTAATGCCATTGCTTTTCTTCTTTCAGTGGGCTGTGGCACAAACAATTTCCACAGACAACTCTGATGAGGAATCAGTTGATACCCAACCAAGTACTACTTGGTTGTAAACTGTGTCTTTCCTTTTTGTATTAATACACATTTTAACACTTCATCAAGTACCAGATACGTAGATTCATCCAATCTGTTTGACACTTAATGTAATTTGTAGGAGTTTGTCGCAAACCAAAGAGCTGGATCATATGCTGCTGTCCCAGCATTGTAAGGGCAATGAGCTGTTATCCCGGTTTCTGATAAAACTGTCGGAGCATGACACTTCATCACAATCACCCACATGTTCACCTCATTCAGGCTGCATCTGAACAGGGTTGGGGAGTAACGGATTATATGTAATCCGTTACATGTAAGAGATTACAAAAAAATGGTAACTGTAATCCGTTACGTTATCAGCAAAAATATTAGAATCAGATTACAGATACTTTTGAAAAACTAGATGATTACTTCGAGGATTACTTTTAAATTCAGAAAGGATGTTTTCTCAATGACATTCAAATCAATGTTAAGTTTGTTTCACCAAAGCGAGTCTGACCACAAGTCAGAGAGCACTATGATGACACACCAAATGTGTTTGATGGATCGCGGGAAAAGAGCAGGAATTGGCTTTTGTAGGCTACAGTCCAAGCTGTCTTCCAATGGTGCGACTGCATCCAAAGATTATCCAATTTGAATAAACACTTGGAGGTAAGGATGACAGCAGTGGTGTAGTCTAAGGCGATATTGATATCTACATAGCTCATTGATGTGAATCACACTGCTGCTCTCTCATTTAATCTGTTTGCGCCTTACTGGTTGTGGATGGGTGTTCACAAATCTAAATGTTTTTTTGAACCCAATAATGGTTGAATTCAATAAGTTTAGGCTGCCTATCAATCATTGTTTTTGAAACCAGTGGACATCCAGTGAAAAATGTGTCCTTGCAACAGCTGCATAGTGCGGATCCCAGCATATTGAATAAAAGTGGTGCTTTTATTGCTCAATCTAATTCATGCTGATAAAAAAAAAATCCATAGGCCTAATGGACACTTGCTCAAACTAGCACCCTTTTGATAGACTTAAAGGGGAAATCTGTAGTTGCTACATCCGTTTTTGACTTATGTATAGATCATTGATTCTTGAAGAATATAACTAATAAATGCCTCAGGAGTTTAGTTCAACTGTCACACTCCATTAGAACACAATATATGCTTGTTTTTCTCCAATGTTTGTAAACATTGTAAATGTGAACAAACACCATATAGCCTCATACGGTTAAAACAATTTTGGTATCATGGTCAGTCCTTGTATCCATAGCGGTCTATTCATCTCAGTGGTTACATTTCTCCAGGCCCATCCCTCATCTTTTTACCAAAACCGAGGCGGTGTCCGTATTGTTTCATCTGTGGATTTGCCCTTTAAACAGCTGCATATTATCAAGATAAAGTGTCACCAACAAAAAGGTAAACAATAGGCCTATAGTAAATGCAGCATTTGGCATTCATTTTTCACATGTAAATAGCACATTTCAGTAGTGCTCAAAGCATGCCATTCCATGAGCTCACCATTTATTTTTCAACTCAAATCAATGAGTCCAATCAACAAAATCAGAGTAGGGCTGGCTAATAAATCCTTAGTTTTGGGGTTATGCTCAGGTAAAATCATTTGGGTAATCTATACTTCCATATTTCCAAGTCCTATTCTTGAAGATCAAGGGGTAAAACATTTATTGGAATGACTGGAATTCTGACTTTGGTTTTAATGTTTATATGCAGTAGAAAGTGATGGGTTAGATAAGAAGCCTACATAGCCAACCCATAAAGAACAATTTAACATCCATATATGGCCAGCTATGTAAACTAACATTGATTTTTCCTACAATAGATGTGGTCCAATTGGTAACATACATTTGTCTTCCAATGTATTTTATGGGGAAAGTAATCTTAAAGTACTGAATGTAATCAGAATAAATTAGTTTGGGTAATCCAAAAATTGTTACCGATTATAATTTGACAGGTAGCTAGTTTTGCTGATTTTAAGGAACATTAGGATAAGCATAAGGACATTAAGGAAACATGTACTATGACAGATGTGGTTGTCCCACCTAGCCATCTTAAAATGAATGTAAGTAAGTCTCTCTGGATAGGAGCATCTCCAAAAGGACAAATGTAACATTTCATTGCACAATGTTGACTACAAATGTATTTTCTGAAATCTGTGAGGGCACTTAAGGTTAATAGAGAGTATCTTTCATGAAGTGAAATGCTTGGTCAACACACAATTTGCTTTGCTCCAAAATAAGTCCTTTATTGATACAAACACCACTTTCTTATACACTGTTCTGAGAAAAAAATGAAATAATCCCAACCACCAAATCTACTTTGACCAGAAATGTGATTGACATTTAAAATGTATTTCTAGTAACTTCCAAAATTATTTGTTAAAATTAAAACTACAGAAATACATCAAGTAAAACATTGAAAAATAAATGTCTAAAATTACAAACAAATACTTCAAACAAGCAGTTCTCCAGACCCATTGTAATGTGAAATGAAAATTTAAACAAATCCTCAGCCAAAAACAACATAGTTAACTTGTGTATGGACAGAAATAAAATCATAACTGGTGGTAAAAAAAAAAAAAGATGTCATTCCCTCTTTTTGAGTGGTAGTGATGGTGGGGAGGGGAAATTGGTGGAGTGCATACAAAGAAAATACAAGCTTGAACACTGACCAAACTGATGAAATAGACTATTTGATTCAGCCGTGGGGAACTGCCAACTAATAAGTCCAGTTTATTTCTTTAAAGTAAAGAAAATAACCAAATGCACGCAGACATGGAAAAACCAGGATAGCTACCATCACGGATTCAGTCTATCTGTACTGGTAGTTCATGGTGGGGTCTCCCCTGCCGTATCCTACTGGGTTGTGGTATGGAGCTGGATTTGCACCATAGCTCTGGTTGGCTCCTGCCTGTGCGTTGTAATTTGACTGATTTCCGTAACCTACGGAAAAGAGTAAGTTGATTAGATAAACTGTGGATAAAACAGTTTAGGTTACGGTGCACCTGTGTTCCCCTTTGCCGAGAATCCAACTTACCGTCGTAACTGTAGTCTTGGCTGGCAACAGCGCTGCCGGTCACCTGGCTGGGGTAGGCAGTGCTGTAAGGATAAACTCCTGCTCCTGCCTGGTTTTGATTGAAGGTCTTATTGCCTTGCCCATAGCCCTGGCCATACTGGTTATAGGCACTCTGACCAGGGGTGGTCTGGTAGGCCCCTTGGGCCCCTCCAACTCCTGGTGGTCCAGGGAAGGTTGACTTGGCCTCCTTTTTGACAGGGGCTTTGGGGGCTGGAGAAGGGCTGGAGTAGCCTCCATCATTCTGGTAGTATGAACTGTAGGTTCCTGTAGCTGTCACGCCTGCAGTGCTGGCCGCAGGGACTTCAGTAACGGTGCCAGCAGCCGCAGCTCCACCATTTGCTCCACTATTGTAATAATCTAAAAGAAAGAAGCATTAGATTAAGAGGGGGTTTTGTAGAGAGTTCTACTGCTGTCACACCCATGCTTGTAAAGGCACTAAGAATAATACATTGCATCTTCAAGAAAGTGAAGCGTTTCACTAAAATTGTAGTACCACATTATTGAATGGGATATCACATTTATTTTTTAAAAACATACAAGACTTTATTTTTTACTTCACAATCATAATGCAGAATGTCAAAATCAGTCTTGTGCAAGTATCAACAACGCCGTGGTTTTTTCATGCCTAACGGTGCCTCACATGTGAGGTAAATGAGGGGCATTGTGAATATTGTCATTTAAGATAAGACTAGCATGTAACCGCCATGATTTAGCAATTCTGACATTTGAATAAAAAACTGCAAATATCCAAAGCAGCCTTATGATCCCATAACAAAAGGCAAAAAAACAGGTTGACAATGAGGTGATTGATAATACATGTTCAGACAATGAAATGAAATAAGACCGTTCACATAAGAAATGTAACTTTTTTCCTAGACATTCAAGACAGATGGCCACAATGGGATCAATCTCCCCAGTCTGACCCACTCCAATGTGCATGTCATCACAGTGGGCCATTATCCATCAGCCAACCATAATGCTCTGGTCTCAATTCCACTAAGGAAAGCAGTCTATTGGAAAAGTGTGCCTGTGGCTTTTGGCATATCCAGGTGTCCAGGTACGTCCCAGGGTTGGCAGAGGGTATGGAAGCTGACCAAAGGCAACAAGCACTCACTGGCCTCCCATCTCTCTAGGCGTTGGGACATGAGTCGGAGCAGGTAAGCAAAGGGAGTTTTTTTCCCAGGGGAGTGATTGGAGTTCATGTTGCGGGAACACTATAGTTTGCTCCTCTTTCTCTACATTTTGTTTTGATTTAAAAGATTGGGATGATCTATGTAGCAAATTCGTGGTAGCCATAGCAGTCTGAGACAAAGTCACCTAAAGAATGAGACAGAGCAGAGAAGGAAAAATTGAATTAGATTGGTTTGTTTTTTGCCATAAAAAGTGGCATGTGTCAATGATTTGGTCAAATTGTTTTCAAACAGCTTTTTTTGTTTGTTGGGACTTTTAGATTTCTCTGCTCCGGTCACGCTCAAGAAGGTGTTTCCTCAGAACAGGCTGCTGGTAGGAGGGGTGTCTCTCATATGGGGGGGTCAAAGTGATATAGATTGAGTCCTGTGGCTTAACAAAGCAGAGAAATGTAAAATCATAATTGAACCAGGAATAAGAGCACTCCGGTTCCTTCTTTGATAGTTTGAATGTCATCTAAACAATGGCATACTCTACAAAACAAAAAGATACTTTGATTATAGATACAAAATAACTTTTCCCAGGTCTTGTCTTGTTGGGAACCTCCAGATGTATGCCACTAACTCTCCTCCAAGATGGCTAGGCATGTTGTGCTCTGATCAAACTACACTGCATTTCGCTACACTCGCATTAACATCTGCTAACCATGTGTATGTGACAAATAAAAATTTGATTTGAACTTCTGCTAATATTACAATGTGAGTAGAGTGAGAACCCCTCTTGTAATGTCCTCCTGATAAAGGTGGACATTATAGAGGTTGACCGATTAAAATTGGTATGGCCGATTACAAGTTTTCATAACAATCGGCGTCCAAAAGGTCGATTACCGATTATTGCCGATTACATTACAATCCATGAGGAAACTGTGGCAGGCTGACCACCTGTTACGTGAGTGCAGTGTCAAAGGGACCTTGTAGCTGCAACAAGCCAAGGTAAGTTGCTAGCTAGCATTAAATTGATCCTATAGAAAACAATCTTCACATAATCACTCGTTAACTACACATGCTTGACTATATTACTAGGTTAACTAGCTTGTCCTGCGTTGCATATAATCAATGCGGTGCCTGTTAATTTATCATCAAATCACAGCCTAATTCAACTCCGCCAAACGGGTGATGATTTAACAAAAGCGCATTAGTGGAAAAAGCACATTCGTTGCACAAATGAACCTAACCATAAACATCAATGCCTTTCTTAAAATCAATACACAGAAGTATATATTTTTAAACCTGCATATTTAGTTAAAATAAATGCATGTTAGCAGGCAATATTACCTTGAGAAATTGTCCCTTGCCACCCGTTCAACAAAAATACGGAATGGTTCCGTATTTCACTGAAACTATAAATGTTTTGTTTTCGAAATGATAGTTTCCGGATTTGACCATATTAATGACCAAAGGCTCGTATTTCTGTGTGTTTATTGTAATTACATCTATGATTCGATATGGTGGTAGGCAGCAGCAGGCTCGTAAGCATTCATTCAAACAGCACTTCTGTTTACTGCGTTTTGCCAGCAGCTCTTAGCAGTGCTTGAAGCACAGCGCTGTTTATGACTTCAAGCCTATCAACTACCGAGATTAAGCTGACATTACTAAAGTGCCTATAAAGAACATCCAATAGTCAAAGGTACAGTGCCTTGCGAAAGTAGTCGGCCCCCTTGAACTTTGCGACCTTTTGCCACATTTCAGGCTTCAAACAAAGATATAAAACTGTATTTTTTTGTGAAGAATCAACAACAAGTGGGACACAATCATGAAGTGGAACGACATTTATTGGATATTTCAAACGTTTTTTAACAAATCAAAAACGGAAAAATTGGGCGTGCAAAATTATTCAGTCCCCTTAAGTTAATACTTTGTAGCGCCACCTTTTGCTGCGATTACAGCTGTAAGTCGCTTAGGGTATGTCTCTATCAGTTTTGCACATCGAGAGACTGACATTTTTTCCCATTCCTCCTTGCAAAACAGCTCGAGCTCAGTGAGGTAGGATGGAGAGCATTTGTGAACAGCAGTTTTCAGTTCTTTCCACAGATTCTCGATTGGATTCAGGTCTGGACTTTGACTTGGCCATTCTAACACCTGGATATGTTTATTTTTGAACCATTCCATTGTAGATTTTGCTTTATGTTTTGGATCATTGTCTTGTTGGAAGACAAATCTCCATCCCAGTCTCAGGTCTTTTGCAGACTCCATCAGGTTCTTCCAGAATGGTCCTGTATTTGGCTCCACCCATCTTCCCATCAATTTTAACCATCTTCCCTGTCCCTGCTGAAGAAAAGCAGGCCCAAACCATGATGCTGCCACCACCATGTTTGACAGTGGGGATGGTGTGTTCAGCTGTGTTGCTTTACGCCAAACATAACGGTTTGCATTGTTGCCAAAAAGTTCAATTTTGGTTTCATCTGACCAGAGCACCTTCTTCCACATGTTTGGTGTGTCTCCCAGGTGGCTTGTGGCAAACTTTAAACAACACTTTTTATGGATATCTTTAAGAAATGGCTTTCTTCTTGCCACTCTTCCATAAAGGCCAGATTTGTGCAATATACGACTGATTGTTGTCCTATGGACAGAGTCTCCCACCTCAGCTGTAGATCTCTGCAGTTCATCCAGAGTGATCATGGGCCTCTTGGCTGCATCTCTGATCAGTCTTCTCCTTGTATGAGCTGAAAGTTTAGAGGGACGGCCAGGTCTTGGTAGATTTGCAGTGGTCTGATACTCCTTCCATTTCAATATTATCACTTGCACAGTGCTCCTTGGGATGTTTAAAGCTTGGGAAATCTTTTTGTATCCAAATCCGGCTTTAAACTTCTTCACAACAGTATCTCGGACCTGCCTGGTGTGTTCCTTGTTCTTCATGATGCTCTCTGCGCTTTTAACGGACCTCTGAGACTATCACAGTGCAGGTGCATTTATACGGAGACTTGATTACACACAGGTGGATTGTATTTATCATCATTAGTCATTTATGTCAACATTGGATCATTCAGAGATCCTCACTGAACTTCTGGAGAGAGTTTGCTGCACTGAAAGTAAAGGGGCTGAATAATTTTGCACGCCCACTTTTTCAGTTTTTGATTTGTTAAAAAAGTTTGAAATATCCAATAAATGTCGTTCCACTTCATGATTGTGTCCCACTTGTTGTTGATTCTTCACAAAAAAATACAGTTTTATATCTTTATGTTTGAAGCCTGAAATTTGGCAAAAGGTCGCAAAGTTCAAGGGGGCCGAATACTTTCGCAAGGCACTGTATATGAAATACAAATGGTATAGAGAAATATATTAATTCCTATAATAACTACAACCTAAAACTTCTTAACTGGGAATATTGAACCACCAGCTTTCATATGTTCTCATGTTCTGAGCAAGGAACTTAAACATTAGCTTTTTTATATGGCACATATTGCACTTTTACCTTCAACACTGTTTTTGCATTATTTAAACCAAATTGAACATGTTTCATTATTTGAGACCAAATAGATTTTCTTTATTAGATTTTCTTTATTATAAATTAAAATAAAGGTTCAGTCAGTAGCTTTGTAATTATTACAAATATATATAAAAATCGGTATCTGCTTTTTTTGGTCCTCCCAATAAATCGGTATCGGCGTTAAAATTATAATCGGTCGACCTCTAGTGGACATATCAAATAAAAACCAGACTAGAAGTCGGAAGACTATTCCAGGGATTGGAAGAGGAGGGAAAATCAATACTCACTATAGCCTCCAGAGTTTCCATTGTTCCCATATCCATAACTTCCATAGCCACCTGAGGAGTTAAGCAAACCAACCATTACATTTCTCAGTCGACATGAGATGTTGCCTACCATTTAATGTTGAAAGACAGTATTTACAGCATAAAGTCAATTCAGGTACAGAACACACAATAATTGCAAATAATACCTTCAGAAAGTACTCATACCCAATCCCAAATTTTCTTGTATTAGAGCCTGAATTCAAAATTGATTTTTTTTCTCCTGACCTGACAACCTACACACAATCACACATAATGACAAAAGAAAAACATGTTTGTGGACCCAAAAAATATATATACACACCCCTGGGTCAATACATGTTAGAATCACCTTTGGCAGCGATTACAGCTGTGAGTCTTTCTGGTTAGGTCCAAGAGCTTTACACACATGGACTGTACAATATTTGCATTCTTTTTAAAATTCTTCAAGCTTTGTCAAGTTGGTTGTTGGTCATTTGTTACATGTTGACCAGACCGGTCACGTCGCAAAATACATTTAGAAATCCATGTTATTCAATTATTGCGAGTGCCACCGAGCGTCTGCGTTGCCAAGGGCTAAAATAGAACTCATTTATTTTCTGACGCAAATCGCTCTGCAACTCATTGGTTATACCCACGTGGGTGATTGAAATATGAAATGTTTTGCCGGTCGTCGTGGTAATACAATGAAAGTTCAAAGATGAAAAAGCCTGGAAGGAGGAGAGATGACTAGAAACAATTTGGTTGGCCGTTTTGTGTGTGGATGAATTGTCGGAGTAGAGGACCTTGTGCATTTCAGGTAAAATAACAACTCAATGTTTATATCCCAGGACAAATTAGCTACAACAAGCTAGCCAAATAGTACAAATTAGCCATCAAGTGCAAGCAACCTAGCTAACCTAGCTACCTAACATGTTTAATGCTTTTCGACCTGTCTCCAAATTAATGTCATTGGTTCAGTTTGTTTTGATATTTTAACCTGTGTGTCATGATCGCGTTTGGTGTGGGGGGACAAAATTCATTTATGCACGGTAGCGCACAATTGCTAGACAGCTATTTTCAACTCTTGCCAAAGATTTACAAGCTGATTGAAGTCAAATCTGTAACTAGGCAACTCCGGAACATTCAATGTCTTCTTGATAAGCAACTCCTGTGTATAGCTGGCCTTGTGTGTTAGGCTATTGTCCTGCCATCGTCTCCCACTGCCTGATGGAAAACAGACAACCAGGTTTTTTCTCTAGGATTTTGTCTGTGCTTAGCGCCACCCAGTTTATTTTTTTATCCTGAAAAACCCAGTCCTTAAAGATTACAAGAATATCCATAACACTGTATTCAGGACAAAAAGTGAATTGCTTTGCCACATTTTTTGCAGTATTAGTTTAGTGCCTTGTTGCAAACAGGATGCATCTTTTGGAATATGTTTTACTCTGTACAAGCTTCCTTTTCACTGTCAATTAGGTTAGTGTTGTGGAGTAACTAATGTTGATCCATCCTCAGTTAGTCCGATCACAGCCATTAAACTCTGTACCCGTTTTAAAGTCACCATTGGCCTCTGAAATCCCTGAGCGGTTTCCCTCCTCTACGGCAACTGAGTTGGGAAGGATGCCTTTATCTTTGTAGTGACTGGGTGTATTGATACACCATCCAAAGTGTAATTAGTAACTTCAACATGCTCAAAGGGATTACTTTTTGAAATAATTTTTACACCCATCTACCAATATGTGCCCTTCTTTGCAAGGCATTGGCAAACCTCCCTGGTCTTTGTGGTTTAATCTGTGTTTGAAATTCACTGCTCAACTTAGGAACCTAACAAATAATTGTATGTGTGGGGTACAGAGATGGGGTAGACATTCAAAAATGTGACATTGAGGTAATGTGTAATGCCAATGACAAACTATACATTTAATCAATTTTAAATTCAGGCTGTAACAAAACATGGAGAAAATAAAGGGGTGTGAATACTTTGAGGGCACTGTAGGTAGCATATAGCTCTGTTTTACCTTGTCCATAGCTGCCACCATTATTGAACCCTCGGCCCCTCCCCCTGCCACGCCCTCTACCCCTGCCCCTGGGAGTGGCTGCCGGGTCACCAGTCGGGTCACCCATCATGCCAAACCCATGCTGTTGGGAGAAAACACAAGGACTAAATGGACAGACTGGTCAGCAGCAACCATCATTACTCAGCTAATATATTTTACAAACAACAGCAAGCAAAGAGAGGAAGGCAGAGGGAATCTTACCATTGGGAGTTTCTTCTTCTTGGCTGCCTCAGTCACAGAGCCCTCTGGGAAGAGTTTGTCCAGGGCTGCCAAGGCAGCATAGGCCTTGGCCACCTTCTTATTGGAGCCAGTCCCTTGGAACTTCTGTTCGTCTATCTCCACCTGGAACAGGGGGAAAGACCGGTCAATACATAGACAAGAACAGAATAAAGCATGAGACACATAATTTGTGTCAAAGCCAAGCTCGTGTTGTTATTGTCAATGTTTAAAAAGGACAAGTCCACTTTATTTGAACCAAATTTCTATTTGAATGTTGGTATAGAAGTGTCCAGACACTGTTTGAAAGATGTACCTCACCAATATACTTCCTTGTTGCTCATTCTGCAGTATGGGAGCCACAGATATACATGAACAAAGCTCCAAAAACACCCCAATGTAATGTTAGAAATGACAAAGCTCTCAGTATAGTGATGCAGGGGTAAATACTCAAAACACAAAAAATAAAAATAGACACCTCTATAAAATTTTAATAAAATCGAGATTGGTGCAAATAAAGTAAACTTCTTCATTCATTGAAGCAGCTAGATATTTACTGTTAGATCCTAAAGGCATCAGTCTGGTTTCAGGGTGGATGGGCACATCGTCCACGCCTGAGACACTTACCTCCATGACGAAGCGTTTGTCGTGGCTGCCTCCGGTCTCTGAGATGAGCTCATACTTGAGGCCGCGCCGCTTCTCATTCAGCTCCATCACAGGGTTCTTCCCATGTTTGGTCAGGATTGGTCCCTGTTGACGAGCACTCTAAGACAAAGAGACAGACATTTTAATTTCTCTGTAAACAAGTGCAATACAATAAACTGGAGTCAAAACCGAGCCTAGTGTCCAAAAACATGGTTTTGAGTTCTACTCCGAGGACCCATACCTCTGCACCGTCTGTGGCCTCCACGCTGTCCGCCCCTGTGGCTGCGGTGTCCATTGCGATGGGAGTGATGCAGGGTTTCACCTCCTCCACAATGGCCGTTGCCACCTCAGTCTTCACTGGCTCAGCAGTCTTCAGCTCCACACCTGTGGGGAGGCCCATGTCCTGGAGGACCTATGATTGGGCCAGGCAGAAGATTGGAAAGGAACATGTGAAGCGCAGCAGACAATAGTTACAATCTTCAGATTTAATGACAACACACCAAATGCTTAGAACATATACCACTTACCCCGTACATCCACATCCACCCACTCACCTTGACAGCAACGTGAAGCTTGGCAGTGCGTTTGGATGGGCCTGAGGCTTCAAAGCTCTTGCTGTCCACCTCAACAGCCATGGTGAAGACTGGCACGTGCACCGGGCCAGTTTGGGAGAGGAGTTTATACTGCAGGCCAGGCTTCAGCTGGTTCAGCCTCATCAGAGCATTCATGGCCTGGGGAGGCTCCGACTTCTCATCTGGGGCTGGGGGGAGTGAAGATAAGGATTCTTTTTTTTTAACTGCCACTAACACTGAAGAACTGTGCTGAACAGGAAGAACTTGGCAACACCTACATTTCTTTTGCAACTTCTTTTTCTTCTTGTTTGGACTTTTGTCCTCCCCTCCTTCCTCCTCCTCGATGGGCCTCTTCATTGGTGGGGCGTAGGTTGTACTGGGGGGGATTTGGACTGCAACAAAAACACAGGGACTGCTGAGCCTTTCCAAAATATGGACACTAAATTGTATGCACATGTCTGCAGCCTGGCTTACCTGTATAGTCAATTGGGGTCTCGCTCCTGGGTTTCCGGGGCATTTTGGAGGGAAGGGGGTCCATCCCTAGCACTTTGTGAAGCTGTCCGAAGGCAGACAGCCTTAAGGCATGCTGAAAACAGATGAACAGGTGGTGATTTTTTCCATTCACTACAGCAAACAGGGTGTAGATAAAAAAAATAAAAAAAATGGTGGTATCCAATTGGTAGTTAGTCGTCGCATCGCTGAAACTCCCGTACGAACGCGGGAGAGGCGAAGGTTGAGAGCCATGCGTCCTCCGAAACACCACCCAACCAAGCCGCACTGCTTCTTGACAATGCCCACTTAACCCGGAAGCCAGCCACACCAATGTGTCAGAGGAAACACCATACACCTGGCGACGGTGTCAGCATGCATGCGCCCGGCACGCCACAGGAGTCACTAGAACGCGATGGGACAAGGACATCCCTGCCGGCCAAACCCTCCACTAACCCGGACGACGCTGGGTCTCCCGAGCACAGCCGGCTGCGACAGAGCCTGGACTCAAACCAGGATCTCTAGTGGCACAGCTAGCAACTGCGATGCAGTGCCTTAGACCACTGCGTCACACGGGAGGCCCTGTGGATGTAGATGTGACTCACCTGGGCACTCTGTGTGAGGTCCTCCCTCTGCTGGAGGTCCAGGTGGCCAATAGCATCTGTCAGATCCTTCTCACATGGATCACAGATTCCAGCACCATCTAAAAACAAACAGGCACATTTTTACAATCTTTTGGCTTGTGATGTGGAATTACTACTATATATATTAAGCAGAGGTGGGAGGACATGTCCTCTCCGCTCTTTGAGACTACTCACCAGCCATGAGGATTCCAGAAGCCAGACACTCCAAAACTCTTCGCAGAGCCTCTCCTGCCCCCATTGGCCGGTTCCCTGTGCCAATTGCCTTCTCACACAGCAGCTCTATTGGCTAGAAGGGGTGAAGGGAAGATGTTTGAATTTCTAGATGTTTGGCAAATTGGATAAAAAGGCTGTAAATAAGAAATTGTTGCAGTTTGATGTACTAAGCCCCTTAAAATAAATTCCCATCTTACACATCAAACCTGACCACTGTAATTAGCATGACATTTCTCAAACAAAATTTGCATTCGAACCACCAGCTGGCAGAAAATGCTTCTGGTGACTAACCCATCCATGCAGTGGGGCCCAAGTGCGGACGCGGGAGCACAAGTCCCTCAGGATACGGATGACGATGACGCAGGACCTCAGCCCATTGGCCCTGGCCTGGAGACACAAGCAGGGAGGGGGAGGAGGGAAAGGGAGCCTTAGTCAAACAAGAACTCACAAAAACACGAAGACGCAGCTACATCAAAAAGCCACACAGACTAACGGCTCTGCTTTGTCATTATTGTGGTACAGAATGGGAAGAGTGCAGTATGAATCTGATATTTGTTCTGTCTGCAGATGTGGTTATTGAATTCAATGTACAACTCCATGTGTGTGAAATAAAAAGCAGATTTGATCAGTGGTACAGTAATAGGCATGACCGAGTGGTGATTGAGCAATTGTGCTTCTTGCAGCTCCGTATCAAAAATGTGTCAACTTGTGATTAAGAGGGAGAAGGGGAGTCAATGTAAAACCAAATGCTGACATGGAAAAATGTAGGACAATGACAGTATTTATAATGTGCTTAGTTTAATGAGTGGTGATACACCTTACAGTAGCTCTAAAGGTTATTGTATGGGGTATACCAGGGGCCTCATTTATAACCATTGCGTGAATTTAACAGTAAGTATGTGCGTCATTTCTGAAAAGACTGCGCACGGACAAAAGGATTTATACAAACTTTGCGCATGTCAAACATATGCATTTTCCCCGTTAGAAATCAGACCGGTCATAATTATTTTTAAGTGTGCGCGTTAACAAGCAGGATAACTCCACCAGAAACTCCCATATTTCACATTTTATGGTGACAATAATGCCCTCATTTGCTGTATACTACTATTGGAATTAGGCAAAGACAGCATCTAAAGGGAATAGCAATGGTGATCTTGATCAAATGTCTTGTGTTGGCAGAATGTTCTCTTATGCTGTATCTGAAAGACAAAATGAATTGCAAATTGTGGACCTGTAAGCAGATCGTTGAATGCAATAATGTTTTGCATCAACTTCTCCCCCACAAACTTAAATATGTAGCAATGCCCGCAAGTTCTGAAATAATATCTACTCTGAATTTTTTTTTTTACCTACCATAGGCCTACACACTTCAATGCAAAAGATCAACTGCCTGTTCACCTGTAAATTCTCCTGTTGGATGCATAGACTAAAAACATGACATTATAAATAGCACTTCCAATTGGCCCAAATGAGAGGTGTTATGGTCATTTGTTATATGGCTACTTCAGGAATATAAACTCAACAGTCTTAACATGGCCAGAAAAGTTGAGGAATGTATTATGCAAATGGTTATGATGTATGTTTTATGCTTCTAAATGAAAAGTCTACAGTATTCAGACGTAGGCCTAGCCTACAAACGTCAATGAAAAGGTGAACAGTCTGTTCTACTGTTAAACGGCATTTTGGAATGGATCACAGAGCAAAATACAGTAGTAAATAGATAAGCTATTTCAAGTAACGTAAGTCAAATTCAACGAGCGATGGGAAGAATGGTAGCCTACACTAACTTGTTGTAGGCCTATAGACCATTTTGCGAGTAGCCCTTGAGTCAGAAAAGCTGAAGAATTTATTCTGCAATGATCATGTGAGTGAAATGGGATTTTATTTTAGAATTCAAAGAAAATAAAAACATTTAGCTCTTCTCGCTAAATGGCTGATTTTGGCATTATTTTTTTAGCTAGGCCACCCGTTTGTTATGAGTAGGAGTAATATTCCCCATTAGCACAAGGCTACCACTTCCACCTTGCAATGTAATACTTCAACCACCAGAAACTGTGCTTATGCATGGTCTAAAGTTCGCGGGAGGAAGGCACATTCACAGAGTTAATTTTTTAAAATTAATACCAACTTTGGTGCACGCATGTTTTGGGGCGTATTTTGTGCGTAAGCAACGTCTATAAATGAGGGCCCAGAAGACTGACGAGTGAACGTACATTTCTAACTAAGGTGCAATATTCCTTTTTTGTGGCACACAGAAAGCTGAAACAGCCAGAGCATGGGGGATTGGAGCCTACACACTCTACAAGCTAAGGCTGCAGAGATGGAGCGCTTACAGTTAAGAGCGAGAGATGACAGTTCACTATGATGACTAAGAATCAACATAGTCCACAACGAGGAATCAACCTCAACACAATGATGGTACAGAAAAGGGTTGTCGATTGATAGATTGATAATATTTGAGAAATATTGCACCCGAGTGTAGCAAGTTAGTTCCACATCTCTGATCAAAATTAAGCTGTGGTTTAAGACAACGGTTGCTTTGAGGGGATTGTTGAACGTCCTTTCTAAAAGCAGCATTGAACATTTTCAATGACACTGCAATCAAACCTGTTAAGTCAGCAGAGCATCTCTACAAGGTAATGACAAAGGTTTCCTTGGAAACGCTATAAAAACCACAGAGTAAGAAGTCTACTACAGGTGATAGATACACTTCGAAAGGACATTTAAAAATAAAAACACAGAAAAAAACGACCAAAGAAAGAAACTGCGTCAAATGGAAAAAAACTACTTTAAGACAAATAAAGACAAGATGCAAACCTGGAACCACTTGGCGTGGCGAAGAGACGCCAAGGCAGTAAGGCATTTCTGCCTGTCCAGAACATCCGGTGGATCGTTGACTGATAGCGTTTCTATTGGCGGGTGGAATAAGAAGACAAGGTACAGTTTGACCAAGGGGGGTTCTGTCACACGGCCAGGGGGAGTAGGCAGCTTTCCCAAACCACAGGCAGGACGGGGAAGGGGAGGGGGACCCCCCCACCTGGAGAACTAATAGTCTGAACCTCTCAGTGAAACTGCAATTACACTAAAGATATGTAACTTCAACCCACTTCAGAAACTGTTGTTAAGTGGGTGATTTCTTAAGATAACTCCCAGTAGGCCTATATGGAGAAAAATGTGTATGGATGTAAGATTACAGTGGGAGTGAATTATCAAAAGGGAGGTTGTCTCCATTATGTTAACTCAATGTCAACTCGTATGCCTCAGCCCAGTTATGAAGTCTGAGTGCTTTGCTATAACAATGAGAGGTAGAGCCCCTCCCCTTCACCCCTATACTGGGTGTACTGCTTAGCCCCTTCCGAGACAGAGAGCGTCCAGTTGGTCAAAGGTCCAGCGTCCCTAAAAATTGACAAACTAGAAGGCTTGACAGAGAGAATCAGATGCACAAAATTATCAAAACAAGTCCACACTGCAGCAAAACTGATGGCCTTCAAGAGCCAAACTGGGCTTCAATGTTGACACAGTTATAGATAAGGCTAGGTTGATGCCTGTTGGGTACATCCAACTTCCTGTTTAGAACGTCTGAGGGGGAACATGGGCCGCCACCGACTAGTATCCTTTCCCATAATATACAGTGCCCTCCGTAATTGGGAAAGCAAAGCATTTTGTCTTCTTTTGGCTCTATAGTCCAAAAGTTTGGATTTCAAATCCAACAATGACTACGAGGTTAAAGTGCAGACCATCAGCTTGTGTTTGAGGGTATCTATACCGGGTGAACCGTTTAGTAATTACAGCACTTTTTGTACAAATTCACTTGTGTATAAAAGTAGTAAAAAGTTTAGTATTTGGTCCTATATTCATAGCATGCAATGACTACATAAAGCTTCTGACTCAACATTTGAATCCTACAGACGAAGAACCATATATGTGACAATTTTTCCATTTTAAGATAATCAGTTATTTTTATATTATTAATTGTGTGTACCACATTAGGTGTTTTATGGTTGACAAATAATTCACCATACCCATATCTTCCAACAACAATTTATATTTTTTTGTTATTTCAAAAAATACTTTTTTTATTGCCGTTTTAATTTTAAGAATGTGGAAGAACAGTATATCTCCAGTGATGATTTCAGTTTGTGGAAGAACAGTATATGTGACATTTTGCATGACTCTTGTAAGATGTCCTTTTTTAACACCTGATATGATGTTTTAAGTACTTTCAAGTACAGATGCCCTTCATGTAAATAATTTAAATGCAATATGTAGTTAATTCATTTGTATGGAGGTTCATTTAAAGGTGGTCTATCAACTTTAGCAATGATGACTTTTCTTAAAAGTTGAGTCATGAAATCTTAGTCTCATTTAAAATGAAGCCCTCATTGTGAACATACCATAGAACTACAAAACACTCCCAATCTATACACGGAATGAGTTTGTATTGCACCATTGTGGAACACAGCACTTTTAGAGTTAACGTTAATGTACGTATCATTACTGTCAAAGTTAAACTATGCAAGTGTTCAATATAGCTATTATAATAATAGGCGTTTTGTCTTATTTCTAACCTGTTCTAAGCCGGAGAGAATCAACGCTTGTTGTTTCTCGTATGGGACAGTGTAGAAACTGTTGAACAGATGCAGCTTGCGCTCATCAGTCACTTTCCACACTCCTTTCTGCACGTCGTGGAACACGCTCTTCCCTGCAGGATACAGTGTAACTAGCTAGCTACTGTAGCCATGTCGAATCATCCGGTGGATGGAGAAAAAGTAGCTACCTATGTTTCTTCTATAATCTAGCAATAACATTTGTAACGATAATGTATGAGTTATTAGCCAACGAACTTTAGCTAATATGTTTTCTCTATAGTTACAAATTAGACAACCCACAACATACATGTTAGTTACTCTACTCTATAGCTAGCTAGCTTGATTGTTTGATATACGGTTCTTCCACATACCTCTTTTGGACAGCTTTTCCCAGTTTTTTCTTGACCCTTACGATTTGTATAGGGTTTTCCCGCATCACGTAAGATCTTCCTTTGCCTGTCTTTACATTCTTTTTGTTTTGTTTTAAGTTTCTTTCCCACATTTCTGCGATTTTCATCAGCAACAGAAAGGTTGTGCGCTTGTCCGTCCATTCTGAGTGGTGCACATAAACAGTTATTCCACGAGAGCCTATCTATAAAATTAAAATGATTGTTAATTAGCGCGTGGAAAGCTTGTGAAAAGGGTTCACTATAGAAAAAGGGTGTCCAATAATGATTGTTCATGTATATCTCATTTTTTTTGTAAATGTCACATAAATGGTTCTTCGTCTGTAGGATTAATTTGTTGGATGCATTTTCTGTTTGTTTTGGTTGTGTTTCAGATTATTTTGTGCCCAATAGAAATGTATGGTATATAATGTTGTGTGTCGTTTTGGAGTAACCTTCATTGTAAATAAGAATACGTTTCTAAAACACTTCTACATTAATATGGATGCTACCATGATTACGGATAATCCGGAATGAATCATGAATAATGATGTGAGAAAGTTGGAAGCACAAATACACTGCCAAGACATGCTTACCTCTCACAATTACAGGGGAGGTTAGCATTTTTGGGGTGGTATGATATGTGTATCTAACTTCAACAAATAATTATTCACGATTATTTCAGGATTATCCGTAATCATGATAGCATCCACAAGCTTGATGTAGTCATTGTGTGCTATGAACATGGGACCAAACACTAAACGTATTACTACTTTAATACACAAGTGAATTTGTCCCAATACTTTTGCTCAGGGGGGACTATGTACAAAAAGGGCTGTACTTTAACGGTTCACTGATATGGATGAAAATATCCTCAAATTAACGCTAACAGTCTGCACTTTAAGCTCATGGTCATTGATTTCGTATCCAAAATGTTGAAGTATAGAGCCAAAATTTAAAATGCTTCACTGTGCCAATAATTACAGAAGGCACTGTAGGTATTTATTGCATTAATTGAACTTATGACTCCCTTTGTGTCGGACATACCCCCATGTATTGGATTTACAAAGACTGCGATCACAGTTGTCCCCTGATTTTGACTGTGACTGGGAGAAGTGACATTCAGCCATGCAGAGCCAAAGAGCCCCTGGCGTTATCTGTAACCCGTGTCCTCCCTGCTGATGAACATCAGTCAATAGCCCACTGCTGGGTCTAGTAACCAGAACACTTGACAACACTTTGCAACTCATTTTTGCTGCAATGCAAACCGTTCATCAGTGTTCAGTGTAAAACATGCAAACAAAGTGGTGTTTGTTTTTTTGTTATTCTCAGTAAGCCTTCATATAGTTAATGTCTGGACTCCATAGGGAATAGAAAACCCTTTTCAGTCAGTAACTAGCCTTTCTATACTGTGTATTGGGCCATCAAAAATGTACATCACATTACATGGAACTACGAGAGTCTAAAGAGCTATAAACATAGCATGGTTTCATTACATGACAGGTCCCACATATCCCCTAGCTCCATTGATGGCCCAATAAACAATATCTGTCTAGACTGGCTGCCTGCCTGTTTAGTCTCCCTGCCTAAGGGGGCGCTAGTGAACCATCTGCCCCTGTGTGGCAGCCTACCTCCGGCAGCCTGTTTCTCCACCTCCTCGCGGACCAGGGGGGACGTCATGTTGATAGTCAGGGTCAGGGGAGGCTCCTTGGTGCTCTTGATCACGATGGTGGCTTCACGGATGACCTGAGTGACCTCATACTTGTCCTCTGTGATGGTCTGCCAGGTAGAACAGGAGGGATTGTTAATACAATAGCCATGTAGTGGCTATCCCGCCAAACAGTCGAGGTCATGTACCACCAAGTAAAAAAACTAAAAAAAAACATTTGCTACCGAATTCAGTTGTGACTATTCCTCCCAAATGAACGCATCACCCCACAACTGAAATGATGCAGGAGAGTATATTCCCGAAAGGTCAAATTCAACTTCACAAAGCCAACTCTATATGAAGACACAGAAAACACCAGTAGGTAAATGGACTCACCTTGAGTTGCACAGCCAGGTTGTCTGCCACATTCTTCAGCAGGGTGATGGTGGGTTTGTCCTTGCACAAAAGCACCAGCTCCAGGTCTAGGTCCCCCTTCAGCAGCAAGCCCTTGGCCACCAGGCCCACCCTCATCACCCCACGCAGGGACCGTGTGGCCTGTTCCGACACCTTGGGCTCACTGGAGACATGGGTACCCAGGTCAATTACTTTTGAAACTTAAAGCTGAAAGTGATGCTGCCTTCACCAACACTCCAGCCTTGATGGTGCAAAACATATATCAACGCAACTGACATTTTGTACCCCATGCACCATTTTGAATACAATTTCACACTCCCTTACCTTTCTTTATCGGACTCGGTTCCGTCTGGCTCAGACTTGACCACCTTCTCCTGCTCGTCCAGCCAGTCGGAGACAGCCTTGAGGGCACGCTCGGTGTGGGACACCATGTTCTGCACACCCTCCAGCTCCTCCTGTGTGGGGTACACAGCGGAGTGCTTGGCCATCACGTGGCGGTCGTCATTCATGAAGATACGCATGGAGCGGTGGCGCAGGGGAGGAGGCTGGATGGGAAAAGAGGAGTTATTTTAAGGAATTACCTTCAGCAGGTCACAATTGTAGTCAGTAAGTGGCTTTGATAGGAAGAAACAGTCAATGAGATAAATCCACCCCCCCTGTAATGCTCAAAATACAGTAATGACTAACAAGGACTATTTCACTATGTCAAGCTTTCACTGTCCATACATACGCATCCATGGACTACTGCTGGGTGAGAGTCATACCCAATTAGAAGAGTGCAACCAAGTGCAAGCAGGAGCATGTGTTCCAAATGCCCAGGGCAGTTTTGACTGGCAGCAACCTGAATTACCCTTAGTGGACATTTGATGGAACTGATTTTTTTTTAGGTCTACTTATATACCACGTCCTTGTTAACTTACAAATAATCTTCTCAATCAATTATGTCAGAAAAATACAGTTGAATGTTTGCAGAGGCAAATTATTATGGTGGTGAGGCTAGTAAAATGTAAGCGCTCCATGTTCACTACCAAAGAGAAACAGTTTACACAAAATAGCCTTCCTAAAAATGAGTGTATAAGAAAAGCGGTACCATAGTTGCTTTAGAGTCTTCGATCCTGTGTATATGGCAGTGATACAAGAACAGGTCCTTCCTGAGACAGAACACCAACACTGCTGCTTCGTTCTGCTGACAACAAAAGGGACATGTTTAAAATTAGCAAAGCAATAAAAAGGCCAGATTCCCCTGGAATAGCAATGTCATTTTATTGATAATATAAAAACATGGTATTTAAGGGTAACAGAACATAGGGATTTCTTTGAACAGACCTAAGGATGCGCCTTCCTAAAGTGAAGGGTGGCTTTGCATGACAAGGGAAATTCCATGCTAACGGAATTACACGGAGACACCAATTTTTCACTTTAAAATGTATACCAAACAAACCATTGACTTCTAAGTTTAACAACAACTATGCACATTGACTGCTTTAAACAATTTACACAGGAGTCTCAGCATAATTCAGATACCATGGAATTGCCCATAGGCTAAGTGTGCTGATCCGGCAGTAACATGGGTGTTCCTACTGCAGCCTGTTGCAAACCTGGGTTGTGTTCAGTAGGCACGGAATGAGGGAGGGGAAAAAAATAGGACTCAATGAGCACTGTTATTGGACAAGGTTGCGCCTCTGCTTCAAAATGTTTCTCCCATTTGAGCCTCACTGTATAAAACTCAGCGCCAAAAGTGTTGATTTAAAAATGGGCAGCTCCATCATTGTAGGACTACAGATGAGCAGGACACCTGTCGCATTCTTCCTCCCAAAAATAAAAGATGGGAGAAGTTGGACCAGGGCTGAAGCAGTGCCAGGACAACTGTAGCACAATCCTTAGGGGCACCAACAGCATCTACTTTCAAAACACTGATTCAATCAGTTTGATTATGAATCAGTTCTGCAGGAGCAGATGCCAGATATGTTAGTGACTAAAACGTAGCTCTACCAAGGAAGATAAATTGGGCTACTGCCCCTGTATACCAGTATGACTCGGAGAGCAATAACGACCTTAAAAAAACATGGTTCTTCAGTTAGCCGTTGAGTTTGAAATTAACATTTCAGAGCCCATGTACAGTCTGGAATGATATGGGTATCAGTTACCAGACAGACCTGCAGTAAATGCAGTCCTAAAGCCAAAATGCATTTAACACATGAGCACACTGCAGTTAAAATCTATGAACGGTTCATTGCAGTTGACATCAATTATAAACTGACAGTACCCCACGGCTTGAGCCGCTCAGTTCTGACAGTATACCTGGCTGAGAAGTCATCCAAGGTACACAACCAAACTGATCATTTCTATCATGTGTCAAATCCCTCCATTCAGGAAACTAGCTACACATTGTAACGGCAGCGATATGTGAATGCTTCCATACAGCCGTTACACCTTAGCTAGTGTAAAACAGCAGGAGCAATTTTTCAACTAACATTTACAAAGCGATAACTTCCCCAAGTCTCAACTTACCATAGTCTTCTCCAGACCCATCACTAGTTGCAGGAGAAACATTTGAAGGATGGAGAACAAGACTCACCTTTTTTGGAGTTTTATTTTTTAAATTTCAGAATAAAAATAATATTTACTCAAAAAGGGTTTTGGAATTGTTAGCTAGATTACTTGTTGGTTATTACCGCATTGTCAGAACTAGAAGCACAAGCATTTCGCTACACTCGCATTAACATCTGCTAACCATGTGTATGTGACAAATAAAATTTGATTTGATTGTTTTCCCATCATCCCGCGATTCAGCATATACCCTTTTCATGGCACGCTTGGTTCAATAGCTATTGATGCAGGGTTCATAGACAGTGAAAAGCCAAATTAAAAGGACTTAAGTACTTTAAGCACTAATATTTATTTTCAATGACCATCAACTTGTAATAGTTCCTATTATGCAATAATTTCTAGTTGCCACCAGATAACCGTGTATCTCCACAACCTCATGAAAATAAAACCTGCAGCTTACATCACTACCTTAGAAGTTCTACTCAGTGTTGTTTCACTACATACATGGTGGTAAGTGAGTAGAAACGTAACTTGAGTAGTGATGAGCAGGGGTTGACATGCCTAATGGCATAATTTACTACACAATTCCAGCTTAATGACTATTGTATTTTTATTGGGCATCTACTACTTAATAGCTACGAAGAAGTGTCTTGCTTCTGACTGGCTGCTTTAGTGTCGCTATTTGGAATGGCTGTGTGAGGAAAACGGCATGCGAACGGCAGGAGCCTGTGAATGAGGCGATTGGCAACAAAGGTCTGGAGGTTGTTGCAGAGGAAAACATCACAACGTAGAACTGGCGCCAGTGCAGGATGCAGCGTGTGCCTTTCCCCCTTCAGGGTTCATTCACCCATGCTTGCAATGTCAGTGATGCATTTGTTGCACTTTACAGTGTGGGTTGGTTGGGTCCAGTAATGTAAAAAAAAAAAAGGTAAATTGTTGGTCCCATGTTTCATTACATGAAATAAAAGATAACAAAAATCCAGCAATGCACAAAAGGCAGGATTATATCTAAATTTGCCTGCCATTTTGGCATTTCATAAACATGAGCATCTTCTGTTCTATTATTTTAATTTAAGTACTTATCCAAGTACCAACTCGAGAAATTCCAGTGGTTTTCCAGAGTACCAAATTCAAGTACTTTAAGGCACCTTTTGCAAACCCCGTTGAGGAGAGCAAACCGAATAATCCAACACAAATCTAACTTTACATTGGTGCTGAACGAACCATATACCTACTGCTAAATCTAAAAAGTTGGGTAAACAGTACTTTCCTGTGGATATTTTGTCTCAAATTTCAAGCAGCTGAAGGACAAACCACTCTGACGGTGGTTTGTCGGTAAAGTGTATATGTAATTGTATTCAACATTGTGGCCTGTCAGGATCATTTACATAATCATTTGCTACCCAGGGCCTAGCCAGCAGATCCGACCCACTTGCTTAGTGGCACTAGGGTCGGACAGGCTTCCTGTCTAGATTAAGACACTGTGGAGCCGGCACAAAATATGGTTTGGGAAAACACCTCAATCTTGGGATGATAACTGGTTGTACCACAAATTGTCCCATTATCCCAACTGTTACACCAAGAAGACCGAATGACTGCTTGATTTTAAGTAAACTGATGTTTGTCCTAATGTTAGCTTGCAGTAGCCATTATGGATTTGCATGTCACCTGAACAACAAAGGAGCCAATTGGCTGACACTGATATTCCAAAATGGCTGTTGTGGCTTATGCTACCTAACCCGAGGAAAAATACACTTTTTCTGAAAAAAACTACCAGTTGATAAATAATGTGACAATTCAGCATACAGAGCTATATTTTGCGCAGGCTCTGTGGTGTCTTTATCTACACATGAACGCTGTCTACCCCTAGTCAGTGTTGCTGTAAGCAAGTGGGTAGGACCTGCTGGCTAATAGAATTCTTCCAGTCGCCATTTTAATTTCAAACCTCAATTCAGTGCGCCAGTCTGGAATATGCCCCCTGCACGAGTCACATCACAATTAGACTGCTAGCTATGTGGATATAGCTAGATAGTTACATATAAAATGCCATATGCGATGATATTGTGATAACTAGCCAGTTAGCTAGATAACGTTTCATGAGATTAGCTAGCGTGGTAAGCACAAGATGGTCGTGTCCTCGCATTGAAGCTAACGTTACCTAGCCATAGCTACGTAGGCAATCAAACATAACTATGGCCAAAATCCTGCATTTGCTTTCAATTCCTATTCGCCTATCTTACTAATATTATTTCTACATAATATAACGTTAGGTAGCTAGCATGCTGCCTTACTTGTGCTTCGAGCTGAGGGAGCGTTCTGAACAAAGAGGGCTGCTGCTAGGCTAACGTTAGCTTGCGAGACGTAATTCATACAACGGCAAATGAGTGTCACTGGTAATATAGTTGCTTAATTCATGTTCATAGGGACGGTGGTAATAATTTCATAAATCTGAATATAATGTGCATCTTTATGAAACATCCTTCTAAACTTACCAATTCTGCAACGCTTCGCTCCAACTCTCTTCGCGGAGGAGCAGAAATGACTACCTGAACAGCAAATTCTGAAAGCTAATTGGGCGAAAGTAGCATGTGACTAAAGAAGTAGCCAATCCCGTTTCACCTTTCGATGTATACTCTGAAATGTAAATTACAAGATAGCTAGTTCATGAGTCATTACCGTACTGTAGGATAATCACCAGCCAATTTCCCCAAATTACATAGCTACTGTATATCAGTCTGGTCTGGTCAGCCAATCAGCATTCAGGGCTCGAACCACCCAGTTTATAATACCTGTTAAAAATATGAGGCAATGTTTATATAAACCCCTTTCAAACAGCCCTCTTATTTACCACTTTCTTGAAGGCCCCTTTATACATATCAGTGGGTAATTGGCACATTTGGAAGGGAAAGGGGTTTTAAATCAATCAAATGTCGACCACTTTATCTACCAAGAGAATTCTCTTCGATTATAATCACAGCCGTATATCCCCCCCCCCCCCCCCCCATCCAGACACATCGATGGCCCTGAATGTACTTCATTGGACTCTATGTAAACTGGAAACCACATATCCTGAGGCTGCATTCATTGTAGCTGGGGTTTTTAACAAGGCTAATCTGAAAACAAGACTCCCTAAATTTTATCAGCATATCGAATGTGCTACTCGGCCGGAAAAAATCCTGGACCATTGTTATTCTAACTTTCGCGATGCATACAAAGCCCTGCCCCGCCCTCCTTTCGGAAAATCTGACCACGACTCCATTTTGTTGCTCGCAGCCTATAGACAGAAACTAAATCAGGAAACGCCCGTGCTCAGATCTGTTCAACGCTGGTCCGACCAATCTGATTCCACGCTTCAAGATTTATTTGATCACGTGGACTGGGATATGTTCTGCATAGCGTCGGACAATAACATTGATGAATACGCTGATTCAGTGAGAAAGTTTATTAGCAAGTGCATCAGTGATGTTGTACCCACAGCAACTATTAAAACCTTCCCAAACCAGAAACCGTGGATTGATGGCAGCATTCGTGCAAAACTGAAAGCGAAAACCACTGCTTTTAATCAGGGCAAGGCGATCGGAAACATGACTGAATACAAACAGCTATTCCCTCCGCAAGGTAATCAAACAAGCTAAGCGTCAGTATAGAGACAAAGTAGAGTCGCAATTCAACGGCTCAGACATGAGAGGTATGTGGCAGGGTCTACAGTCAATCACGGACTACAAAAAGAAAACCAGCCCCGTCGCGGACCATGATGTCCTGCTCCCAGACAAACTAAACAACTTCTTTGCTCGCTTTTTGGACAATACAGTGCCAACGACACGTCCCACTACCAAAACCTACTTCTCCATAGCCAACGTGAGTAAAGCATTTAAATGTGTTAACCCTCGCAAGGCTGCCGGCCCAGACTGCATCCTCAGAGCATGTGCAGACCAGCTGGCTGGTGTGTTTACGGACATATTCAATCAATCCTTATCCCAGTCTGCTGTTCCCACATGCTTCAAGAGAGCCACCATCGTTCCAGTTCCCAAGAAAGCTAAGGTAATTGAGCTAAATGACTATCGCCCCGTAGCACTCACCGCCGTCATCATGAAGTGCTTTGACAGACTAGTCAAGGATCATATCAAATCAAATCAAATTTTATTTGTCACATACACATGGTTAGCAGATGTTAATGCGAGTGTAGCGAAATGCTTGTGCTTCTAGTTCCGACAATGCAGTAATAACCAACGAGTAATCTAACCTAACAATTCCACAACTACTACCTTATACACACAAGTGTAAAGGGATAAAGAATCACCTCCACCCTACCTGACACCCTAGACCCACTCCAATTTGCTTACCGCCCCAATAGGTCCACAGACGACGCAATCGCAATAACACTGCACACCGCCCTAACCAATCTGGACAAAAGGAATACCTATGTAAGAATGCTGTTCATCGACTACAGCTCAGCATTTAACACCATAGTACCCTCCAAACTCGTCATTAAGACCCTGGGTCTCGATCCCTCCCTGTGCAACTGGGTCCTGGACTTCCTGACGGGCTTCCCCCAGGTGGTGAGGGTAGGAAACAACATCTCCACCCAGCTGATCCTCAACACTGGGGCCCCACAAGGGTGCGTTCTCAGCCCTTTCCTGTACTCCCTGTTAACCCATGACTACGTGGCCATGCATGCCTCCAACTCAATCATCAAGTTTGCAGAAAGTGATAGGCTTGATTACCAGAGATGGCCTACAAGGAGGAGGTGAAGGCCCTCGGAGTGTGGTGTCAGGAAAATAACCTCACACTCAACGTCAACAAAACAAAGGAGATGATCGTGGACTTCAGGAAACAGCAGAGGGAGCACCCCCCATCCACATTGACGGGACAGTAGTGGAGAAGGTGGAGAGGTTTAAGTTCCTCGGCGTACACATCACGGACAAACTGAAATGGTCCACCCACACAGACAGCGTGGTGAAGAAGGCGCAACAGTGCCTCTTCAACCTCAGGAGGCTGAAGAAATTTGGCTTGTCACCAAAAACACTCACAAACGTTTACAGATGCACAATCGAGAGCATCCTGTCGGGCTGGAGCACCGCCTGGTACGGCAACTGCTCCACCCACAACCGTAAGGCTCTCCAGAGGGTAGTGAGGTCTGCACAACGCATCACAGGGGGCAAACTACCTGCTCTCCAGGACACCTACACCACCCGATGTCACAGGAAGGCCAAAAAGATCATCAAGAACAACAACCACCTGAGCCACTGCCTGTTTACACCGCTATCATCCAGAAGGCAAGGTCAGTACAGGTGCATCAAAGCTGGGACCGAGAGACTGAAAAACAGCTTATATCTCAAGGCCATCGGACTGTTAAACAGCCACCCCTAACATTGAGTGGCTGCTGCCAACATACTGACTCAATCTCTAGCCACTTTAATAATTAAAAATGGGATGTAATAAATGCATCACTAGTCACTTTAAACTATGCCACTTTATATAATGTTTACATACCCTACACTACTCATCTCAGATGTATACACTGTACTCTATACCGTCTATTGCATCTTGCCTATGCCGTTCGGCCCTCGCTCATCCA
This sequence comes from Oncorhynchus clarkii lewisi, assembly GCF_045791955.1. Classification (NCBI taxonomy): domain Eukaryota; kingdom Metazoa; phylum Chordata; class Actinopteri; order Salmoniformes; family Salmonidae; genus Oncorhynchus; species Oncorhynchus clarkii. Next base: position 46,167,195 of record NC_092159.1, read on the forward strand.
TATATATTTTTATGTACATATTCTTATTAATTCCTTTACATCCAATATGGGGATGAGGTTGTTGGGTGGGCTTTTTACAGATGAGCTATGTACAGGTGCAATGATCTGTAAGCTGCTCTGACAGCTGATGCTTAAAGTTAGTGAGGGAGAAATGCTTCTCCAGCTTCAGTGATTTTTGCAATTTGTTCCAGTCATTGGCAGCAGAACTGTAAGGAAAGGCGGTCAAAGGAGGAATTGGCTTTGGGGGTGATCAGTGAAATATACCTGCTGGAGCGCGTGCTACGGGTGGGTGCTGCTATGGTGACCAGTGAGCTGAGATAAGGCGGGGCTTTACCTAGCATTGAAGCTCGTCTGGAAGTTAGTTAACACAGTGTCAAAAGAAGGCCCAGAAGTATACATAATGGTGTCATCTGCGTAGAGATGGATCAGAGAATCACGAGCAGCAAGAGTGACGTCATTGATGTATACAGAGAAGAGAGTCGGCCTGAGAATTGAACCCTGTGGCACCCCCATAGAGACTGCCAGAGGTCTGGACAACAGGCCCTCCGATTTGACACACTGAACTCTGTCTGAGATGTAGTTGGTGAACCAGGCGAGGCAGTCATTTGAGAAATAAGGCTGTTGAGTCTGCGGATAAGAATGCGGTGATTGACAGAATCGAAAGCCTTGACCAGGTCGATGAACACGGCTGCACAGTAATGTCTTTTATCGATGGCGGTTATGATATCCTTTAGGACCTTGAATGTGGCTGAGGTGCACCCATGACCAGCTCGGAAACCAGATTGCATAGCGGAGATGGTAAGGTGGGATTCGAAATGGTAGGTGATCTGTTTGTTAACTTGGCTTTCGAAGACCTTAGAAAGGCAGGGTAGATATAGGTCTGTAGCAGTTTGGGTCTAGAGTGTCTCCCCCTTTGAAGAGGGGGATGACCGCGGCAGCTTTCCAATTTTGGGGATCTCATACGATACGAAAGAGACGTTGAACAGGCTAGTGATAGGGATTGAAACAATTGCAGTGGATAATTTTAGAAAGAGAGGGTCCAGATTGTCTAGCCCAGCTGATTTGTAGGGGTCCAGATTTTGCAGCTCTTTCAGAACATCAGCTATCTGAATTTGGGTGAAGGAGAAATGAGAGAGGCTTGGGCAAGTTGCTGTGTGGGGTGCAAAGCTGTTGACCGGGGTAGGGGTAGCCAGGTGGAAAGCATGGCCAGCTGTAGAAAAATGCTTATTGAAATTCTCAATTATCGTGGATTTATCGATGGTGACAGTGTTTCCTAGCCTCAGTGCAGTGGGCAGCTGCTGGGAGGAGATGCTCCTATTCTCCATGGACTTCACAGTGTCCCAGAACTTTTTGGAGTTTGTGCTACAGGATGCAAATTTCAGTTTGAAAAAAGCTAGCCATAGCTCTCCTAACTGCCTGTGTATGTTGGTTCCTAACTTCCCTGAAAAGTTGCATATCGCGAGGGCTATTCGATGCTAATGCAGTACGCCACAGGATGTTTTTGTGCTGGTTAAGGGCAGTCCGGTCTGGAGTGAACCAAGGGCTATATCTGTTCCTGGTTCAACATTTTTTGAATGGGGCATGCTTGTTTAAGATGGTGAGGAAAGCACTTTTAAAGAATAACCAGTCATCCTCTACTGACGGAATGAGGTCAATATCCTTCCAGGATACCCGGGCCAGGTTGATTATAAAGGCCTGCTCGTTGAAGAGTTTTAGGGAGCGTTTGATAGTGATGAGGGATGGTTGTTTGACCGCGGACCCATTATGGACGCAGGCAATGAGGCAGTGATTGCTGAGATCCTGGTTGAAGACAGCAGAGGTGTATTTAGAGGGCAGGTTGGTCAGGATGATATCTATGAGGGTGCCCGTGTTTACGGATTTGGGGTTGTACCTGGTAGGTTCCATGATAATTTGGGTGAGATTGAGGGAATCTAGTTTAGATTGTAGGAAGGCTGGGGTGTTAAGCATATCCCAGTTTAGGTCACCTAATAGCACAAACTCTGAAGATAAATGGGGGGCAATTAATTCACGTATGGTGTCCAGGGCACAGCTGGGGGCTGAGGGGGGTCTGTAACAACAGTGAGAGACTTATTTCTGGAAAGGTACATTTTTAAAAGTAGAAGCTCAAACTGTTTGGGCACAGACCTGGATAGCATGACAGAACTCTGCAGGCTGTCTCTGCAGTGGATTGCAACTTTGGTAGTTCTATCTTGGCGGAAAATGTTGTAGTTGGGGATGGAAATTTCAGAATTTTTGGTGGCCTTCCTAAGCCAGGATTTAGACACGGCTAGGACATCAGGGTTGGCGGAGTGTGCTAAAGCAGTGAAATAAATCAACCTAGGGAGGAGGTTTCTGATGTTAACATGTATGAAACCAAGGCTTTTACGGTTACAGAAGTCAACAAATGATAGCGCCTGGGGAATAGGAGTGGAACTGGGGGCTACAGGGCCTGGGTTAACCTCTACATCACCAGAGGAACAGAGAAGGAGTAGGATAAGGGTACGGCTAAAGGCTATAAAAACTGGTCCTCTCGTGCGTTGGGGACAGAGAACAAAAGGATCAGATTTCTGGGAGTGGTAGAATAGATTCAAGGCATAATGTACAGACAAGGGTATGGTAGGATGTGAGTTCAGTGGAGGTAAACCTATGCGTTGCTTGATGATGAGAGAGGTTTCGTCTCTGGAGGCGTCAATTAACGTAGATGAGGTCTCCGCATCTGTGTGGGGTGGGACAAAAGAGCTATCTAAGGCATTTTGAGCGGGACTGAGGGCTCTACAGTGAAATAAAACAAAAACACTAGCCAGGACAGCAGTAGACAAGGCATATTGACATTAGAGTGAGGCATAAAGAAATCACAGTGTTGATCAGGTAAATGGCAGAGCGGGTCAGTTAGGTACACACAGGACCTGAGTTCGAGGCTGATCATGATCATGATGATCATGCTGTTTTATCAGCTTCTTGATTTTCCAGACCTGTCAGGTGGATGTATTATCTTGGCAAAGGAGAAGCACTAACTAACAGGGATGTAAACAAATTTGTGCACAAAATTTGAGAGAAATTAGCTTTTTGTGCATATGGAACACTTATGTGATCTTTTATTTCCGCTCATGAAACATGGGACCAACACTTTCAATGTTGCTTTTATAATTTTGTTCATTATATTTGTGTTTCTAAAATATTTACTGTTTATGTTTGAATGCAGTGGCTAAGTGATCTTTCTTTTCTTTCACGAAGAAGCATTGTGTCACAATCGCCGTCAAGGAAATGACCGGACCAAGGTGCAGCGTGGTAAGCGTACATTTTAAATGTCGCCAACAAGTACCCCCCCCCCCCCCCCAAAGGTGTGGACTCCGGCCGCAAACCTGACACTATAGGGGAGGCTCCGGTGCGGGCCGCAGACCCCGCTCCACCTCTGGCTCCCCCCACTTTGGTGGCGCCTCTGGTGCGGGGGCCCTCGTCGCCGACCCCGGACTGGGGACACTCTCTGCAGGCCCCGGACTGGAGACCCTCGCCACAGGCCCCAGACCGGGGACCCTCGCAGCAGGCCCCGGACTGGGGACCTTCGTCGCATGCCCCGGACTGGGAACCCTCGTCGCAGGCCCCGGACCGGGGACCCTCGCCACAGGCCCCGGACTGGGGAACCTCGCCGCAGGCCCCGGACTGGGGACCCTCACTGCAGGCCCCGGACTAGCCCGTGGAGCAGGCACAGGACCTACCAGGCTGGGGAGACATACTGGAGGCCTGGTTCTTGAAGCAGGCACAGGACTCACCAGGCTGGGGAGACATACTGGATGCCTGGTCTGTGGAGCAGGCACAGGTCGAACCGGGCTATGGGGGAGCACTGGAGATCTGGTGCTTAAAGCTGGCACCACTCGTCTTGGCTGAATGACCACTTGGGCCCTGCACGTGCGGAGCGCAGGCACAGGACGCACTGGGCTGTGATAGCGCACCGGAGACACAGTGTGCAGAGCCGGCGCAGTATACCCTGGGCCGAAGAGGCGCACCGGAGACCAGGAGCGCTATGTTGGCACAATCCGTCTTGGCTGGATGCCCACTCTAGCACAACACACGCACCGGGCTGTGAAAGCGCACTGGAGACACTGTGCGCTTCACCGCATAACACGGTGCCTGACCAGTACCACACACCCTACCGTGAGCACGGGGAGTTAGCTCCGTCAACCTCCCCGTGCGCCCCCTGTCTTCCTGGATTCCCAGGATTCCCTGTCTTCCTTGCCAGCCGTGACCCTGTGTAACGCTGGTCCCCCTTTCTCTCTGCTTCCGCCTTCCTCGCTTCCTCTGCCTGCTTGCACGGCAGGTTCTCGTGTCCTGACATCACCTCCTCCCAGGTCCATGATATCCTCCACTCTGCCTGCCCTTCCTGGCCACGCTGCTTGGTCCGCTTGTGGTGGGTTGTTCTGCCACGATCGTCATCAAGGAAATGACCGGACCAAGGTGCAGCGTCGTAAGCGTACATTCTTTTATTTTAAATGTCGCCAACAAAACAATAAACAACAAAACGAACGTGAAGCTCTGTAAGGCTATACCTGCCACTTACAAAGACAACAACCCACAAATGAGAAAAGGGAAATAGGCTGCCTAAGTATGATTCCCAATCAGAGACAACGATAGACAGATGTCCCTGGTTGAGAATCATACCGGGCCAAAAACAAAGAACCAGAAAGCATAGACTTTCCCACCCGAGTCACACCCTGACCAAACAAACATAGAGAATTAAATGATCTCTACGGTCAGGGCGTGACACATTGTTTGTAATTGTTTTTTGTCGGTTTTGTGTAACTATCAGCAACATATCTAATCCTGTAAAAGCACTGTTGCACTTTAGAAAGGAGCAAAGATCTAAGACTCCATTTGTGTACTTGTGTCAATGTCTTTTGTACTGTTACCTACTACCATACAAGCAAACCTAAACCTTGAGCCATTAATAGACTGCTTGTTGTTTTCATATCTGTCTCAGACAATATCCCTATAAATGGGCCTAGAATCAGATTAGCAAGTATGCTGGTGCTTCCGGAACAGTCATTGGAACTAATAAATATTCATTTCCATGATGAAGATAAAATGTAGATTAGGAGACTATAGGAAAGTTTGTTGTATTTTTCTGGATTTCTCTGCAGCTCTTGTGAATATGATATCTATGCTATTGCTCTCCCCCCCAGATTACCTAGGTGTCACTGTAGTATAATGAAGAGTCTATTGCGTATGAGTACGACTCCTGAAATCAAGATGCAGGGTTTTACAGACAGCTGATATTGAATGGGGGCCGTTCTCCCATAGTAAGGTATACATGCTTGCTGCTCTGATATTCACTTTGCCTCTTGAAATGAACCACAGTACATCATAATATACAGTCAGACTGAGAGTTCAGTTGTGCGCTATCCTTGGCTTTCTTGTCACATGTACAGTATGTATTCCCCGGTTTGCTTGCCAAAGTCTAAGTGTGTCTCTGAAAGCAGTAGTCATCTCAATTGACCTCCATGTTGATTGGCTTAATGAATATCATAAGCATTCTAGTGCCTAATGACTTGTGTCCGGCCGGGTGCTGCTTGTCAGTGGGAATTAGAATGGGAAAATAAAAGTCTGTTCCAAGAAATGGTCTGGACCAAATGGTTCATTCATGGGGGGTGGGGTGGGGGGGTGGGGATTTGGCCCGGTGTGACAAACTGTTGTTTGAAAATTCCTTTGTGTTTCTGCATTTTCAAGAGAAACTGTGATGTAGAGCTGTCTTATTTTCAAATTTCTTATTGAGTTCATAGAATTCCATAAACCCCAGAGAAGATGTATGCAATTGTAAGGCGTTGAATGTATTGTAGGAAATTATGTGTGGTAGTTCATCAATATGAACCATTACAGACCACTTTACTCAGTAATAATTAACATTCATTACAACCATTGCAATTGACGGAGTAATGAAAACTTGTATCAATTCATACCTATACTGAGATAATTTCTGTTCTACTTCCTCCTGTCAGAGGATATTTTCCACACCTCTGTTCTCTCCTGGGATTAGCACCATGGTGCTATGACCCTGACAGGCTATTTTGTGGTTTAATTTATTTTATTTTTATTTAACTAGGCAAGTCAGTTAAGAACAAATTATTATTTACAATGACGGCCTATCAAAAGGCAAAAGACCTCCTGTGGGGACGGGGTAACAGGCAACATAAACTTTATTAGACAACATTAAATTCTATAGCTTTTGCAACACTTAGCTTCATTTAGGTCCCCAGACAATTGGGGAAACAATATAAGCAATAAATACATACACACAATTCACACATTAATAGCATTACAAGTTTGACACATACTGTATGTCGTTCACATCTTCAAGCACAGGTAAAAGCACAGCCTTCACTTTGCTTTGGCATAGTGCCACTGACTTCATGATGTGTCAAAGTGCACTTTGACATTTCCACAAACAAACAAAGTATGAACTCCAAAAAACACTGACAGTAACACACACACACACACACACACACACACACACACACACACACACACACAATTTGAGATGTTTGTTGTTGAGATCTTATAGGCAGCTTCATTTCATGTACTGTTAAGTACACAGCGAAGGCGTCACCTACCAGACACTTTTACAACAAACCTTTTTTCTTGGACAGAATTATCTGTGCTATGTCTCCAGTATCCAGGTGAGGCATACTGTCCTTACTTGGTCAGATTTTTCTGTTATAAATCCGTTTATGACATTTAATTTCTTTTTAGTATAGTCTGGCTTGTCTGTTTCCCATAAAAGGATGAGACTTCTCCACACAACAGTCAGTCAAAATCAGGTCTTACTGGCCAATCAAATGAATCTGAAAGAGATCCAAGATCTGGAGGATGATGATTTCAATCCCAAACCCCATAGACTTTCACAGTCAGGCAGACCCACACAGTTCTCAATAAAGGCATATAGGTCTTATAGGCAATAGGTATTTCCTTTTGTGTGATACACCAACACTGCTGTTAGATCCTACTGCTTGATGTTCAGTCTTCTCCTCAATCCATCATGTTGAGTTGGGTGGCAAATAAAGCACCCAAGACAACAAAGGACTTTGATAAGATGTTTCTTTCTATCTGTGTCTTTTCTTCTTCCTCAGATCCTGTTGACAGTGTTTATTTTCTCAGAGTTCTGGAAGGAGCTGATGTCCCAATGGCGGAAGGTGCTGTTCTTGAAGCTGGCCCGGCTCTTTGTGATGCGGTAGATCTTCCTCAGCACGGCTCGGCGCAGCAGGATGTAGACCCAGGGGTCCAGGATCTGGTTCCAGGAGGCCAGCCGGACGCCCATCACCATCAACCTCCTGTATGTGTCCTGGTCACTGCCTATGGAGCCACTGTAGGACCGTGTGACTGACATCAGGCCAAAGATCTGCAAGGAACACAGATACCTGGGTTAGTTTTACAGTGGTTGTGCAGGATATAGAGATGTTCAGCCGGTGTATATATGTTTGCATCAATCTGCATACACTGCTAGTAATTTATCTACATTACCTAACACTGTAGAATGCCACATATTAACAAACAAAAAACATAAATGGAGCAGTCAAAATGCATCTTCACAACGTGTTCCTATGAATAGTTTTATTGATGTTAGAAATCACAGGCTCTAAAATCAAAATTGTAGCCTGATAGCTTATTAAGAGATTTAATAGCTCAAGGCTATTCTAAGTGAAGCATGGTTTATAGTCTGTCTTCTTTCACTCCTCACAGTTTATGTGTCAAAATGAATGGTTACTTTTATATTGGACTTGAATAATTGATATGACATATTAACAGTTTATACAAAATTCTTAGTATTGGAATTGTAAAAAACAATCTCCATGATAAAAAAAAATCATCAAACCATCATGTGATCGTATGAAATTATTTTAGTTGACTAATATTGCTTTTTCCCACAAGACTGGAAAAGGAGAGAAGCTGTAACATTGTCACGATCGTTATGAATGACGGACCAAGGCGCAGCGTGTGTTGGGTTCCACATATTTATTACCGTGAAACTAGAACAAAACCAATAAACATATAAGGACCGTGAATAACAGCGCACACATCAGCACTCAACAAAACAATATCCCACAAAGCAGGTGGGAGAAAGGGCTTCCTAAATATGATCCCCAATTAGAGGCAACGGTTACCAGCTGCCTCTAATTGGGAACCATACAAACCAGCAACATAGAAAATAAATTACTAGAACACCCCCCTAGTCACGCTCTGACCTAAACACCATAGAGAACCGAGGACTCTCTATGGTCAGGGCGTGACAAACATTCTCAATGTCACCCAATCTGAAATAGGGTGATGCCCAGCAAGGCCAGTGTTATTCAAGCCCTTCATAATGGCATGCCCTTAAATCATTTATAATTTATTCCATCTAGTCAATGAAAGGGCCCACCATGACTATTTATTTATTCACATTAGTGCAGTGCACCATGTCTATCCCTCTGTTTTAGGTGCAGTATTCTGAATCATAGTGTTTGTGACTTGGAACTGGAATGTGTCTATTTCAGAAGGTGTACAAAAAGAGGATGAAATAGTACTGGATTGTTAGCAGAGATTTTCTATATTATTTCAGGCCTTTGAGTTTATGGGCCAGAATATCTTGGAGATTTACTGAGAGGTTGAATTGCTTTTGTTAGCTGAGAATTTTTACAATATTATTTTATGCTTTTACCACCCTGCATCTCATACGGGCTTTTCTCTTAAGCTTCCAATTGGCTCATTCATCCCCCCTCTTCTCCCCTGTAACTTTTGTCCAGGTCGTTGCTATAAATCATAATGTGTTCTCAGTCAACTTACCTGGTAAAATAAGGTTTCAATTGAAAAAATCAATAAACAATTATAGGTCAGAATATCTTGGATATGTATATTCCTCCGAGCAACAAACAATTATGAACATTACTATTATTTATAAGGATTACTTGAAGTTTGGATGTACAACATTCTTATTTGATGGTAAACCACCATTGCAATTTCACACAGCCTGAGAATGGGATGCATGAACATTCAGAAGAGCATGTCATTCCTATCACAGGTCATTGGTAGGTGATGACTCATATCAGTTCAGATTATTGAGCTCTAACTCTCGTTTCCATAGTTGAAGTCAAATCCATTTCAGTATCTCAGTGAATGAAGATTAAGGGCTCTATTCAATCTGTATAGCTGAAGCGCAAAACTACTACAGTTTACTATAGAATTCTATAGTAAACTGTAGTATACTGTACACTATACTACACACGGTAGTATCCCTCAATCATGTGTAGTACTTACTACAGAATGTTGTAGTATACTGTAGAATACTACAGTTAATATTACAGTATGATCCACAAAAGAACACTGTAGTAAATACTACAGTAATTTCCGCAAAAACACTACAGTCTGCACAAACACAAACCTTTTTTACTATAGTAAAGATGACAGTATTTAATTTGCATATACACTGCCCATTCCCCTCCCCAATCCCACTTTGTGCCACCCATAAGTGAGAAACCTACTAAAAACAAAAACGCTGTAGTAAGTACTACATGAATGTCTGCAAAAGCACTACAGTGAATACTACAGGGAAGTCTGAAAAAACACTACAGTGAATACTATAGTATTTATACCAGGGCTCTCCAAACCTGTTCCTGGAGAGCTACATTCCTGTAGGTTTTCATTCCAACTCTAGTGGTAACTAACCTGATTCAGTTTATCAACCAGCTACTTAATAGAATCAGGTGCGCTAGATTGGGATTGGAGCAAAAACCTACAGGAAGGCAGCTTTCCAGGAACAGTGTTGGAGAGCCCTGATTTACATCATAGTATACTAGTATTTTTTCATGTGGGATTTTCCGATTGAGCATACATACAAAACGTTTACCGTGAATGCAGTAGCCGCTAACGTGGGAGCATTGCCTTTCAATCACGCTGTAGCGCTGAATTTCCATGATAAGGATTGAAAAGAGACCTTAATTCCCGAATGAAACACAATAAAGACAGTTTTGACACCTAACCTGATTCATGTAGAGTTGTTTCAGTGAACTGAACTTTTTCAACTTACCAGCAGGGGGCTCCAGCAGATGCAAGAGGTGATCATAATGCCCACCAGCTGGGCCACCATCTCAATGTCGTGGGACTTGGCTGAGCGACGGTAGCAGGTCTTACACTTCTTACGCAGTCTGGCAAGCACCAGCGTGACCCCACTGATGGTATTACACACCAGGGCCACAGTCAGAGAGGCCAGGCCCAGTCCAGAGAACAGCATGACAAAGGCCACGTCCGTCTCCTGAGTCTCTCCCAGGACCCTGATGAAGCACCAGGTCCCGGGGTACTGGTAGGTGTAGGCCCCCAGCCTGAAGAAGGGCAGGAGGGCAACAAAGAGAGCCAGCAGCCAGATGAGAGCCAGTGCCATCTTGGTCCGAGCCGTGGTGACCAGTGAGGCATGGAGCAGGGGCTGTGTGACACCCAGGCAGCGCTCAGCAGCCATGGCACAGCCCAGGAACAATGGGCACAAGCCAAAGAACACCATGCAACCTCCTAGGAACTGGCAGGGGGCATCGGTGGCAGGGCGAGCTAAAGGCCCAGTCGCAGCCCCAGCTGAGTACAGCCTCAACACCAGGGCACCGGGGATGACGTGGCCGGCAAAGTCTGTGGCCACCAGGGAGCTGGCGAAGAGCAGGAAGGTGGCCTTGGAGCGGCGGCGCAGGCGGGCGTAAGCTTTCGCCAGGATGACCAGGGCCACGATGTTGGACAGGATGCCCAGGGTCATGGAGAGGCCAGCTGCCGTGGGGTTACTGGGGGGAGACATGGGCCTCTCTGTGGTGATGTTTGCCCTCCAGGCCATGGCCAACCAAGTCTGGTTGGGGAGGAGATGGGGGGCAGCCAGGCCTGAGGAGTTGTAGTGCTGCATGGCCAACATCACTGGCCTCTGGGAGTCATCGGGGTCCTCAGAGTGGGAGGGCACTGAAAATAGGAAAGGTGTTATGATTAATACACTGACTGGTTGACCAGGAAGAACTCCTAACCTCACTAATATAAAGGACTACCATAACCAAACTTGCGAAGTCACCAATAGCCTACGATACAGAATAAATACCAATTTTACTGGTGAAACGAAAACTCATTCAGTATTCAGTTATTACTTAACAACAATAAATCTTATCCTGCATTATGTAAGGATTTTTTTCCGTCATAAACCAGGTTCCATCCAACCTTATTATGCGAGAAAAGTATGGTGCATTTGGAAAATATTTAGACCCCTTGACTTTATCCACATTTTGTTATGTTACAGCCTTATTCTAAAATGGATTAAATACAACATTTTCCTCATCAATCTATACACAATACCCCATAATGACAAAGCGATTTTTGCTAATTTATTTAAAAAAAAACAGAAATACCTTATTTATGTAAGTATTCAGACCCTTTGCTATGAGACTCAAATTGAGCTCAGGTGCACCCTGTTTCCATTGATCATCCTTGAGATGTTTCTACAACTTGATTGGAGTCCACCTGTGGTAAATTCAATTGAATGGACATGATTTGGAAAGGCACACACCTGTCTATATAAAGGTCCCACAGTTGACAGTGCATGTCAGAGAAAAAACCAAGCCATGAGGTCGAAGGAATTGTCAGTAGAGCTCCGAGACAGGATTGTGTCGAGGCACAGATCTGGGGAAGGATACCAAATCATGTCTGTAGCATTGAAGGTCCCCAAGAACACAGTGTTCTCCATCATTCTAAAATGGAAGAAGCTTGGAACCACCAATACTATTCCTAGAGCTGGCTGCCTAGTCAAACTGAGCAATAGAGGGAGAAGAGCCTTGGTCAGGGAGGTGACCAAGAACTCTATGGTCACTCTGACAGAGCTCCAGAGTTCCTCTGTGGAGATGGGAGAACCTTCCAGAAGGACAAGCATCTATGCAACTCTCCACCAATCAGGCCTTTATGGTAGAGTGGCCAGGTGGAAGTCACTGGTGTCAAAAGGCACCTGTAGACTCTCAGACCATGAGAAACAAGATTCTCTGGTCTGATGAAACCAAGATTGAACTCTTTGGCCTGAATACCAAGCGTCTGGAGGAAACCTGGCACCAGACCTACGGTGAAGCATGGTGGTGGCAGCATCATGATATGGGGATGTTTTTTAGTTGGAGGGATTGGGAGACTAGTCAGGATCAAGGTGAAGATGAACGGAGCAAAATACAGAGAGATCCTTGATGAAAACCTGCTCCAGAGTGCTCAGGACCTCAGACTGGGGTGAAGGTTCACCTTCCAGCAGGACAACGACCCTAAGCACACAGCTAAGACAACGCAGGAGTGGCTTCGGGACAGGTCTCTGAATGTCCTTGAGGGTCTTAATACTTATGTAAATGTCATATTTCCCTTATTTTAATAAATTTGCAACAATTTCTTAAATCCTGTTTTTTATTTGTCTCTATGGGGTATGGTGTGTAGATTTAGGAGGGGGGGAACTCTTTAATCTATTTTAGAATAAGACTGTAAAAAGTCAAGGGATCTGTCTGAATACTTTCCAAATGCACTGTATATTTAAGTTGGATAAAAAATGTCATGACAGGCCTGATGGCTTAAAGTGTCTTAAAATGTCAAAATGTGGACAAAACAAAATAAGCTAGATAAATGGGTAACTTTTTGAGTTGGTAAATATAATGATATAATAATCATCATATCGAAATAAACTTGGGAGTCACGCGATGATATGGTGTGATGTCTTGCCACTAGGAATCGGGAAAGCATGCAGTTTATTAGGCTACAGATGATGAACTTCACATGGTGGTGAAAGTGGAAGGGGATGAGCTTGATGTTCCTTTCCAATAAATATCGATAGTCTTATTCTGATGACATAATGATCGTGCTTGGCTATCGTTTGCCAAATACAAATAATCTCGCTCTTTTGTCCATAATAATCTCATCATGTAAGTAGCCTACCCGCACTTTATCTGCAAACTGTTGGCTAGAGCGCACTTGCCAAGACCAGAGTGCACATTCGCTATATAACTCAACATTTGTTGTGACATAACCATCAGTAGAGTTGAACATGCGAAGGAAACACATTTAACTTGTATTTTGTGTACGGTACATGGGAATGTAACCGCAAAAGTTATTTTTATGTGCACTACACTACTTCATCACAGACAGCCTTTCATCCGCAGAAAGTACATTTGCTGGAAACACATCTCTTGTGGGAAAATGTTCATATGCAGATTGTAGAATATTCTCATGAAAATCGGTTGCCTATTGGATGGAACCCTAGTAGCTACCACTATTGTACCACTGGCATTGGCGCGTTGAGTGCAGGGCGGATATTGAGCTATACAATGAGATTATTATCGACAAAAGAGCGAGATTATTTGTATTTGTCTCACGGCAGACAAGCATCATGATCATGTCACCAAAATAAGATATTTATTGGAAAGGTGCATCAAGCTCATCACTTTGCACCTTCACCACCCTGTGAAGTTCATCATAATTGATTTAACGTGTAGCCTAAAAAACGGAATGCTTTCCGGAGTCGGACCACACAATTGTCATCCTTATGCTACTGCCTATGGGTCTGCTATCATGATAGGGCACCTTTCACATAATGTGTGCTGTGTCACTGTCAGACACCGTCTAGATTTGACGGAGCACCTTTCACAAGAACTGCCTTGACTTGTCTTACATTCTCAGGTTGCAGAGTACCATGAGGGAGAAACTGTTTGGCCTTTGTCTACAATAGGCTATTTAAAGGACACTAACCAGGTTTCCATCTAACCTTTTTATGACAGTTAGCATACAGTTCATTAGGCTACACATTACATTAATTATGGTGCTTGGCTGCCATTTGACAAATAAAAATAATCTCGCTCTTCTCCATAAATAATTGCATCATGTAGGTAGTCCAGCCGGATTGTAGGCCTTTCTGGGAGCTGTTCGCTAGAGCACACATACCAAGACAAGAGTGGGCACATTCGCTATATAAAGCCATTTTTGAGGGGGACAAAACTACCAGTAGAGTTGAAAATGCGATGGAAACCCATTCAGTTTGTATTTTTTATTCGGGTACATGGGAGATTAACCGCAAAAGTTGTTTTAAAGTGCACTACGTCATCACGCACTGCCTTTTCCCTCAACAAATGCATTTGATGGAACACATCTCTGGTGGGAAAATGCGCATAGGCTATTGTTTTTATTCGTATTTAAGAATATTCTGTTGCCAATTGACAGGCATTCAATGGAAACCTAGCGAGTGTCCTTTACATATCCTATTGTAGATAAATGCCAAACAGTTTCTCCCTCGTGGTACTCTGCAACCTGAGAATGTAGGACAAGTCAAGGCAGTTCTTGTGAAAGGTGCTCCGTCAAGTCTTGACCGTGTCTGACAGTGACACAGCACATAGGACCCATAGGCGTAGTCCCTATGCAGTAGCGCTATACGATGCCAATCAAATCACTTTTTTCCTTCTTCTTCACACCCTTCAATACAGAATAACAAAACAGAGTCACAATACTTCTTCCAAAATTAGGTATACATAAAATCCTATACTGTGCCTAGTCTGTATAATGTGTTTTCTCATGAGTTACTCAGAATCGATCTAGCAATGGCGATTTGTAGCAGAGACCATACCATTGTTCATGGGAAACACACACACGCACACACACACAAATGGAATGCACCTGCCCAAACATGACATAGCTTCTACAGTTTTGTAGGGTGCATTTGCAATCCTTGTTCCGTTGACTTTTCTAATCTAAAACAAACATGTCTAAAAAAGGGTGCGTTTGTAAATTCACTCTGTCTATCTACTCCGATTTCAGAGCACTCTCGTCTGAGTGTGCCAGAGCACAGAATAACTGATTAATTTAAGAACGTGCAACACCCGGTGAATATGACCGGTGTTAGTGAACGTCGGCAAAAAAAACGTTATTAAATTGTTGCAAGCAGAACAGTTACAGTCACTAACGCTCTAGATAACACGAAAACAGCCTAATCGAGTGTAAAATGGTCATTGAGGTGTTCTCTAATTTTTGTCTGGAAGTAGCAAGCAAACTAGCCAACTTTAGCCAGTTATCTTTGGTGCTTGACTGCTGTCGTGAGGTCAGAACGCTCGGATCAACCCTACTCTTCGGCCAGAGCGTCCAGTGTGCGCTCTGAACACTCCGAGAGCGAAGCCTCTGAATTTATGAACAGACAATCTGACAACGCTCTGAATTTACAATCGACACATAGCCACTCTGACATAGTGGAGGCAATTTACGAACGCACCCAAAGACATTGATGAATGAGAGTTGAAAACATTTGCAGGTTTAAAATCGAAATGAAATCATACTAATTCAGCCCAGTACATGTGCACTCACTATTGGCAAAACAAAAAGCATGTATGGTTCTTCTAAAAAGCCTTATTAAGATGAACAGTGTATGTAACGAATAACTAACTACATGGAGTGTAACGTTTGACCAGGCAAACAATTCTTTCCCCCTACTTTTACCCATTTCGTAAAATAAATACTAATAATTGATCATTGTAAATTTCCTGAATGATTTATGTTCTATTCAATTAATTTGCCATATCCAAATTAAAAGGGATCTGTGTGCATTGTCAAAACGGAATTTATTTATGTTCATAGCTAGTTCGGCAGCATAGGCTACTTGCTGTAAATCAGTAACTTGATTATGCCATTCTTAGTACAAATTTCGGAAAATGAAAAAGACCTAGCTAAAAGATAAATTGCAGTTAATTTTTTCAAACCGAAGATCATTAATGGTGTGAAATCAGTATTAATGATATTACCTGACCAAACAGTGAATCCATAGAAACATATTCAGATTTATTCCTTTGGTTTTCAGATGTTAAATAATTTCACTGTGAACCATGAAATTCAAAAGTTCCTGAAACTCAGAGATTCATCCACGAGAATGTTACTTATTATCAACAATGATTCACCTGAGCTGATAGTGAAGTCATGTATTCGGAGGAGTGCCTCATTCTCTCCTAAAGAAAATAAAACGAGCAACCGCATGAGAAGTCCGTCACCAAGATCAAGACCCAGTCTCCAAAAGGTTGCACAGCCAACCATTTACTATTCAACGTTTGTTTCGTTGCTCAGCCCTCTTTATAGACTTGTACCGCGTCGACGCAGCCCCGGGGCTTCTTGAGTCCGCGAGAGGAATGCATGTATCCTTATTACAGTAGTTCAGTGAAAGGGAACTGGGAGTGCTACCCAATAACTTATTGGAAACTAATTTGATATTCTATTAATGCAGCCATTTTATTTAACAACCAACTTTACACGTTATCATAACTTACAGTATCTTACAGTGTTCAAACAAAACAGCTGGCAGAAGTTTGACAAATGTTTTGTTATAACAGCGTTATTAGTGTAAGTGCAATTCCGCCACTTTTCAACCTTATATTCATAATCTCCAGCACCAAACCAGTGTCTACATATGTGAAAACAGTGGGTTTCTATGATTTGTGGTTAAAAAGATAGGAAGAAAAGTCTTTAAAATGCTTCTCTGTGACAACACAGGGTAGCATTAAAAGTGTAAAAAAAATTGAATTTCAAAACCTGCAACTAGCTTCTATTTTCTTGCTCCCCAAATCACTGCAGATCTCATAGTGTTTGAAAATCCCAGTTTTTAAAATGTTTGAAGTTTTGATGATGTCACCGGGCAGAATTATTCACATACACTTTATATACAAAAGTATGTGGGCACCCCTTCAAATTAGTGGATTCGGCTATTTCAGCCACACCCGTTGCTGACAGCTGTATAAAATTACACACAAGCCTAAGATCACCATGCACAATGCCAAGTGTCGGCTGAAGTGGTGTAAAACTCTCCGCCATTGTACTCTGGAGCAGTGGAAACGCGTTCTCTGGAGTGATGAATCACGCTTCACCATCTGGCAGTCCGACGGACGAATCTGGGTTTGGCAGATGCCAGGAGAAAGCTACTTGTCCGAATGCGTAGTCCCAACTGTAACGTTTGGTGGAAGAGGAATAATGATCCCAGGCTGTTTTTCATGGTACGGGCTAGTGAAGGGAAATCTTAACACTACACCATACAAGGGCATTCTAGACTGTTCTGTGCTTCCAACTTTGTGGCAATAGTTTGGGGAAGGCCCTTTCCTGTTTCAGCATGACAATGCCGCTGTGCACAAAATTGTTTGTCGATGTTGGTGTGGAAGAACTTGACTGGCCTGCACAGAGCCCTGACCTCAACCCCATCGAAGACCTTTGGGATGAATTGCAATGCCGACTGCAAGCCAGGCCTAATCGCCCAACATCAGTGCCGACCTCACTAATGCTCTTGTGGCTGAATGGAAGCAAGTCCCCGCAGCAATGTTACAACATCTAGTGGGAAGCCTGTTCGATGAGCAGGTGACCACATACTTTGGTCATGTAGTGTATGTTGACACTGGTATTGTGCTGTTGGCAAACATTGTGGAGTTGCCATTTAAAGGTGCAGTCAAGTTTCCACATGCAAATAGCCATCATGTCTATACTATCTATTTTAAAGGAATTAAATTCCTTGAGTGAAAATATTCAAAGTTGTTGGTCCAAGCACCTTTAGTGTATACAAACATGACATTTTCTGGATTTACTAGCGTATTGGTTCTGCTCTTGGTAATCAAAACATAGCCTGAATAACTTTTTATGTTCCTGCAAAACATTTTTGAGAATTATGGTAAAGAAGAGGTATGCAAAGTACAGTATATTTTCAATAAAATGAAAATAATAACATTTTACAGATGTCTGTCACAGATGTCTGCCAGGTGTTATGTTGAGCAACATTAGAGTAACATAAGTAACATAAGGTGCCACATAATACACATTTTCTGGGACAGAGATTAAGCCTTGTCTTGGATTAAAAAGCATCTCCAATAAATATTCTACATTTCAATGTATCACACTTCCTTTTCAAGATGCTACTGTGTATAAGCAAGTAAGGACAATATAATTTCATAATGAGCCACGGGCTGACAGTGAACCTATAAGACCATCAGACGTAGTCCTATACACAGTACTATGTGTGCTCTTTTTGAGTAGCAGGGGAATGCCTTAGATACCCCGTGTCCCCTTCATCAACAATTAACCATTCCTTTTCTACCAAATCAGAATTCCGCAGAAAAACAATGTTTGGTTTTGATATGCCATCCTATGTCAAAACAGCAGAGGTCCATGGTATATAAGATATCTTAATCTACAGTATATTCTTTCAGCTACTACAAAATCAGACAGAAAAAACATTGTCCTTGACTGACAGCCTAATGAAGCAAGCAATGGAATCTATCAGGTTGTGTGAGTCCGCCAGCCAGCCAGCACACTTCACAGACCAACATCAGAGACAGGTGAGGCTATTTGCTTGGCTTAATCAGGCCCAGACACTGACAGGTCAAATCAGTATGGAACCTGGAGGGAAGCTAAGATCAACACCTTATAGGCAGGATATTAACTCTGTGGTCATGGAGGAAAGAGTAGTGGAAAGAGAGGGAGCAGAAAGCAGAGGCCTTTTCACCCTGCAAAAGTGCTCTACTCCAAAAATGTACAAGAAAAACTTTAGTTCAAGTACAAGGTGTGCTTATTAGGTGTTTAATGTAATATTTACACAGCTAGAGCAACATAATCACCACTACCACAGCTGAGACTCCAAAGACAGGTGGGAAAAGGCTAACAGCTATTACCTTACTTTCTTTAGGTGGTAGCCCAGATAAATCTGCTATGACAGGGCCTTGACTGCAACTGAGCAAATGCTCTGCTGTATTATGTCCCAATTAATGTTTCTTTGCACTAGAACTGGCTGGCACACTTGCAAAGAAAGCATCTTGGGCACTGGTAGTGCTTCACTTTGATTGGTAGGAGAGGATTCGTTTGGTGCAGGCCAGAATCTGATAGCGAAGGCAGATATCGCATCACACATTTACCAGGACCATCATCACTGAGAGGTTACCCTCGGAACGCCACTGGGTGCTTTTCATTGTTGACATTGAACCATAAGCAGAGAACCCTATGAAACATTGCGGGTTTCAATGTTTGTGGTCTTCAACCACAAGTCCCAAAGCCAATTTTTGACCCAGTAACTTTACTCCAGCAGTTTAGGATACATTTATGCTGTAGTCTGAATTACTGGGCCTCTGACAACATTTTCCACTGCCTTGTTTTGTAGTGGACGCCATTGTTCCATCTCTCACCATGATTAGTGATTGAAAAGATTGCCATTTGGCACCAATAACCCCAGGGTCCTCCAACAGCACGTCTAAGCCTTGTAACCTAACTTCTCTCACCTTGTCCCATTCACCAACCACTAATACATGCAGTGCAACTCTCTTGTTTCTTTCAGGACCTCAACCTGCTAACATATAAGACGTATAAGAGAGGATGGTCAAAGTGATTCAGATTGTTCTTCAATGCTTTTGAAGTGGTATTGAAATAAATTGGACCAAAAAATTGTCCCTTTGATTTTGGTCTTGCAGGCACAGATCCTAGATTGCTGTTTCACCATTGAGCGGTGCGGTCATTTTTTGGCATGAGGCTCAAATCCCTAATAGAGGTGGACTTGAGTGTTACTTGCTACTGTGATGTGTATGATGTACAGGACCATAATGCTATCACAACATCAACACTCTTGACACAGTTATTTTCATATGCCGTGCCAAAATCAGAGCCAACTTGTAAACTTGTAATGTAAACTGTGTAACTCCACATTTGTAAGAGAAACACATTATAAACATGGCTGTGTTTTTAACAGAATAACTTATTTTGTCCTCTGAAGCGCTGCCTTGTCCTCATTTCAAGACCTCAGACTGAGAGGCAGAAGGCCAAGATCAGGGCCACATGTTTTAGGTTTTGGAGCTGAATGACTCACCTGGTTGTTGGCGACGATGCAGTATGGCATCTCATCTGCAGCAATCGTTAAACAGAAACCGAGCAGTGGAACAAGTCCTATTGCTTAGTGAAACACCCAAGTGTCCAACAGTATCTCTGGCCCTGGGGATCCAACTGGTAGCGGAGCAGCATTGGAACAAAGCCATATGTTCTTGAAAGTATTTAATCTCCAATTTATCTCACTCCCTTTTAAGTCTGTAAGCTCATATTCCACTTTTTGCATTGTCACAATTTACCCTAACCCTTATCCAGTAATATACTGTTGTGACAACACTTCCTGAGTGTCACAATGTCCACTTCCTGAGGGCAGAAGAAAGACAGGCAGTTTGGCCGTCAAGTATGACACTGCTCGATGAGCCTCCGTGGTTGCAGTATCCCATGGTGTCAGTATCTCTTTATGGTGTCAGATAAAATATATGGTTAATCAACTAAATTAGTCATGACCCTTTGACAACAGACACTTTATAGCTGCATGTCTGGCTCATGGACCTTCATGCCACTCATACTCACTCACTTTGGGGGATTTGGTCAATGCAATCTGGACCCGGACACTGAAACGCCTTGATTTGGGATAAAAGGAACAACAATTATCTCTAGAAATGACTGTGATTTCCTCTCACCCGAATTTCAACTATCTGATGAAGATTCTGCTGTGCCTGGATAAGAAAATGAGTCAGACATTTAGTCTGCAGTTCAGTGGGCGTCCACTGTGACATTCAGGCCATGATGTCTGTAGACTCTTCAACTTCTTGTGTGCATTTAAACGAGTGCATACTGTCATCTCACAGAACACCTTTTTTGACACAAATTATCCACTTGAGATATAGGATTGAGCAGGAGGTGCTGTAGTCATTTCTTGGAGACATAATTAACAGAAAGCTCAAATGACTGCTGTTTCTCCTCCCCACAGATTCCTGACAGTTGCACTTAAGCTCCCCTAACCACCCGTCGGTTTACCACACGCAACAACAACAAAAAAGCCTTCCCATTCTGGGCCCAAGACAGGGAGCCAAAGTGGTTGTGGGGTCTGGAAAAGAGGGGCGATGGAGGGAAGGGTTGGATGCTTCTGGAGAACATTGTCTGGGTGGGATGCCAGGAGATGAGTGCTGTTTAGATCTGCAGAACTGGTCAGAAAGTCAGGGGTGACTAAAATATTTCTCTTGAAGTAATGGGAAGAAGTTGAAGTTCTATTGAAGTTCTATTCATAGAAGGATCCAGTGACTCTGTAGTTGTTGGAATGATAATTCAGCTCATAAATGAAGGGTGATTCAGGGTGTCTATGTCTGTCACCAAGATAGCACATTGTCACAGAGAAAGATAAACAGAGTTCGAAGGGAGGACCTAAGGATAGGATGATTAATACAAGATGTGCCAGGAAGTTTAGAAGTCACTGTTGAAGGGGTCATCAATTCCAACATAAGTGTCTTTCCTCCCTCCTCCCATCTCCCGTATTGGAAGAAATAACAGCCTATGAAAACTGCAATCAGCAACTGAGCACTGATATTAGCCTTCTGATTTCCCCCACTTATCAACAGAAGCCCAGGAGTTAGGAGCATGTGCGTGTTTCTTCAGAAGCCATTTCCATTTCCCTGTACTTAGGGTTGCATGATTGCTTTGAAAAGTTACAAGTCTCTTCTAACCAGCCAAACTAGCACATTGAAAAGAAACCTCTGTCCCTGAGGCTCTCGACTGAGCCCCGGAAGGCAGGAAGAGCATTTGGCCTAAATTAATTCGGTCTGTATGGAGTGATTGCCCAGATAAGGTCAGGCCATTTTATAGAGCTTGTGCTTGCATAGGTCTTGGTTACTGTACATATAGGCGTAAAATCAA
Source organism: Oncorhynchus clarkii lewisi (assembly GCF_045791955.1). Taxonomy (NCBI): domain Eukaryota; kingdom Metazoa; phylum Chordata; class Actinopteri; order Salmoniformes; family Salmonidae; genus Oncorhynchus; species Oncorhynchus clarkii. Next base: position 46,188,900 of record NC_092159.1, read on the forward strand.
ACATAACCTTAGTCACGCTGCATGGACTTCTTTTTGGTTTTCTATTCGACAGCAATGTTCCATGAATGATGGATGCCTTTTCTTTATCATGTCAATCCTTATTCTGATCTATACCATGCTAAGTTCCATCCTGTTCTCTGAAGCAGGACAGGAGTCTTTTCAAGACATGCTCCAGAACGTTGGCGACTACTAAGTATTTTTTGGTCTGGATGTGTCAATGTGTGTAGTTCATACATGCATAATCTATGAGCAGAATTACTGTCTTACCTCAATTAGCCTTGAAATCCCTAGTTTGAAAGAAACTGTTTCTCTGGTCCACTTGTTGGGCCAGAACTACTGTCTAAAACAGTGATGGGAAACTGGCCCCCCTTTTGTAGGCCCGCGGACCAATAATAGTTTTGGTGTGAGTACGCACACCCACGAGCCACTCACAATGAATTCAGTTTTTTTGTGGCACCCACCCCCATTAAAGGTGCCCATCCATGGTCTAAAAAGTATACAAAAGTACCAGAGAATCTCTTTAATGTCATATCTAATGCATTGCATTCTGCATGATCAATGCTCAGTCAGGGAGGGCAGGCAGCCTTATACTGTATATGATTTCCATAAAACACTAAACATCCTGTATGGAGATAGGGCTCTAATACAGATTTGTGTTTTTCAGTTCTCTTATTAACCACAAGATCAATTTTTCATCCATAGATAAATGTGCCCCGCTAAGCAGAAACTGCCTAATGTAATCTCTCTTTGAGGCTGCCCAGGAGAAGACAGATAGCAGCTCTCAGAAGTCAATACATATCCTCACAGTTCAAACTCAACTCTCCAATATTAGTAATCTCAACGTGCATGGTTAGAACCAATATGAAAAGTCATGGTACAGTGCCCTGTATATCAATTATTCTCCTCCTATCTCCTCCCTCCACTCTGTCCCTGTCCACCTTGCCAGCTTGGCATGTCGGCAATGTAGTCTGAGGTGCCTGAATGAACCACAGTTATTGAGATGACAACATTATCATTCCTGTCTTTCCCCAACCTGCCATGAACAACCTTCTCCACTGACTCACTGGAGTGTGAAATAGCCGGAACCCAGAGCAAAGACCCTGCAATCATTAGGACATAAATCAGCTGAAAATGTCATTAGCAGGGGATTTGAATGTGGATGAAAAGAAACTCAGGCTGAATAAGAGACGGGGAAACTGCTAAAGGTCAGCTAGAGAGAAGTGGCCTGTGGCATAAAGCTGTGATGAATAATAGTCCCTTCAGTCCCAGGCATCTCTCTTTGTAGTTGGGGCTCAGCCTCGCTCTGGTAGCTATACTGATAGAGATGAGTAATAACATTGTTTATCGCTGGTTCCATAAACCAATCCATGATAGTATTTTGTGACATCAACCATTCAGAACCTATAAGGTATCAATGGCCATGGGAAAGATACTGTATGTTCTGTATGTGTAACACATCCAAGGGTCTGCCTGAATGACATATTTTTCCTCATGTCAGAGATATTATAGTGTATGTGTAGAGAAGGCCCATGGAGTTGGTGGAATAATTATTTAATTCATGGCCACCTACTCAGCTGGGCCAGGGGCGCTTCAATTAGGTCAGGTGGAAATGTCCAACAGATCTCAACTTCAGGAGGAAATCGCCATCACCCGATCTCGCTGCTTTCTCTTCCTTAACTCCGTCTAATCAAGACGTTCTGTGCGTCCATGAATCCACCGAATCTGAACCTTTCATCTGAACTATCTGTTGTGATCGGGAGAGCGGGCCATCAGTTATTGTTTATAGTTATTACTGCAGAGCGCGGCTTGGAGAGCATGCTTCAAACCTATTGCTTAATGATCACGGCCCTACAGATCATCACAGGCCAATTATGCCATCGATATATTGTCATATGTAATGTAATTACATGTACATATGAACACAAACTTGAAATGGTGAAATATGAAACATCATTATTGTTTGCTGAACTGCTCAATTCTGATATCGAACTGATGGAGATTATAGATTGAATACCGATCACTGATTATTGTATTATTATTCTCCTGATTATGATGAATAAGTATGAGCCTAAATGACTCAATGATGATTCCCATTGACTTCTTATTGAACTGAATTGCTGAATTACCTAATTGAAATACCAAATGAAAATGATTGTTATGATTTGACCTTTGTGATTATGAATTTGATTGGATACATGTTATTCTGTTTCCTTTGTTATGCAGCACAGAAAGACTACCCAGTAAATATACCACTTTATGGTTAAAGGAATTCCTGCCTCAGTCTCATCCATTCCTCTGTCACCTGACCCGTGCCACCTGTTCAACTTCATTGTCAGTCATCCTACCTGTCCAGCTACCCACACAGATTCCAATAATCTTTCAATATGTGTTTATCGATCTCTCTAATCAATACTCCATAGTAGCATTCATCCCTGACCTTGTGTTGTAATGATCTTTTCATGCATTATAACTTGCTGTAAGCATTCACAAAAGATTGTGGCTACATAAAAATTCATAAACCCTTATGAATGCATTCATGATACATTGGAAATGGGTAGTGACCATTTTTTTTTGACCAACCTTAAATGGTGATAAGGGGCCACACTACACCGCTCATATGAGGTCATTGCTAATGGAGAATTAGTGAGTATGTTAGGATTGCAAAGACTGTTAAGAAGGTACCCTTTGGTATGAACACAACCCGGCTTGGGAACCAGCTGAAGAAAGATGAGGAATCAAAGTACCCCAAAAACATGAATGCTCATTGGTCATTTTTGTTTTCTCACACACCACCCCTTCCTTCTCCTTATTTCTTTTACAGCAGGAAAACAGATTAACGGGAAGTTAGAGAGGGGGACCGGGGACCTTCATTCAACATAATCAGTCAATACTGACATGTGTGCAACTATAGGGTAAACAGAGGCTTAGATTGTTGACGACATGTACAAAATGAACGAATGGCAGAAATCAACGCAATTGAGCATTATATGATATTTGTTAATCACTACATACATTTTTACTAAACAGTACGTTCTAAATACTATGTAACACGACTAGTACACAGTAGGCCCATGCAGTTTAAGTAAGCAGTAGGCAAGCCAGATTTCAAACACAGCCATTTTCTGTTCTTATTTACAATAAAAGTGACTCCAAATGTCCCAATACATTATTTACCATTCATTTTTATTGGGCACAACATAATCCGAAACACGACCAGAATAAACTGCAAATGTGCATCCAACAAGTTTGTAAAGTCACAAGCTTGATGTAGTCATTTGCGTGCTAGGAATATGCAGTGGCGATCCGTCATTCAGGGCAGGTGGGGTAGAGCACCTGTTTTGAGCCCGAACTGTTAAAAAAATGAATCATAATAATTGAGTTAATAAAGCCACATACAAACGGTTTCTTTTTTTGCTTTCTTGAATAAGGCAGCTCCAAAATGCAGGTGTCTAGCAGCCAGCGGAAAATACAGAGCGTAGGTGTTGGTAGTGTTTTCTAGATGTGCCTTGATTGACTCAGTGTTCTGTCACTCATTGGGACACTATGGCACCGCAAAAACTACAGAAGAGCTTGAAAATGCAAGCCTCTTGGGTGCTGCCACAGATTTACATTAGAAGTGCCCATCCAAGAAGGCTCAAGGTCATTGTCCACTGATAAAATTATGTCAAATCATGTTATAGCTACCGTAGCTTTCATTGGTCATACTTTCAAAACCTTAGCTAGCAAGCTAGACAAGCAGTCATAATCATGGATAAAGTTGACAATCTACTGGAAAATCCTTTTCTATCCTTGTCATATGACGAGAAATTACAGATAAAGTGTATCGGTGCTCATCGACCATTGGACATAAACATTACACAACAAGTTGGAAGTGGAAGGAATCAGTGGCTAACTGCAAGTGTTGCAAAGCAATCAATAGCCTGCAATTCAATGGAGAAGGTGTGTGGTCCAAGTCTGGGTTTAAGTGTCTCTTTTCCAAGTGTAAAAGGATAAACATTCACATGCAACACCATGGGCCAGAAAAGGTTGAATACATTGGCCATGTTATCAACCAGCATGACTTCTGCTGCATTCAAAACACATGGAAACTCTGAACTGGGAAATCTCAGACTTCAGTGAGTTCAAGACAACTGGGAAATCAAGTTTTGAACAGTCATCCGACTCGAAATTCCACATTAGGAACTCAGGCCTCTTTCTAGAGCTCTGACCTGAAGATGTCATGATTCAACCTTGTTTTTTCCCGAGTTCCCAGTTGTCTTGAAAGCATCATAAATCCAGAGAATGCCAGGAAGGACTGCCGCGCCACCTTCCTGTTCAAGTGAGCACAGCACAACAAGGTGAGTCCAGAAATGTCTAATATGCTGCTGCATAAATTATGTAATTTGCCAGGGAGATACCTATACTGTAGCTAAGAAAGTAATACTAAGTATATGTTGTGTTAGTTAGTAGCCCATATGCCTCACCCTAATCATTTTGTCCCTTTCCCCCTCATAACTTAGCCTACTGTTCTGACTTGGTGGTGCACATATAGCCAATAGCCTGTTTTAGAGAAATATCATAATTGAATATTGTAAGAGCTTTCATTGTCTGCTTATATGCCCCTTTATTTATCCTATGGTTCTGACTTGTTGTACAGGGGGAATACTGTAAGAACGGCCCATGTTCTCAATTCTGTCGCTGTACATTTTAAAAGTGCTGAACAATTAGTTATATTGACTATGTCCTTTTTAGATTGCTCATTAATGTCTTAATCGAAATTACGAATTGCCTCTTATCCGCTCATTGTTCCCTTATGCCATAGTTTGTACATTTCAATTGTCATTAGAAACCACATTTGTTTAACCTATCACATCTATAAACAGTCAACTTAGTAATCATAACTTCTTATCATATCATCCATCATTCTGAACAGTCGTAACCTCCTGCATCTGCCAAAACCACAGCCTTCAGTACTACACAAATTGGTTGAATAATTTATTTATTAGCTAACTAAATGGTAACACAGGATAAACATACACACTTAATACATTAGAAACGGGTCCCTAGCGGACTGATACAATATGGCGGCTTGTTACAAAAGAGATGGAGAGAGGGAGGACAGAGGGACAGAGACATAATACCTTGGTACAGTTTAGAAACGACTCTCACAGTATACATATACTTTGCACAGTAATCATATACTTTGCACAGTATACATATACTTTGCACAGGTGTTGGGCCTTTTTGCGGCATGCTCGTAAGGCTCCGATTGTCCAAAAGGTGTCCCCACCCATCTTCTACTGTTGTTCTCCTATGCTGTCAGCTGGTATCCGGTGAATTGTTGTGTAGTCCTGAACATAACTACAGAGTTTATTCTACTTCCATTTGCTCTGGAAATGCTTCTTTGAAGATAGGCTAGCCATCCGTGTCGATGGTTCCCAATGGGGTGATGAGAGTAGTAGAATGGTCCCACTTAAATTCGCTTTTCTACATACCTTACTTAGGACAGCTAATCAGCCGTACCAGTGATTGTACGGGAAGTTTACTTTATTGTCTCTACCTCGTGTTGAGATTCAAAGTTTAAACCACTTTAAATGTGAACTGCAGCTCAACGTCTTTCTGGTCTGATATGTTCATTCTTAACCCATTATTTTAAACAGTTCTTCTAAACAGGTGGTTCCCTCCGGCTGACACGCTCTCTGACCTCACTCAAGGGGGTGGCGACTACTTATTTGTACAAAGTTATAGAAACAATTTCCTCTTATAGTTTCTAAAATCACATCCCTCTCTTAATGAAATCACTGTCATCATTTTTCATATTTCATGCACGCATTGGATGGACACTTCACACATAAAGTGTGCATACTTTTCAGGTTATAGTATTTCCTTTATAACATTTTTAATAACATCACAAAATAACAACCAAACGAACATCAGATTTTAAGATTTTAAGTAAACAATAGATAAGTTTAAAAAAAATAGAAAGAGTAACAGATAATTAAACAGCAGCAGTAAAATAACAATAGTGAGGCTATATACAGTGGGTACCGGTACAGAATCAATGTGCGGGAGCACCGGTTAGTCAAGGTAATTGAGTTAAAGTGACCATGCATAGATAATAAACAGAGTAGCAGCAGCGTAAAGAGGGGTCTGGGTAGCCCTTTGGTTAACTTTCAAGAGTCTTATGGCATGAGGGTAGAAACTGTTAAGAAGCCTTTTGGACCTAGACTTGGCGCTCTAGTACCGCTTGCCATGCGGGATCAGAGAGAACAGTCTGTGTTCTCTCTTCCACAATGAGCCATCAGCAGTGAAGTGCCCTGTAGGCCAACGATCTGAGTGGATAACTCATAAAGGCGTTGAGTCACTATCCAAGGCTAATAATCCATATAAGCTTGGAACTTAATGACAGAGAGTGCACACACTCAGCCAGATAGCCCAATATGCTGGCAGAGGCAGGGTAGTGCAGCGCTCCACAGGACTCATAAAGTCCCATTGCAACAATGAGCCTGTGAGGAATCTCTGCAGTGACATGTTGACACACATATGCCTGCATCCGTTCCCAAGGGATAGGCCTGTGAATTGTGGGTACATAAATATATACCTTCACTTTTTAGGGCAAAAGAGACTTGGGTAGGAGCATTGTATCCATCTGAATATATACCATTTGCAAACATTTCAAAAATGGGGGAAATTGTGGATAGTTATATTTGAGATGCCTCATGCAATGGTATTAACTAGTGAGGTTTGACCAGAAATCTAACTTAGAAGTTGCTTGAGAGTGAGGTTTAGTTACAGGCCCATATGGTCTGCCAGGATATTTTAAATTCTGGAAAGTTTAGTTTAGAACACTGGCATCATGATGCAGTGTTAAATTATTCCATGTCTCTAAACTGTGCCAGTAACAGAACTGGGGGAGGTCTGGCTGTACGGGCTAGAAATGGTTGTTGTTCATACTGAACTTCGAGCCAGGCGATGGTGTGCATAATAGGTTTTTTTGAGAAGTAACGGATGGTTTAGAGAGGAGGGGTAAAATAAAAATAATACAAACCTCAACTCAGTCTATACCAGTGAGGTAATAAACCCCTTTACTGCATTTTAGTTCTGAAATATTTCTGGCCATTCATTTCTGGTGGAAAGACACTGAGCTTGTGTACACCACCCAACCAATCAGTGGCTAGATCCCAGTTAGGAGAGGCACACAGATGCTGCTTGTTTAATTCTAAATCGTATGCATGGTTCCATTGTTTCTGTCCATATTAACAACTTATTAGTCTTTCATTGATTTATTTTTAGCAAATAAACACACTCATGGGAGATGATTAAGAAACTGTAGGTTTACAAACTCTGTCCTCTAATCCCTACCCCCTAAAACACTAAAACATACTGTGTCTCTGAAGCTGACTTACTTGCTTTTATTTGGTGTAATTTTTTCCCAGACACTACATAGCTTTATAAATACCTTCAGAGAACAACATTCCAACATGAAGGAATCTTGTGTCTGATTGATAGAAATTAGATTTAAATGGTCTTCATGCAAATGAAGGAAAGTTAGAAACCAATATACCCAGGCAGTTAGGAAAGCTAAGGCTAGATTTTTCAAGCAGAAATTTGCATCCTGTAGTACAAACTCAAAAAAGTTCTGGGACACTGTAAAGTCCATGGAGAATAAGAGCACCTCCTCCCAGCTGCCCACTGCACTGAGGCTAGGAAACACTGTCACCACTATCATGACGTTGGCCTGGGGGGGGGGGGGGGGGGGGGTAGGTTTATGACCGTCATAAATACCTCTTCCCGCCTTTTTCCTCTCTCTACCCTACAGATGTTACATTTGCAAAACCCTTGGTCAACATAGAGATTCTGGGAACATCAGAAGGTGGGGGGAAATTAACAATATTCTGGTAATCCGACCAATTGAACATATGCGGTGGTACTTAATGAATATGATGTCAGTTCGGTTGTCATCTGAGACATTCTCATCAATGATAAGATGACATAAACTCTACAGTGTAAAGTCTACACATCAGAGTTATCGGATTTACATGGAATTGTTGTTCAATTTAAATGTTTGAATATGAAATTATTCGTGATGGGATGAAATGTAATTTTAGCTTCCAAATAAGAGATTTGGGTTTTCATAAGGTTAGGGCTCTGCTCAATCAGTGGCCCGCCCCTGTGAAGGGACATGGGTTATAAATCTTTTCAAACACGCCCTCCTCTCCCTTCCTATATAAGCCCTTGACGACATTATAACCTCCTGTTCCGAGGATGTGAGGACGACGGTCCGATGTCAGAATGGTTCAGATAATAACTACAGAACGAAGCCAACATCAGCGTGAGCTTTGGTTGCGGATGGTATGAACTTTGAACTCTTATTCACTACAGAAGTGATACCTCCTAGCCGTTGAGTAGCAACAGCAGCTGCAAACGAGGGTTAGGAAGGAACAGACAGAGTATCCCGTCTATCACACAACGACGTTACTACAACGTATCCAATTGACCACCAGAGACGTTCTTCAAAGGACAATGGACTCGGTTTGGAAACACGACCTTCCATCTATCACCAACCGACTGAAGCGCAGCTCAGAGTAAATATTTATTGTATTTTCCTTTTCCAAATGGGCGGTAATTTAGAATGCATAAGATACTGTATTTACGATAGCACAGCTTCTTCCTTTGTTACTCAGTCTTCCCGCTCTTTCACTCAAACCCAGCCCCTTTTCTTTTGTGTAACAAGCTGTCATATCTGTTCCGCCCGCTAGAGACGTTTTCCTTTATGACGTAATTTGTTATGTTATGATTAATTATGTGCATGTGTAATTCTGTGTGATTAGTTAGGTATTTCGTAAATAAATAATTAAACCCAATTTTGTATTGCTGATTCAACTTGTTAGCCAGGGTTCGTGAAGATAACCAAGAATTTACAACTTTCAGAAGAGACTGAATTAAGGTGACGATTAATATTGACTGCTATTAATGTAAAATATTACTAGGTCTTTAAGAGTTTATTCGGAAGATAACAGCTCTATAAATATTATTTTGTGGTGCCCCGACTCACTAGTTAATTACATTTACATGATTTGCTCAATCGGGTAATATTAATTACGGAGAAATGATTTTATAGAAAAGCATGTCACATCACTTAATCCGGCATAGCCAAAGTCACGACACCACCGATAAATCCACGATAATTGAGAATTTCAATAAGAATTTTTCTACGGCTGGCCATGCTTCCCACCTGGCTACCCCTACCCCGATCAACAGCCCTCCACTCCCCACAGCAACACGCCCAAGCCTCCCCCATTTCTCCTTCACCCAAATCCAGATAGCTGATGTTTTGAAAGAGCTGCAAAATCTGGGCCCCTAAAAATCAGCCGGGCTAGACAATCTGGACCCTCTCTTTCTAAAATGATCTGCCGAAATTGTTGCAACCCCTATCACTAGCCTGTTCAACCTCTCTTTCGTATCGTCTGAGAGCCCTAAAGATTGGAAAGCTGCCACGTTCATCCCCCTCTTCAAAGGGGGAGACACTCTAGACCCAAACTGCTACAGACCTATATCTATCCTACCCTGCCTTTCTAAGGTCTTCGGAAGCCAAGTTAACAAACAGATCACCTACCATTTAGAATCCGACCGTACCTTCTCCGCTATGCAATCTGGTTTCAGAGCTGGTCATGGGTGCACCTCAGCCACGCTCAAGGTCCTAAACGATATCATAACCACCATCAATAAGAGACATTACTGTGCAGCCGTATTCATCGACCTGTCAATCACCACATTCTTATAGGCAGACTCAACAGCCTTATTTCTCAAATGACTGCCTATCATGGTTCACCAACTACTTCTCTGATAGAGTTCAGTGTGTCAAATCGGAGGGCCTGTTGTCCAGACCTCTGGCAGTCTCTATGGGGGTGCCACAGGGTTCAATTCTCAGGCCGACTCTCTTCTTTGTATACATCAATGATGTCGCTCTTACTGCTCGTTATTCTCTGATCCACCTCTACGCAGAAGACACCATTCTGTATACCTCTGGCCTTCTTTGGACACTGTGTTAACAAACCTCTAGACAAGCTTCAATGCCATACAACTGCTCTTAAATGCAAGTAAAACTAAATGCATGCTCTTCAACTCATCGCTGCCCGCACCTGCCCGTCCAGCAGCACTACTCTGGACGGTTCTGACTTAGAATATGTGGACAACTACAAATACCTAGGTGTCTGGTTGGACTGTAAACTCTCCTTCCAGACTTACATTAAGCATCTCCAATCCAAAATTAAATCTAGAATCAGCTTCCTATTTCGCAACAAAGCATCCTTCACTCATGCTGCCAAACATACCCTCGTAAAACTGACCATCCTGCCAATCCTTGACTTTGGCGATGTAATTTACAAAATAGCCTCCAACACTCTACTCAACAAATTGGATGCAGTCTATCACAGTGCCATCCGTTATGTCACCAAAGCCCCATATACTACTCACCACTGCAACCTGTATGCTCTTGTTGACTGGCCCTCGTTACATACTCGTCGCCAAACCCACTGGCTCCAGGTCATCTACAAGTCTCTGCTAGGTAAAGACCCACCTTATCTCAGCTCACTGGTCACCATAGCAGCACCCACCTGTAGCACGCGCTCCAACAGGTATATCTCACTGGTCACCCCCAAAGCCAATTCTTCCTTTGGCCGCCTTTCCTTCCAGTTCTCTGCTGCCAATGACTGGAATGAACTGCAAAAATCACTGAAGCTGGAGACTCATATCTCCCTCACTAGCTTTAAGCACAAGCTGTCAGAGCAGCTCACAGATCACTGCACCTGTACATAGCCCATCTGTAAATAGCCCATCCAACTACCTCATCCCCATACTGTATCTATTTTTTTTTTATCTTGCTCCTTTACACCACAATATCTCTACTTGCACATTCATATATATATACAGTGCCTTGCGAAAGTATTCGGCCCCCTTGAACTTTGCGACCTTTTGCCACATTTCAGGCTTCAAACATAAAGATATAAAACTGTATTTTTTTGTGAAGAATCAACAACAAGTGGGACACAATCATGAAGTGGAACGACATTTATTGGATATTTCAAACTTTTTTAACAAATCAAAAACTGAAAAATTGGGCGTGCAAAATTATTCAGCCCCTTTACTTTCAGGGCAGCAAACTCTCTCCAGAAGTTCAGTGAGGATCTCTGAATGATCCAATATTGACCTAAATGACTAATGATGATAAATACAATCCACCTATGTGTAATCAAGTCTCCGTATAAATGCACCTGCACTGTGATAGTCTCAGAGGTCCGTTAAAAGCGCAGAGAGCATCATGAAGAACAAGGAACACACCAGGCAGGTCCGAGATACTGTTGTGAAGAAGTTTAAAGCCGGATTTGGATACAAAAAGATTTCCCAAGCTTTAAACATCCCAAGGAGCACTGTGCAAGCGATAATATTGAAATGGAAGGAGTATCAGACCACTGCAAATCTACCAAGACCTGGCCGTCCCTCTAAACTTTCAGCTCATACAAGGATAAGACTGATCAGAGATGCAGCCAAGAGGCCCATGATCACTCTGGATGAACTGCAGAGATCTACAGCTGAGGTGGGAGACTCTGTCCATAGGACAACAATCAGTTGTATATTGCACAAATCTGGCCTTTATGGAAGAGTGGCAAGAAGAAAGCCATTTCTTAAAGATATCCATAAAAAGTGTCGGTTAAAGTTTGCCACAAGCCACCTGGGAGACACACCAAACATGTGGAAGAAGGTGCTCTGGTCAGATGAAACCAAAATTGAACTTTTTGACAACAATGCAAAAGTTATGTTTGGAGTAAAAGCAACACAGCTGAACACACCATCCCCACTGCTAAACATGGTGGTGGCAGCATCATGGTTTGGGCCTGCTTTTCTTCAGCAGGGACAGGGAAGATGGTTAAAATTGATGGGAAGATGAATGGAGCCAAATACAGGACCATTCTGGAAGAAAACCTGATGGAGTCTGCAAAAGACCTGAGACTGGGACGGAGATTTGTCTTCCAACAAGACAATGATCCAAAACATAAAGCAAAATCTACAATGGAATGGTTCAAAAATAAACATATCCAGGTGTTAGAATGGCCAAGTCAAAGTCCAGACCTGAATCCAATCGAGAATCTGTGGAAAGAACTGAAAACTGCTGTTCACAAATGCTCTCCATCCAACCTCACTGAGCTCGAGCTGTTTTTCAAGGAGGAATGGGAAAAAAATTCAGTCTCTCGATGTGCAAAACTGATAGAGACATACCCCAAGCGACTTACAGCTGTAATCGCAGCAAAAGGTGGCGCTACAAAGTATTAACTTAAGGGGGCTGAATAATTTTGCACGCCCAATTTTTCAGTTTTTGATTTGTTAAAAAAGTTTGAAATATCCAATAAATGTCGTTCCACTTCATGATTGTGTCCCACTTGTTGTTGATTCTTCACAAAAGATACAGTTTTATATCTTTATGTTTGAAGCCTGAAATGTGGCAAAAGGTCGCAAAGTTCAAGGGGGCCGAATACTTTCGCAAGGCACTGTATATATATATATATATATATATATATATATATATATATATATTCTGCACATCTACCATTCCAGTGTTTAATTGCTATATTGTAATTACTTTGCCACCATGGCCTATTTATTGCCTTACCTCCCTTATCCTACCCTTGTTTGCTGTCACGCCGTGACCATAGAGAGCCCTTGGTTCTCTATGGTGTGGTAGGTCAGGGCGTGACTAGTTTATATTTCTATGTTGGTGTTTTTGTATGGTTCCCAATTAGAGGCAGCTGATAATCATTGCCTCTAATTGGGGATCATATTTAGGTAGCCGTTTTTCCAACTTGTGTTTGTGGGATATTGTTTGTTTGAGTTGGTGCTTGTTGCACCACATAGTCACGTTGTGTTGCTTGTTTATTGTTTTGGTTGAAGAAGTTTCACGATAAATTGTAATGCTCCGGGTGTCGTGGGTGTGGAGTCAAATGCAGGAGACAGAGAGTTCAATGCTGCGCGTCTTTTAATCGCACCAATGCACCACAGGGTGCTCACAAAAACGTTACGTTCCCAAAACACAGGGAATCAAAATGTACAAATGGGAAACAACGTGCCTATACCACAGAGCCGAAGGTTTACATAGAAATAATCCCGCACAACAACCAGGCGGGCCGGCTGTCTAATAAAGACAAACTAATTAAACATTCACAGGTGCTACCACTCAACATACAAGGAGGGGAAGGAAAAACAATCAGTGGCAGCTAATAGGCCGGTGACGATGACCGCCGAGCGCCACCTGCCCGGGAAAGGGAAACACCCTCGGTCGGACTCGTGACATAAATAAAGATGTGGAACTCTACACACGCTGCGCCTTGGTCCGTCTCTCCACACTAACGTGACATTTGCACATACTGTATATAGACTTTTTCTACGGCATTATTGACTGTATGTTTGTTTCTTCCATGTGTAACTCTGTGTTGTTGTATGTGTCGAACTGCTTTGCTTTATCTTGGCCAGGTCATAATGATAACTTAGCCTACCTAGCCTACCTGGTTAAATAAATGTGAAATAAAAAATACAAAAATAATTACGGGACCAGAAGACATGTCAGGATGGGTGCATTTTCATCTGCAGTGTTCTGTAAACACTCTGTGTTTTGGCTTGTTGTAATGGGATCCATGTATCTCTCCGCCTGTCTAACTTTCTTTTGATACTGTACAAATGGTCACATTGTGTGCTGTTCTTTCAAAATAATCAGCTTCAGAAGAGATATGGACATGAATTACACTGCACATGAAATCCCAGGACAGATATTACAGAGGGGTATACTACAAAGCAGGATCAAAGAGTTACCCAGCTGACTTAGATAAACAACCAGAAGTAACTATAGATTTTCTGATTAATTAACAAAGCTAAACTTAGATATGTGTTTTTGGTTGTTGAGTCAATTGGACCACGCCCATTTCAAACTTATCCTTCTTAAAAAAAGTTATTTCAGGATATTTAGGCAATTTAGCTGGCTAACTCATTGCTTCTGTTTTGTAATATACCTCTCAGGCCTTAAAATTGTTTACTGTTATAAGGATGACTTGTGGTGACACATTAAAGGGCATTGATTTTAGAAATGAAAGTGCTGCTTCTCACTCAGCTGTGTTATGATACATATAAAAGGAGTTGGGATATTTCAATAGAAGTGGTACTTCAGCCTCCCATTGTGTTATGTTATAGGATCCTTTCTATCCATCTCTCCTGGAGGAGATGACATCTCACAGAGTTCACTTAGTCTGTGTGACTGTTCTGCGAGTTAGACGCACTACTCTTCTGCCCTGGCACTCTGTTCTTCCTCTCCACCTCCCCAGAGTCCTCCCTAAAACCTTCTCTCTCTCTCTCTCTCTCTCTCTCTCTCTCTCTCTCTCTCTCTCTCTTTCTCCATCAGCTAGACAGGCCTCCATTCCATTCCATCCGCTGCTGGATAATTTGCTGTAAATGCCTGTGATATGAGTCAGGGCTTAATAACTTCTCAAAAATAGAAGTGCCAGGCCGTCATTGTACATTTGTTCTTAATTGACATGCCTGGATAAATACAACAACAAAAAAATCTAATCTTTGCTGAAGTGAAAACAAACTTTGAATCAACAACTCCAGACTAGCCACCGTTCCACAGTTTGTTTGTGCCAGATTCTTAGTATCTGTATATCTGGGGCCAGATAATTGTGTTGGTCTGTGAATAAATGTGCGTAAATAGCTGTTATGTTTCACATACAAAAACAGGAGCCAGAGAACAGCAGAAACAAAGTTGACCCTGGACACACTGTAATCAAATGAGATCTGTGAAACTCCACAATTTATTTATTTTTCCAAAATGTTTTCTCTGTTTGAACAGATTCCTTGCATAAAGTGCTCTCTTGGCCAAGTTATTGGGCTCTATTGATAATATGTTGATGTCATAGGAAGTCGTCCTATTGTTCGCCTCTGGGTTATCTACTGACTGTAACTATGCTCATTGTGTACAGTAGTTAACCTGGATTCTCAAGGCAACATAATCTGGTGCTCTGTGGTAACCCTGGGTCATCACAGAGCATTGGTCCCTGTGGTTTTATTTCACATGGATATTATGTGGTATTAGTGGTTCTGGTTAAATCATCTATTAGCACCAGTGGTGAAATGAAGCCGGAGCTACCCAGAGCCAGGCTCCTGCACTTTGGGTCAAAAACAGAGTCAGGCGGACACCAAAGAGGTACTAACCCAAAAGTACTAACCCTAACCTTAATCTTAATCTTGGCATAACCCTAACCCTAACCGTATGTTCAACCCTGGCTCAACCTTAACCCTAACCTCTCCAAATACGGCTCCTCTGCGTCTGAATTCCCAATTTAACCCCTGATTAGCGCCATTACATTGCCATACAATGCCCAATGCCATACAATGCTGGAACTGAACCTAAAACCAACCAAGACATTCAAGTTAGGTATCTTACTAACAGAGACTGCAGATGAGTATTTGACTGCAGGAATGATTATGGCTCTAAAGTCTCTATTTTGACAGTATTTCCCAGCAAGTCCTCTTATTGACTCCCTTGTGTGACACTGCGTCCATACAGGATATTAAAAACCACAGGTGTGCACACAGTCCTGCTTGTTCGGCGCACAATGCATCGCTCATGTAATTTCTTGGAATAATTCTCAACGCACTGTGTAGGTGGTCTTCGATAACCCCATGAGGCAAATACATTTGTCGAATCATAATAGAAATCTGGCTTTAGCATTGATTGATGAGTGGAGGGGAGTGAGGGTCAAGGGGTGTACTGGACTATTACCCGGACTGTGGATTCAGCACAACAAAAACGTTGGTCCAACGCCCTTACCTTTTTTTTAAGGTCGCTATGACCAACAGATGCATATCTGTTTTCCCAGTCATGTGAAATCTATAGACTAGGGTCTAATTCATTTATTTCAATTGACTGATTTCCTTATATGAACTGTAACTCAGTAAAATCGTAGAAATTGTTGCATGTTGCATTTATATATTTTTTGTACTGTATGTGTGTGTCTATGTGCACAGCGCATGCGTGTTAATGGTAAAGTGCTTATTTGTATATATCAGAGTGTGGCTTGAACTGGGTGTTTGTGCTGTGCTGAGTCCAAGCCTCCAATAATAGCCCCATTCATCAGGTTTCCATCCCTCTCCTGACTGCAGGGTCCTTGGGACAGACTGAACTCAAACCAGATGCTCTGGCTCCTCCCCTGCACTGTGCATCCATGTAAAACTTCCCCTGATCCACTCTCATCTACTCTGAAGTGTTTTCCGCATGCCTGTTATTTTCCCTTTATCCCTTGTGATTGGATCACTCCCTGCAGCACCTTACAATGAATGAAAATGCTGGGTCAACATCGAGGCTGCACTTGAGGTGGTTTTGGGGTTAGCCAAAACTATGCCAGAGAGATGTAATGGCAAAATAATCACTGTCTGGTTTTTACCATTTGATGGCGTGTCCTGAGTGTTGCAGTCTATCAAAGTTGTGCCTGATTGTAGAGGGATTGAACACTGTGGATACATAGATACTTCCTCAGTCCCCAGAGGAAAGCTGGGTCCTATAGCATTTCTAAATGATGTGTTCAATGATATATCAATGAATCAGCGAAACATCTTCATGATTATTAATTCCTGCTTTTAGTCCACACAAGTCATCATGTAACCAAATAAATGGTCATATATGCCTAAGACATAATATTAGCATATGAAATTGTACTATGAAATTGGTCAGAGACAATTCTATGATTTCAAGGTTCAAATATAGTTGAGGTAATCAGACTGTTTTCCTGGCTTGATAAGTGCAATTACCCCCCCCCCCCCCCCCCCCATCCGTATAGGCTATTTTTGGCACAACCTCAGTGCTTGAACAATGCACAACAAATGCATATCTAAACAATCAAGGGAAGGGTACAGTTCACTGAGAGGATCCTTGTAATGCCACTAAGTCTGATTAACAATCACTCTCCATTTCTATGTAATATAATCTTTCATTGGATCTAGCAGTGGCATTTCTTCTCGATCCGAGGTCAATGGGCCGTCCCCATTGGGGGTAAACAACTCATCCTGCGCCGCAATCATGGGACAATTTGGGAGCTTCCAGGACATCCTATTTGCATGGGTTTGTGTATCAAGGGACGCAAGCTAAATCTTTGTTTATTCCAGTTGGCTAATGCTGTATCAAAACAAGAGCAGGGGGGAAATACATGATGCTGGCTGCACAGCAGCCCATGGGAAGCCTGTGAAGAGGTAACCAGCCCAAACAAACAGCAGCTCCTCTGATTGATTCACTGTCCCTGGGAATCTGCTGTGAACAGGGCTGTCAACAGCAGCCGAGGCTTGATTGATCAATCACAGTGTTCTGACACCCTCCACAAACTCTGTGTGGTACCTGGAGCTGGAGGACTCTTGTGCAACAAGTGTACAAGTAATCAGAGGTGTAATCAACTACTGGGTCCATTCAGAAACGCCTTGAGAGCTAATGCCACCAATCAAATATGGTTTGTCTACAGCAGTGAAGGCCATCGTACTGAACATGTTGAACCCTGTTCTGCATCCGGTGCCCATCTCTTAAATACACTTAGGCTTCAGAGTGAGAGAGTGTTTACGTTCAAGGCTCTTATCTAACTGAGTGACTGCAGATGTCAATACCACTTCAGAAGATTTTCACCCCTCGGCAATCAAACACCTCAAACTGAAAACACATAACTTATTAATGTCATTAGCATTGAGCATAATGTGTGAGCAGGTCCTTTGGGGAAACATAGTCTGACAGACGACTGCTCAGTGGGTGTATCAGTCACAGTTCCGTGGTGTGTTGCTAACCATGATGGGATCTTTCTTAAGGCACGTTCTAAATATCCATAAAGCTCTAAGTTACCCCACTGAGTTAACCCTTGTAAAACACCAATGAATATAGCAGCTCCTTTACCATCAGTCCCATCCCATTTATCTTACAGAGAACTTCTGACAAATCTCTCCTATTGGAATGCGTATCTGAGTTATTTTTTTGCAGAAATACTGGTGGGGCTCACAGCCTTGCACTTTTAACTAGGTCTGAGGAACACGTCATGGCGTGAGCCTATTTTTCCTATGGGGAACTGGCCATGCCTCCAGATGCCTTGGCATTTAGCGGCGATGCAGTAAATCACCTAACGGCTGAGAGACGATCAGAGTATGATGATGATGATGAGCTCATTTGCCCTGTACCACTTGGGTGAGATAACTAATGCTTCAATCTGCAACATCATCATAGGGCATGTCATCATGATTCTCTGTTGTCAGGATTGCTGCAGATGCAGTATTGGAAGAATAGGCCCATGCACAGCGTTCAAAGCAAAGCGGCACCAGAATAAATACTGTACCTATGAGATGATGGGTAAGCCGGCCAACAACTTGACAGGAGAGTTGAAAAGGTTTCTGGATGTGAAGTGAGACACTGGTTGCTTTGACAGTCTCTTGGCTCTTGGCTTAAGTGTTTGGAGTTATTCACCCTGTGTCTCTAAACTTCAGTCTGTCTTGTGACCAGAGAGGACCCAGCAAACAAAGACATTATGCACCGTTCCCATTATGTCCCTTTAAGAGTTTTGGGGAGACATCATCCCTCTGACGTTCCCTCTGAGAACGTTCTAGGAACATTAAAACATGACATTAACCTCTGGACCATGAGACGACATTCAGTACAGGTCCCCGTTATCAAAATAAGGTATTTTGATGTCCATTAGGGAACGTTACAAAAAGTTTCCTATTTGGGTCTGATAGAACGTTATCCATGGGACATTTCCTTATGGTCAAGGGGACATCACATGATGGTCCATGGGGAATTATGGTTTAGTTCCCTGTAAGTTACCAGGACGTCATTGAGGACCATGTCAGGACCTTTTTAGGATGTTCTCAGAACTTTCATTTTACTAGTCTTCAGGATGTCACGGGATGGTCCCAGGTGTCCCAAACCATTATAAATAAAGTAAGGAAAATGTATGGGGGTTTTAAGGTAAGTGGTATGCTGTTCAATTAAAATAGTGTGAATAAGCTTGAATCAATGACAAAATAATTACATTTAACATGATCACTTAGTACTGACTTTTCAACAAAGCACCACAATGTCTGGAGTATTCCCAGAAGGCTCCTACATATTCATTACTAATAATACATCTCTGCACTTAGCAGGAGAGTACTATCTGCACTGCTATTTTAGTTATCAGTTAATCAGACTATTCTTTCGTCATTGATTGAATTGACTTCTTTCAGCAATTTGGGAGTTTCTGTATAGTTGTTTAGTATTGGTGAGGCATATGATTTTGTTTTAATGTTACTCCTGAATCCCTATGATAAATGTAATAGGCTTTCTTGGGTGTATTTTTAACTGAGATTTACTATGAAGTGCAACGTGTAGGAATAAAGGTGAACTCAGTAATCGAAGCAGACATGGTGGCATAGCAGGAAGATCTGTAACGATTCTCGTCCTCCTCTTCTGAGGAGGAGTAGTAAGAAGGATCGGAGGACCAATGTGCAGCGTGGTAAGTGTTCTTTATATTTATTTAGAACTCAGAACACTAAATAATAAAAAACAAAGAGAACGAAATGAAACCGAAACAGTCTTGTACGGTGCATACATAAAACACAGAACAGAAAATAATCACCCACGAAACACAGGTGAAAAAAGGCTACCTAAGTATGATTCTCAATCAGAGACAACCAACGACACCTGCCTCTGATTGAGAACCATACCAGGCCAAACACGGGGAGTGTGCCTCCCCCCCCAATAATTTTTTGGGGCTGCCTCTCAGGCTTCCAGCCGCGATGCCGTGCTGCCTCCTCATACTACCGCCTCTCAGCTTTCGCTGCCTCCAGCTCTGCCTTGGGGCGGCGATATTCCCCAGCCTGTGCCCAGGGTCCTTTGCCGTTCAGGATCTCCTCCCATGTCCAGGTGTCCTGAGATCGCTGCTGCTGCCCGTTACCACGCTGCTTGGTCCTTTGGTGGTGGGTGATTCTGTAACGATTCTCGTCCTCCTCTTCTGAGGAGGAGTAGTAAGAAGGATCTAAGGACCAATGCACAGTGTGGTAAGTGTCCATATTGTATTCATTATATGAACACAAAACAAAAACAACGAGAACGAAAAGAAACAGTCTTGGACGGTGAAATACAAAACACAGAACAGAAAATAATCACCCACGAAACACAGGTGAAAAAAGGCTACCTAAGTATGATTCTCAATCAGAGACAACCAACGACACCTGCCTCTGATTGAGAACCATACCAGGCCAAACGCAAAACACAACATAGAAAAACGAACATAGACAACCCACCCAACTCACGCCCCGACCATACTAAAACAAAGACATAATAAAAGAACTAAGGTCAGAACGTGACAAGATCAGAATGCTGTGATCCAAGAGGTTGTGAGTTCAAATCCCTTGTCACGATATGTTAAATAATAATTTGTGTATGAATTAACATTAACAATGCAATCATGTGTGTCAAATATGTATTTTTAAAGCAACGCGTGTGTGTGGGGGGGATGTCCCTAACATTTCCAACAGACAGAAAGCTGTGAATGAATCAATGGTTCACCAGCAGGACCTTGATGGGCTTGACAACAGTAACAGGGGTGATGTGTAATGAAACTAGTGCACATGTGTCCTGTTTGGAATGTTTTTCTATCGGGGGGAGAACTTTTCTTTGCGACCATCAGGTGACATCCACGGAACGAGCCGGGAACTAGACAAAAACCATGACAGAGTGTTCTAAGAGCGTCTTATTAACATTCTTGGGGACGTCCCCGGAACAAACCAGGTACTGTACAAAAACCTCCAGATGACCATGACACAACGTCCTGAGAACATTCTAAAATTATCTTTGGGGACATCCCCGGAACAAACCAGGAACTAGACAAAACCTCCACATGACCATGAAACAACGTCCTGACGACTTTTGGCGACCATTTCGTGAGGTTCCGGAGATATCCTAACAACAATTTTTGTTTGCAGGGCATATAATAGGAGTGCAACACAAACATCATATACTGTAACTAATGGAAGACACTGCTGAGGAAGTGAACCCCATAGATTTCATCCATCATTATGACATCAAGTAAACTAAACAAAGTCAAATAGCAAACTTTTTCCTGCAGGATTTAGCTCCTTTTTCTCAGCCAAAAGTCTGAGGGGTGGAATCATTTTATTTGTGCTCTGTTCTGCAGCCCATCCCCTTTGGCCAGACTGACTGTTCTCTAAGCTTCTGGACCAGACCCTCATCTGTCCTTCCAGATCCCCTGATTTCAACAAACAGGCACACTCACAATAGAGCACAGGTGTCAGTCCATTAGATCTGTTATCAGAAACAAATTGTTTTGATTTAGGTCACAAAATCCAATGTGCATATTGCTGAGTTCTGGTTAGTGTCACACAGTTTTAAACAGTGACACATGCACTTCCACTGAAACCAAAAGCCAGCTGATATGTATAATTGGTCTTTAATTGGTTCAAACCAATCATGGAAAAAACAGGAAACGGATGAGAGTGTGAAACAATCGACATCATATGAAGAAAATATGGACTTAGGATACAGTATACACATAACTGCCTACTTTACCTGCTCATTCCATTGTTTTCTTCTCACCCAGGTAATGTGATCACTCAGAAGCAATAACAGCACTGATCCTGGGAGCCTTGTTCAGAGATAAAGATAAACAGAGCAGGGGGTCTGTGCATTAGGCTACACTTCACTCAACAGCTCGAGCTGTGCCTCGACTGGCACTGGATAAAGGCTAAATACTAAATGGAAACATGTTTTATTCCTTATTTTGAGTAAAGAGAACAGAGAGAGTAATGTTATTAAAGGGGAGCACATTTCTGGTACGACGAAACATGATGGTAAATTGTTTTGCCTAGTTACTATAATGTGAATGTATCAGTTGTTGCCATTTTAAGTCCCCAAAAATTGTAGTTTTCAGCCGCAGAGTTGTGCATGTTAAAGCTGGGCACGTTCTGAACGGCGCACCTGCTGATCCTGGAATGGGGAGTCTGTGTAGAAGTGGAGTTTATGGAGGATATGGCTGGGAGTGAAGGTTGCAACTTCAAAGAAACCGCTAAGAAAGTTTTATTCTAACCTGTTAAAAAGTCACCCTACCAACTCTTATGTCATGTAAACCTGAAATCTCAATCTGAAATCTCAAAGGGCACAAGAAGCCCTTTGTATTACTTTAAATCAAATTCTTTACTAGAATTTTCCACTTGAAAGACTCCCAATGACTTCATGCGTTCAATACTTTTGGATTTATGAGCGGTAGGCTTCCATCTGTCTGTTCAGGAGCTCAACGATTGGCTGTCCAAGTCCCTTGTAAATAGCATGGCATCGTAAAGCTTTTCACTCAGTATTGCATGATACCAGATCACCCTGCCAAATTATTCAGTAGAGTATGTGCTCATCTGGAGTTCAGAGGCTACTACTGGGTCATAGTGAAAACGGCCAACAATGAATCTTTAGTCCATTACCTCAGGCATACAGTAGCACTGAAACCTATTGAATGATAGCTTTGAAATAGATACACCTTCTAAAAGAGACAAATGTTTGCACGGAGGAGGGAAATAATACATATACAGTACATAGTGTCTACAAAGTCTGACATAAAGATGGGCAACATTAGGCAGATTTGGACGCCATCTGGATTTGGGGGTGCAATGCATCATTCTAGCCTTTCCGGAGATCGATGGGTTCATAGTGACCACCAACGCTCCTGGGAGGTTGTGTGTGTGTGTGTGTGTGTGTGTGTGTGTGTGTGTGTGTGTGTGTGTGTGTGTGTGTGTGTGTGTTTTAGTCGTGGATGGAGATAAGTCTCAAGTGTGAGGAGGCTTGGGAAATCCCACACTGTTCTTACTATCCTCCATGGGAGTCATTACATACAGTATATCCATATCTTTGGATCTCCTGATATGAGTATAGACCAAAACAGACCACAGATAACACTAAAATCTGGCTCTAAATCTGCAGTGATCAACCTCTCACATTAACTATGTGTTCCTCTTGTCCTTTTGTGGTCAGGCAGCGGTCAGAGACGCCCTACTAATCCACACAGCTGGGTAGTGTCATTCAGGACGAACTTCTGTGCAACGGCACACAAAGGAAAAAAAGAGAGCAGAAGGCTAACACTGCATCCCACACAGTGTTCTGAGTCGGGGGAGGACTGACGAACAGAGACATTTAGAATCATACTTTTCCGGCGCAACCTTATATGGACTTCATTCATCAACAACCACGCATTGGCCAACATCTGGGTCATTTTGTAACTGAAGATTCAAGAGAATTCATGTGAAAACAATGACAAAATTAAGAGGATATAAATACTCAATGGAAAAATGTTCCTATTTAGAAAATCTATTTAGAAAATCTAAATAGGACTAGTCACAGGGGTTTGATTGAATGGTCTTTAAAGTTTGGCTGGCTATTCTGTCCACACGTGTTGTTCTCTATCTCTCACGTACAACAGATTTTCCTCTCCTCAGATCCATCGACTGCCAATGACTGCACCTAAATTACAACTGTCTGTCAGCAGTTAGCCAATAGACCAGGCTAAAGATCTTATGCACAAGACAATGAGTGACAGAACACTATCTTCTATCTCTCTGGGTGAATGAGCTGGCAGGTAGCGATTCAGTTTTCACATTCCTTCTTACTTCAGAACCACTGAGTTTGTTTTTGGCATTCCTCTATTTCAATGTGGGAGTTTATATTTAACCATGCATCAAGATACCTACAGTATCTATATAGGATGGAATAATGGCAACGCAAATTCTCTGAATAGACTCCGCTACGGTAATAGTGTAGAGGGACTGGGTGTTACATATCTGTGAGGAATGTTTATGTGTTAACATAGAGTAAACACCCCAAAATACTGCACTCTTACCAAGATTTTATCACCCACTGTACTGGTTTTATTTTTACGCTCTGTGTTTAAAACTGTACAGTCCTGTTTAAAGTCTCAACCAAGGCACCCGCTGTGTGTCACTGTGATGTAGCAGTAGTCCATTAGGGAATGATAAGGTTTACGTAGTCTGTTATTAGCAGAAGTTCCATACATTCTCGCTTTTATTCCTTCCTGAGGGAAAGATTTGAGTTCAACCAAGGATACAGTACATGGCACAACTTTGCATACTGAGCCATTCCTGGTTTGATTTTTAAGATATTCAGTTATTTTCAATTATATTTTATATTTAATCATTACTTTAAACTAAATGCTTCTATTAGTTCACTCTATTTAGTTGCATTTGACTGCCAGCTCCCTCAATGGCCCCACTATCACCTGCAGGAGATGGTGAGAACTGCAGTTACTGCAGTGTCTCAATCATTTTATTAAACACACACAAATATATCACATTGTAACTAGACGAAGACAGGGCATGATCTGTCAATCAAACAAATGACATTAATCCAATATTAAATCAAATGTATGACTAAGTCAGTCAGTGAGAGCAGGGAACACCTCGACCTATGACGTACCAGTAGTCAGAATGTTTTTATGACGGAAATCTGACAACTCTTCTCATTTGGCTCAGTAAAAGAAATAAGAGAATCACGCCCATGGAATACATGTTTGGCTCAATATCTTCAGCAACCTGTTTGAGCCAATACATTTTAATGTAACGAGGCAGAGGAATTTCCCTGTGGGGGATTAAATAAATCAGGCGCATGAGAGTAACTTTGTGGTGAGGCAATATGAGGGTCAAAGGTGGCTGGAAAAGGAAAGGCGAGTTAGGTTGAGAATTTAGTAAAATCATTAAATCTATCATAAATAAACCCACATGCTTTTTCAGTCAAATAGGAGAAAATAAGCAAATTATAATCCTGGTGATTTAGTTCATATTGTTTTATTGGACTGTGATGAGAGAGACCATCACTACTAGAACAGTCCCAACTGAATCATGCCGATCTGTGAGTGACCACAGAAATATTTATTGGAATCGAGCCTACCCACTGTGCAAAAACTTGTTGAATCAACGTTGTTTCCACATAATTTCAACCCAAAAACTCAATGCGATGACATTGAGTCAACGTGGAAAACTCATTGATTTTCAAAAACTCATCAACATAAGGGCATTTAATATTTATTTTCACCTAACTTTTAACCTAAATCCAATGACACAGTGACATGTTTTGTTGATTTCACATTGAATTCACAATGGTTGACAACTCAGCCAAACGTAAATCAAAACTAGACATTGAACTGACATCTGTGCCCAGTGGGTTGTGAAATGTCTCAAAACAAGTGCGTACAGACAACAACATAGTCAGCCCCAATTTAAATTTGCTCACAGGCAATTTAATTAAGCACTGAAATGCAGCATTCAGCTAAATGTAGCTGCTAAATACGACACTATCAATTATGCATGTTGAGGTAATGAGACATGGACTCATGAGAGGAGCATCTAACTGGAACACTGATACTGTATGATGTCTCAATAGGAGTTCATTAGACTGCAGCTTACCATGGGGCTCAACTACCTAATTGATTCCAATCACAGCCAGGAAGAAGCCCAGCCTAGAAACAAAAGATGGTGTCCCATGTGGACGAGCCCCAGACAGCAATTAAAACTGATGCGGATGCGGACGAGACCTGGAGGAAAAAGGCGTGGAGGACACAATTGAGAAAATCTTCACAATCAGGACTTTCCCAGAATAGGCATCATTAAGGGTGGCATTCTGAACATCTTGTCAATGGCGACATCTGAGCGTATTGGCTGCCATCCCTACAGGGAACATTGCAAATATCATTATCCCACATAGCACATGTACAGGACAGGTGTAGGATCTTAATTTGCTGCAGTTTGCTACAGCAGGAAAATAATCCTTCAGCAACAGGAAATGTGAATTGTTATGTGGATTATAATTAATGGAAATATTTGTCGGGGTTGATACCTTTTTTGTAAAGGAAAATCTCATCTGAAATTTCAAAGTGGAAATTACAAAGTACAGAAGCCTTTTTAAACCTAAAATAAGTTTTAAAAGTTCCTGCATTGCAGGAAGGTGCTCCTGCAACATAGTGATCAAATTAAGATCCTACACCTGTAGCGCTGATGCCCTGTGGCGCCATCAACCCCACTTCCATCAGATTGCATGTATGAAATTGTGGCCTGAGACATCTTCAGACATCTGGTGATTAGGGTCTCTTTCTCTTCCTGTCCTTTCAACAGATCTTAGAGTGGATTTCTATTCTTAATGAAAACATGATTGCTTCTAAACGACATATAAATTAATCATCAATACACTTAAAATCACATTACACTACAGTAGTGTTACTCTATAGGGATGTATGTAGAACCATATAATTAGGAATTACAATTAGGATCTCTATGTGTAAAACCTACTCTCTCCATTCCTGCTGTTAGAAATGGATGTTCACAAAGTCTTCAATGGGAAACCCATTAAAGATGCTTTTAACCTCACAGACATGATGTTTAAATAACATCTATGTGGTTTTATATTTTGTGTTTCAGGGAATATTATACCCCACACACTAGATTTACCACCAGTGGGGTGTGAAGAAAAACAGAAAGGCAGAAAAAGAAAAATGTGTGGAAATCTCCACTGTAAAAATACAGTGGGGCAAAAAAGTATTTAGTCAGCCACCAATTGTGCAAGTTCTCCCACTTAAAAAGATGAGAGAGGCCTGTAATTTTTATCATAAGTATACTTCAATGACAGACAAAATGAGAGAAGAAAATCCAGAAAATCACATTGTAGGATTTTTAATGAATTTATTTGCAAATTATGGTGGAAAATAAGTATTTGGTCAATAACAAAAGTGTATCTCAATACTTTGTTAAATACCCTTTTTGGCAATGACAGAGGTCAAACTTTTTCTGTAAGTCTTCACAAGGTTTTCACACACTGTTGCCGGTATTTTGTCCCATTCCTCCATGCAGATCTCCTCTAGAGCAGTGATGTTTTGGGGCTGTTGCTGGGCAACACGGACTTTCAACTCCCTCCAAAGATTTTCTATGGGGTTGAGATCTGGAGACTGGCTAGGCCACTCCAGGACCTTGAAATGCTTCTTACGAAGCCTCTCCTTCATTGCCCGGGCTGTGTGTTTGGGATCATTGTCATGCTGAAAGACCCAGCCATGTTTCATCTTCAATGCCCTTGCTGATGGAAGGAGGTTTTCACTCAAAATCTCACGATACATGGCCCCATTCATTCTTTCCTTTACACGGATCAGTCGTCCTGGTCCCTTTGCAGAAAAACAGCCCCAAAGCATGATGTTTCCACCCCCATGCTTCACAGTAGGTATGGTGTTCTTTGGATGCAACTCAGCATTCTTTGTCCTCCAAACACAATGAGTTGAGTTTTTACCAAAAAGTTATATTTTGGTTTCATCTGACCATATGACATTCTCCCAATCTTCTTCTGGATCATCCAAATGCTCTCTAGCAAACTTCAGACGGGCCTGGACATGTACTGGCTTAAGCAGGGGGACACGTCTGGCACTGCAGGATTTGAGTCCCTGGCGGCGTAGTGTGTTACTGATGGTAGGCTTTGTTACTTTGGCCCAGCTCTCTGCAGGTCATTCACCAGGTCCCCCCGTGTGGTTCTGGGATTTTTGCTCACCGTTTTTGTGATAATTTTGACCCCACGGGGTGAGATCTTGCGTGGAGCCCCAGATTGAGGGAGATTATCAGTGGTCTTGTATGTCTTTCATTTCCTAATAATTGCTCCCACAGTTGATTTCTTCAAACCAAGCTGCTTACCTATTGCAGATTCAGTCTTCCCAGCCTGGTGCAGGTCTACAATTTTGTTTCTGGTGTCCTTTGACAGCTCTTTGGTCTTGGCCATAGTGGAGTTTGGAGTGTGACTGTTTGAGGTTGTGGACAGGTCCAATTTGCATACCGCCCCAATAGATTCACAGATGATGCAGTCTCTATTGCACTCCACACTGCCCTTTTCCACCTGGACAGAAGGAACACCTATGTGAGAACGCTAATCATTGACTACAGCTCAGTGTTCAACACCATAGTGCCATCAAAGCTCATCAATAAGCTAAGGACCCTGGGACTAAACGCCTCCCTCTGCAACTGGATCCTGGACATCCTGAGGATCCTGAGGGTAGGTAACAACACATCCGCCACGCTGATCCTCAACACAGGGACCCCTCAGGGGTGCGTGCTCAGCCCCCTTCTGTACTCCCTGTTCACTCATGACTGCACGGCCAGGCACGACTCCAACACAATCATTTAATTTGCCAGTGGTAGGCCTGATCACCGACAACAACAAGACTGCCTATAGGGAGGAGGTCAGAGACCTGGCCATGTGGTGCCAGGACAACAACCTATCCCTCCACGTGATCAAGACAAAGGAGATGATTGTGGACTACAGGAAAAATAGGACCGAGCATGACCCTATTCTCATCGACCGGGCTGCATAGGAGCAAGTTGAGAGCTTCAAGTTCCTTGGTGTCCCTATCACCAACAAACTAACATGCTCCAAGCACACAATGACAGTCGTAAAGCAGGCATGACAAAATCTATTCCACCTCAGGAGACTGAAAAGATTTGGCATGGGTCCTTAGATCCTCAAAAGGTTCTACAGCTGCACCATTGAGAGCATCCTGACTGATTGCATCACTGTCTGGTATGGCAACTGCTCGGCCTCTGACCGCAAGGCACTACAGAGGGTAGTGCGAACGGCCCAGTACATCACTGGGGCCAAGCTTCCTGCCATCCAGGACCTCTAAACCAGGCGGTGTCAGAGGAAGGCCCTGAAAATTGTCAAAGACTCCAGCCACCCTAGTCATAGACCTATCTCTCTGCTACCACACGGCAAGCGGTACCGGTGCACCAAATCTAGATACAAGAGGCTTCTAAACAGCTTCTACCCCCAATAAATAAGACTCCTGAACATCTAGTCAAATGGCTACCCAGACTATTCACATTGCCCTGCCCCCCCCCCCCCCCCCCCCCTCTCCACACCACTGACACTCTCTGTTCACTCTCTGTTGTCATCTATGTACCTACTGTACATGTACATACTACATCAACTAACCGCTGCCCCCGCACATTGACTCTGTACTGGCACCCCCCTGTATATATTGTTATTTTATGCTGCTCCTCTTTAATTACTTGTTACTTTTATCTCTTATTCTTATCTGTATTTTTTTAAACTGCACTGTCGGTTAGGGGCTCGTAAGTAAGCATTTCACTGTAAGGTCTACCTATTGTATTCGGCACATGTGACTAATAACATTTGAGTTGGATTTGATGTACTCTATACTGCTATTGTACTCTATACTCATTGTTTGATGTGCAGAGAGGAGATATGAGGAGGTAGCCTCTGTTGATCCAACTCTCCATCCCAACTGTGATGGATGAAGCAAAATCACACATATCAGCAATATCTGTATTGCATGAACTTTCCATACATACACAGTTCATGTATATGTATGACCAGATGTATGTCTCTGAGTATGAAATATGCCTTCATTTCCTCTACTATACAACAATGGAGCAGAGAACATAATGATTTGAAGGCTTCCAGTCCTCTGTTCCAAAGGTTCTGGTCTGATATTATATGGAAAAGGATTATCAAAGAGGGATTCCTCTGACTCCTGTACAGAGAGCCAAGAGCATGAATCAGAGTTACCAGGAAGAGATCTGAACTCTGCTGTACTTAATGGAACAAGTGACAATTACTGAACCATAAAACCACATTTCAGACACTAATGTGTTGCTCTAATGTTCCGCTCCATTGATCACAGACTTGGCCCCAGAAAAAAGCTGGTCTTTCGGGGTTTTCTCTCCCAACCAGATGTTTTAAACCCCTCTGCATCTTGGAAGAGGCCAGTTCATTTTGATAGTGGGAATACAAAGAATTTGCTTCACTATTAGTCCCTTGGTTGCTGTCTTTCCCTAAAGGGTTATATAATTATCAGTGAACTGAAATTAATGTGAAATTGATGGGATCCTTCAACATATTTTCAGTTACTTTTTAGGACGTTCTTTTCCATGAAAAACTGTTTTTTTAATTAAAGGACTACGCAATCATGTTTGGCCAACATTTTCCATAATCTATTTTAATTTCCATAAGCAAAGAAAGCTCTCATACCTAAACTAATGTCAGAGGATCTCTCCAACCCAAAAGCAGGAGATAATGTATACTATCACCTGCTAAATTCAACAAAGTGAAGAAGCGATGAGCAACAATTTACTGAGGTGGATGCTGTTTCTCTGTCAGGTTTGTTTAGACATGAGACTATCCTCTCCAAACAAATGTGCTCTCTTGAGACAAAAAAACTCCTCTGCGTGTTTTTCTCTAAACAGAATGTAGTGTTTTCAGCATAAGTCACAGGCCCAGCTTGTGGCCAGCATAAACACTTCTTCCTGAGAGAGAGAGAGAGAGAGAGAGAGAGAGAGAGAGAGAGAGAGAGAGAGAGAGAAGAGGGGTGCAGCTAGGTCATGACTGCGATGTTAGATCCCCTTCCCCTTCCCTCCACTTGGTGCCTGGCTGGGTGTTTTGGGGGAAAAGTTGAAGACAAGGCCTTGCGTCCTTGTGCTATGTCCCGGGGAGTGGACAGCCTGTTTCCATTTAATGGTGAGTTATCTTGCCAGTGAACTAGCTGTCCTGAACTCCAGGCAAACGTGTTGTTTTTGCGTGCCTTTCAGACTGAATGGGTGTCTTGGCTCAAGCAGAGGATAAGAGGTAAAAAATATTTGTTTTGTGTGTCCAATTAGACAACACGCCAGAGATGTCAAGTACACCTTCAGTTGGAGAAGATGCCGAGGAGAAGAGAGCTAGACATCCTGTGAGAGAGAAACACATACAGGCTCAGGCTGACAGTGTGGAGGTTTAGCGTGTGACAAAGAGCAGGCCTTCTCTTCTGGGACTGTCTGGAGGCGGACCGCATCAAAGAGACAAACAGATCCTGAAGGTTTCATCTTCACACTCTCTCTGTTTAGAAGCCTTGTCAGACAGCCCACTCACATAATCATGTCTGTTGAATGCTCTCACTGGGCCTCTGGAGACACCACTGCCAAACCCTGACTGGCTCACGGCTGAACTTCTTCACACCAACGCTACGCTGTAGGTCTCTGTCAACAGATTATTGAGATAAGTGTGGCAAGGCAAGGGGGACTGGTAGAGATTTTGAGTTGCAGAGTTTCTACGTATAAGATGAGGTTTCAATCACATCTCAGCAAATTGCTATTACAGAGTATTTCATTGGACATATTTTCCAGAGACAGCATGTCTGATGCTTGTTGCCGATATGTGACAATATCTCAACTTTTCCAAGCTGTACCAATGAACCACACATAATATTATGATACATGAACGTTGGCTAAGATTGCTTGAAAATAATTTCATGATATTCATTCTATAATCATTAAATGCTTGGTAGGTTTCATTAGCCGATATGAGCAAAGGGGAAACTCTTTAAGACTCTCTCCCAAAATGTCCCCAAGAGAAGGACTCGAAATCCCTCATGGTTTTCCACAGCCTTCTAATCGCTTAATTAAAACCATCTCTCTGACATCCTTCACATCTGCACACACACATGGCGAACAAGTTACTTTCTCTCTTGAAAAATAGTTAAAACAGGTGGTACTGGCACAAGGGTGTGTTCTGGTGCAAGTTTAAATCTTATGCTGACATAATATACTGAACAAAATTATAAATGCAACATGTAAAGGGTTGGTCGCATGTTTCATGAGAATACATTTTCCATTCGCACAGAAAGCTTATTTTTTACATCCCTGTTAGTGAGCATTTCTCCTTTGCCAAGATAATCAATCCACTTGAAAGTTGTGGCATATCAAGAAGTTGATTAAACAGCATGATCATTACACAGGTGCACCTTGTGCTGGGGACAATAAAAGGCCACTCTAAAGGGTGTAGTTTTGTCACACAACACAATGCCACATATGTCTCAAGTTTTGAGGGAGCATGCAATTGGCATGTTGACTGCAGGAATGTCCACCAGAGCTTTTGCCAGATAATTCAATCTTAATTTCTCTACCATAAGCAGCCTCCAACATTGTTTTAGAGAATTTGCCAGAACGTCCAACCAGCCTTACAACCGCAGACCACATGTAACCACTCCTGACCAGGACCTCCACATCCGGCTTGTGTGTTGTGTTTATATTTTTGTTCAGTATACAAGGGAGGCAACATCAATCATACTAAGTCTACTTGTTCACTCTACACTTTTGACCCTGTTCATGTCATATTGTTGATGGTGTTCTCAGCAATTGTTTAGATTATTTTTGGAAAAAACATGATGAACAGACACAACAGACACAACTCTGACATGGCCCCAACTACACCAAGTCTTATATACCTGTGTAACACTCTTCAGATAAAAATGTTTATGTTAGTGTCTGATTTGCTCATGCAAGAGAATTCAATTTATCATGCCTCCTCCGACATGCATCCGTGTTCCTTGATTCAGCAGGAATGCAGTGTGAAGGCTGTCTGGCATTTGGCGCAGTCTGATATTCATTATGGAGAAAAGGATGAAAGAGGAGAGGTACTTACAGGAATACAGGGATATTTGTCCATTATACAAAATCATTCACGAGCTTAGAGCTGCGAGAATGGTAAGAAAGCACATACGTGAAGGGAGAGTTAACTTCAGTCCAGAACTTCATTCCATGTCAGATTCCTATCCTAGTGCTGACATGCATTGGTTAGTAGACTCAGCACGGGAGAGACCGTGTTCCCAGACCCTTTGACCTCAAGAACATTGTGTCCTCGTTACCTTATGAAGTACCATGTTGAGGAATCCCACTGAGCCGTTCCTTGGATGATTATCATCTTTAAAGAATGTTATACAATCGGTAAGAGAAAACCTCAACGACACAAGAGAGAAGAATATAGGTTATAGAACAGACTGGATTTTTGTTTTGTTTTCTCTTGTTTAAGTGACAGGTGTAATTATAAAGTATAGCTCAACATTAGTTGAGAATAATTAATTCCAAGCTATGTCTCTTTGTAGATTGCACATTTGACATCTTGTGAAATTCACCACTATACATTTTTTTTCTCTGTTGATGTGGAACCAATGTTCTTAGTGTTTCTTTGTACCGTATGCCAGCCTCTCTCTGGTCATGGTACTCAACAATAGGTCCAGTTGGGAACCCAAGCAGTGCCCCAGGGGTCCTTAAGATCTGTGATGTCCGGTCAAAGACACGTGCGTTTCCTGTTTTTCCCTCACTCCTCTTGGTTGTTTGAAATTACAATGGAAAATCTTTGCTCTTCGGGATTAGAAACAAATGTCTTTGTGAGGCTGAGGATCAAGGTAAGCAGGTCCCAAGGCACGAAGCGTGTCCTGAAACTGATTCATTTATCGAAACATTTGGATTATCAGTATAGACATATAATCCCCTTGAACCTTGGTTTAACTGTTGCGTGCGAGAAAATGGGACCGAGGATGAGGAGATTATTCCTTCAAAATGGCTGTAATATTTAATACAAAACAACTTGTTGAATAGCAAGATAGATCAAGTGTTCAATAATTTTGTATTATTACAATGTCTTAACTTTAATTTTAAAGCAAAATGTATAGTCTCTGGTTAAAGCCAGTCAGAGGAAAATAGTTAAATTTAGACTAGTTTGACCAGAGGTTTATTGAAGCAGTACTCTTTCTGCATCTACTGTCATTATTAGTCATTCCAATAATATTATAAGAAAGATTACACAAAAGCTAGGTAAGTCATCAAATAAAAAGGGATCTAGTAAACAACTGTATACTCCTCTGAGATTTGGATTCAGATAACTCAGAAACATTTCATTGATGCAGATGTTCGCAAAATCAATCCAAGTATATACTTTTTAAACAACTCAATAACGATATAAAAACACTTGATAAAGTATTCCTTAAAGAAGAGGTCTATCTGTCAGCTATCTCAGAGGATCTTCAGTCATAGCAGAGAGAGCTGAAAATACACCTGCAGCCAAGTCATGAAACCAATAAATCACTGTGGATTAAAACATGTCTGGTATCAAATGTCTGATGGCTTGCGTGTGAGAGAAGACACCAGAGACCAGCTTATCCCATGACATCCATCATACAACCCCAGATCCAGCTGAGACCCACAGCAAATCATTTTTGTCTTCTCTAGTGGACATTAGTTCTTGGTCCATATCTCGGAGGCCATACAAGCCAGTGTACTAAATCCTGTTGTCCCTTTGAGAGGACTCTGGAATTCTGGGCATTTCAATTATATCACATATGTGGGGGTGTGACCTTGACAACTGTATCTTGATGGTTCTTAAAAAACATCTGCAGTCAAAATGTACACATTTTATGGACATTCTAAAAGAAGTGTGTAATTATTAATTATAATTTTTGTGAGTTTGATACTCAAATTGTTTCTAGTAAGTGAATGTCTCAGGAATAGTTAAATGAGTTGTCAGGACTCTGTAATAATTTTGTCACATTAAATAAGAGCTAAATAAGAGCTTATCAAGAAATGTCCTCTGTAGTGGACACCCTCATGCTGCAACTATGTATTTCACCTACTATAGCCATTGACTGTAATGTAGATTTTTTAAATATTTACTTCCTAATGACCACAACAGAAGACAATTTTGCATTTACAATAAAATATAAGTAACAATCTTTCTTGGTAACATGTTTTTTTCCACCCCAAACACTTGTGTTGTGTAATTTTCTTTTATTTTTTAAAACCTCTGTTTCACCTTTTCCTGTGATTGTCTCCACCCCCTCCAGGTGTCGCTTATTTTCCCCAGTGTATTTATCCCTGTGTTTCCTGTCTCTCTGTGCCAGTTCGTCTTGTATGTTTAGTTAAATCAATCAGCGTGTTTTTCCCGTACTCCTTTTGCTATTCTCTTTTTCTAGTCCTCCCGGTTTCTGCCTGTTTCTGGACTCTGTACCCGTCTGCCTGACCATTCTGCCTGCCTTGACCACAAGCCTGTCTGCCACTCTGTACCTCCTGGACTCTGAACTGGTTTTGACCTTTTGCCTGTCCACGACCATTCTCTTGCCTACCCCTCTGGATTATTATTGTAAGACTCCAACCATCTGCCTCCTGTGTCTGCAACTGGGTCTCGCCTTGTGTCTTGATACTCAGGAGGGTATAATAAATATATAGAAAGCTCTATTTCATCTAAACTCAGCAAAAAAAGAAATATCATTTTTTCAGGACCCTGTCTTTCAAAGATAATTCGTAAAAATCCAAATAGCTTCACAGATCTTCATTGTAAAGAGTTTAAACACTGTTTCCTTGCATGTTCAATGAACCATAAACAAATAATGAACGGTCGTTAAGACACTAACAGTTTACAGATGATAGGCAATTAAGGTCACAGTTATGAAAACCTAGGACACTAAAAAGGCCTTTCTACTGACTCTGAAAAACACCAAAAGAAAGATGCCCAGGGTCCATGCGCATCTGCATGAATGTGCCTTAGGCATGCTGCAAGGAGGCATGAGGACTGCAGATGTGGCCAGGGCTATAAATTGCAATATCCATACTGTGAGACGCCTAAGACAGCACTACAAGGAGGCAGGACGGACAGCTGATCGTCGTCGCAGTGGCAGACCACGTGTAACAACACCTGCACATCCGAACATCACACCTGCGGGACAGGTACAGGATGGCAACAACAACTGCTCGAGTTACACCAGGAACGCACAATCCCTCCATCAGTGCTCAGACTCTCCGCAATAGGGTGAGAGAGGCTGGACTGAGGGCTTGTAGGCCTGTTGTAAGGCAGGTCCTCACCAAACATCACCGGCAACAACATTGCCTATGGGCACAAACCCACCGTCGCTGGACCAGACAGGACTGGCAAAAAGTGCTCTTCATAGACAAGTCACGGTGTTGTCTCTCCAGGGGTGATGGTCGGATTCGCGCTTATCGTTGAAGGAATGAGCATTACACTGAGGCCTGTACTCTGGAGCGGGATCAATTTGGAGGTGGAGGGTCCGTCATGGTCTTGGGCGGTGTGTCACATCATCATCGGACTGAGCTTGTTGTCATTGCAGGCAATCTCAACACTGTGCGTTACAGGGAAGACATCCTCCTCCCTCATGTGGTACCCTTCCTGCAGGCTCATCCTGAAATGACCCTCCAGCATGAAAATGCCACCAGCCATACTACTCATTCTGTGTGAGATTTCCTGCAAGACAGGAATGTCAGTGTCCAGAAGAGGACTGGCCACCCCACATAGCCTGGTTCCTCTCTAGGTTTCTTCCTAGGTTTTGGCCTTTCTAGGGAGTTTTTCCTAGCCACCGTGCTTCTACACCTGCATTGCTTGCTGTTTGGGGTTTTAGGCTGGGTTTCTGTACAGCACTTTGAGATATCAGCTGATGTACGAGAAATTAATTTCTGTATGTCCTATCTGTGCTTGGAATTCAGAATGTTGATAAAACCTCCCAGGAAAACTTTTAATTTTACATTTAGCAGACACACTTATCCAAAGCGACTTACAGTAGTGAGAGCATACATTTTCAAGGAACCAGAGTAAAACATTCTCAGAACCTCCCTGCAACCTAAAGAAACGTTCCCAGAACAGGCAAAATTGTAACTTCTGTTCTCAGAACATTTAAAAAAACGTTCCGGGGGCCTCCCGGGTGGCGCAGTGGTTAAGGAGTCCTGGGTTCGCGCCCAGGCTCTGTCGTAACCGGCCGCGACCGGGAGGTCCGTGGGGCGACGCACAATTGGCCTAGCGTCGCCCGGGTTAGGGAGGGCTTGGTCGGTAGGGGTGTCCTTGTCTCATCGCGCACCAGCGACTCCTGTGGAGGGCTGGGCGCAGTGTACGCTAGCCAAGGTGGCCAGGTGCACGGTGTTTCCTCCGGCGCATTGGTGCGGCTGGCTTCCGGGTTGGATGTGCGCTGTGTTAAAGAAGCAGCGGCTTGGTTGGTTGTGTATCGGAGGACGCATGACTTTCAACCTTCGTCTCTCCCGAGCCCGTACGGGAGTTGTAGCGATGAGACAAGATAGTAGCTACTACAACAATTGGATACTACGAAATTGGGGGAAAAAAAGGGGTAAAATTCAAAAAAAAAAAAAATAAAATAAAATAAAAAAACGTTCCGGTTTACAGGTCAGGAAACCTATGGCTTCGTTCCCACAATCAATGTGAAACAAAAAACATATGTTCCCATAACTTCAAAGGAACCAAATGTGCTAGCTGGGAATGCTGCTTTCTGCACCAACACAGAATGCATTTGTCATTTTCTGGGAGGCTCTATGAAACATAGAAACAGGAATTCATCTAAAAATAAGTCTGATCACATGGGCTTTTTGCGCATTTGGTATGATTAATAATTTATTTAGTTGTTTATGTAGTATCATGCATACAAAAATGTTCTTTACCATGTGTCAACTCACAAATGACATCATGTAATATGTTTCTGTATGTTTCAAAATTTACAAAATGTTATATAATTCTTTGTTTACAAAAATGCTGAATTTTTGATAAATACTATAGAAGACATATTTATGAGTAAGGTGTGGAGTCAAGTATAGAGTAATCTGTCTGACAGATACAGTGACTTCATGTAGTCTATGGATGTCAGTCAGATTGATTGATCAGGTTGGTACTGCATCTCCAACAAGTCAAAGCAAGGCCCCTGACCTTAGTCGCCATCTGTTTGTGCGGGTGGCTGGATAGCCCGGTTGTTTACCCATCCTGGATATGAAACGTATCCAGGAATTAATCTAAAATAAATCTGATCACATGGGCTTTTTACCCATTTAGCAAGTTGAAGTATTCATTGTGTTGTTTATGTATCATGTATACAAATGTTTTCTCTAGTATGTGGCAACCGACAAATTTCATCCTGTAATATATTTATTCAAAAGTGAACATTTACAAAACGTTAGATAATTTCCTTGTTTACAAGAATGTTACAAGAATGTTTACAAATTGGTTGATTGGTCAGGTTGGTACTGCATCTCCCACAGTACAAAGGAAGGCCCCTGACCTTAGTGTCATCATCTGTTTGCGCAGGTGGCTGAGTCCTGTTGTTTACCCATCCTGTCTCCACAGAACGTAGAACAATATTCCTGGTTGTTGTTACACCACCTTGCTGTTTTGGCTGCTTCTTCGTTTGGTTCAACCCATTATATTAATTGCAGGGATAGTGACCCTTTTATTTTCCTCTGAAACATCTCCAGTCCACATCCCATGGGTTCCATCTGTCAGAGTTTCACACTACATCTGGTGGAAAAACGCATCCCTCAACACAGAAATTTGAAAGGAAAGTTGACACGAGTGTCACCAAAAAATGGGAGCCTGAGGTAACAAAGCAATATTTAATGTAAACAAAAACCAAGTATGTATAAAAATGCTTTCCATCCTTACTAAATGTTTAGTTTTTCATGGCTAAATTCATCTTGACAAAATAATGACTCTATTAAGATGTTGTTATTATAAACACGGAAAACTATATGCCAACAAACTATCTAAGAGACTGGGAGGGAAACCAGAGGGTTGAGATTTAAGTACTTGTTCACACACCATAAAACATGGCCAATAGTAACCAACAATGGACAGTAGCTACAAGTTTGTGATGTCCACCACTTTCAGCACCACTTTCCATCTCTCACCACAGTAACCCCAGCAGTTGATATCAAATCAAATCAAACTTGATTTCTCACATGCGCCGAATACAACAAGTGTAGACAACAAATGTTTACTTACAAGCCCTTAACTAACAGTGCAGTTCAAGAAGAGTTAAGGAAATATTTACCAAGAAAACTAGTTAAAAATCATAAAAAGTAACACAATAACATAACAATAACGAGGCTAAATACAGGGGGTACCGGTACCGAGTCAGTGTGCGGGGGCACAGGTTAGTTGAAGTAATTTGTACATGTAGGTAACGGTGAAGTGACTATGCAGATAATCAACAGCGAGTAGCAGCAGTGTACAAAACAAATGGGGGGGGGGTGAATGTAATAGTCCAGTTGCCATTTGATTAATTGTTCAGCAGTCTTATGGCTTGGGGGTAGAAGCTGTTAAGGAGCCTTTTGGTCCTAGACTTGGCACTCCGGTATCGCTTGCAGTGCAGTAGCAGAGAAAACAGTCTATGACTTGGGTGACTGGAGTCTGACAATTTTATGGGCTTTCCTCTGACACCACCTATTATATAGGTCCTGGATGGCAGGAAGCACTACCCTTTGTAACGCATTACGGTCAGATGCCGAGCAGTTGCCACACCAGGCGGTGATGCAACCGGTCAGGATGCTCTCGATTGTGTAGCTGTAGAACTTGGGGACCCATGCCAAATCTTTTCAGTCTCCTGAGAGGAAAAGGTTTTGTACTGCCCTCTTCACGACTGTCTTGGTGTGTTTGGACCATAACCTCTAGACGAGCTTCAATGGCATACAACTCTCCTTCCGTGGCCTCCAACTGCTTTTAAATGCAAGTAAAACTAAATGCCCGCACCCACCCGCCTGTCTAGCATCACTAATCTGGACTGTTCTAATTTAGAAAATGTGGACAACTACAAATACCTAGGTGACTGGTTAGACTGTAAACTCTCCTTCCAGACTTACATTAAGCATATCCAATCCAAAATTAAATCTAGAATCAGCTTCCTATTTCGCAACAAAGCATCCTTCACTCATGCTGCCAAACATACCCTCGTCAAACTGACTATGCTACCGATCCTTGACTTCGGCGATGTCATTTACAAAATAGCCTCCAACACTCTACTCAACAAATTGTATGCAGTCTATCACAGTGCCATCCGTTTTGTCACCAAAGCCCCATATACTATCCACCACTGCGACCTGTATGCTCTCGTTGGCTGGCCCTCACTTCATATTCAAACCCACTGGCTCCTGGTCATCTATAAGTCTCTGCTAGGTAAAGCCCTGCCTTATCTCAGCTCACTGGTCACCATAGAAGCACCTACCCGTAGCACGCGCTTCAGCAAGTATAATTCACTGGTCACCCCCAAAGCCAATTCTTCCTTTGACCGCCTTTCCTTCCAGTTCCCTGCTGCCAATGACTCGGACGTATTGCAAAAGTCACAGAAGCTGGAGACTCATATCTCCCTCACTAACTTTAAGCACCAGATCACTGCATCTGTACATAGCCCATCTGTAAATAGCCCATCCAACTACCTCATCCCCATACTGTTACTGCTCCTTTGCATCCCAGTATCTCTACTTGCACATTCATGTGTAACTCTGTGTTGTTTGTGTCGAACTGCTTTGCTTTATCCTGGCCAGGTCGCAGTTGTAAATGAGAACTTGCCGGGGCGGCAGGGTAGCCTAGTGGTTAGAGTGTTGGACTAGTAACCGGAAGGTTGCAAGTTCAAACCCCTGAGCTGACAAGGTACGAATCTGTCGTTCTGCCCCTGCCACTGTTCCTAGGCCGTCATTGAAAATAAGAATTTGTTCTTAACTTGCCTAGTTAAATAAATGTTAAACATTTTTTTTAAAATAAATAAATAAAGATGATATATATTGAATAGTTTTTTGGTGATGTGGACACCAAGGAACTTGAAACTCTGACCCGCTCCACTACGACCCTGTTGATGTTAATGGGGGCCTTTTGAGGGAGAGGTTGTTGTCCTGGCACCACACTGAAAGTTCTCTGTCTCATCATTGTCGGTGCTCAGCCCTACCATTGTTGTGTCGTCAGCAAACATAATGATGGTGTTGGAGTCATGTTTGGCCATGCAGTGGGTGCACAGGGAGTACAGGAGGGGACTAAGTACAAACCCCTGAGGGGCCCCAGTGTTGAGGATCAGCATGGCAGACGTGTTGTTGCCTACCCTTAACACCTGGGGTGGCTCGTCAGGAAGTCCAGGATCCAGTTGCAGAGGGAGGTGTTTAGTCTCAGGGTCCTTAGCTTAATGATGAGCTGTAGTCAATCAATGAACAGCATTCTCACATAGGTGTTCCTTTTGTCCAGGTGGGAATGGGCAGTGTGGAGTGCGATTGAGATTGCGTCATCTGTGGATCTGTTGGGGCAGTATGCGACGAGCATCAGAGCCGGTGTAGTAGGATTCAATCTTAATCCTGTATTGACGCTTTGCTTGTTTGATGGTTCGTCTGAGGGCATAGTGGAATTTCTTGTAAGCCTCTGGATTAGTGTCCCGCTCATTGAAAGTGGCAGCTCTAGCCTTTAGCTCGATACGGATGTTGCCTGTAATCCATGGCTTCTGGTTGGGATATGTGCGTACGGTCACTGTGGGGACAATGTCTTCGATGCACTCCACTGAGGTGGTATACTCCTCAATGCCATTGGATAAATTCCAGAACATATTTCAGTCTGTGCTAGCAGAACAGTCCTGTAGCGTAGCATCCGCGTCATCTGACCACTTCCATATTGAGCGAGTCATTGGTAGTTCCTGCTTTAGTTTTTGTTTGTTAGCAGGAATCAGGAGGATAGAATTATGGTCAGATTTGCCAAATGGAAGGCGGTGGAGGTCTTTGCATGCATCTCTGTGTATGGAGAAAAGGTGGACTAGAGTTGTTTTCCCTCTGGTTGCACATGTGACATGCTGGTAAAAATGTTGCAAAACTGATTTAAGTTTGCATAGTCGTCGGACTCGTTCAACTTCTTCAGGATTTGTGGGTCCCCTGCGGGACGGTTGGGCTAACATAGGCTAATGCGATTAGCATGAGATTGTAAGTAACAAGAACATTTCCCCAGGACATAGACATATCTGATATTGGCAGAAAGCTTACATTTTTGTTAATCTAACTGCACTGTCCAATTTACAGTAGCTACTACAGTAGCTACTATGTTATTGTTTGAGGAGAGTGCACAGTTTTGAACATGAAGAGTTTTAATAAACAAATTAGGCACATTTGGGCAGTCATGATACAACATTTTGAACAGAAATACAATGGTTCATTGGATCAGTATAAAACTTTGCACATACACTGCTGCCATCTAGTGGCTAAAATCTAAATTGCACCTGGGCTGGAATAATACATTATGGCCTTTCTCTTGCATTTCAAAGATGATGGTACAAAAAAGGGGCCAATCCATTAGAGGTTAAAGGAAAAAGCTTCTTCCAGTTCGTAGTGAGTAATTGCTGTTCTGATGTCCAGAAGTTATTTTCGGTCATACGAGATGGTAGCAGCAACATTATGTACAAAATAAGTTAAAAAATAAGTTACAAACAACACACGAAAAATGAATAATTGGTCAGGAGCATGTAAAATGTCAGCCATCCTCTTCGGGCCATCTTGTCTCGCTAGACATCTACTTGTCTCGCTAGACATAGACATCTACTGTGTGATACAAAGTTATTCACCATATGAGGATCTACCTCTGCTAGGATTCCAGAAGGAGAAGTCCGAAACCAATAAAACCTACAGCAGGATGTCAAACATGTTCCATGATGTCACATTCTGACCATAGTTCTTTTGTGTTTTCTTTGTTTTAGTGTTGGTCAGGACGTGAGCTGAGAGGCATTCTATGTTTTGTGTTTCTATGTTGGGTTTGTTGTTTGGCCTGATATGGTTCTCAATCAGAGGCAGGTGTTTGTCATTGTCTCTGATTGGGAACCATATTTAGGTAGCCTGTTTTGTGTTGGGTTTTGTGGGTGGTTGTCTTCTGTCTTTGTGTCTATGCACCAGATAGGACTGTTTCGTTTTTTTCACATTTGTCGTTTTGTATTTTGTAGTGTTCACATTTATTGTCCTTATTAAAAATGTTGAACACTAACCACGCTGCATTTTGGTCCTCTCCTTCAAAGGAAGAAAACCGTTACACAACCACCCACCACAATAGGACCAAGCGGCGTGGTAACAGGCAGCAGCAGGAGAGGCAGCAGCAGCAGCAGCAGCAGCAGGAGAGGCAGCACTATTTAGAGAAATGGACTTGGGAGGAGATCCTAGACGGGAAAGGACCCTGGGCACAGCCAGGAGATTATCGCCGGCCCAAAGAAGAGCTGGAGGCAGTGAAGGCGGAGAGGCGCTGGTATGAGGAGGCAGCACGGCGGCGCGAATGGAAGCCCGAGAGACAGCCCCAAAAATGTATTGGGGGGGGCACAGAGAGAGTGTGGCAGAGTCAGGAGTCAGACCTGAGCCAACTCCCCCTGTTTACCGTGAGGAGCCAAGGATGGAATCAGAGCAGTTGGCAAAGTTAAGGTGTGCGTCTGAGAGTGTGGAGGAGTTATTGGACAAATTGGAGGAGAGTGAATGGAGGGGAGATTATGAGACATTCGAGGAGTTGTTGATAAAATTGGAGGAGAGTGAAGAGAGAGAGCTGTCGGTTTGGCGCAGTATGCACGGCACTCGTCATGAGGTGCGTGCTAGCCGTCTGGTTAAGACTGTGCCAGCCTCACGCACCAGGCCTCCTGTGCACCTCCCTAGCCCTGCACGTCCTGTGCCAGCTCAGCGCTACAGTGCTCCTAGCCATGCTAACCGTGGCGGGTGTTGTACTGGTCAGGCACCGTGTTATGCGGTGGAACGCACAGTGTCCCCAGTACGCGTGCTTAGCCCGGTGCGCTACATCCCAGCTCCCCACATCTGCCGGGCTAGGGTGAGGATCCAGCCAGGGCGGATGGTGCCAGCCCTACTCTCAAGATCTCCAGTACGCCTTCACTGTCCGGTCCATCCAGTGCCACCTCCATGAACCAGCCCTCCGGTGGCAGCCCCCCGCACCAGAATGTCTCTCCGTCCTTTGTCTACAGGTGCTCCCGCCTGTCCAGAGCTGCTAGAGTCTCCTGCCTCTCCAGAGCTGCTAGAGTCTCCCGCCTGTCCAGAGCTGCTAGAGTCTCCCGCCTGTCCAGAGCTGCCAGAGCCGCCAGTCTGCAAGGAGCCGCCAGAGCCGCCAGTCTGCAAGGAGCCGCCGGAGCCGCCAGTCTGCAAGGAGCCGCCGGAGCCGCCAGTCTGCCAGGATCCGCCAGAGCCGCTGCTCCGCCCACAACCGTAAGGCTC
The DNA here is from genome assembly GCF_045791955.1 of Oncorhynchus clarkii lewisi. NCBI lineage: Eukaryota > Metazoa > Chordata > Actinopteri > Salmoniformes > Salmonidae > Oncorhynchus > Oncorhynchus clarkii. The sequence goes on from NC_092159.1 coordinate 46,232,784, forward strand.
TCCAGAGGGTAGTGAGGTCTGCACAACGCATCACCGGGGGCAAACTACCTGCCCTCCAGGACACCTACACCACCCGATGTCACAGGAAGGCCATAAAGATCATCAAGGACAACAACCACCAGAGCCACTGCCTGTTCACCCCGCTATCATCCAGAAGGCGAGGTCAGTACAGGTGCATCAAAGCTGGGACCGAGAGACTGAAAAACAGCTTCTATCTCAAGGCCATCAGAATGTTAAACAGCCACCACTAACATTGAGTGGCTGCTGCCAACACACTGACTCAACTCCAGCCACTTTAATAATGGGAATTGATGGGAATTGATGTAAAATATATCACTAGCCACTTTAAACAATGCTACTTAATATAATGTTTACATACCCTACATTATTTATCTCATATGTATATGTATATACTGTACTCTATATCATCTACTGCATCTTTATGTAATACATGTATCACTAGCCACTTTAAACTATGCCACTTTGTTTACATACTCATCTTATATGTATATACTGTACTCAATACCATCTACTGCATCTTGCCTATGCTGCTCTGTACCATCACTCATTCATATATCTTTATGTACATATTATTTATCCCTTTACACTTGTGTGTATAAGGTAGTAGTTTTGGAATTGTTAGTTAGATTACTAGTTGGTTATTACTGCATTGTCGGAACTAGAAGCACAAGCATTTCGCTACACTCGCATTAACATCTGCTAACCATGTGTATGTGACAAATAAAATTTGATTTGATATTTAGGTAGCCTGTTTTGTGTTGGGTTTTGTGGGTGGTTGTCTTCTGTCTTTGTGTCTATGCACCAGATAGGACTGTTTCGTTTTTTTCACATTTGTTATTTTGTATTTTGTAGTGTTCATGTTTATTGTCCTTGTTGAACATGTTGAACACTAACCACGCTGCATTTTGGTTCTCCTCTCCTTCAACGGAAGAAAACCGTTACACATGAGGGGGCCGAGTGTCTGCTTGTCACACCTTGATCTGTCTCACCTGTCTTTGTGCTTGTCTCCATCTCCCATCTTCCCCCTTTATCCCCTGTGTATTTATACCGGCATTTCTTTTTGTCTGTTGCCAGTTTGTCTCGTCAAGTCCTGCCAGCGTGTTCCCGTGTTTCCTGTGCTCTAGTTTTTGTTTTTCCTAGTCTTCCCAGTTCCGACCTTTCTGCCTGTCCTGATCCTGCTTGCCGTCCTGTACCTGCCTGACTCTGATTTGGATCACAACTCTTTGCCTGCCTTGACTTACCTTTTGCCTGCCTCTTGTACTATAATAAACTCTGACACTCGTACTATCTGCCTCCTGTGTCTGCATCTGGGTCTTAGCCTGAGCTGTGATAGTACGAACTGGCCATGACTGACCCAACAGATTCGGACCAGCTCCGCAACGCTGTCTCCTCCCAAGGAGCCACCATTGGAAGACACAAGGAGTTACTTCAAAACATTTTGGAGGACCAAAAGCTGCACCCCTGCACTTTTCTCTCCCATCGTCTTACCCTTGCTGAGAGGAACTATGATGTGGGAAATTGACAACTCCTTGCAGTCAAGATGGCATTGGAGGAGTGGAGGCACTGGTTGGAGGGGGCGGAACAGCCCAACCTGGAATATCTCAGCACCACCAAGCGCCTGAACTCTAGGCAGTGTCACGTTCTGACCTTAGTTCCTTTGTTTTGTCTTTGTGTTAGTATGGTCAGGGCGTGAGTTGGGGTGGGCAGTTTATGTTCCTTTTTCTATAATTTTGGATTTCTGTGTTTGGCCTGGTATGGTTCTCAATCAGAGGCAGCTGTCATTCATTGTCCCTGATTGAGAACCATACTTAGGTAGCCTGGTTTCACTTTTGAGTTGTGGGTGATTATTTTCCGTGTCAGTGTTTGTTCCACACGGAACTGTTTCGGTTTTGTTATTTCACGTTGTCGTTTATTGTTTAGTTCAGTGTTCATTATTCTTATTAAAACAATATGGACACTTACCACACTGGGCATTGGTCCTCCGATCCTTCCTACTACTCCTCCTCGTCAATCCCTTTTGGGATTGTTTGGGGCATCCGGAAAAGAGAAGACAAGGTGAGCGCTACCATCAGTCCTATGTCATGCAAACAGTAAAGCATCCTGAGACCATTCATGTGTGGGGTTGCTTCTCAGCCAAGGGAGTGGGCTCACTCACAATTTTGCCTAAGAACACAGCCATGAATAAAGAATGGTACCAACACATCCTCCGAGAGCAACTTCTCCCAACCATCCAGGTACAGTTTGGTGACGAACAATGCCTTTTCCAGCATGATGGAGCAACTTGCCATAAGGCAAAAGTGATAACTAAGTGGCTCGGGGAACAAAACATCAATATTTTGGGTCCATGGCCAGGAAACTCCCCAGACCATAATCCCATTGAGAACTTGTGGTCAATCCTCAAGAAACAGGTACAAACAAAAACCCACAAATTCTGACAAACTCCAAGCATTGATTATGCAAGAATGGGCTGCCATCAATCAGGATGTGGCCCAGAAGTTAATTGACAGCATGCCAGGGCGGATTTCAGAGGTCTTGAAAAAGAAGGGTCAACACTGCAATTATTGACTTCATGTAATTGTCAATATAAGCCTTTGACATTTATGAAATGCTTGTAATTATACTTCAGTATGCCATAGTAACATCTGACTAAAATATCTAAAGACACTGAAGCAGCAAACTTTGTGGAAATTAATATTTGTGTAATTCTCAAAACTTTTGGCCACGACTGTACTATCCACATCCTGTGTCTGCATCTGGGTCTTAGCCTGAGCCGTGATACTGCTGGTTTTTGGTTTCTACTTTTAATGTGTCCAATTAAGATGGATTTGCAGTCAAAGCCAATTTAAGTGCTTTCAACAATTGTACAGTCATTCTATTGTAACTCATTATTCACCTCATTGATTAGTTAGCTACATTAGCTCATTGACTTGAAGACATTGGGTCACAATGTAGGTTAATAGGAATTGATCTAGGAAGTGGCTCCCTGGGTTTCAGGAAGCAAGAATTAGTTCACTAATCTTTTGTTGTCTTTTAAATACTTAATTCCACATAATTCCCCCCCACCCCCCCGATTGATTATGACAGTTGTGCAGAATCTCAGCATAATAAATTGGGGTAGTCAAGCCTGATAAATGTGTCACAAATCATACATAACATTTTCTTTCTCGACCTATTTTATAACTGTTCCTGTATTGGATGTTTTTTCTGTTCTGTTCTGTTCTGTTGATCTTGTATTGTAAAAGCAACTTCTTGCTATTCAACATAGAGAGCCTCTCCAGGATGACTATGGAGTACATAACCTGTCTTGTAGCTCCTCCTGCTGGCCCAATACATGTTAGTAAAGTGTTATCCAACATTCATTCTCTTTAAAGCATTTTTGTAGGACATACATTAAATGAACATGATAAAGCATTTAAGAAGACTCAATTCAAAAGTGGCTGAGCTTGAAATCACATTTAACGTTTGTTCACGAGCTGATTCACATGAACCTCAACCCTTTGTGTACAGTACAATTCTTCAATATTTGTATTATCATCATCAGATCATGGTCTTAGCTCTCCACAGGCACTCACACACTCATTCACACACACACCAACCCTCTGCAGCCAGTCATACCAGCTGAGGGGTACACACAGGCAATCTTAACGGGGACTTAGTTGTAACACCAGCGGAAACTCATCTTACACGGTAACACAGTCACAAACCTGCCAGAGGCTAACCCTATCACGATGTGAACACTCACTGGTGGAGAAAAATCTGAACGTGCAAAAAGTGGTCCCCTTTAAAGACCGAAGTATTTAGAGTCCTCTGATCTTAGGACACAACAATCACTCATTTTCTCCTGTCTTCAGTCACTCCCCATCCCCACCATCCCATTCTCATGAGCACCAATGTTCAGCTTGGAGAAACTAGCTAACAAAGAAAATAAAAAACACTCATCAAGGTTTCACCTCCTGGACTGCAAATACACAAATGCACAGAGCAATAAAAAGACATGTCATAGAAGGTTGAAACTAAATCACGATAAAAGGAATCAAGATCCATTTGTTTTGTAACTAGCTGTTAATAGAACTGTTAATAGCTCTAATAGCATCAACAGTTTCATAAGTACATGTAGTTATATATACGTATCTATATTCCACAAAAGGTATGGGGGATTGTTAGGGTCAAACAGTCATGTTTTCGACATAGTTTAATGCTGGAACAAACTTGAAAAGTTCATTTCTGTATGGACTCTTCAGTTATTGCGTCACTTTGCAGGAAATATAAACACTTACCTGAAGCAATGTGAAGACACGCTGGAGCGACAGCGTTGCCCCAGTTTAGAAGCTGTTCCACCAGAGGCCATACGTAATGCGTCTGGATTTAAGGGCACCAATACTTCACAGAGCTCTGACAGATAGCAACCTCTGTGGGCGTCCGTGTACTGGGTGCAACAATGCAGTAGTGTAACAGTTCCATGAAGCCAAGGCCGCTTATGTATGTCACTGCAACAGTCAGTCAACTCTGTGGTTCACATACTGGGAGACACTGGATCCAGATGTACACCGATACATGTCCCTCGTCCAATGAGGAGCCTTGGTTGCTCCGTAGCTGTGCAGAGCTCCTCCCTATGAACATGTCCCATGTAAACAGCTTACAGAGGCGAGACCAGGGAGTAAACACACTCTTTGGCACATCCTTAGGAGAATGGCAGATGCAGTCAAGTCCTGATCAGACTAAATAATAGACCAGATCCCATGATTAGCTAGATTTTAGCTACGGAGAGGTCCTGTGTGTTAGCTACTGTTGACCTCTGTCTAGCATTTAAAAGTCATTGAAAGACATACACATGCACCTCTTGTGCAAAAATACACACACACAAACAAACAAACACACATAGCTTATGCACTTAGATAAAAGTGTCACTGGCCTAATTTCAAACATTCCAATGTTCTAATTGAGCCTAAAAACAACCTAGTTCACCACATTCAAATGTATAATAAATAACAACCAAGGTTTTGGGTTTCATTGACAAGGCAAGAAAGAAATGGCAACATTTGTATGTGTGTCCGCATTGAAACTTGAAATAGCGACCGTCAATACTTCTATGGACCCTTTCATCTAAAGAATAGAGGAGTTTCATCAAGAGCTTAAATGCAGTTAGCTAAACAGTGTTGGGGACATCAAACTATGGAATAACATAATGACCAGTCTAATTTAATATGACACAGTCATCTCAAATAATAAGTGCATTAAAAGGGATAGTTCACCCAAATGACACATTGGTTTCCTTACCCTGTAAACAGTCTATAGATAAGGTATGACAGCAATCCTGGTTTAGTTTCCCTGGCACTGTTTTCAAATGCTAACGTTTTAGCATTTGTGGCACAAATCCCATGGGACCGATATCAGCATTTATATATAAGTGACTATGTTGTGCTTTACAATCAATTTTAGACACTTTCTGAATGATTTGGACATGATGTTAGAAAAATGCTAATATCATATACCCATTACTTAAATGGGATTTGTGCCACAAAATTTGGAAAGGGTGCCAATGAAACTAAACCACAGCATGGATTGCTGTGATACCTTGTCCATAGACTGCTTACAGGGTAAGGAAACCAATATGTAATTTGGGTGAACTATCCCTTTAACTACATTCAGAAAACATTAAGTTACTGTGTGACTGCACCTGTCAGCCTAACACTAAGGTGAATGGGACGTCCCTTCAAGGTGCTGCTTCCTCTACAGGGTCCTTCCTTTTCTCTCAAAGGGGCCTTTTCCTCATCATCACTGCCCTAATCAATGGGGCATTTAGTTAAGTGCTAGGTGACATTGTCTACATTAAAATTGTCTTATCAAAAAAACGTCTAAATGGGCTTTTTAAGTCTGTACCATAGACTAAGCATGAATACAAAAACTTTATTTAAACTCCTTTTAAAATGTTGTTGAGGGAAGTAAAGCAGGAGCCATGAGTGTGCTCCTCTTAAGTGCTTCAAATATAAATGGGCAGAGCCTATCAGGTCTTTGTAAAGCACTGTTTAGAGCAGGGAGATAGGTCAAAGTTCAATATGGTTTACCACTGAGCGGCAGGAGGTGTAACTGTCCACGTTACAAACTGAACATTCAGCTCAAACAAGTCCAAACAAAGAAGAAACAGCAGACCCCGAAGCCCTGGACAGTTGCAATCACCCACTCTGGTCAGGAGAGCTTGGGTTCCCATGGCAATGGGGCTTTGTAACCATCTGCAGAGCTTCCTAGGAGAGGCTGGGGGTTGAGAGAGCTCGTTGGGGGAAAGCTTCTCTTTAAACACTTCAACAACAGGTCCCCAGTGTTGAGGCCGAAGGAACAAGTGGATGGAAAAAAGGCATGGCAAAGACGTGGCAGAACAAGATGGTTAGAAGAATGTGTGGATTGTTATGGACCTGGGGGTTACAAGGACAGGGTGGGGATCAGGATCGGGGTGAGGGCGGACTCTGCTGAGGCTGTTGCCATTGGAGTGGCAGTGACAATTGGAGCAGACTCAGCCATTGGGGGAGGAGAGGGGCTGCAAGGAGGGGGAACAGTAGGAGCTGTGGTGTGGGTGTGGATGGAGGGTGAGGTTGAGGTGGGGGCAGGAGTTGTGGTGAAGCTGGAGGTAGTGGCTGGGACTGAGGTTGAGGTTGGGGTTGGGTTGTGGTCTTGGGCTGGGGGATCCGTGGTAGAGGGAGCAGGCTTGTTGTAGTTGAGGTTGAGGATGTGCTGCTGGAGGTGGCGGATCCAGTCCTCCTGCACAGAGAGAGGACCCTGGAACTCCACCTCACAGAACCTGGCGGAGAGAGGCAGAGAGCACACATCATACAACCACAGGAGGTAGACAGGAACGGTACATGGATCATTAAATTTTTTTTTGCTTTAATAAATCAACAGATTATAATTATCGTGAACGTTTTTTATGGCCCCTGGGCTGACAGACTAAAAGCACTCATTCACACAACTTCCAAATCTCAAGTGCCTCCCTATTCCCATAATAGAGCATAACTTCTGACCAGGGATATAAAGGAGTGCACTATATTGGGAATACGGCATACTTTGAGATTAACCGATGAGTTCAGTACTGCACAATTCCTCAGAGAAACTCACCGGCACCTGAGGGAGTAGATCTTTCCCACCACTTTTACCAGGGGGGTGGAAGGGGGTTTGGGCACCAGGGCAGGAATGGTGCCGGTGCGAGGGGGCTTGGGGGTGCCACTGTCCCTCTCTCCTCCCTCTGAGTGGGAGGGGTGTTTAAGAGGTCGTCGCTCAAAGCCTGGACATGAGGAGAGAACACCAGGCTGAGCATGAGATGGACAGGTATGTGTGTATGGCGAATAGTTGTGTGTGTTTGTGTGTCACACTCACCTCTGGGCAGGCGCACGTTGAGTTCGCTGCGGGCCACCTGTGTGTGGGGAGGAAGGGTGTTGGAAAGTCGGGCGGGGCTGGGACTGTGACTGGGTCGGGAGGGGGGAGTGAGACCTGCATCACCCTCTGCTGCCCGGGGTGATGCCAGGGTGAGCTCCCGGCCTACCCGTCTGGCCTGGGCCAGCCCCAAAGCCGCCCACTGGGAGGAGGAGGAATGCTTCTGGGAGGGCATGAGGGGGAGGAGGTCAGAGTCGGACGATGGGGAGAGAGACGAGCTGCTTTTCTGCAACATAAAGGAGAGGGATGAGTGCTTCTCATTAAAATAGCTGTCTCAATGTACTCTAATAGAAGGACACGACAGAGTAATCTTCTAGTCTTTATGTGTGTCAACTCATCACAGAGGGAGTAATGGTGACACAAATACACTATGCTAATTCAGGAGGGTTGGGCAACTCTATTTCTAGAACATAATTAATCTGAATATGAAGGATCTATGTCACCCGGTGCTCTGGTTACCATAGCAACTATTAAGTCAATACCTAAACCTGTTGTGTCCCCCACAGAGGAAATATATGGATATGAAAATCGTTGTGTTGGAGCTACATGATAGCAGATCTGAGTGATGCATTTAAATCACAAAATGTCTGGTGGTGGCTGAGGCCAATTCCATCTTTTAACCTTTAAAAGCCCATCTCCTGGCAGGTGTTGTTAGTTTGAGAGAGCTAAAGCATTATGGTAAACAATTCACCTGACCTTTAATGATATGGGTTGTCATGTCAATGGTCTAAACAGCCCTAACAGTGTGCCGACAGACCTCATAGCGGTCCGAAACCCACAACTTAAATGGACGAGGTCGGCACTAATAAAAAACGACTTTGCAATATTGCAGCTTGATTGTGCATTGTGTGCACAATGTCACACTGTTTACTCTAAGTCAATATAAATAATTGCTGCCTTCGCATGGACATTGGAAAAATGGAACTTTCGAGATAAATCTCACTGCAAGTATTGTGAGTAGCATAGTCCTTTTACTATCATCTATCACCATTAGATAAACTACTAAATAAATCAATTCCTCCCTGACCTTCTTGGAGGTGGAGCGGTTAGAGCCCTGCATGTAGCTGCGGTGCATCTCCACCACCCTGTGGGGCCGGCTGCGCATCCAGGCACTCAACGTCTCGATGGGCGAACCGTTCACACACCACTCTGTCACGCCAAACTGCCGCAGGTGGGCCCGCGCGTGGCTAGCCAGCGCCTTGCGGTTCTCAAAGTAGAACCCACACAGCTCACAGCTGGCATCTGGGGAGGGGGTCAGGGGGTGAGAGAAGGCAAAGGAGGGGTGTTGTCATTCAGAGCTAGGCTTAAGTTAGAGACATTTGATTAATGTTTCATGAAAATTAAATGTATATAACAGAACATATGTGTCATTCTCTGCTAAATGCAATGAGTCTGTACTAAAATACAGTCAGCAAGTTAAAGGATGACTGCAAATTTTCTGAGGATCTTTAGTAAGGTCATGGCTTACCCAGGTGCCCTCCGGCATTCTTGTCTGGAGAGGACTTCCCTTTGATGGAGAGGTCATGTGGCAGGGGCGAAAAGGACTGGGGGTGGGATGGTGACCTCTCAACTGGACGGCCCTCCTCCGTCAGGGGTCTTTTACCCAGCAGGGACACCGCAAAAAACTTCCCGGCGGGAGGGGTGGAGGAGAGGCCCACCGCCCCCAGGCCGTGCTTATGAAGCCGGGAGCCAGAGTGCAGCAGGTTGAGGGGGGATTTGCGGGAGAACTTGGGCGACTGGTAACCCAGGCCCCCCACCAGGCCTTCCCAGGTGGGGCTGGACCCCTGGCTGGTCTCCTTCTTCAGCCCCGGGGCTGGGGACGAGGTGCCCCCATTCTTGTGCATGAGTTCTCTCAGGGTGTCTATGGGGGAGCCATTGACTGTCCACTCTGTGATGCCCATCTGGCGCAGGTGGGAACGGGCGTGGCTGGAGAGACCTTTACGGTTCTCAAAGTACTCCCCACAGAACTCACAGCGGATGTCTCGAGTGGGCTCTACTTCATGGGCTGTGACTATGGGAGGAACAAAGGGAGGGGGAGACAGAGAGATGCAAAGAGACAGTAGAGAATAAAAACAAGACATCACTTCAGTATGGATATTACCTTAATAATTACAAGATAGTCTTTCAACTTGGACTCACCCAAGTTAAGAGGGAGCATATTGTCGGAGCTGCTCCAGCTGCAATTCAGTGGCTCAGAGGAGTATCCCGCTGCTCCCCCCACCGCTCCTGGCATGGTGACTTCCAGCTGCATAGGCTCAGGCTTCAGCTTGACTATCAGGCTAGGGGAGGCCGGTGGAGCTGAGCCCATCTTACGCACTGTGGACTGGTGGCTGGGTGGGTGGGCGAAGGCAAAAGGGAGGCGACTCAGGAGGCTGGGCGAGGCAGGGGAGGACAAGGGGGAGCGAGGGGGTCCGGGGGATGGAGGGGGAGATTTTAGGGGCTTAAGGGGCAGGGCGCATGGTAGACCTCGACGTGTTATCAGCTCTCGCAGGGTGTCTATGGGGGAACCGTTGACTGTCCACTCTGTGATGCCCATCTGGCGCAGGTGGGAACGGGCGTGGCTGGAGAGGCCTTTACGGTTCTCAAAGTACTCCCCACAGAACTCACAGCCGATCTCCTTCACTGGTTCACCTGCAGGAGAGATGGAGAGTAGAGATGAAGATCAACTTAAAATAAGCACCTCAAGAAACTGTACATCAACAAGTCACTGATGCTGTATTGCATTGAATGGCGAATGAGTTTAGTTTCCATCATATGACAGACACTCACTGTGGGGGATGGGCGTGAGTTCCCCGCCACTCAAACGGAAGACCTGTAATTTGGAGGACTTGGGACGTTTGGAGGGCGGGCCAAACATTGAGGAAGCTGAGGAAGAGGTAGCTTTGGACCCAGATCCGCCCCCCATCGTAGTGACCTTGTAGAGGAGAGGTGTGGAGGAGGTGGTGAGGAGGGAGCGTTTGGGGGAGGAGAGGCTGGCCGTGAGGCCCCTGAGCCCTTGGGGCCCCTCAGGCTGCAGGGCGCTGGCTCTGTGCTTGAAGTCATCAGTGTGAATGAGCTGGTTGAGGAGGTCTATGGGGGAACCTTTGGACTCCGAGTACTCTACCCCAAAGTGACGCAGGTGGGCTCGGGCATGGCTGGACAGGCCCTTCCGCGTCTCGAACCAGGCGCCACACAGCTGGCACACTATGTCCTTGTTGGGGTCCACCTCCAATGCTGCACAGATGAGGAAAATGGGGTATGAGGAAATGTTTTACTTCAGACACCTTTACAACTTGTGCATTAATCAGTTGGGGATGAATGACATACTTACTGAGGTTGAGTGGGGCATCAGTCTCCTGTGGAGCCCAGAAGGGTTTGGCAGAGAGGTTAGAGGTGGTGCTCTTCACCCCTCCAGGCTTATGGTCCAGACAGCGCAGGGGGGAGGACACAGGCAGCAGGGAGGAGATGGGGGCCTTCCTCACCACAGGAGAAGGGGAGCAGGTCCTGATGAGGGAGGAGGGGGGAGGGGAGGCCACAGGGGAGGGAATGGAGAGAGGGATGGGTTTCTCGTCCATGTCGGTGTCTTGATATCTCTCCTCTTTCCGTGGGGTTGGCAGGACGGGAAGGGGCTTCTTGGCGACGGGGGGGCGGGGGAGGGGAGGGGGGAAGTGCCCATCCAGACCACGCTCCTTGGTGATCTGGTAGAGGAGGTCGATGGGTGCCCCGCTGCTCTCCGACATGCCGATGCCCAGCTGGCGCAGGTGGGAACGGGCGTGACTAGATAGGCCCCGCCTCGTCTCGAAGGGGGCACTGCACACCTCACACTTTAACAGGTTGGACACTATAATAGAGAGGACAACAGTGAGAGGGAAGAGATGCAGCTGACCAGCACACAGCAAAATACACAGAATATGGAAAAATGTCCCTTTGCACATTTTATTTCAGTCATAGTTCAACACTGGTGTATGTATTATTACATCATTTATAGCACTTCAATTAATGGAAAGTGACAAAAAAGAGCAGGAGGCTGTGTAGCTGAGAATTCTCAACTCCATGATACAATGGAGTTGAGTGGCAATGAGTTTGCTGCAATCCGTAGTTTTTGATACAAACAGCATTTTACATGACCGACATCGTTGTTTGCTAATGAAGAAGGAACAGCCCCATCGTTGAAGGACGATTGTTTTTGTTTTGGCAGGAGATGCATAGAATGCAATTGTCATCAAAAACTATGGATACAACTCCCTCGGACAGCTGTATAACAATCTGGACAAGCACAGGTACAAAGTAAATGTTTAAAAAAAAATGAAAAATGAAAGTATCGAGTGGCAGTGCATGTTTGAAGTCGCTAACTTCATACTCCATTGGAAAACAGTGAATTATGCAGCACAATTTGACAAAGGTCACATTATAGCCCTATTCAGACGGGACTAGTATTAGCAGAGACGCTGGTTATGTAATTAATACACCAGCATTTTAATTATTCCAGAGGACAATTCGCACGGTATACGTTTTAACAACTTGCAGCCTTTAATTCTTCATTTGTTTTAATTCAATTGACTCTTATGGTGGAAGCCTGGAGGGTTTTATTCTAAGCGTGAAGATATGTCAACATCATGTCTAGACAATAAAGGCTACACTGATAACTCATGCTTGGCGGCCAAATGTAAAGGTGTCCCCATAATGTTTAAATTGCGGAAGTGTGATCATAATCCTTATTTTAGGGATCGACGGTAGACTGTCCTAAGGAAAAGGCCTCCCATCCTGCCGATGTGAGCTGTTGAACAGTGCTCTTGCACTTGAGATGGGTCTATGGATGAGAAAGTGAACTTGCCAATTCCAAAAAAGTTTAGCTCAGTGGGGAATCAGGGATGGCCTGTTTGCAACCTGTTGCCTACATCAACAGCCACAGTTGAATGAAATAAGCCTAGGCACAATGTTTTTTTATTGCACATTTAATTAAACTGACGCATTTGGTGATGTTCAACTTCAAACGTAGCCTATAAACAAAAGTATTCACTGTGAAACTTGATCAATTTAAGCCATTCATATAAAATATATACGTAGCACTTTGCTTAAGCATCAATTTATCAAATCAGTTCTTGTTTCCTTGCTAAAACTGTGCTCAGCACCTGTCAAGCTCTTGTAATGTCTCGAAAAACACAGGGATGTCGTTATGCACAGGACTAGCATCATCAGAAGACCTTGGAGTTTGCCAAAAAACATTAGGTTAATCTGGCTGGAATTTTTACTCTCCTGCCATGTAAAACTGACTGACTGTGATGTACATATCGTGGAGTTGAAAATTCTCAGCTAGGGGCTATGGTAACCTCAGCCATATCTGTCTGCCACCTAACAAAGCCTCCAGATCCCAGGGGACCTTTATGTCTCATCTCATCTTGCCCCATGTTGTTCAGTCTCACCCTTGATGTCAGCTTCATCCCTCGGGGAGGGGCTCTCTGGGTCCAGGGAAAACAGACCCTTCCTCCCTGGGCTGGAGGTCAAGCTGTCCAGTGCTGGCATCTGCTCTTCCTCCTCCCCGCCTGAAACACAATACACAACCAAATGAATGAGTCATTCATTAAAGAGTCATTAACCTGGGAGGATATGAATTAAACATGGAGCCTAATGTCACCAGGAAAATTACATAAGTACTCATTTTGGTAACTAGTAACTCATGAAAATACACAACATGACGAAAAGTATGTGGACACCTGCTCATCAAACATCTCATTCCAAAATCATGGGCATTAATATGGAGTTGGTCCCACCTTTGCTGATATAACAGCCTCCACTATTCTGGGAAGGCTTTCCACTAGATGTTGGAACATTGCTGCGGGGACTAATTGTTGGGCGATTAGGCCTGGCTCGCAGTCTGCGTTTCAATTCATCCCAAAGGTGCTCGATGGAGTTGAGGTCAGGGCTCTGTGCAGGCCAGTCAAGTTCTTCCAAACCATTTCTGTATGGACCACGTTTTGTGAACAGGAGCATTGTCATGCTGAAACAGGAAAGGGCCTTACCCAAACTGTTGCCACAAAGTTGGAAGCACAGAATTGTCTAGAATGTCATTGTATGCTGTAACGTTAAGATTTCCCTTCACTGGAACTAAGGGGTCTAGCCTGAAGCATGAAAAACAGCCCCAGACCATTATTCCTCCTCCACCAAACTTTACAATTGGCACTATGCATTGGGGCAGGTAGCGTTATCCTGGCATCCGCCAAGCCCAGATTAGTTCGTCGGACTGCCAGATGGTGAAGCGTGATTCATCACTCCAGAGAACGCGTTTCCACTCCTCCAGAGTCCAATGGAGGCGAGCTTTACAAAACTCCAGCCAACGATTGGCATTTTGCATGGTGATCTTAGGCTTGTGTGCGGCTACTCGGCCATGGAAACCCATTTCATGAAACTCCCAGAGAACAGTTATTGTGCTGACATTGCTTCCAGAGGCAGTTTGGAACTTAGTAGTGAGTGTTGCAACCAAGGACAGACATTTTTTATGCGCTACGCGCTTCAGCATTTGGTGTCCCCGTTCTGTGAGCTTGTGTGGCCTACCACTTTGTGGCTGAGCCGTCGTTGCTCCTAGACGTTTCCACTTCACAATAACAGCACTTACAGTTGACCGGGGCAGCTCCAGCAGGGCAGAAATTTGACGAACTGACATGTTAGAAAGGTGGCATCCTATGACGGTGCCAAGTCACTGCACTCTTCAGTAAGGCCATTCTAATGCCAATGTTTGTAGGGGGATTGCATGGCTGTGGGCTCGGTTTTATACACCTGTCTGACATGGGTGTGGCTGTAATAACCGAATCCACTAACTTGAAGGGGTGTCCACATACTTTGTATATATAGTGTATGCTTAGGCAAATTAAATAGTTTTAAAATAATACAATGTATTATGTTTCTGTATGAATAACAAAAAATACATAAAACCTTTACAATGGAGCAGCTAATAATGATAATAATACGATATTCATTAAAATAACTGCAATTTGCAGCGCTCATCAATTATTGGCGCTTCAGACATAGTCTGTCAAATAAATCAGTTCTTCAAGTGTGTAGACCTGTGATAATGGCAAAACACTCTTCGTTTTTCTGTTGTTGTACATTTCGTAACAGACACATGCCTTTCATTGCGATGGTGTATTTCTGGGACAAAACTACCATTTTCTGCGACAAAACGGTAAATCATAAGCGACGTGAGTAGACAATGCTTTTTGTCTGGTGGGCGGCTCTGCGCTTGTCAGTTGATCTCGTCTCGGGGTGCTCGCAGAGCAAATGACACCTTTGATTTTTCTCGCTTTATTTGCACCATCAAAAATGTGATCACTGCAGCAAAATGATACCCTGTTTTGACAAAACTATTAAAAGTAACAAAGTTACAAAATCCGGACTTCAGTTTTCATTATATAGCAGTAGTAGGCCTACAGTAACATCAAGTAACCTGACACTTAATAAAGTGACACTTAAATGTATTTTTAAGATCTAAATAAGTTTTGATACGATTACAGATTTGTAATCCGTTATTCCTGTATTATAAGCATGAGGCAATGCATTCATAAAGAATGACACCAGAGCGACCACATTCAAGAAATCAAAGGAAAGTAAAATGGCGAGGATTTGGGAACTGTAGGTAATTTTAGAAATCCTGCAGTATTGGAAATAGTGAACGTCATCCGAGACGCACAAAATATATCACACAGAAAATGACAGTCCGCATCAAATGTTGCAAAACACATTCCTGCGCGCGTAGCTACAGTGATACAAGCAACTCGAACAATGACAAGAATGACACATTTGTAGCCAATGCCTTGACTTTGTCTATCTCACCTTTAGCGCGCGACAGTGATTTTAAATGGTCTAATATTATTAGAATTTTTTTACGGATAATGTGTCTTGAGACAATTTTGACGTACAGCAAACAATACGGGCTACGACGCGACGTGCAACAATGAAGCCGATTAATGTTTAAAGGGCACCGGCGTTACGGTGCGTGGTACTCACCGGTCAGTAGCTGCGATGCATCGGACTCCCAGCAGCGAAAGCCAGACAGTTTTTCCGCTATTGTTTGTGTCTGCAGGGAGGTGGAAGCAGCCATTTTGCCCCCATACACATGCACCGCTAAACTAAGGCGTGACCAATCGAGCAGAGGCTGGGACAAACGCGCTGAGCACCACATCTCCCTCTAATATGCTTGATTTACAGTAACACTTTGTCCCAAATACTGCAGTTCATCATAGACAAGAAATCTGCTACATCACACAAGTCTCACAACTAGGGATTGATATTACAACACCAACAGGCAAAGTGCC
The DNA here is from genome assembly GCF_045791955.1 of Oncorhynchus clarkii lewisi. Taxonomy (NCBI): domain Eukaryota; kingdom Metazoa; phylum Chordata; class Actinopteri; order Salmoniformes; family Salmonidae; genus Oncorhynchus; species Oncorhynchus clarkii. The sequence goes on from NC_092159.1 coordinate 46,248,515, forward strand.
ACCACATCAGGAGAGTAGTTCCATTACATCAGGAGAGAAGTTCCATAATACAAAATAGTTGCAAAACTATTGCACAGAATCGTTTTCATCATTCAATATCCCTTGTGCATTGCATTGCCACTGTCGTTACCATGGAGTTACCACATTCAGCACTGAGACATTTCTTTGGAAGTCTTATTCATGCTGATCAACCATCATGTAATCTACCAACAACCTATAACACAGTCCGACCACAGTGTGTTGTATTCATAAACCACAACGCTAGCTCAAAAAGGCATCCTACAGTACACACACCAGGTACACACACACACCTTCAGGCTCACCAACGCTGTGGTCTTTCTCCCAAGGCTGAGAAGGCGACGATGGCAGTAGGTTGGAGACTGTTGCACCTGTTGCCTCTTCACTCCCCTCCCCTCCCCCTGGTTCTTCCTCCTCCGTCTCCAGGTCTTCGTCCTCCTCCTCGTCTGAGGCTGGGCTGCGTGGGGGGGCTGTGGGGAGGACCAGGTCTGGGCGGCTGGAGAAGAGCTGCCGGAGGATATGGATGGGCGAGACAGTCACCTCCCAGTTAGTAATCCCAAAGTCCCGCAGGTGCGCCCTGGCGTGGCTGGACAGGCCAGCCCGGGTGTCAAAGCCAGCACTGCAGAACTCACAGCGCATCACACTGAACGTATCCGGGTCAAAGTTGGCAACTGGAGAGAGAGAAGGGCACATAAAAGGTCAGCAGTTTACAGACCGACTTGGAAGTTGTACACATCCTCTCTACCCTGACTGATACTTGTTACTTTGTTACATTATAGTTTATCACAAATATACCACATCATACACCAGACAAGGTCCTAACAATGTAATAACAAAGATTCCAGATACCTTTTTTCTTCTTCTTCTGGTAGGAGAACTTCTTCTCAATGGCATTGACCTCCTCGGGGGATATGAAGTGGCGCACGTTGTAGCTGACGCCCACTCGGTTGAGGTGGCCCCTGACGTGATTGGCCAGCCCGATGCCGTTGTGGAAGCGATCAGGGCAGTAGGGGCATTTCCTCTCCACGCTCTTCAGGGTCCCCGTCTCCTCATCAATCTCCTCATAATCCTCATCTGATATGCCCTCCTCTAGGAAACGCCGGATATTCTCCTCTTCCTCTTCTTCGTCATGATCATCGTTGTCATCATCATCGTCATTTTCAGCAGCAAAAACCTTGTTACTCTTCTTTTCAAAGGCAACCTTTGTCCCCCCGTCCTCTTCCTCTTCCTTCACGGGCTTCCCTTCTGTAGAGCATGAGGCTGTGAGGCTCTGTTGTTTTAGAGAGGAGTCATCTAGCACAGGAAGGAAAGGGATATAGTATGAGGCTGAGCTGAGACAGCCATTTAGTACACAGTATTATAATAGAGAAGTGTTCAATCCCAGTCCTGGAGAGCCAATGTGCCGCTGGGTTTTTGCTGTGTCAGTAACTGGCTCAAACAATCTTCAACAGCAGATGAGCTAACTTTATATCACGTCAATTTACTACGTGCTATAGTGGCACATCAAGAATAGGCATCGTATACAGAGACCCTTCAGGACAGCGATGGAACAAACACTACAGAGGCCATTCAAACAGACGCAACATGAAGAACACAGTGATAAGATGCAATGGGGTGAAATTAGAAACAGACATCTACTCACCTAGCAACTGAGCCTTTATATTGATTAGGGGAGAGCGCAAGGAAGATAAGGCTGACTAAATTGTATTTGGTGAGGGGAGCCATGCATCACTGCATGCCAGGTGGCTACTTCACAACTCAGCCTGTCACTCACCCATCGCCTTGCCTCCCTCCCAACGGCCAAGGTAAGAGAGGAGAGTTTGGGGGTCAAAGCGGTTGGGCTCATTGAGGACAGGGGACAGCGTGTGTCTTAGCTGGGCCTGCTGGCCCTCAGTCAGCCCCAGGCACTCTGCTGCCCCCCGCAGGCTAGCTAAGAAAATGAGTTTCAGCTGCATGGCCGGGGCAGGCACCTCCACAGGGCATGGAGGGGAAGCAACGGGCAACCCAGGTTCAGTTATGGGCCAGGCAGGGACTGCTGAGCATTTTCAGTTACGGCCAACCCAGTGACTGATCTGCAGGCTTGTGATATTATTTGATAGCACTGTCCAACAGTACACATGAATGAAGCACAAGTTATGCATTCTAGGTGAATATAATTTCAATATTGAAGGACAATTATCACAGGTTACCCAACTATGCAGGTCCAAGTTGAAAATAAAGAGATAAAATATTGAATTGGAATTCGGAGTAGCCTCAGGAGTCCAAAATATTCTGGACAGTAGAATATTTTTGCTTATGGATATGCATATAGTGTGGCCATTCTCTAGTGCAGTTGTTCCCAACTCCAGTCCACAAGTACCCACAACAGTACACATGTTTATTGGAGCTCCAGACAAGCACACCTGATTAAACTTGTCAACTAATTATCAGGCCCTTATAAGGTGTTTTTTGTCCGGGGCTACAACAAAAAAAGTGTGCTGTTGGGGGTACATGACTGGAGTTGGGAACCACTGCTCTAGTGTATCAGACCATTAATGATGAAAGGTTTGTCTCAGAATTAGCATGAGAGCAGTTTAATAGGTGAGACTCTAAAGAAAGTCTAAGGTATTGGCTTCTTTCATCTGTATTCGAGAAGGCTTGAGGGGATAGGTTCTGCAGCTTAGTCTCACCTCGGAGGGATCGAGCCCTGGTGAGCGGTTTGGATCCAACAAGTGATTCAGTCTCTTTTTGGTTCATATCGGTTGCCAGGTCAGGGCTCTGGCGCTGTCTTTGTGCATCATCGGTCTCAGGTGGACCGCTGTCCAGTCTGGGATTTGGCCGGAGGAGTTCTGTCCCCGCCTTCCCTCTCCTATTTGCCCTCTTGTTCCCGATGGTCTTAAAGGCTAACTCTCTACGCTGGGGAGCTGTAGCAGTGTTTGATGGTTGGGGCTGTGTGTCACTGTCCTCCATAGCAGAGATCCAACTAGAGGAAGACTTACTGGCCTTTGACTGGCTTTGGCCCTCTGGTGGAGAGACAGGCTTAGAAAGCTTATCAGAACATGGTTGAGAGGAGGCATCAATTCTGGACCCTGGACGGTTAATCTCTTCAGGCCCTTCCCCACAGATGGAGGTCTGCGCAGGGTGAGCCACGTGTTGGTGCTCCTTTAGAACAGTTTGACTGGAGGCCTGGAAGGCACACTGATCACAAGTGAGAGAGATGGAGGTCAGGCCAGAGGCAGGTCCAGGTGACACAGGCAGCTCCATAGGAGTGAGCTTTGGCTGAAAGCGTGGAGAGGCTCGCTGCAGACCAGTAGGTTTTCTGTTGTGGGTCTTGGCATGGTTGGCCAATGCCTGTGAGGTGCGTGTACTGAAGTCACACTTGAGGCAGAGATAGCGACGATTGGCTGGGCCTTTGACCTTTGCTTTGACTGGGGTTTTGGCTCGAGCTTTGACTGGGGCCCGAACTGGAACTGGATCTGGCTCTGTGATTGGAGCTGGATCTGGCTCTGTGAATAGAGCTGGATCTGGCTCTGTGAATGGAGCTGGATCTGGCTCTGTGAATGGAGCTGGGACTGGCTCTGTGAATGGGACTAGAGCTGGAGTCGTGACTGGAGCTACAAAGGGTTCTAGGACTGGGCTTGCAGGTTTGGTCACCTTGCTTGGCTCACCCTGTGTAGTCTCTCCTTTCCCACTGTCACTCAGCTTCCCAATCTCCTCCAGGATCTTCTGACGAGACTCCTGGTGTCGTCTGTTGTGGTCCGCCAGAGCCAGCCTGTTTGACAGGTTCCATCCACACTCCACGCACCGAAATCGTGCGCCCTTTACTCCGCGCTCCCTCCTGCCAGCCCCCGGCCTGCTCTGACTGTGCTCTTGCATGTGATCCTGCAGGTAGACCTGCTTCTTGAAGTAAATGCTACATTCCACACATGTGAAAATCTCTTCACCAAGCTCTCCCTCTCCTCCTTCTTCTTCTTCACCACCCTTTTCCTCTTCTACCTTCTCCAGATCCTCTGTTGCCTTTTCCAAGTCCTCCTTAAAGTCATAGGCCCCTCCACTCACCTTCACTGGCACCAAGCTCTTTGCTCTTGAGGAAGCACCCCTTGCCTTCATCCCAGCTCCTGTTGATGTGCGTTCCCAGGAGCCCTGGCCAGAGAAGGGCCTGAGCAGGGCCCTCTTCTTCTTCCGACGCTGGATGAAGGTGCAGTGTGCCCAGGGTGCTGGTGGGGGGCTCTCTGTGTCTGAGTCCCCAGGAAAGGTGTACACATCCCGCTCAGGTTCCTTGTCCTTCCCTGTCAGGTCCTCTTCCTCTCCTTCCTCTTCAATTTTGCGCCCCTCCTTTGATGTCACTTTGGACTGAAACAGTTCAGCTTTCTCCGATATATTCCAGACTCTGTCATCTACCACTGTGGATGGTTAAGAGACAAAAGGAAATTAGAAAAGGAGTTATTTTGAAAAGAAACTATGTTTTATCTGGTGTTTAACCTTGCTCCCCATCATGCTTACATTCTTTTGAATTGTGTTGGCCCTTTTTTGGCTTCTCTCTGTGTGTATTAGGCTTGTCTTGGTCCCACTCCTCCACATGGCTGAGTAGGTTTGTCTCAGTGGGTACGTGCTGCAATTGTTCAGTTGCTTGGTGATCCTCACTGTCAGGTCTGGACAAAATTATACAGAAAGAGACAGTTGTATGAGTGGGTCAGAAAGAGCAATGAGTCCCTATCTGTCTATCTGACCATGTGTCCGCCTAACCTGTTAGTGTGTCCGATTGTCACTTTATTTGACCTCTCTGGTTTACTGTCTGTCTGCCTTGTAGTGTCGTGTCCTATCACTCATACAGTTGAAGTCGGAAGATTACATACACTTAGGTTGGAGTCATTAAAACTCGTTTTTCAACCACTCCACACATTTTTTGTTAACAAACTATAGTTTTGGAAAGATGGTTAGGACATCTATTTTGTGCATGACACAAGTAATTTTTCCAACAATTGTTTACAGACAGATTATTTCACTTATAATTCACTGTATCACAATTCCAGTGGGTCAGAAGTTTACATACACTAAGTTGACTGTGCCTTTAAACAGCTTGGAAAATTCCAAAAAAGTATGTCATGGCTTTAGAAGCTTCTGATAGGCTAATTGACATAATTTGGGTCAATTGGGGGTGTACCTGTGGATGTATTTCAAGGCCTACCTTCAAACTCAGTGCCTCTGCTTGACATCATGGGAAAATCAAAAGAAATCTGCCAAGACCTCAGAAAATTTTTTTTAGACCACAAGTCTGGTTTATCCTTGGGAGCAATTTTCAAATGCCTGAAGGTACCATGTTCATCTGTACAAACAATAGTATGCAAGTATAAACACCATGGGACCACACAGCCGTCATACCGCTCAGGAAGAAGACGCATTCTGTCTCCTAGAGATGAACGTACTTTGGTGCGAAAAGTGCAAATCAATCCCAGAACAACAGCAAAGGACCTTGTGAAGATGCTGGAGGAAACAGGTACAAAAGTATCTATATCCACAGTAAAACGAGTCCTATATCGACATACCCTGAAAGGCCGCTCAGCAAGGAAGAAGCCACTGCTCCAAAACCGCCATAAAAAAGCCAGACTACGATTTGCAACTGCACATGGGGACAAAGATCGTACTTTTTGGAGAAATGTCCTCTGGTCTAATGAAACAAAAATAGAACTGTTTGGTAGAGGTCGACCGATTATGATTTTTCAGCACCGATACCGATTATTGGAGGACCAAAAAAGCCGATACCGATTAATCGGCCGAATTTGTAAAGATTTTTATTTGTAATAATAACAATTACAACAATACTGAATAAAGAATTATTTTAACTTAATATAATACATCAATAAAATCAATTTAGCCTCAAATAAATAATGAAACATGTTCAATTTGGTTTAAATAATGCAAAAACAAAGTGTTGGAGAAGAAAGTAAAAATGACATGTAAGAAAGCTAACGTTTCAGTTCCTTGTTCAGAACATGAGAACATATGAAAGCTGGTGCTTCCTTTTAACATGAGTCTTTAATATTCCCAGGTAAGAAGTTTTAGGTTGTAGTTATTATAGGAATTATAGGACTATTTCCCTCTATACCATTTGTATTTCATTAACCTTTGACTATTGGATGTTCTTATAGGCACTTTAGTATTGCCAGTGTAACAGTATAGCTTCCGTCCCTCTCCTCGCCCCTACCTGGGCTCGAACCAGGAACACACCGACAACAGCCACCCTCGAAGCAGCATTACCCATGCAGAGCAAGGGAAACAACCACAGGTTCAGAGCGAGTGACGTTTGAAACGCTATTAGCGCGCGCTAACCAGCTAGCCATTTCACTTCGGTTACACCAGCCTCATCTCGAGAGTTGATAGGCTTGAAGTCATAAACAGCGCAATGCTTGACGCACAACGAAGAGCTGCTGGCAAAACGCACGAAAGTGCTGTTTGAATGAATGTTTACGCGCCTACTTCTGCCTACCACCGCTCAGTCAGATAGTTAGATACTTGTATGCTTGTATGCTCAGTCAGATTATATGCAACGCAGGACACGCTAGATAATATCTAGTAATATCATCAACCATGTGTAGTTAAATAGTGATCAAGATTGATTGATTGTTTTTATAAGATAACAGGCAGTCTCCTTGTGGAGTGCAGAAGGACTAGTTAACTGTAAGGTTGCAAGATTGGATCCCCCGAGCTGACAAGGTGAAAATCTGTCGTTCTGCCCCTGAACGAGGCAGTTAACCCAGTTAATTTGTTCTTAACTGACTTGCCTAGTTAAATAAAGATTAAATAAAGGTGTAAAATAAAATAATAATAATCGTCAGAATCGGTGTCCAAAAATACCGATTTCCGATTGTTATGAAAACTTGAAATCGGCCCTAATTAATCGGCCATTCCGATTAATCGGTCGACCTCTACTGTTTGGCCATATTGACCATCGTAATGTTTGGAGGAAAAAGGGGGAGGCTTGCAAGCCGAAGAACATCATCCCAACCGTGGCAGCATCATGTTGTGGGGGTGCTTTGCTGCAGGAAGGACTGGTGCACTTCACAAAATAAATGTAATCGTGAGGAAATAAAATGATGTGGATATATTGAAGCAACATCTCAAGACATTAGTCAGGAAGTTAAAGCTTGGTCACAAATGGGTCTTCCAAATGGACAATGACCCCAAGCATACTTCCAAAGTTGTGGCAGAATGGCTTAAGGACAACAAAGTCACGGTATTGGAGTGGCCATCACAAAGCCCTGACCTCAATCCTATAGAAAATTTGTGGGCAGAACTGTGCAAGCAAGGAGGCCTACAAACCTGACTCAGTTACACCAGCTCTGTCAGGAGGAATGGTCCAAAATTCCCCCAACTTATTGTGGGAAGCTTGTGGAAGGCTACCCAAAACGTTTGACCCAAGTTAGACAATTTAAAGGCTATGCTACCAAATACTAATTGAGTGTATGTACACTTCTGACCCACTGGGAATGTGATGAAAGACATACAAGCTGAAATAAATCCTTCTCTCTACTATTATTCTGACATTCCAATTCTTAAAATAAAGTGGTGATCCTAACTGACCCAAGACAGGGAAGTTTTACTAGGATTGAATGTCAGGAATTGTGAAAATCTGAGTTTAAATGTATTTGGCTAAGGTGTATGTAAACTTCCGACTTCAACTGTAACTATCTTCCTGCTGGCTGCCCTTCTATTCCTCCATCTCACCTGAGTCCAGAGGAGGGGGATCCTGGGCTGTGAGCGGCCAGACCATGAGGGTTAGAAAAGTGCTGTAGCTCCTCCTCTGACAGACAGCGCAAACCACAAAACAGACAACAACAGGAATGTCACTTCACATGTCGGCCACCCACAGGTAAATTCACAGGCAAAGATTTACAGTAGTCATTCCTAGTAAGAGACACAGTTCAGACTACAAGCAGATGGAGGAACATTGAAACATTCCCGGAAGTGTCAACAAATATAGCTGTGGGTGATACCAACAAGTTTAACTTATAGCATCACATTTAGGAAAGCCCATAAACTACACCACTGACATAGACGGGACACACTTAAAAATGCAATAGAATGATTCATATTGTGTTCATACAAAGCTCAGTAATAAACCAGTGTGGTAACTACCGTCTAGTGTCTCTTTCTCAGAGTCAGAGTCCCAGGTCAGGGAGGAGGGAAAGGCTGAGGGCCTGATGCTCCTCTGTGCACTCCTCCCTGATTCCACCTGGGATAAGGGGCCTCCGGTCCTCTCGAAGTCCCCATTGTCACCACTGGACCATGGGCTCCCACTGAAGGTGAGCTCGTCTGAAACCTGTTGATGACATTGATGCAATCTCACAGCAAGAGGCAGCATACTGAATGCAACTGACATTGATTCTGAAGTCTGTGATTTTCACTTATGTAAAAGCCTATGTTTCAGCAAATGCAGAATGTGGTGGTCGACCATGAAAGGATTATCTTTACCTGTAAGGTGTGATTTAGGAGGTTGTGTGTTGCGGTGTCCTGTGCTGAGAATGAGGGTGGTGGCCCATAGCTGCTCACTGAGGTGAAGGAATCCCTGGGAGAAAGAGAGTCCCCCTCTAGCTCCATGGTCCCCAGAGCACAGTATGGCGTCCCACTACTGACCACTACAGTCTACATTGTGTGGTGTTCTCTTCCACTGTTTTCATATACACAAACAACACACACACACACGGGGTACACTTCCATAATACTGTCATAACAGAGAGATAAGCAGCACTCCATAAAAGGTGTTCTGATGCACACAAAACAACCAATTTAAAGTAATTGGAAAATCATGTCACTAATTTGGGGGTCTGGGTTGGCCACTTGATTTTCTGCTTCAAATGCTGCATTGTCAGTGAGCCATAATATCACACCAAGACCTTGATGAATTTGACAAATCGTAAACGCAAGAGATGGTAACAAGCATCGCGCAGTGGCGTCACAGGTTCAGCCCACTGCAATTTTGGGAATGTCTGACCCATTTTCACAATGTCCGGTGATATTGTGAGAATATAACATATTTCCCAAATGGCCACGTACAAAAGTATACTTTTATTCAGGCCCTGTCTTGCGTGTTAGCTAAAAATAAACGAAAATGCAAGTAGCTAACACATCAAGGTGGGAAAAAAATGCTATCTACCTGCAAGGGCATTGTGGATGGATGTAGCAAGCATTATATAAATATGTGGGAAAAAAAATTATAATGTAATAACGCCCGTTATTAAGTACTCACGGAAAACGGCCTGGCTTGTGGTCTGAGGAAAGGAGTTGTTTACGCACCGTTCTCCATGCTTCATATGGAACAAAGCTACGGATATCCTCAGTCCATGAATGCATGTAGAGTGTGTCGCTATAATTTTGTCACATCGGTGCTACATTTTTTCCATGAACCCGCTTGCAGACCACACGCTCGACTCCATGTTATTTGCCTGCAGGCACGCCAAGGCTACGTGAGTGACGTCGATTCAAAACTGCGTTCATGCTATCCCTCTCAAATCCATGTTTCAATTTATATGCGCCACTACACTGACAATACGGTATAATGCAGATAGCTTGACCACGGATAGCTTGATCGCAGTGTTGGACAGCGGAAAAGAGTTTAGAGCAAACGTTCAAATTCAACTTCTGCGGTCAAATTCAAGTTGATTGCATTGCACTAGAAAAGTGCAATGGTAAAATGTGTGTTTGATGTTATGCACTAGTATTATTTGGCATTTATGATTCAACATGATAAACAGAACAATATCACAAATAGTGATGTGTAAATCTTGTTTCTGTCTTTTACATTTTTTAATTTTTTTTACAGTAGGTGACACTAGTGAGCTGCCTGTGACCAACAATCAGATTATGTACTAAACCTATGACTACGTAGACTTATGAAGACCTAGCTTTCAGCCCATTAACTGAACTATAGAATTTCTCATATCACAAACTGCATCAATTTGTGTATTATGCACAAAGGGGCAGGGTTAGAGCGTTGGGCCAGTAAGAGGTTGCTGGTTCAAATACCAGCACAGATAAGGTGAAATAATCTGTTGCTGTGCCCTTGAGCAAGGCACTTAATCCTAACTGCTCCATGTGCGCTGTACAATGGCGCCCCTGGCCATGACCCCACTCCCTGCGGGTGTCTCACCAAGATGACCAGGTGTACGTAATGAAAAATAATAAAAGCTGTCAATTGACTGATTGGTGCCGACACAAAACTGACAACATCATTTCCTGACCTATTCAGATCAGCTCTATCAGAGCAGCTATCAGAAAGTCATATATAACATTTGTTGATTAAAAAAAAGGAACACTGGCATTTTAGATATTAAATATTTATTCTGTGATACTGGTCAAGATTAATCACTCCACTTTTCACCATATCTTCAGTTTTGAACCTCCTGGGGAAAATGGAAAGAATGAAAGTAAGTTTGTGGAGAGATAAGACCAGTAGACATGAAATAACAAAAACACATAGGCCTATTCATTGTTAATAACAGCCTTATAATCCCCACATATACATATACACACAGATGTAGGCTCTTAATTTGAGTCAGTTTGCTACAGCAGGAAAATAATCCAGCAGCAACAGGAAATTTGAATTATTATGTGGATTATAATGAATGAATATTTTTTTAGGGGTTGATACATTATTTGCAATGAAAAATCAAGTCTGAGATTTCAAAGTGGAAATTGCAAACTTCAGAAGCATTTGTAAATCTCAAATACACTACAAATTTTAAATGTCCTGCATTGCAGGAAAGTTATCCTCCAATAGGGTGATCAAATTAAGATCCTACATCTGTACATACTGCACACACTCTCTTACCCCAAAGTGCTCCCAGCCTGTGATCTCTGAGTAGAAGGCGTCTCCAGGACAGGAAGTCTTAACCAGCTGTCTGTGGCCATACAGGGTGAAGTTGCCGACCAGTCGCCCGCCTCCCACAGCACAGGATGCCAGACGATCTCTCACCAGTTCCATGGTCTGTTGTGATGGTAATCTGGAGGTGTAGTCACCGATGAATGACACCCCGTAGCCCTTGGAGTTATAGCCCTTAGTGTGGGCCCCTTGCCAGTGCCACCCACGCCCTTCATAGAGGTACCCGTCAGAGCCTGCCACAAAGCTGGAGGCAAACATCGGCAAGGGATGAGTCATTCATCATGAGTGATTCATCATCAAGTCACATCTTGCTTGGTAAACAACAATTCCCAGAAGCATTGGACAGTGGCTAATTTCTAACTCCTAATTATGAGAGCGACACACACACATACTGTATACTCAAACGTGACACATTACATAAGCATTGTGGTTTACGGGGAGGCTGTGGAGTGTCCAACTGTACAGCGCCTTCAGAAAGTATTCACATCCCTTTACTTTTTTCACATTGTCGTGTTACAGCCTGAATTTTACATTTCTTAAATTTAGATTTTGTGTCACTACACACAATACCCTATAATGTCAAAGTGAAATTATGTTTTTAGGCATTTTCTCAAATTCATTAATAATGAAAACCTGAAATGTCTTGAGTCAATAAGTATTAAACCCCTTGGTTATGGCAAGCCTAAATAAATTCAGGAGTAAAAATGTATTTAACAAGTCATATAATAAGGTGCATGGACTCACTCCGTGTGCAATAATAGTGTTTAAAAGGATCCGCCCCTTTTTTTAAATTTTTGCCGAAAAATTCAAAGCAAAGATATGCATATATTCTTTGTACAATTTGAAAGGAAACACTTTGAAGTTTGTGGAAAAGTGAAAGGGATGTAGGATAATATAACACAATAGATCTGGTAAAAGATAATACAATGAAAAAAACAACCGTTTTTGTACCATCATCTTCGAAATGCAAGAGAAAGGCCATAATGTATTATTCCAGCCAAGGTGAAATTTAGATTTTGGCCACTAGATGGCAGAGGTGTATGTGCAAAGTTTTAGACTGATCCAATCCATTGTATTTCTGTTCAAAATGTTGTATCAAGACTGCCCAAATGTGCCTAATTTGCTTTTCATGTTCAAAATTGTGCACTCTCCTCAAACAATAGCATGGTATTCTTTCACTGTAATAGCTGCTGTAAATTGGACAGTGCGGTTAGATTAACAAGAATTGAAGCTTTCTGCCAATATCAGATATGTCTATGTCCTGGGAAATGTTCTTGTTACTTACAACCTCATGCTAATCGCATTAGCCTACTGTACATTAGCTCAGCCATCCCATGGACAGGACACCGATTCCAAATAAGTTTTAACATATTTTCGAATGACTACCTCATCTCTGTAACCCGGCCTAAACATACAATTATCTTCTGTATAAGGTCCCTCAGTCGAGGAGTGAATTTCAAAAACAGATTCAACCACAAACACCAGGGAGGTTTTCCAATGCCTCGCAAAGAAGGGCATCTATTGGTAGATGGATAAAACAAAACAAAAAAGCAGACAGTGAATATCCCCTTGAGCATGGTTAAGTTATTAATACACTTTGGATGGTGTGTCAATACACCCAGTCATTACAAAGATACAGGCGTCCTTCTTAAATTAGTTGCCAGAGAGGAAGGAAACTATTCAGGGATTTCACCATGAGGCCAATGGTGATTTTAAAACAGTTACAGAGTTTAATGGCTGTGATAGGAGAAAACTGAGGATGGATCAACAACATTGTAGTTACTCCACAATACTAAAATAAATGACAGAGTGAAAAGAAGGAAGCTTGTACAGAATAAAAAATATTAGAAAACATGCATCCTGTTTGCAATAAGGCTGCCAAAAATGTGGAAAGTAAATGTACTTAATGTCCTGAAAACAAAGCGTTATGTTTGGGGCAAATCTAACACACATTACTGAGTAAAACTCTTCATATTTTCAAGTATGGTCGGTGGCTGCATCATATTATGGGTATGCTTGTCATTGGCAAGGACTGAGGAGTTTTTTAGGATAAAAAGTAATGGAATAGATCCTAGAGGAAAACCTGGTTCAGTCTCCTGGTAGACTACTAAAACACTGGGAGACAAATTCACCATTCAGCTGGACAATAACCTAAAACACAAGGCCAAATATACACTCGAGTTGCTTTCCAAGATGACACTGAATGTTCCTGAGTGACCTAGTTACAGTTTTGACTTAAATTAGCTTGAAAAGTTATGTCATTACTTAAAAATGACTGTCTAGCAATGATCAACAACCAACTTGACAGAGCTTGAAGATTTAAAAAAAATAATAATGTGCAAATATTGTACAATCCAGGTGTGCAAAGCTCTTAGTGTCACGCCTGCTCCTGCTCCCCCTCCCTGGCGCTCGAAGGCACCAGGTTCCCCAGCATTACACACTCCTGCCACCATCATTACGCACACCTGCCTCCCCCCCCATCACGCGCATCAGCGATTATTGGACTCACCTGGACTCAATCACCTAAGTCAAGGGGTATTAATACTTTCTGAAGGCACTGTATATCCTAAGACCTGTGTACTACACATACCTGTATCCAATATCGTCCCAGCCCCGGTCATCCTGGTGAAAGCGTTGCATGGACCTCATGTCTGCAGAACACTGCTGAAAGGTGAGACAAGGCTGGCCAGGCTGGTATGTGTGGTGGATGTACATGAACGAGAGGGGGAGTGACAGGGGGGTGGGAGTGCCCCGATATGGTGCAGCCCCCCACTGACACCGTGGGATAATAGCTGGACAGTCTAGAGGTAGGGCGATCCAGAGAGATATTTAGTTTTAACATGTTTATCCACTCCTTTTTTCAACAATAACGCCATGTCTCAATTATTGTTACTATTTGTGCTTTCTTGGATCAAAGTCAAAATTATTCCAATAAATGTTGACCTATCCTTTTTAGCTTTCCCTGCACTACAGTAACCCTCTGTATCTCCACTGTCTCCCTCTGCAGTGGGGTTTACTTACCCATGTATCTGTGGACAAACTCCTTTATTCCTTCCCTCACCACAGCTGTCAGCTCTTCCTTTTCCTGTGACAACATCGTAGAGTGGTCGATCAGCCTCCTCTGTAGGACCAGGGATCTCACCACCTGCCTCTGCAGGAGGGGGGGCCTGGCCAGTTCTCTGAAGTTCTCCCTGCGTAGGCGGCTGATCAGACGAGGAGCAGTGTCCAGTCCTTCCCCCTCAAGACGATGACAGTAGTACCTCCTCAGTAGGCTGCTCAGCTTGAGAGGACGCTGGGACTGAGCTGAGACCTCCATCCCTAGAATCACACCATCCATACCGCCGTTAACCAGGGCATCGGTGGCGAGGGAGGGCTTATCGGAGAGGGTGAAGACCTGAGGCGAGGTAACGTCATCCCAGCAGCCATCAGGGCCCAGGCGTTGGGAGAGGAGAGAGCTATGGAAGCGCTGGAAGGACAGACCCAAGTTCCTAGCCAGAGTGAGGGGGTACAGGCCACGGACTTGACACCTCGTCTTAGACACTAGCCCAGCTTCAATACCCAGAAGGACTGGGCTCATAGCAACCGTGGTGCCATCAGCAGTAAGGACAACCCCTTCCTCTCTACCTCTCTCTGTCACCTGATGGTGCACAGCTCTGCCAATGAAATCTGAGAGATTGGAGTCCATAACTGGTGCCTCTGAGGTGCTGTCCTCCCTGATAGTGCCCAAGAAGTGCTGCATGAACTCATCTCTGAGACCAGCTGCCCTGCGCAGGCCTCTCAACACATTTACAGGCTCCAGTCCAGGGTTTCTGTATTCTACCTGCTCCAACACTCTGATGAAGTCATCCATATGCTGGGAGGATGTGACTGAAATCAGAAAACACACTTGTTTACATTTGATAATATTCAGCATCGCTTTTCTATAAACGGAAACTACATACTGTTTTGTACTGTGTATTAATAACTGCACCCTATATTTCCTAAAATAGCATTTTCTTGCAACTTCTTCCTCTAAGTAGCTGTAATGCATTTCCTTGCTGACTTTCTTTCTCTCTCTTGAAAATAGTTTGACTGCTCACGACCTCTAAATAAATTGGAAAAATGTGAACACAAACAGATTGAGTTACCTTTGGTATCAGTGTGAGCACTGACCAAGACCACAAGAAGGGTCAGACACCATTTCCAGTGCGGTTCCATTGGAGAAATCATTGAGTCTTCGACGCCCTGTGCTCCTGACATGTATTACGCATTGCATCGCCTACCTTGAAACATTTATAGGAAGGCAAACACATCAAGTGGATTATGCAACCACTGTACAAACAGATACGGTGCTGGTTAATTTGAGTCATTTGAGGGACATGGTGTGGGAAATCGGCAACTGTTAGGTAAGTGTGTGTGTACATGTGTGTTTGTCCTTATGGCTCAAGGTCTTTCTGAATTTAAACATTTCATTTTTTACATTATTGCATTACACCACTGTCACAAGTACAACCTTTAGGTCTGCAATTTATTTTCCCCTTCTCCTCGAGTACTTTGTATAGACTGTTTCATAATATCTCAATATTAAACACAATTATGTTAAAAAGTACTGTACAGCAGCATCATATTGTATGTTGTGTTTGGGTAACAGTATCTTTTAAATCACTGAAAGGTATGTGACGCATGAGAATGCAAGCAGGTACTTGTTCCTTTTCCAAATGGCCCTAGAAATACACAGCAAGAACTCACAAAGGAAATTCCCATGCATCATTTAACAGGAATATTTTTTTTAACCATGCAATTGACATTAGGAAATCTAGCATTTTTTAAAACTTTTTCAAAGCATGTAATTTAGATTACACATGTAGAAACAGGTGTGTCAGATGAGCACATGCACTGCTGTTCACAGATCAGTGCTTTACTAGAACAAGACACGTGACCAGAACAGGAAGTCACCAACACAACAGCAGGCTAAAAACATTGAAGCACGGTAAGTGGTTTTAGGTCCTTGTATAAGAATAATGAACTATATAAATAAATAAATATGTTTAATGTTAGCTTGTTAACATTCTGAATGACTGAGTTCTGGCCTTTCTGTCGTCGAGTGAGTTCGCTAGATGGCTTGACCATATTAACAACATTTGCACTAGCTAG
This sequence comes from Oncorhynchus clarkii lewisi, assembly GCF_045791955.1. NCBI lineage: Eukaryota > Metazoa > Chordata > Actinopteri > Salmoniformes > Salmonidae > Oncorhynchus > Oncorhynchus clarkii. Next base: position 46,264,524 of record NC_092159.1, read on the forward strand.
CAGCTACATTAGCTGGCTAGTTACGCTAGCATCCAATATACTTTATCTTCCCCTTTCGTCTGCACTAGCAGCCACTTTGTTGTTTCTTCAACGCAGTTAGCTCCTCCTAATTCACGGAATCGTCGTTGGCTAATCTCTTTGCAAATGTACTGCAGGTAAAGATTGCCACAGCCCGCACATGCGCCGAAGCTGGACCACTTGAGGCGCAGCGACCTGAATCCCAAAACAACCCCCCATAGGCCCTACCCCTTTCACCTGATTTACGCGCGAGGCACGTGACTACACAGCGAGCTGTGACGAATTCGAGAGGTGTGAGCCATACTACCACCATACTCACTTGTTAAGATCTAAAAAAAATAAATAACTAAAAAAATACTAACTTGTTAAAAGACGGATAGCTAAAAATTGTGGTTGAAGATCCTTCCCCCTAGGCTAGTTGAAAGTGTTATCTATCTATAGCTATAGCTAATCCTCTCATATCTTCACCTGCCTAGGGTAGTGGTGAGGGGTAGATTTGGAATTGACATGGCTAGCATATTATCACTTCAGTCTATTTTACTTCTATTTACTGATTTTTCTCTTTCAGAAAATGGACACTCGGTTCACGAGAGGAAAGTCAAACATCCTGGAACGACCTCTAACCCGTCCCAAGACTGAAGTCAGTGTGAGTGCCTTTGCACTGCTCTTCTCTGAGATGGTGCAGTACTGCCAGAGCCGCGTGTACTCTGTGTCCGAGCTGCAGCAACGCTTGGCAGACATGGGTCAGAGCGTTGGCGCCAGTATGCTGGACGTGCTGGTGCTGAGGGAGAAGAATGGGAAGAGGGAGACCAAGGTGCTTAACATACTGCTCTTCGTCAAGGTACGTGCTTGCATGGGCTTAAGGTAGATACGTGCATATGTAACAGTCTTATAAGGTGTAACACTTGTCATTATGCCCATGCATAAGTACATGTCTATAATTTTCAATTTGCTTCATATAGGTGTCAGTATGGAAAGCCATGTTCGGTAAGGAGGCAGACAAGCTGGAGCAGGCCAACGATGATGACAAGACCTACTACATCATAGAGAAGGAGCCACTGATTAACGCTTACATCTCTGTGCCCAAGGAGAACAGCACACTAAACTGTGCTGCATTCACCGCTGGCATCGTAGAGGTCATTCTCACACACAGTGGCTTCCCTGCCAAGGTCACAGCCCACTGGCACAAGGGCACCACGCTCATGATCAAGTTTGATGAAGCTGTGATAGCCAGAGACAAGGCCCTGGATAGCAGATAGAGGAGAGAGTGTTGGTGTACACATGATAGAATAAGAGAATGATGAAGTTGATCATCATTATTAGGTCTCAATATGCTCCGTTTGAGTTAACGAGCCAGTAATGTGAGATATGGACTGAGTGAATGATTGGTCTGTAGGCAAGTCTGCATATGAGTAGTTGAGTTGTGAATATACAGTATATTGAGAAGTGAAACAGGATGTCTTTATATCACCACATGAGAGAGTAAATATGAATGAATGATTAGAATGTTAATCCCAATTCTGAGCTATTGTATTTATTTGGTCCAAGAAGAGTCCATATGAGACAACGTTTATAAAGGTCTATGTTTCTTGTGAATCTCCTCAGTCAGTCAACCCTTATCTAATGACTTTGACATTCTCACTGACAGTGTATCTTAAACCATCTCTCAAGACTGCATAGGATGTATGTGAATGTCATCTCTTTTGTTTTTGATATCCCAAGACATTTCAGAATCACACAAAGGACCAACACATTGACGATATGGGCTGCAGTATAATACATCAATATGTGCAATGGTTTACCCTCCAACTGAGTTCAACATGGTGCAATTAAAGACTGGCATTGTGTTCCCTAAACAAATTATATTTTAAGCTATTATTCAGTGGTAATTTCCATAGAGCATTATGTTGGCAAAAATGTCTTGACTCAGGTTTGTAGGTGTAGTTTCATTTTACACCTTTATTTGTTTCTATCTAGACATGTTTGAAATACTTTTACTGTTTATCACCGTGTGTAAGCATTTTAGCGATGAACTGATATTAAGACTTGCTGAGTAATTCTAAAGATCAGGTGATCGATCATATGTAGAAAATCGATGAATCCAGGGGTGTGTTCAATTTGTTTGCTACGTTCAACAATTTGAACTTAACACATACATTTTAGTCATTTAGAAACGCTATATCTACACGTTTTCCCTAGACTTCCTTGTACGTTTTTGAACAGAGTTTGACGTACATTTGCTCCGTACGGTGGGTGTGCCGGAGTGGAGCTTGAAAGAAATTAGTGACATTTAAAGGGCAGCGGATACATCTTGAACCCATAACCCCTCCCCGTTTTTCAACTGGTCGTTTATTATGACACCGTTTCCGTTGTACTGAATGCAGCCTAGCTTTGATCGTTTGACTATCAATGCAATGGGTGGGGCCACAAACGCTATCACGAATGAGATGTTTTGAGACCAATGACCATCAAGGCATTTTGATAACATGTCACATGGTGATTGTCATGTGACTATTGGAAGCTGCGGCTTTGTGGTTGTGGGGCGCAGCGTCCCTATTCTCTTGTTTCCTCAATGTTTAACTTTCTGACAGTCCTAAACGATCATTTCTATTAATTTCTTAAATTGTATTAATCGAAGGAATTCATTCATGTCCTGCAAAGCATCGCCATGGCATCATCGAACTGTAACTGCATCCAAGACGGTACAGGTTGGTCATGCACTTCCAATTTATCAGTCTAAGCCTCATTTTTAAAGTTAACCAGCATTGACCAAACTCGGTCCTCGGGACCCCAAGGGGTTTGGGTTTTTGCCCAAACACTACAAAATTATCAAGGCTTGATGTTTGGTTATTGATGATTTAAATCAGCTGTGTACTGTTAAGGGAAGAAGCAAAACATGCACCCCTTGGGGTCCCGAGGGCCGAGTTTGGTAAACCTAAAGGTGTATAAAATAACACATTTCATAAGGATAATGTATTTGTTGTATAGTGTTAAATGGGAAGACTGCATGTCATCTGTGAGTGCCTAGCATCGCAATATGATCATAATAGGCTAATTGTATGTCAATAATGCTTCCATTGCTGTATCGTACCTCGCCCAATAATATACTAAATGTTATTTTCAGAGGCGAATTGACTCTGGCAGCCAAATAATCAATCTAAACGTGAATCGATCCTCAATTGTGGTACGGTTCTAGAAACATTAAGCTTTCTACTTTCATATCACCAAAATAATTTAACAAATTCCAAATATACACTTACTGTATCCTGTTTTAACAGTTGCAGCCGGCAGTATTTTTCAGTTACAACACGTTTGTGGCGTCCTTGTTCCCACACATGTGTTGGGAGACGCAGATAGCTAATTAGCACAGGTAGTCGTCTCCGACTTCCGTAAACAATCCGAGGTAAAATTGGTTTTACATTCAACAGATATTCAACAGACATTGGCCAAAATAAATGTTACAAATGTAAAAATCAATAACGTTTTCACTGATTAATGGTAAATCTGATCCACAAGTTCCTCATAGGCTCACTTGGCTATATAGAGTTGGAGGTAAAGAAAAAAAAAATTAAACGAGGACATTAAAACAATGGCAGAGTTCTTTCATCTACATCCATTCACATAAAATATGTATTTTAAAGTATAAATACCCTTCTAAGACCACTGTCTTTCTGGATGTTTTAAAAGGTTTGCAAATAGTTATATCTGTAATGAATTTGAATTGAACGGGATATGGTAATACCTATGTAGGTGACGTAGTTTCTCCACTGGTATAATGTGTGGTAGTTGCACACTTCCCTGCTGAATTATGTAGAGCTGATTTGGGCCTGCTGATATTTGTTTTCATGATCTTTTGTGAAAAGAAAACGAATTTTGTGCTAGCAGTTTGAAAGAGAGGGAGCAAATAGCATAGGCACAGCCTGGTTGAAGTATTAGTTTTAATGGTTAGAGCCAGTAGATTGCAGAGGGTTCACATACAGTTCAGAGGCAAATCATAATGTACACATTTAGCCCAAAAACAAAACATGTACCGTCCACTTCTTATATTAGTGCTTTTGTTTGTTATGGCTTTATCTTTGCAACTCTGCCCTAGAAGGCCAGCATCCCAGAGTCGCCTTTTCACGATTGAGATTTGTGTTTTACGGGTACTATTTAATGAAGCTGCCAGTTGAGGACTTGTGATGCACCTGTTTCTCAAACTAGACACTCAAAAGTACTTGTGCTCTTGCTCAGTTGTGCAGCAGGCCTCCCACTCCTCTTTCTATTCTGGGTAGAGCTAGGTTGCGCTGTTCTGTGAATTGAGTAGTACACAGCGTTGTACGAGATCTAGTTTCTTGGCAATTTCTCGCATGGAATAGCCTTCATTTCTCAGAAAAATAATAGACTGGCGAGTTTCAGAAGAAAGTTATTTGTTTCTCGCCATTTTGAGCCTGTAATCGAACCCACAAATGCTGATGCTCGAGATACTCAACTAGTCTAAAGGACAGTTTTATTGCTTCTTTAATCAAAACAACATTTTTCAGCTGTGCTAACATGATTGCAAAAGGGTTTTCTAATGAGAAATTAGCCTTTTAAAAATGATAAACTTGGATTAGCCAACACAACGTGCCATTGGAACACAGGAGTGATGGTTGCTGATAATGGGCATCTGTATGCCGATGTAGATATTCCATAAAAAAATCTGCCTTTTCCAGCTACAATAGTCATTTACAACATTAACAATTTCTATACTGTATTTATGATCCGTTTGTTATTTTAATGGACTAAAATGTTGCTTTTCTTTCAAAAACAAGGACATTTCTAATTGACCCCCAAACTTTTTAACGATAGTGAACGTTATGGTTCACTCTTAGTTTTCCTTATCTCCACTGTGGAATGTCCTGGTCTTCTTGATCCATCCACCTGTCTTCTTTGTTAGTCAGGCCTGACACCTTCATCCTGTAGTTTTTTCAATGTAATTTAATTTAAGATGACTGAAGATGCAGAACATTCTGCCAGGCCCCTTCTAATAGGGTATAACAGACTCGTTAGGACTTTGACCACACACACTCTAGATGGACTACATGCTCTCTATCAAATCAAAACTGGAATTTTTACTAAAAAAAAAAGTATGCTAGACATTATTTATAGAATAAATCATACCTAGTTTGATGGTTCTGTGACAAATGGTGAATTAGTTATTGATTTATATAGCTTTAAATTGCATTTGAAAGATTTTGTTTCCATCAAAACAAAGGGTGTAAAATTATGCTAGACATGTATAGAATAAATCATATCTATTTTTATGTTTCTGTGACAATGAATTAGTTATTGATTTTTGCCATTTTAAATAGCTTTTGGCGAATGTCTGGCGAATGTCCGAAAATAAACCAATTTTACCTCGGTCGTAAACAAGCACTTTAACATGGAAATATGGCTGTGTGGGAACCCTATAAAGGTGTATTAATTGAACTTTTTTATTTTTGGAAAATTATTTATTGATATGGAAGTGAAGTACCATGTTTCCATAACTGTATCCCTTGCAAGGCCTATTTGCTTTTAGTGCTAGAGGCGTCATTACGGACCTTGATTTGATCCCGGCCTGTATCACAACCTGCGGTGATCGGGAGTCCCATAGGGCGGTGCACAATTGGCCCAGCCTCATCCGGGTTAGGGTAGGGTTTGGCCGGGGTAGGCCGTCATTGTAAAATAAACATGTGTTCTTAACTGACTTGCCTAGTTAAATAAAGGTTAAATAAAATACAAATGATTGTGTCCAGTTTTCTGAGGGTTATTAGAATATTCCATCATTGTCCCAACAAACATACCCAGAACATGGTTGCCATGTTGTCTGAACATAAGTTAATGTTCTAGACGAGTGTCATGGGAATGTTGCAAGAACATTTCTGTATCAGTTGTCAGGACATCGGCTGATCATTTACAGGGCTTTCTATGTAGTGGTTTAATGTTGGTGAGGCATGTTAACCTGTTTTAATGATATTCCTGAATCACTATTATCAATAAAATAGATTTTCTCGAGTACTTTTAAGAGGTGATATTTACTTCAAATTGCATTCGCTTAAGCCTATCAATTTGTTTCATCTATATAAATGCTAGATGGAGGGGTTAGGGTTTATTCTGGACAGGGCCTATTGGTCTAACTATACTGCCCCATTAAGCACATGCCCAAGAGATATCATTATTGGGACAGTGGTTAGGGCATTCGTCATTGGTAATGGAGACCTGGGTTCCAGACCTACTAGGAGAGTCACCTTACTTTCTCATTCTTAACAATATGGGGCGGCAGGGTAGCCTAGTGGTTAGAGCGTTGGACTAGTAACCGGAAGGTTGCGAGTTCAAACCCCCGAGCTGACAAGGTCCCTGAACAGGCAGTTAACCCACTGTTCCCAGGCCGTCATTGAAAATAAGAATTTGTTCTTAACTTGACTTAAATAAAATAAAAAAATATATATACACTGAGTGTACAAAACATTAGGAACACCTTCCTCATTCATTTACACCTGCTTCTGCCCTCGGAACAGTCTCAATTCGTTGGGGCATGGACTCTACAAGGTGTCAATTGTTCCACAGGGATGCTGGAACATTTTGACTCCAATGCCATCCATCCAATGCCATCCAATGCCAATTACCATAGTTGTCAAGTTGACTGGATGTCCTTTGGGTGGTGGACCATTTTTGATGCACAAGGGAAACTGTTGAGCTTAGAAAAACCCAGCAGCGTTGCAGTTCTTGACACACTCAAACCGGTGCACCTACTACTATAACGTGGTTTAAAAGGATCTTATATCTTTTGTTTTGCCCATTCACCCTCAATGTCACAAATATAATCCATGTCTCAAGGCTTAAAAATCCTTCTTTAACCTGTATTCGGCACGTGACAAATAAAATTTGATTTGAGATGTAGGTGAGGAGACAACCAGTGAAATGCTTACTTACAAGCCCTTAACCAACAATGCTATAAGAAGTAAAAAAATAAAATAAAAAGTGTTAAGTAAAATAGAAAATATAGTAACAAATAATTCAACAGCAGCAGTAAAATGACAAGCGAGACTATATACAGGGGGTAACGGTACAATGTGCAGTGGCACCGGTTAGTCGGGCTAATTGAGGTAATATGTAGGTAGTTAAAGTCACTATGCATAGATTATAAACAGAGTAGCAGCAGCATAAAAATAGGGGTCTGGGTAGCCCATCTATACTGATTTTGAAGTAGATTTAAAGAGTGACATCAATAATGGATCATAACTCAGTCTGTCATGAAAATAGGTGTTTTTAATGTTAATGTTTTTCATGCTCAGTGTTTGTTAATGTCATTATTTAGCAAGTTACAACACTATAGTTGGGCCATGTCCTGTCCTGAAGAAACCCTACCCCCTCCTCCCTAGGCACCTGTGTTGATCTGAAACAACTTGATAGGTGGCAGGCTGTAAGTAATTGGGTGAATGCACTGAGGTATATCTCAGCTCTGTTAAAAGTACACTCAAGAAAAACATTTATTGATCATAGAGATTCAAGAAAACAGGTTAACATGCCTAACCATCATTAGACAACTACACTGAAAACCCTTAAAATGCCTAAATAAGTAGCCCTAAATCAAATCAATGATGAGACTGGTCAGATTAACCAATATAGGTATTTCAGTTAATAAAAAATACCTTATTTACATAACTATTCAAACCCTTTGCTATGAGACTTGAAATTGAGCTCAGGTGCATCCTGTTTCCGTTGATCATCCTTAACTTGTTTCTACAACTTGATCGGAATCCACCTATGGTAAATTCAATTGATTGGACATGATTTGGAAAGGCACACCTGTCTATATAAGGTCATACAGTTGGCAGTTCATGTCAGAGCAAAAATCAAGCAATGAGGCCAAAGGAATTGTCCGTACAGCTCCGCAACAGGTTTGTGTCAAGGCACAAATCTGGGGAAGGGTACCAAAACATTTCTGCAGCATTTAAGGTCCCCAAGAACACAGTGGCCTCCATCATTCTTAAATTGAGAATCGACGGCCAGCTCTCTTCCTAGAGTAAGGGGTCTGAATACGCCCAGCCAAACTGAGCAATCGGGGGAGAAAGGCCTTGGTCAGGGAGAGCAGAGCTGACAGAGCTCCAGAGGTCCTCTGTTGAGATGGGAGAACCTTCCAGAAGGACAACAATCTCTGCAGCACTCCACCAATCAGGCCATTATGGTAGAGTGGCCAGACAAAAGCCACGCCTCAGTAAAAGGAACATGACAGCCCACTTGGAGTTTGCCAAAAGGCACCTAAATGACTCTGACCATGAGAAACAAGATTCTCTGGTCTGATGAAACCAAGATTGAACTCTTTGGCCTGAATGCCAAGCGTCATGTCTGGAGGAAACATGGCGCCTCTCTACGGTGAAGCATGGTGATGGTGGCAGCATCATGCTGTGAGGATGTTTTTTAGCGTCAGGGACTGGGAGACTAGTCCGGATTGAGTGAAGATGAATGGTGCAAAGTACAGAGAAATCCCTTGATGAAAACCTGATCCAGGCCTCAGACTTGGGGTCATTGTCAACAGGACAACGACCCCAAGCACACGGCCAAGACAACGCAGGTGTGGCTTCGGAACAAATACAGGTGTGCCAAGCTTGTAGCGTCATACCCAAGATGACTCAAAGATGTAAGGTGCTTCAACAAAGTACTGAGTAAGGGGTCTGAATACTTATGTAAATTTGATATTTCAGTTTTTTTGTTTTAATACATTTACAAAATGTCAACTTGTTTTTGCTTTGTCATTATGGGTTATTTTGGGTAGATTGAGGGGGAAAAAACTTATCAATTTTAGAATAAGGCTAACATAACAATGTGGAAAAAGTCAAGGGGACTCTATTTTTTTTATTGAATGGGCTATATCATACCTACTGATCCAATGCATGCTTGAATTATATAATTATAGTAAAATTACAATACCACATCGCTTTCCCACTTCCTCTTTTTCAGCAGCAATATCAAGCTTATGAGTGCTCTTTTCAAATATGCCTTCCCTATTTTGTATGTAGAAACTCATGTCTGTCATTGATTCTCTCTCAGAGAAGGATAAGCTGTTCTCACCTGTGAGCAGCTACAGGTCCGATGACCTCAGTGGCGGGAACCCCCGGGTCACCGGTCTGGTAGGTTCAGAGCTCAGGCAACAGCAGCAGGAGGAGGAGGCACTGCGGAGGAAGCTCAAGTACTTTTTCATGAGCCCCTGTGACAAGTACCACGCCAAAGGCCGCAAGCCCTTTAAACTGGTCCTGCAGCTGCTCAAGATCCTCATTGTCACTGTACAGGTGGGCCTTTACTGAACTGAAGAATTGGTATTCATGATGGGTCTTCTGTTGATTTTCAGTGTTTTAACCCTTAATCCCCTGTCACTCCCTTCTCTAGTTAGTCCTGTTTGGCTTGAGTAACCAGATGGTGGTGACATTCAAGGAAGAGAACACAGCATCCTTCAAACACCTTTTCCTTAAAGACTACCGGGATGGCTCTTCAATGGCAATCCACACACAGAGTGAACTCTATAGCCATATTTATTATGCTGTAGATCAGGTACTAGTATCTCAGTACGCAACACTAATCAGAGAACGGCAGATGAGTGACTTCTCAACCCTCTCATTTTGTTCTATGTAATGCCTTGTTATTAAATTACGTTTTGTCTTCCTTGTCTGTCTATATGATGTCTTGCTATTAGTATAACTGTATGTTACCTATTCCATATATCATCCTTTCTATTTTCTTTTCCTCAGTTCCTGGCTCTACCACAGACATCAGTGGGGCGGTATGCATATGTGTGGGGTGAGGGTGTGAATGGGAGTGCCCTCTCTCTGTGCCAGCGGTACTACAAGAGGGGCATCATCGACCCCATCAACGACACCTTTGACATCGACCCCAAAGTTATTACCGGTACCCTGGCCGCATTCTCCTTTTTCTGTTCATTAAGTTGTCTATCACATTCCACCTCCATGTATTTGACATCAGTCTGTTGGTCTTGTTTTTTTTAATCCACTGCCAGTTGTCTTTGGCCCGTCAGGAAGTAACTGTTATTGACTCAAAGCTCCACATATGTCAAGAGTTGCCCTCCAACCGTGCCCTACTTTCAGTGCTGAGAATAGATCCTGTCCATAAAAGCATCAACCATATAAGTGCTATTTCCACTAACATCAGCAAAATAATAGAGAGCTGGCTAAATGGACGTCTTCTGTTCTATTCACCTGCTGATTTCACAAAGATGGTTCATTGGCACAGTTTTTTTTAATGTGTTTTGGCAACGGACCATTGTTTGAAATGTTATCAAAAGTGGTTGAGTCAAGATTGGCAACTAAACAGAAGTAGTTAAGATAACCTAGTATTTCAAAATGTTGAAGTTGTGAAAGTATTTTCCATTGGCTTTGGAAAAAAAAAAGTGAATAACAGAATACTTGCAAGTATCAAATGCACACTGAGTGTACAAAATATTAGGAAGACCTGCTAATTCCATGATGTAGACTGACCAGGGGAATCCAGGTGAAGCTATGTTCTCTTATTGATGCTACTTGTTTAATCCACTTCAATCAGTGTAGATGAAGGGGAGGAGACATGGATTGTGTATGTGAGCCATTCAGAGGGTGAATGGGCAAGACAAAAGATTTAAGGGCCTTTGAACGGGGTATGATAGTAGGTGCCAAATGCACCGTTTGTGTCAAGAACTGCAATGCTGCTGGGTTTTTCATGCTCAACAGTTTCCCGTGTGTATCAAGAATGGTCCACCCAAAGGGTATCCAGCCAACGTGACACAACTGGGTGTTGCTAATGTTTGGAATACTCTGTGTAGATGCTTCTGGAAATAAATCTCCTGGATTTCTGTTTTTGTTCCTACTCTCTCTCAACTTGCTTTTATTCCATCCTTCGGTCTTTTTCAGATTGCATTGGTGTGGACCCACTACCAGACCCTCCTTCTCCTGATTACAGTGACTACAAGAACTTCACTCTCCAGTTTCACAAGTGAGACACACAATGGTCTCCCGTGCTCCCCCTCCCCTTTTATTCTAGCATGCAATTCCTCATGGGGTTTTGAATCCCATTTTTGTCATTTTGTCAGTCCTTATGTTAATATATTGCTTATGGTAATGCTTATGTAATGCATTACATATCAACATGGAACATTACTGGGTAATATCACTTCTATTGAGATTACATGCATGCATTCCTCTTACTGGATCTTGTCTCTCGTCTTCTTCTTCTTGGTCTCCAGGCTGATCAATGTGACCATTCAGTTCCAGCTGAAGGCCATAAACATCCAGACCATCATCAACAATGAGATCCCTGACTGCTACACCTTTGCTATTATGGTGAGATGACCTACTAATTTCCCTTGAACAGCCAAGTTTCCCCTATATCCATTAAATTGTGGCGTCCACAAATGTTTTACAATTTTTTCAGTGTAAACTTATACAGACAAATACAGATATAATGTATGTAGAAAATATAGGATGGCGCAATATATTTAGAAATAAGAATCTTTGAGAACTAACAATCACCAAAAAGAAACTAGGTAGTTATGGCATGTGGACCCCACTGATTTTGTTATAATTTGAGTCCCTCCGATGGCATAAGAACACCATGGCGAAATGTGTAGAATTGCAGAAAATTAGCTTTAAAACAGCAAAATTGTCTCCGCGGCCAAGAGGAGGGCCTCTAAAACCACGCCATTGGCCATGCCCACTAGCACGCCACACCCCTTCGCCCAACTTTTCCACTGCAGCTGAAAAAAATCATAGGGGAAACACTGCAGCCCCACACAGCCCACGTTATCTTAGACAGCTGTTATAAAGCCAGGATTTGTGTTGTAGCTACGTTTACAGTGTGTGTGTGTATTGTGGCTGCTGTCAGGTTGTCCTGGATAACAAGGCTCACAGCGGCAGAGTGAAGATCAGCCTGCTCAACCATGCCTCCATCAAGAAGTGCAAAGACCCCAACGTGTGGGGACATGGTGAGAGAGCGAGGATGGGGGGGTACTGCTTGAGATTGATTCACTTCTTTCCTGCTGTTCCTTACTAGCTGTTTGCCTCTTCCTTCCCTTCACTCCCTGACTTAATTCATTCAAACAACCCTCCTTTCTTCTTCCTCCTATAGCGGAGAACTATGCACGGGAGGCTTTTGACGTGCTGGTGGCCATAGTGTGTCTGCTGTCCCTGCTGCTGTGTGGTCGCTCTATCCTCAGAGGAGTCATCCTACAACATGTAAGACCAAGGCTGACATTGTAATTTATATGAACAAAAATATAAATGCAACAATTTAAAATATTTTACCCATAGTTCATAGAAGGAAATCGGTCAATTTAAATGAATTTGGCCCTAATCTATGGATTTCACAAGACTAACAAACTAACAAACAAATCCCACTAAGCGCAAACCATATGGAATGGCGTATCGCTGCAGAATGCTGTGGAGCCATGCTGGTTAAGTGTGCCTTGAATTCTAAATAAATCAGACAGTGTCACCAGCAAAGCACCCCCACACCACTTCCTCCATGCTTCACAGTTGGAACCACACATGCGGAGATCATCCGTTCACCTACTCTGCGTCTCACAAAGACACGGCGGTTGGAACCAAAAATCAAAAATTTGTACTCATCAGACCAAAGCACAGATTTCCACCGGTCTAATGTCCATTGCTCGTTTCTTGGCCCAAGCAAGTCTCTTCTTCTTATTCATGTCCTTCAGTAGTGGTTTCTTTGCAGCGATTCCACCACGAAGGTCTGATTTCATGGAGTCTACACTGAACTGTTGATTTCTCTTGATTTCTCTTACTTGACCAATGTGAAGCATTTATTTGGGCTGCAATTTTTAAGGTGCAGTTAACTATAATGAATTTATCCTCTGCAGCAGAGGATAAACCAAGTAACTTACCAAGTAACTTGGTATTTTCCTGTGGCGGTCCGCATGAGAGCCAGTTTCATCATAGCCCATGATGGTTTATTGCGACTGCACTTGAAGAAGTGTTTAAAGTTCTTGAAATTTTCCACATTGACTGACCTTCATGTCTTAAGTAATGGACTGTTTTTCTTTGCTTATTTGATCTGTTCTTGTCATAATATGGACTTGGTCTTTTACCAAATAGGGTTATCTTCTGTATACCACCCTACCTTGTCACAACACAACTGATTGGCTCAAACGCAATAAGAAGGAAAGAAATTCCACAAATTAACTTTTAACAAGGCACACCTGTTAATTGAAATGCAATCCAGGTTTTCTTGACTTCAGAACGTTCCGTGAATAAAACTTTTTGTCTATTTAGCTGGGCCTCCGTCTGTTTCATTCGACCAGGATCTTACAAATTCTGGTTTGCAGACTGAGAGTAATATAATTAGATTGGGTGATGTACCTGGAGAACATAATTATCTTATCACTTACCTCATGAAGCTGCTTGAGAGAATGCCAAGAGTGTTTCAAATCTAAAATATATTTAGATTTAACACTTTGTTTTTTTGGGGGGGTTACTACATGATTCCATATGTGTTATTTCATAGTTTTGATGTCGTCACTATTATTCTACAATGTAAAAAATAAAGAAAAACCCTTGAATGAGTAGGTGTCCGCTTGCGACCCCATTTTCATATCAATCAATCAAATGTATTTATAAAGCCCTTTTTACATCAGCCGATGTCACAAAGAGCTATACAGAAACCCAGCCTAAAAGCCCAAACAGCAAACAAAGCAGATGTAGAAGCACAGTGGCTAGGAAAAACTCCCTTGAAAGGCAGGAACCTAGAGAGGAACCAGGCTCTGAGGTGTGGCCAGTCCTCTTCTGGCTGTGCCAGGTTGAAATTATAACAGTACATGGCCAAGATGTTCAAATGTTCATAGATGACCAGCAGGATCAAATAATAATAATAATCAGTGGTTGTAGAGGGTGCAACAGGTCAGCACCTCCGGAGTAAATGTCAGTTGGCTTTTCATAGCGGATCATTCTGAGTTCGAGACAGCAGGTGTGGTAGCTCGACAGTCGAACACAGCAGGTCCGGAACAAGGTAGCACGTCAGGTGAACAGGTCAGGGTTCCTTAACCGCAGGCAGAACAGTTGAAACTGGAGCAGCAGCACGACCAGGTGGACTGGGGACAGCAAGGTCATGTCAGGCGACCCCACATAGGGTCGTGACACCTAGTTTGGGAACCGCTGGTTTATTCTGTTCATTTGTCTGTCCCGTCTCTGTGTTTCTGACAGGAGTATGTCCAGTTCTTCAGACACAGACTGAATCACAGTGTGTGCTGGGCAGACAGGATGGAGTTCATTAACGGCTGGTTCATCCTGCTCATCATCAGTGACCTGCTCACCATCACCGGCAGCTTCATCAAGATTGGCATAGAGTCCAAGGTAATACAGAACAATGCATTGCTTTTAGTTTCATATCTTTCCAGGCCATGCGCCAGTCCCCCCACCGTTAGAATTAGACGGAGCAAATAATATCATTATTAATACAAATCATTTAAATGACTCTGTCCTTCAGAACATGTCGTTGTATGATGTGTGTGGGATTCTGCTCGGTACCTCCACTCTGCTGGTGTGGGTGGGAGTCCTCCGCTACCTCAGTTTCTTCCAGAAGTACAATGTGAGTGACATAATCAGTCACACAAAAATGCACACATTGACATTTAAGTTGAATGGCTTTCTGAGGAGGTTTTGCGTCACTTCCCACTTTTTTTATTTTTCCATGTGTAAATTTGTCTTACATTTTCTCTCTTTCTCATTCTCAGATCCTGATTGTGACGCTGCGGGCTGCCTTCCCTAATGTAATCCGCTTCTGCCTCTGTGTAGCTGCCATATACCTGGGTTATTGCTTCTGTGGCTGGATCGTGCTGGGTCCTTACCATACCAAGGTATTTGGTCATGGACAGGATGCACACATGTATTTTTATTATTCATAAAAAATATCACAAATTGCTGAAACTGTGAAAAATAAATGTGTTCTAATACACCAACTCATCCTCTGTCCCTGCAGTTCCGCTCTCTGTCCATGGTCTCAGAGTGCCTGTTTTCTCTGATCAACGGGGACGATATGTTTGTGACGTTTGCTGAGATGCAGAAGAGTGGCACGCTGGTGTGGGTGTTCAGCCAGGTCTACCTCTACACCTTCATCTCCCTCTTCATCTACATGGTGCTCTCCCTCTTCATTGCTCTCATCACCGGAGCCTACGATGCCATCATGGTACTGTGGGAGGGATGAGGGGACTGATAGAAGGGGAGGATGAGGGATGGTGGGTGGAAGGAGTGAATGGAGAAATGCAGGACAGATGATTTAGTGACATTTTAAAGTAAAATATGAAGTGTTGATGAGTGCCATATGGAGAAAGGGTGCAATGTACCGGAAGTAGGATGGAAGAGGATTCTTTACAGTCGTTTTTATCGAAGCACTCTGTCTCTCTACAGGCCCAAACCCAGGAGCCGATGCACATCACAGACCTGCATGCTTTCATAGCAGAGTGTACTGATACACCTTGCTCTGGAAAGTTCCGTGGCCCAGAGGCATCCTCCTGTTCATTCTTCTGCTGCTGTGAATGAAGAGAGAGTGAGTGTTTGTGTGTGCGTCATTCAGGGTTTGATGTTTTTGTCTTTGAAGTAATCTCAATTCCATTGACATAGATTGGTTATTTCTCTATTTCAGATCCACCAGTGGGAGGATGTCTTCTTGGTGATCGGACCTTAGACTACACTGTCCTCTGTAGGATGTGGCACTTCGGTGCATTTAAATTCAGATGGGTACAGTACAACGTACATGTTACTAACTGCTGTAGATCGCACATTAATATTAAATATACCAGTTCATTGGGTTTTTATAGCTAACAAGTTACATTCATATGGCTAGCACATTCTGCTAGCTAATTCATGACTGTAATACAACAATATAGCTAGCTGTCCTTTCAGAGAGGAAACTGATTTTGCACAAAGTACTGTATATCTGAATATGTTTTACTAAATAGGAGTTTTATTTATGGTGCAGTTTTGATTTATATTGTTGATAAGCCTTTGTTGAATTGGGTCTGCATGACCCTATGACTGAGGGACGGCAATGGTTTAATTGTGCTTTACTGTGCCTGGGGGCCCTGAACATTATGATTGTCCTCTGAATTATGTTTATGACAGAGACTCACACTAACAGACAGGCTGAAACGTGCACACCGTTATGTACTGTATTTTTTAGGGAAGGCTACTCACTCTTTGGTCCTTTATTCCCTTCTCCTCCTCTGGATGGGAGGACGACATGTTCAAGGACGGGACCTGCAGCCGTAGTTAGTCATCAATATGTATGAAGCCTTTGGTGTAAAGAGACAGGTGACCCTGACCTGAACACCAATGCACTGCAAGACCGCTATAGTGGGTTTTATAGTGCACTCTACAGACTCCATATTGCTGAAGAAAAGACACATTTTAATTTTAAACAGTGCTAAATGTTTTAATCACCCTTATGAATTATTTTGCTGGATGACTGTTGCACCTGACTGAAATACAAGGCCAGTAAAATATTATTTTATGAGATCTATCTGACATTGTTATATTGAATTCAGTGTTAATTTATTGAATCTCTCTCCAGGCAAATTAATTCTGCAAACCAGCATGTGGTCCAAATCATGATTCACTGAAGGAAAGGGACTGAATTATCATATTTTATCTGTTTTATTTGAAAAACCTTTTGAAGTGATAATGTAATTTAATTGTATGAAATGTTATGAAAGCTTATAGTGATGTTCATTAGGAGAAAAAAGGACTCATTGCACAAGATCCGTAAGCGATCAAAAGGAAGGGAAGAGTTGTCAGTATAGGACAAATAGAGAAATCATTGATGTGTACCCAGAATGTACTGTTTCTGGTGAAGGTGTTTTTCCATTACATGTTTTCAAAAGTGATTTATTCAAGTATGTGTTGATGACTAGAAATGTTCTTTTTTTTTCTCCTTCCCATTCTTTGAATGTTTTTACTTAGTACATTTATCTTGCTTGAGATGATCAGGTACGCATGTACGATGAGCCATGATGACAGAACTAGAACTGGTGCTAAATGTCTCATGGCATGCAGCACAGTGGCGTAGAAGATTACTTGTAAGGATTGTTGTTGTAGTGTATTTCTTAACTACATGTGTTTTATACTCTGCTAACGTGATAATTTCTGATGTATTTCTCATTGTTTTACTCTGTTATGGTTGGTTAGACTGATACTAATAATTTTAGTATGGCCAAATTGCTCAATCTACATTTTGGATGAGAATCTCGCTTGTACATATTTATTTTTATTTTTAAAGCTGTTCTCGTTTTTTGCCCCTTTTTTTCAGTACATTGCATTTATGTGCCACCTCTCTGGCTAATACCAGTAAACCACCTCCAATTAAAACTATTGAAAACATACTGTTTATTTCTACCAAGCAGAGTCCTATTTTCTAGTGATGTGGTCCATGTTGTCGCTTTTCTGCTCTCTCTCGTCAAGGACATTTTACATTTAGTCCTCTTCATGGTCAATGAGGCAGAACAATACTTTCCCTTTGTCAGTTATGTCGGTTGAGTGCTCGACCTGTTATGAACTTTTAAAGGGTAATGTAACAAACTTGCTTTAAGACAGTTTTCTATGGATTCATGGTGAATTGTACTTGATCAGATCATCATTGCTTCTCATCTTCATGCCAGGGCCTGCCCAGTACAGTGTGACTGTGGTGGTATGATAGCACCACTAGAGGGAGAAAGGAGCCTCTTGTCTGACTACATAACCTCCACCAGCCAGCAAGTCAAAGAAAATCAATAGCTGTCTGAGACCATAAAGAAAGAAGAGAAAACAGAAACAAAGGGGATGAGAGGTAAATAGTTTAAAGTAGCTTGTTTTTAAGGGGCCAAAATGTACCACACGCCAGTACAATTGCACATCGTAAAACAAAAGATAAGTGAAAGGAGATAACATGGCCGAAGTGAGTCTAGATAAATGCACATAATTGAAAAGTACATGTCAAGATGGGGAGGGAAGATCAGTGCCGAGATCTGCACAGTCAGTGCTCTTAATGTAGCTTTGTCTGAGTGGTATAGAGGAGAGGGTCCGATTCCCTTAGTAGCAGCATGCATTATTAACGGCAGAATGCAGCCAGAAAGGGCTGGGAAGCACTTCCACTAACCCATCAAACCAGAAACTGGCCTGCCTGGACATCATCAGGTTTCAGGGTAACAATTCCAATTAAACAGAAAGTCCTCTAAAGCATGAGACACGAGGCCTCCTCTATTTTAGTGTTTAGAGTGAAACTAGGTGATAACATGAGATGTGGATTTTACTAGGCTGTGTGCATAATGCAGTTGTATGATACAGCAGTCTTTGTTTATCTGAAATGTTCTATTATGACATTTTGTTTTAACATAAACGTTCATGTCGCAGTGAGATTGGGTTATAATTGACTAGTCGTAAGTATATAGTCGGTGATGTATGTGTGTGTTACATGTTCTTCATGTGTGTTAGTACGCAGCATGTTAATGTAATGCCGTGTTGGCACGTTCTGTTCTCCTGGGAGCCCATGCTCACACAGAACAGAAGCAGGTGCACTGCTGGCGTGTGCTAACTTGTGAACATGGTATTCAGAGGCATGTAATGATGAACAGGCTACCATGTGCTGTGTTGTAATGTTTACATCCTAGATATTCTAAGTCCATTTATATTTCAGAAACACGCGTCTGTGAATTTCTTTTGAGGATATAGACTGTCGGATAAGATGGGTGTTACCCTTTCTTTTTTTTTTGCACAATACCTCTTTCCTCCTTTGTGTGATTTGACTGATATGAGAACAGCACTCAAGCTTGTGTGTGTGTCTGCTCGCAGGTGTTAGTGTGTATTCCTTGTCAAAGTTAGTGCAACAACATCCAGAGGCTTGGCTTTGTTTCACTGACTGTGCGCCAGTTCTTTTGTGCTGCGTTGCCCCAGCTGGGCTGCTGGCCAAGGGGAAACAACAATGAGATAAATAACAGGGGAACTAGGTGGCGAGTACACTGCCCTGCCCCTTCCTGTCTCCACTGCAGCGCACCACAGCCTGGGTGGAAAGAAAACGTCCTCTCTTTGTTGTGCCTGTTTCACCAAGCCAATATGTCCATCTCTGGCAGGCCGAACCTAGTATAGGACCGACAGACTCCCAGACTCTTTTCCTTGCCTTTCTCTGTTTTTCCTCTCCCTCTTTACTGCGCGTCATAGTTCTTGTGTGTGTGAGGGTACCTCTGTTTAGTGTTTTTTCTATGTTTCTACTCTGCTTCCTTCACAATACATTTCCTTCACTACATTTCTACTGTCTGCTTTGGTCTGTTTGTGTGTTTATTGAAAGTCATGTTAGTCAAGCATGTGTAACTAATTGTGTAGGTGTGGGCCAGAGGGTTTACCTTTGCTGATCATTTTGAGAGAGAGAGAGAGAGAGAGAGGCTGTATGGAGTTGGGGTTATTGCATGATAGAATACAAAGCAAGCGATATCAATCTTAGCATATCAATAAAGGCGTAGCAGCACGAGGCTACTTTACATTGCCTAGTGACAATGTAACCACAACACAACCACACAGGTCAGCGCACCATTGAGCAACTGTTCACCGAGGTAAACATCCTGGGGAAGTGTGTTATGATGAATTCCATAGGGTGAGAGCTGAAGGGGACAGAATGTGAAGCACAATGCTGCCTAGCCAGTGCAGACTCTGGCACAAAAGCCTGGCTCATGTTGACAACTCTGGCTTCACTGGGAGAGCTGAACAGCAGCAGTGCAGACGGACAGGCAGCATGCCCACCGAGACTGTTTCAGAAGTCTGGTGTGAAGACAGGAGCGGCACACACAGACAAAGCCTATGAAAAAACGCCCCCAATCAGTCGAGGGAGACAATTGTGTCTGAGGGAAAAACACTACAGACAGTGGCAGCTCTTTCAACTTTCTTTTGTTTCTATTCCCTCTTCATCTTGTTTCTGCCTCCTTTGATTCCACCATGTCTCTGACTCTGTTACAATCTGACACAAATTGTGTTTTTATACACTGGTGATTCTCCTGACAGCCTCTGACAGGTCAAACATGTTTGGTCTTGTCAGGGTGGGGGCTTGTCTGCAACCAATTAGATATATTGTCCTTACAATTAAGAATGTGCCACTGCAATAAACCTAGTGTTATCAATATCTCTGTGAAGATGTTTATGGATATGATTATATTACCTGATTCTTTAACTTTGACACATTTTAGCATGAGTGGTAATCAATATTTATTATGTATGTGCAGCAGGACATTTTTAGTCCTTGTACAACTAATAAAGATGTTTGTTTCATTACCATATTAGAATAATATGGTAGTAACTAAATGGCAGTAGACCTATAGAAATTCAAAATATGACAGACTATGTTGTGGTACCCTTTGTGGCTGAAATCTCAGCATCCATTGGTCCAGAACCAATGGAGAACTCTAACATGCCACCATTGTGTGGAGAGAATGCGCCGTTGAAAAGAAACTGCAGGAGGTGTGTGCAGGATGAGCGTGGAGTCGGCATGGAGGGTGGGGACGCGGGAAACTGGTAGAGGGATACGGGAAGGGGGAGACAACCAGTGCAACTTGGGAAGGATGGGAAGAAAGAAAGTAGGGTGGTTTGAGAGATGACATCATTCCTCATTTGAATAAATCCCAGCCGGGGTAGTGATTGGTCGCGAGATGGAGAAAGTCGAGTTACTTGGCTATTCATCCCTTTCAATTTCACCCCCGCGCGCAATGCCGTGGTAAAACCCTCTCTGCCTGTCCATCCATCCTGGCCAGTAGAGAGTGTGTGCGTGGACTGCAAATCGCTTTTCCTTTCTTTGGAAGGGACGTGCATCACTTCTGGAAACTGTGGTCGACAGACGTTTCTTGGTAATCTGGCTGCTGTATTTTGGCCTGTTTCTCATCTTGTTCGGTTTCATTTTGTAATTTGTTACACTTTGTATTCGAGGATACTGAAAGGAGTCGGAGGATATTGTCAAACACTGGGCGTAGCTGGAGATCAAGCTATAGCTAGCTACACTGCGTTGGTAAGTCTAGAGACTGGTTGAGCGTTAGCATGTTAGCTAGCTGTGCAACTAAACTTCGACTTAAATCACAAAAAATATAAAATGCAAGTTACGATGTGATGCTTTAACAAATGTTTTTCGTCTCCTAAAATATTAGATTTTTATATTTAGTGTTTGGTAGATAGTCTGGGTAGAATGGGTGAAAAATCATATAGTGGGTGAATGTCTTTGTCGACATTGCAAGTGCACTTCATGATTTCCTATTGCAAACGCAGGTTAGCGTTTTTCGTCATAGATCTTGTTCTGGAGGCAGGTCTGCAGAGTGGTCACTAGTTGGCACAACCACAGTCATAAAATCTGATTTTAAACCTAATCTTAACCACGCTGCTAACCCTAATGCCCAACTTTATTTAAGACCAAAAAGCACGCTTTTGTGTTTTAGTGATTGTTTAAAATAAGGCAAATTTGACTTTGCAGCTGGCTCATGTAGCGGAAATCGCCCAGTTATGCCTCGAGGGCAAGATTCATGACATAAACGTCAACTTGAATTGGAAACCGCGCCATACAAATAAACCTTGTTGAAATGCTAGCTAACTAAATAGGCTACTTGCTAACAACTATCCACGCGAGTCTGTTGGGTCGCACAAGAACGAGAATAGGAGCAAGTGAATCGTTGCATTTTCCTTCTGCCAATGAGCGGCTCAAGCCCTAAAGAGGATGTTTTAGATTCGGAATTCGATTGCAATTGGGAGGGGGTGATGGGGCGGTGGCAGCCCTGTGTGGTGGCTGAAATTGATCACCAGCTATTTAGCTAACCGACGAATGAACTGGCTAAAATAACAGCCTTCCTTTTGTGAAGGGATCGGTGTGTAATCATGTGGATTATTTGCCTTTTCAAAAGCAATTCGACGTATTCACTTCATTATATTAACTTTAGTTCTCTCAGGCTCTTCATCCTTCATGGTTGAAGCCTATTGTTCTGTGCGGCCAAGTGCTCTCAGTGAGAACTGCTTCGTTCTTTGCCCCCAGGCGACGTGTTAGGTAATTTAGGCTAATTCTGTTATCTTTTGCATTAATCAGCAAACAGGCTACTTTTGTAGGATGGCGTAAATCGAGGTTGAGAGGTCTTTGAAGGCTCCCCCAATTCTCAGGATTATTAGAACGTGAGTCATTACAAGTACTGTACTCTCAATGCAATAAAACACTTGGTTCAAACTGTATTATATAGGCTAACATTGTGGCTTCAGGCAATGAACTCGGAGCTATTTTTTGCTTGTGTTAATGTTATGCAACTAGACGACACTCTTCTCTCCAAAATAACAAGGGTGAATAACGTTAGTCTCCAAAATCCTCAACGTGCATGTACCATATACAGTTACAGTTAATCATTATAGATGGCCCACAGGCCTAACCTCTGCCCCTGATGACAATGAGCGATATAGTGGGCATGGGTAGGTCAATATTCTGCAATGATCTGCCATGAGGTATTGATGCCACTCGGGAATAAATTGCATCCCAGGGTGATTCATGTGAGCACTTTTCAGGCATGGCCTTGTCTGGCTTAGAGAGGCTCCAACATGCTAGTCAACCCTCTGGTGCATTAATGAGCGATGGCTGACTCACAAAGCAAGCAAGTGAATGAGGCAGCGGGATGGAGACACGCTCAGACATGGATGGGACTGATGCATTCATGTGAAATTAAAGGCAGATCCTGTTTTACCCAAGTGCTGCTGGCTTGTTACATAAAAAAATATATATATATCCGTCATGTCTATGAATCTAATGATAAGACAGATTTTGTGTTAAATATCCTTTATCTTGTTTTAGCAAAAGTGTTATCTTTGTACTTTCAACCAATGTTTCAGCATTGTGACATTTGGTACCAAATTCCCCTTGCCACTTTCGGATTCCTCCTCCCTCTCATATGTCTCCGCTGGCATTTTGGTTATTACATTGTCTGTCACACCTATTTTAAGTCTCTCCTATAATGCCATGCACATGTTTTAGTAAGCCTGCTGAAACAGTTGGCCAAAGGAGGGCTTAGATGTCTACGGTCAGAAGAGATGCAATTCCATGAGGAATTCATACTGGGGTGATTTTATGGCCGACAGTTCTCTTTGCTCTGCCCTTCCTCTGACCTATGCCATGGGCTGTCGGGGAGATGCCTACAGTAATTTGTGCCTCGGCTTGCCCTCGGGCGTAGTAGGCTTAATAATAGGTTGATTCAGTGACGTCCCTAACTGTAAATATCCAAATTCGTGTGTCCTCTGCCTGCCCTGTACTGGTCTCCTACTCACCAGATCCCCCTCAGGCTGAACCAAGGGCCAGGGTTCCGGTCTGGAAGCACGCTTTCGACTGATACAGTCTTGCGTCGGTACTAGAGGTCGACCGATTAATCGGAATGGCTGATTAGGGCCGATTTCAAGTTTTCATAACAATCGGAAATCGGTATTTTTGGGAGCTGATTTTGCCGATTTTTTTTTTAAATTATTTATTTTTATTTACATCTTTATTTAACTAGGCAAGTCAGTTAAGAACACATTCTTATTTTCAATGACGGCCTAGGAACGAGGCCGAACGACAAATTCGTACCTTGTCAGCTCGGGGGATCCAATCTTGCAACCTTACAGTTAACTAGTCCAATGCCTCACGAGGAGCCTGCCTGTAACGCGAATGCAGTAAGCCAAGGTAAGTTGCTAGCTAGCATTAAAGTTATCTTATAAAAAACAATCAATCAACAACTGTCGTTGCGCCAATGTGTACTTAACCATAAACATCAATGCCTTTCTTAAAATCAATACACAAGTATATATTTTTAAACCTGTATATTTAGCTAAAGGAAATCCAGGTTAGCGGTCAATATTAACCAGGTGAAATTGTGTCACTTCTCTTGCGTTCATTGCACGCAGAGTCAGGGTATATGCAACAGTTTGGGCCGCTTGGCTCTTTGCGAACTAATATGCCAGAATTTTACGTAATTATGACATAACGTTGAAGGTTGTGCAATGTAACAGGAATATTTAGACTCATGGATGCCACCTGTTAGATAAAATACGGAACGGAATAAACATTTTGTTTTCGAGGTGACAGTTTCCGGATTTGACCGAAAGCTCGTATTTCTCTGTGTTTATTATAGTTATCGTAATTTCTGGACTATAAGCCGCAACTTTTTTCCCACGCTTTGAACCTCGCGGCTTATACTATGACGTGGCTAATTTGTGTATTTTTCCCGCTTTCACAAGATTCATGCCACCAAAAAACTGAGCACCGTCACATAATGTGACGTAAATCGAGCGCGCCCAAACTTCCCATCATTCTGATTACGGTAGTCATTTTGTCACCCTCATCATGGCAAAGACACAGAGAAATGCATATGATGCAACTTTCAAGTTGAAGGCGATCGATCTGGCTTGTTGAAGAGGGCAGCATGAGCTCAGCGGGAAATTTGCCTCCGGATGAAAGTGACGAGAGCGACAATGAAAACGATCCAACATTGGATGAAGCAATTCTGAGGCTATTCAACTCCGACACCGAAGGAGATGACTTCAGTGGTTTCAGTGCCCAGGAGGAGGAAGATGGTGACCAATGACTTTCTTGGTAGGCTACTGTTTACTGCTATTTTTATTTTTGTTACAAGCCGTGTTTTGTTTAAAAGCCTATATATTTTTGTTACAAGCCGTGTTTCGTTTAAAAGCCTATTTATTTTTGTTACAAGCTGTGTTTCGTTTAAAGGCTGTGTAAAGTTTATTTGTTTCAAGGTACCGGTAGGCACCTGCGGCTTACAGACATGTGCGGTTTATTTATGTACAAAATACATATTTAAAAAAAAATCAGTTATATTCAGGTGCGCTTTATAGTCCAGAAATTACGGTAAGTCTATGATTTGGTAGAACAGTTTGATTTGAGGGGTGGTAGGCAGCAGTAGGTTCGTAAAGTCAAAGGTATGTGGTTTAGAGAAATAGTCGACGCGTCATAATTCCTGTAATAACTTGCGGCTGAACTTGAAAGGGGTTCCTTCGTTATTTTACCGTTCATGTCTTCCATAGAGAATGTCTTGATCTACTTCAAATAAGGTCTGTGTTTCGTGCAGGTTAGGGTTCAGGCTTAAACCACCTCGGCATTTTGGTACCCGTGTAAATCTCACTAGGATAAGGTAACGTTTGTCAACATATTTTCATAAATCCATTCTACAAAAAAAATGAACTTCGCTTATATTTAGCCAATATTGATCAGAGTTACCTTGTCCTATGGATATCTACACAGTTCTAAAATTGGAAAGGTGGTGTAAGCCTACACGAAACACAGACCTTATTTTAAGTGAATATAAAAATATCCAATGGAATAAGTGAATGAAGGAACCGCTTTTCAGATTTTGCTAGGTGTCATGGCTCGCACTTTGGTAGTCAAATCTTACCATGTCCTTTATTAAAATAGGATTTCCTGCATATAGAAATTAGTTTTTGTTTTCAACATTCATCACAGGTAACTTAAACTCTATTTTTATTCAAACAGTTGAGAGTATTTGTCTCCTAAGCAGACTCTTCAGTATCATTGTCACTTCAGAGCTGTGTGTGTGTTTTACAGATGGCAGAGAAAAGCAGAGCACCAGTGTGGGACTATTACATGGAATTGGCACCAGGGAAAGCAAGGTGTCTTATTTTTGATAAAGATGTAAGCATGGGGGCAGCAACGACTAAATCAAAAAATACCACCAACCTGTGGAATCACCTTAAGAACACCCATCCAAAAGCCCATATGTATTATATTAAGTTAAAATTAAAGTGTTCATTGTTCATTCAGTATTGTTGCAATTGTCATTATTACAAAAATGTGTGTGTGTGTGTATATATGTGTGTGTGTGTGTATATATATATATATATTTATTTATTATTATTTATTTCTAAAAATCGTCCGATTAATCGGTATCAGCTTTTTTTTGTCCTCCAATAATCGGTATCGGTGTTGAAAAATCATAATCGGTCGACCTCTAGTCGGTACTGCAGTTTAACTGATGTCCGGCCCAGAAAGACAATTCCCATAGACGGCCCCACATAGAAGTCAGATTAAACTGGCTGCAACTTGGATATTGGCGGTCCATGAATCGGCCATTTTGGACGCTGTCTCTAGTGCTTTTATTGCTCAGTGGGCTGAACAGTTCAGCTTGAACTGTATGACCTTTGGCTCTTTCTGTCACCATCGCTTATGAATAAAGTCAGCTGGCAACTGGCCTGCAGTCGTGAGATTATTTTAACCACAGACTTGGGACTGTAGTAGTGGTTTATGTAGTGCCACTCCATTGTTTGCAATGGTCGTCACAATAATTCTGCTACGGACATTGGTCCAGCCAAGATAGCTGCCTCAGTGGTATCACAGTTGTCAGTCCTGACAGTTGCTGCGCAGTTTTGAGGGTATATATGCCAGCAGCTGCAGTCATTAATTTTCTGTGTTGAGGCTCTGAATTCTTCCAGTGGGAGGCTGGATAATGGACATGGTTCAGAGCCCTGTTGCTATGCCTCCCTCACCACTTTCACAATTTTGCCTGGATTGCTGTGGTTGCTGACTGGCTGCGATATGGCATAACGTCTACTCAACATGGAAATTATCTTTAATACTGTCAGAAACTAAAGGCTTGCTGGTTTCTAGAAAGGATGCATGATATATAGGTAAACCTATCAGAATCGGACGATATTAGTTGAAAGTGTCAACATCGGTATCGGACCGATGTGCAAAATCGGTGTCAAAGCTGACGTGCATACCTATATAACGTAAGTACATGCCGTAATGACGCCACACAAAATTTTGCACAACACAGCATTCCTAACCTAGCCCACAATGTCTGCTGTGTAGATCGAGCAGTCATTTGAAAGAGTACACTCAAAGGCCAAATCCATTATAATGGAATTCATTGACCTTGACAATCAACCGTTCTCTGTCGTGGGTGATGTTGGCTTTCACTGACTGGTTGCGCACCGGTACACACTACCAATTGCGCTATTTTTCAGATGTTGCCCTATCGGAGTTACATCGTAATAGCGTCACTGGTATTAGCTTCATGACATAATATGGAACGCCATTCGGGTCTTTGCAGGTCAAATAACACAGTTCTATTATAGAATGTTGTGTGTTCTGAATTTGCACGTGCAAACCAAGCGCCACCACTACTATCAGTAGCACTGTCAAAGCTGAACAAGAAAGTATACCGGCCATGAACGATGTGTTTACAATACCGCGTTGGTAATAAAGCATTATTTGTTAGACCGCAACTTCTGGGGTAGCT
The DNA here is from genome assembly GCF_045791955.1 of Oncorhynchus clarkii lewisi. Lineage (NCBI taxonomy): Eukaryota > Metazoa > Chordata > Actinopteri > Salmoniformes > Salmonidae > Oncorhynchus > Oncorhynchus clarkii. Next base: position 46,291,813 of record NC_092159.1, read on the forward strand.
AGCTTTAGCTTGGTACCTAGCTAGCACCAATACAACCAGCCTGAAAACAATGACCATTAGAAACTGCAGTAATTTTCATTGTTCTTAGCAATGATTTAGGAATCCTTGTAAGTATTAGCTAGGTAGCCACTTGTTCGCATATTGAACTTCAGGTCATGAAAACAAATAGCTAGCCGGCTACTTAACGTTAGCTTTGGGCAACAGGGTTATAAACGGCCAGCTAGCTTCATCTGGCTAGTGAGGCTAGACCGGACCGGGTTATGTGTTGTGAAGCTAGCCACAATATGGATTAGGCACAATGGTAGAATTTGCGGTTTGCCTTAAATAAAAGTACCTATTTTGAAAGTGATGCATGAGGTTACAATTGGTGGAATCATGCCATATTTAGACTACATAATGTTAAACAAGGTTGGAATGTGAATCAATGAAATAGGTTATCAGTCTACTCGGTGACACCCACAGAACACAATTGTGAAGAGTTTACGCAAATGTTAGCATTGTATCTCTTATCGCGGGACTGTGAGAAATCACCTCCCCAGTTAGCCTATTGTGTGTATTGACATTCATGTTGCACTGTACAGCTTTACCTAAGGATTGGGGTATCAGTCTACTCAACACCCAAGATACTTTTTCCCAAAGTCGTCCTCAGAGTTATCAGACTCAAACTTCCACGCAGTATTGTTTTACCACAGAAATAGTGTTCAATACACATAGGTTGACAATGAATGTGGCTCAATTCAGTTTTTTCAGTCCCACAATAAGAGCTACGACGCTAATATTCTCTGGGTGTCACTGGGTAGGCTGATACCTATGAATTGTGAATCAATGACATGGGATAAGGCTGTACAGTGAAATAAGTATGCTCCCAATGCAATTCTAAAGTATAATGCATCCAGTGTGATTTCAACAGATTTTTGTCAAATTAACGTTGTCTTTTGTTGAATTTATATAACATTCCAACCCCATTTTAGCAAGATCTGTTCAATAACGGCATAATTCTACTATTTGTATTCATTTGCATCGCTGTCAATGACACTTATTTCAAAGGCTAAGGCGAAGTCCACTTGTGGCTAATCCTTATTTTGGCTAGCTTCACATAGATGGGTCGGACCCCCATTAATCAAATAAGAACTGTCTTGTAAATTAGGGTTATTTTAGATGATGACACCTAGCTATATAGTTTGTCGTTTTGCAATGTTTTTGGGGAAGAACATGTTTGCATCCATGAATTAGCTAGCTTTTTTAATGCCAGCACTGTACGTGCGCGAAACAACTTTACCGGCATTGTAGCATACGTATCGATGAATCGTTGTGAAATATGAGTGATAGTGTAATTACGTAAAAAATGTATTAACACGTTAAAATTATGTGACGTGCAGTCATTCAGGTCCTGATTGGTCAACAAGCTTATTTGACATGTTAAATAGTGTTATTTGATGCATCTTTTTTGACATGCAAAGACCTAAACGGCGTTCCATAGGAATCCTGGTTGAGAATGAAACGACTGAACAACGAAACAGCACAGCAAGTTAGTGAAAGATGTTTTACTGGTAATCGGGACTTACGTAAATGCCAACAAACCAAATAACTTTTTGGTGTGTGTGTGAAACCTTTTATTTAACTAGGCAAGTCCGTTAACACATTCTTATTTACAATGACGGCCTACCCTGTCCAAACCCGGACGATGCTGGGCCAATTGTGCGCCACCCTATGGGACTCCCAATCACGACCAGATATGATACAGCCTGGATTTGAACCAGGGACTGTAGTGACGCCTCTTGCACTGAGATGCAGTGCCTTGGACCCCTGTGTGTGTTAACTATTTAACTGTACTAGAATGCTTAAAAGGCTGCAAACATTTTAAGTATCGTTTTTCTTTTGGCAAGGAAAATATTGGATATCGGTCAGAAATGTCATCGGTGCATCACTAGTTTCTAGTGATTGAGCATCATTCTGCCACCTGTAGCTGATACAGTGCATTTGGAAAGTATTCCGACTCCTTGACTTTTCCCACTTTTTTTAACATTACAGCCTTATTCTAATATGGATTAAATCGTTATATAAATGTTTGCTAATATTTATTAAATATCACATTTACATAAGTATTCAGACCCTTTACTCAGTACTTTGTTGAAGCACCTTTGGCAGCGATTACAGCCTCTAGTCTTGGGTATGACGCTACAAGCTAGGCACACCTGTATTTGGGTAGTTTCTCCCATTCTTCTCTGCAGATCCTCTCAAGCTCTCAGGTTGGATGGGGAGCGTTGCTGCACAGCTATTTTCAGGTGTCTCCAGAAATGTTCGATCTAGTTCAAGGCTGTGTGCTTAGGGTTGTTGTCCTGTTGGAAGGTGAACCTTCGCCCCAGTCTGAGGTCCTGAGAGCTCTGTAGCATGTTTTCATCAAGGATCTCTCTGTACTTTACTCCATCTTTCCTTCGATACTAACAAGTGTCCCAGTCCCTGCCGCTGAGAAACATCCCCACGGCATGCTGCTGCCACCACCATGCTTCACCATAGGGATGGTCCCAGGTTTCCTCCAGACGTGACGCTTGGCGTTCAGGCCAAAGAGTTCAATCTTGGTTTCATCAGACCAGAGAATCTTGTTTCACATGGTCTGAGTGTCCTTTAGGTGCCTTCTGCCAAACTCCAAGTGGGCTGTCGTGCCTTTTACTGAGGAGTGGCTTCTGTCTGGCCACTCTACCATAACAGTGTGATTGGTGGAGTGCTGCAGAGATGGGAGAACCTTCCAGAAGTGCATCCATCTCCACAGAGTAAACTGGAACTCTGTCAGAGCGACCATTGGGTTCTTCCTGACCAAGGCCCTTCTCTCCCGATTGCTCAGTTTGGTGGTTCCAAACTTTCTCTATTTATTAAGAATGATTGAGGCCACTGTTCTTGGACCTTCAATGCTTCAGACATCTTCTGGTACCCTTCCGCAGATCTGTGCCTCGACACAATCCTGTCTCGGACCTCAACGGACAATTCCTCTGGTTTTTGCTCTGACCTTATATAGACAGGTGTGCCTTTCCAAATCACGTCCAATCAATTTCAGAAGTTTACATACACTTAGGTTGGAGTCATTCAAACTCCTTTTTCAACCACTCCACAAATTTCTTGTTAACAAACTATAGTTTTGGCAAGTCTGTTAGGATATCTACTTTGTGCATGACAAAAGTAAATGCCCAATGCATTCAGCATTATGTCAGTGCTGTGGCAGCCTGTCTACACCATGGGCCAGTCTGGCATGATATGGATGCCAAAAGTTCCCGATGATAGAATTATGGCTACATTTATGAGAGTAGACAAGGGGGAGATTTGTCAGATGTTTTGAGTCATTTGAAATGCTATTGTCCTGTAATTTCTATTTAAGAAGCCTTTTGACCCAAGGACCAAATGCCATGTCAATTTCTGGGTAAAGGCTAGGTACAGTTTTATGTGGTGTTAGCCCAGCTGTTATTTTGTTGAAAAGCCCTGGTTAGCCCTGGTGGTGTTGACAACCTGCGAGGGATCAGATTCCATCTGGAACGTGCCTGCTCTGCTTCAAACAGGAGGACATAATCCTCTTATGGCCAGAGTCAGTTCCAGTAGTGAGTGGCTGCTAGAGAGCTGGAGCCTCAAGGGTATGTTTTGCTGTCCCATCCAGATGCCTGCCTTGTTCCTCTCCGGTGTCATCGATCCAACCCACCAGATGGCTCTATCTGGCCTAATGTCATTTACCCCCTGAGTGGAGTCTGTCAGTGGGGACACTGCCCATTATGGAGAAGGACCTGCTCTTCAAAGTGACACATTACCCTCTCCTTCAGTCCCTCCACACCAGCCTCACTGGTGGGTAACCCCCAGGCAAGGGAACCCATTAGTGGAACAGGTCCCTGTCTGCCTCTTTAATGCACTGACGCTTCTCACCATCTGAGTAGCCCACATCCTCACTTTCTCCCCCACGATCAATATCGGCATGGTCAAGATCACACCCACCCCGCTGTTCCTCTGTGGTCTACTGTAGCTAGACCGTGCACTGTTGGGACCTTGTTTGTTGTCGGCTCCATCTCTCCATTGTTGTGATGGAGCCAGGTCTTTTTGTTTGGGTTCTGGGACACACTAGGCCCCTGTCCTCGGCACTCTCTGTCTCTGTGGGTAGTCTCTGGGCCGGCGCTGGAGGACAGTCAGCCTGATCGTACAGGATTAGCAAATCTCTTTGTCCAGGGTTAACAAGCTCTGTCATGTGTTAATCTCCCTGTCCCCGGGGGGGCCGAGTCTCCTGAGGCTGGGAGATGGGTGACGCACGCTGGTAAAGTGGGGGTAGTGTGTTTTTGGGACCAGCATAATCACTTGATAGGTCCGGGAGCAAAGTCATGTGATGTAGATAGTACCCTTCTCTCATTTGAAGTCTCTACCAGTCGTGCCATAGCGGTACAGACTCTAAATCTGCTTTTGGCTCCTACTAAACTTCTTTAGAGCACAGGGATTAGTCTCACGTCACATGGTTCTGTGATTCAGGTGTCTGTCACACAAGATGTTGCCTTGACTGACACAGGCAGCAGACCAGTGAACAAGAGAAAAGCATATTCCTGAACTGAGTTTACTTTGTCCAATGTCTGTTACCAAGACCATTGAGTTGTCAATAGAAATCATAAGGTTGAAACCATGGTGCATTGTAGGCTATAGCCCAGGAGACAGAGCAGACAGCAGCTGATTTGGATCCTGTCTTGGGAGTTATGTGTCCACAGCCTCATTTGTCGGGCATGTCCTGACGTCACCGTCCGAGAAGGGCCTCACAATCCCGTCTCGTCTCCCTCCTACACCGTGTCCAGGGAAGGAATTCCGTGGAGAGGAGTCAACTTTGTTTGGAGAGGTTTGTTTGTGTGTGGGGCAGGGGTGGCTTCCGGACCTTTGGCCGGGCCTGTTTGGGAATGTGCGAGCCGCGATTAGTGTCAGGGTGATGAAGGCAGCACACTGACTAAGCTGGGACGGTGTCATGAGTCTTTTGTGCTCTCCTTTCTTAGCTGGGCAGCGCACAGCAACAATCAGTCCCTCAGTCTCTTGGGTTCTGCTGTAGATAGCTGCCCCAAGGCTACAGAAGTGTATAATGGTTTCTATTAAAGCAGAGAGAGGGACGGTACCATGCAGGGAAAGCATCCTGCTGATTGAGTGGAGAGATGAACTGATGTGTACGGTAGTCGATGAAAGGGACTATGATGATGAGTATGGTGTTATGTAATGCTTTTATTATGATGATGATGATGCTCATGATGTCTCTTGAAGCCTTGGAAAGCATGTCTTTTTAGATGTGATCTATGGTAAGTTCCTGAATTACTTTTAATCACACTTGCAGATTTGTCATTCTCTACAATGTATTAATTGTACTTTGAAATGAATGATATTAGTAAGGCACAGCAGCTGTTCAGGGTTTAGTGCCAAGATTTCCCTCTGAGATGATACATGATGGAGCGTATTAATGGGGTGGAATTGTAGCTTTTGGAGGCGGTGCTGTTAGTTTCTGTTTTCAGCCCTCTGTAGCGCCCTCTAGCACTCCTCTGTTTCCCTTCTCTTCTTTTGTATCAGAACCATCTGCACCAACCCCAAATGAAGTTGTTGCCATGGGTCTAACCTTCTCTTTTATTCTTTGTGTATCTTGTCTAAGACTGGTAGTACCACCCATTCTGGTTTCAGCTGTGACTGTTTCAATTCCCCAGACTTGCTTGTGGACTCAGAATGTTTCATGTGTTCTGATCCTCAACGCACCATGTCTGGTGTGTATGCCTGTCCTCCCTCAGAGGAATAGTGGAATGCTGCAGGGTGTCTGTTTTTAGAGTTTACCTCTGGCTCTATGCCTGCGCGTGGTGCCTCAAACATTAATGTTCACTGTAAACTATTGGAATGTTCATTTCAAATCCTTTAACTGAAATGAACATGTTTGCGTGGAACATAAACCTTGTGGAACTTACCTCAGCGGTGTTGAAGAAGAGCAGTGGTTTCTAGATGAAGACGCCACACAGTCTCAACATTAAACTGAGAGATGTTCTGTCAACACAGGCACCAGGGCGTCTTAACACTGGCCGAGGAGTAAAGACACCGGATCCCAGTGTTTGCAGCATGTGGTGTTGAATGTGTGTTGATGGGTTCAGAGGCCGTTAAACTGGCCTCTTCAAACCAGACTCCCGACCGTTAACTCTTGAATCCTCTCTCTGGTGCCAGGGTTATCAATTCTATCATTAGGCATTAAGGGAAGGTTACGGGAGCGTTAGGAGAAGCACACTAAACTGATCTCCTGTTCGCTTTGCCCCGGCTTCCTTCCGCTACAATCCTCCCATTGACAGCTATTTACAGCTGACCCTGGGGGACATGCAGGCACAGAGAATGTATGTACACACAGCAGTGTACTACTATTGCGGTGGCGGTTGCCTTTGCTAGCTATTCATAAGTGCCGTTGACCGCTGTGATTTTCAGTAGCCAGGCTTTTGTTCCTGGCAAAGGGAGGCCCTGATTAGACATGCACACACTGGCCACCAGGAGAGATGACATTAAGTTAGCGTTTAGCCCACCCACTCCTGCTGGGGACTTTCATTGGGAATTGAACATGTATCATTTACGCCAATAGGTTTTTGTTGACCGTTTTATCAAACAAATTGACCTAATGCCCCAAAACACAGCCATACACATGCAAAGGCTTGTATAGGTGTACACACTGAGAGCCTGCACAGTTTTAAAATGTCAGTGATGATTACCGTTAGAATATGCTCATGACCTGATTGGGAGTCCCATATAGCGGTGCACAATTGGCCCAGCGTCGTCCGGGTTTGGCCGGTGTAGGCTGTCATTGTAAATAAGAATTTGTCCTTAACTGACTTGCCTAGTTAAATACAAATTCTGAGCGCTCCTCAAACGCATGTCTAGACAATCAGAAAAGCTGGGATCTCCCAGTGCTGTTGGAGGCCTGCCAGATATCAGTATAGGCCTGTAAGTGTCTGAGACACACGGAGGCAGGTTAGTTTACATTGAATATGGCTCTTGGAGGATGGTCATACTTTGCCCAGCTGGTGTTCTATCATCAGCTGCTGAAGGGCATTAAGCGTCTTGTCTATGATTGATTAACAATAATGAGATAACGGTGTGTGTGTGTGTGTGTGTGCACGTTCATCCTATTGTTTGGTTTCTCCTTGACATGACCGTGAACCTCTGCCCTTGGTGGTGTGTATGTGTAGTATTTTAATGACGTGTGTGTGTGTGTGTGTGTGTGTTTTTGTTCTCTGTATCTGTGTTGCTCATCGGTGAGGCTTGTAGAGAATGTTATGTGGGATGCAGTTTGATAAGATGGGAAGATATCGAAACCATCACTGTCCAAAGGACATTTAAAAAAACGCTCACTTATTTATCTTTCTGAACCTAAGCTAACTATGTATAAATAAAAGCATGCATCTCTACATGATAGTAACAACAAATATGTCTGTACTCCTCTTCCTCTCTTTATTGCTCCCCTAAATAACAATGAGTTCTCCAGACAACATGGACAGGAAGTTGTTCCTCTCCTCTTGGGGGGTGGCGAGCGCCCTTGGGGTTGTGATGCAGCTGGTTGACCCTTGTCATCTTCCATCTAGGCTACAACTCACATCCTCTAGCCGTTTAGCAGCCGACAGCTTCTGATATCCCACTCCAATGAACAATGTATATCTAACACACTACCATCTGTGGAGAATCAGCTTGAGGTGTTTTACGAACAGGGAATCCTAACGCTATCCATCTCTTTTTATTTTATATTTTTTACTTCACCTTTATTTAACCAGGTAGGCAAGTTGAGAGCAAGTTCTCATTTACAATTGCGACCTGGCCAAGATAAAGCAAAGCAGTTCGACACATACAACGACACAGAGTTACACATGGAGTAAAACAAACATACAGTCAATAATACAGTATAAACAAGTCTATATACGATGTGAGCAAATGAGGTGAGATAAGGGAGGTAAAGGCAAAAAGGCCATGGTGGCAAAGTAAATACAATATAGCAAGTAAAACACTGGAATGGTAGATTTGCAGTGGAAGAATGTGAAAAGTAGAAATAAAAATAATGGGGTGCAAAGGAGCTAAATAAATAAATAAAATACAGTAGGGAAAGAGGTAGTTGTTTGGGCTAAATTATAGGTGGGCTATGTACAGGTGCAGTAATCTGTGAGCTGCTCTGACAGTTGGTGCTTAAAGCTAGTGAGGGAGATAAGTGTTTCCAGTTTCAGAGATTTTTGTAGTTCGTTCCAGTCATTGGCAGCAGAGAACTGGAAGGAGAGGCGGCCAAAGAAAGAATTGGTTTTGGGGGTGACTAGAGAGATATACCTGCTGGAGCGTGTGCTACAGGTGGGAGATGCAATGGTGACCAGCGAGCTGAGATAAGGGGGGACTTTACCTAGCAAGGTCTTGTAGATGACATGGAGCCAGTGGGTTTGGCGACGAGTATGAAGCGAGGGCCAGCCAACGAGAGAGTACAGGTCGCAATGGTGGGTAGTATATGGGGCTTTGGTGACAAAACGGATTGCACTGTGATAGACTGCATCCAATTTGTTGAGTAGGGTATTGGAGGCTATTTTGTAAATGACATCGCCAAAGTCGAGGATTGGTAGGATGGTCAGTTTTACAAGGGTATGTTTGGCAGCATGAGTGAAGGATGCTTTGTTGCGAAATAGGAAGCCAATTCTAGATTTAACTTTGGATTGGAGATGTTTGATATGGGTCTGGAAGGAGAGTTTACAGTCTAACCAGACACCTAAGTATTTGTAGTTGTCCACGTATTCTAAGTCAGAGCCGTCCAGAGTAGTAATGTTGGACAGGCGGGTAGGTACAGGTAGCGATCTGTTGAAGAGCATGCATTTAGTTTTACTTGTATTTAAGAGCAATTGGAGGCCACGGAAGGAGAGTTGTATGGCATTGAAGCTTGCCTGGAGGGTTGTTAACACAGTGTCCAAAGAAGGGCCAGAAGTATACAGAATGGTGTCGTCTGCGTAGAGGTGGATCAGAGACTCACCAGCAGCAAGAGCGACCTCATTGATGTATACAGAGAAGAGTCGGTCCAAGAATTGAACCCTGTGGCACCCCCATAGAGACTGCCAGAGGTCCGGACAGCAGACCCTCCGATTTGACACACTGAACTCTATCAGAGAAGTAGTTGGTGAACCAGGCGAGGCAATCATTTGAGAAACCAAGGCTGTCAAGTCTGCCGATGAGGATGTGGTGATTGACAGAGTCGAAAGCCTTGGCCAGATCAATGAATACGGCTGCACAGTAATGTTTCTTATCGATGGCGGTTAAGATATCATTTAGGACCTTGAGCGTGGCTGAGGTGCACCCATGACCAGCTCTGAAACCAGATTGCATAGCAGAGAAGGTATGGTGAGATTCGAAATGGTCGGTAATCTGTTTGTTGACTTGGCTTTCGAAGACCTTAGAAAGGCATGGTAGGATAGATATAGGTCTGTAGCAGTTTGGGTCAAGAGTGTCACCCCCTTTGAAGAGGGGGATGACCGCAGCTGCTTTCCAATCTTTGGGAATCTCAGACGACACGAAAGAGAGGTTGAACAGGCTAGTAATAGGGGTGGCAACAATTTTGGCAGATAATTTTAGAAAGAAAGGGTCTAGCCCGGCTGATTTGTAGGGGTCCATATTTTGCAGCTCATTCAGAACATCAGCTGAGCAGATTTGGGAGAAGGAGAAATGGGGAAGGCTTGGGCGAGTTGTGGGGGGTGCAGTGCTGTTGACCGGGGTAGGAGTAGCCAGGTGGAAAGCATGGCCAGCCGTAGAAAAATGCTTATTGAAATTCTCAATTATGGTGGATTTATCAGTGGTGACAGTGTTTCCTATCTTCAGTGCAGTGGGCAGCTGGGAGGAGGTGTTCTTATTCTCCATGGACTTTACAGTGTCCCAGAACTTTTTTGAGTTAGTGTTGCAGGAAGCAAATTTCTGCTTGAAAAAGCTAGCCTTGGCTTTTCTAACTGCCTGTTCGATGCTAATGCAGAACGCCATAGGATGTTTTTGTGTTGGTTAAGGGCAGTCAGGTCTGGGGAGAACCAAGGGCTATATCTGTTCCTGGTTCTAAATTTATTGAATGGGGCATGTTTATTTAAGATGGTTAGGAAGGCATTTAAAAAAAATATCCAGGCATCCTCTACTGACGGGATGAGATCAATATCCTTCCAGGATACCCCGGCCAGGTCGATTAGAAAGGCCTGCTCGCTGAAGTGTTTCAGGGAGCGTTTTACAGTGATGAGTGGACGTCGTTTGACCGCTGACCCATTACGGATGCAGACAATGAGGCAGTGATCGCTGAGATCTTGGTTGAAAACAGCAGAGGTGTATTTAGTGGGCAAGTTGGTTAGGATGATATCTATGAGGGTGCCCGTGTTTAAGGCTTTGGGGAGGTACCTGGTAGGTTCATTGATAATTTGTGTGAGGTTGAGGGCATCAAGTTTAGATTGTAGGATGGCTGGGGTGTTAAGCATGTTCCAGTTTAGGTCGCCTAGCAGCACAAGCTCTGAAGATAGATGGGGGGCAATCAGTTCACATATGGTGTCCAGAGCACAGCTGGGGGCAGAGGGTGGTCTATAGCAGGCGGCAACGGTGAGAGACTTGTTTTTAGAGAGGTGGATTTTTAAAAGGAGAAGTTAAAATTGTTTGGGTACAGACCTGGATAGTAGGACAGAACTCTGCAGGCTATCTTTGCAGTAGATTGCAACACCGCCCCCTTTGGCAGTTCTATCTTGTCTGAAAATGTTGTAGTTTGGAATTAAAATGTCTGAATTTTTGGTGGTCTTCCTAAGCCAGGATTCAGACACAGCTAGAACATCCGGGTTGGCAGAGTGTGCTAAAGCAGTGAATAGAACAAACTTAGGGAGGAGGCTTCTAATGTTAACATGCATGAAACCAAGGCTATTACGGTTACAGAAGTCGTCAAAAGAGAGCGCCTGGGGAATAGGAGTGGAGCTAGGCACTGCAGGGCCTGGATTCACCTCTACATCGCCAGAGGAACAGAGTAGGAGTAGAATAAGGGTGCGGCTAAAAGCAATAAGAATTGGTTGTTTAGAACGTCTGGAACAGAGAGTAAAAGGAGGTTTCTGGGGGCGATAAAATAGCATCAAGGTATAATGTACAGGCAAAGGTAAGGTAGGATGTGAATACAGTGGAGGTAAACCTAGGTATTGAGTGATGAAGAGATATTGTCTCTAGAAACATCATTGAAACCAGGAGATGTCATTGTATGTGTGGGTGGTGGAACTAATAGGTTGGATAAGGTATAATGAGCAGGACTAGAGGCTCTACAGTGAAATAAGCCAATAAACACTAACCAGAACAGCAATGGACAAGGCATATTGACATTAAGGAGAGGCATGCTCAGTCGAGTGATCAAAAGGGTCCAGTGAGTGGAGAGGTTGGTTGGGGGTCACGGCGATTTAGACAGCTAAATCGGTAGCAAGCTAGCATAGGAGCAAGCTAGCATAGAATGGAGGTCTGTTATTAGCCAACTCTTGCGTTCCGTCAGTAGATTAGTGGGTTTCCGTGTGGTAGAGGGGATTAATCCAAATCACACAACAACAACAAAAATAAAAACAATAGATATAGTTATATAGGCCCAAGAAGAAAAATAAAATAAAAATTGTCCGATTGTCTATTCAGATAGCAGCCGATAAGATAGCCAACGGCTAGCAGGCCGCAGATGGGCGCCCAGGCAACGTTGCGCCGGAGGAGCCAGCCGGACAATTCCCTCGGGTAGACAACTTCGGCAGTCCAACTGTGAAGGGTGGGGCTCCGCGTAGGCAGCAAAACGGGTCCGGATAGGTGACTGCAGCCCAGGAGTGATTGATGGAACTCTTCAGCTGGCTAGCTCCGGAACAATTGATGTTAGCTCCGGAATCGACGAAAGCCGATAGTCACACGGATAGCAGCTAGCTAGCTGTGAGATCCAGGTATGGATGTCCAGAGCCAGCGGCCGAAATCCGGGTATGTTCCGTTCCGAGCCACGCTGCACCGCGCCGTACAAAACTGGCGATAGATTCTCGAGCCAAAGGACAGCCGATGACCACAAACCGTGGTTAGCTGAGTACTAACGATTAGCCAGTAAATAAGCTAACTAGCTTCTGAACCAGCTTCAGAGTAGCTTCTGGACCAGCTTCTGGCTAGCTCCCGGCTAGCTTCTGGCTAATTTCTGGCTAGCCTCTTGGAGGATTACAGATCTGAGGTAAATAATACTTTTTTATATAAATATAAATTGGTGAAGCGGATTGCAGGAGAGTGTTCTGAAGATGAGTTTTTGGAAAATTAAAAATGTATGTGAAAAAAAAAGTTGTAAATATATCTATATATTTATATACACGACAGGACGAGGACAAAAATACGTCTGAACTGCTATGCCATCTTGGGATGGCATTCTAATCAAGCATATGACTGCAAAGACCATCCAAAAATATTTCACCAAAGACAACTACAACATTGCAGGGTTGTCCAAAGTGTCAAAATATTGCCAGTGCCAACACATGTATCATTGGGCGCAGTTGTATGTTCCTTACTACACAGGGTGATGTAGACGGGGCGAGGGCCTTAGACTAGAGCTGTGTAACCTCCCAACTGGAGGGAAAAGAGCAGAGCAGTGTTCCTCTGGCTGAGGGCTGGAGATTTATCACCACAACAGAGCAGAGCTGGGAAAAGCACAGTCTGGCTGTTCAGAAACTGCAGGAATAGAACCGTTCAGAACACAGGATGGGGAGGCAGAGGGAGCAAGGCGCCAATTGGATTTGACTTTATTTTTTCTAGTTGAGTTGTCAGGGCTATTGACATGTGAGTCCCTGATGTCAATCTGGAGTTGGGTTTTGTTGTTGTTTTTCTTTTTGAAGGGTTGGAGTCAGGGCAGGCGTCTGATGTTAGTGTAGAGCTCTTATAGGCAGAGCAGCATGGTGTGAGGACCTGGTTCTTGAACAGAGCATCTCTGTTGGACTGAGCTTAACATGTACATGTGTGAAGCACGGTTGCTGTTGCTTTCACTTGCATCCAACAGACACCTCACTCCAAATGTGACTGGTGTGTCACTCAATCTGATTGCCCTGTGTGCTCTGGCAGGGCTCTCTCCTCCCCCTCTCCCTGCCACTGTGTTGTCTGTCACTGTGTGTGTGTGTGAGCTACTTGCGGTATGGACTTCTCCCCGAGGGCTTTTTATCTCTCTCCTTCTCTCTCTCTCTTCCCCTCTGGCCTTGCTCAGCTGCTCAGGCCATCTGTGCGAACGCAAACAGAGAACAGAGGGGTAGAGAGTGCGAGGGTGGGGGAAGTTGAGGAAAAGGAGAAAATGGGAGGTTTGGCAGGGGAACGAAGGAAAGCACAGTAATGTATTTAGTTTTAGAGGATGAGTAAGAGATGCGAGAAACGGGGGCTGTGTGGGCAGTGGTTCCAGGAAGCTGACAGTATAAAGACTGACTCTCTCCTCGAGAAAGGAGGGGGAGCAGCAGATATGGGTATGGGGGAGAGAGGGGCTGAGAGGAAGTGGAGAGGCCTTCTAGAGTCGTTCCAAGCTCTGCAGACTGTATCCCCTCCTGTTCCCATGCTCCTCAGGCCAAGCCACTTTCTCTACCTCGGTGTTGCTTCACTGACTCTTTACATTTCCCTGTTATTAGGCCTCTGCTCCACACTTCAGGTCTTACCTCTCCACTCTGACGGCAAAGCATCTGTGTTTATGGTACTTCCCCAGTGCGACTGCCTGCTAGTCAGTTCTTATGGCATTGTTGACATGCATGTCTTTTCCTTTACATCTCCTTGTGAGTGGTTTGGTTCACCACATCTGAGTGGCGTGTGGTTCCTTAGCTTTGCGGTGTTGTCTGATGAACTAGAGCATGTTGTAGAGAGAGCTCCGTCTGACTCGGTTTGTTAGGAGTGGAAGGGATTTTTGCGATTTCCCCTCGCTTCAGTTGGAGGATGGCTTGTCTTCCAAACTAGTGGGTCTGATTCTGCTTCTGTATGTAGACCTAGGATATAATACACTCAAGTGCATTCTCTGGCTTGTTAATGTTTAAAAACAAGATTTGCTAGTTCTGTTTTGCCTTGAGTTTGTACTTAGAACAGAATGTGTCTACATTTTTTTTTTTTAGTTTATCTCTTCCCCCAGAATATATTGTCACACGTATCGTGTGTGTGTGAGTTCCCTCCAGGGTTGTTTAGCAATGAAGCTCTCTGCAGAATGGCACATCCTGTTCTGTCTGCTCCTAATCTGTTAGGATCATTGACCTTAAACACGTTTTCTCTACATTCAAAACAATATTTCGGCATACGCTGTATGTAGTGTTTGTCTGTATATCTGTCTGTAGGAAAGTCTTTATCTGATCCCTCTGTGGCCTGTCTGCTGATATGAAGGCTCCGTGTCATGCATGTCCAGTCTTGTTACAGCCTGACGATACTATTCTCTTCTCTTTGCCAGATCAGACTCCACCATCGCCTGAGTGCAGTTACCATCTTTAGTCTCAAGCTCTCCAGCCCTCCTCTGTAGAGACGGACAGCCAGGACTGAGGGGAGATGAAACCGGATGGGGTTGCCACGGCAGCGATGGAGCCAATGGAAGCACTGGATGCTGATCCGGTAAACGAGTCAGTTGCGATAGGAGAGGAGCCTAACCAGGCTGCGCCGGCACCTCAGGCGGAGGGAGTTGGCCAGCAGGGAGAGATGGGGCAGGGTGAGCCTCAACCAGAGCCAGCCCAGGTGGCCCCCACCAAGACGGGGAACAGCAAGGCTGCAGCAGACCCAAAAGCCAAGACCAAGGCCCCCGCTGCTAAGACAAAGCCTGGGACCACCACCACAATTAAGACCACGACCGGACCAGGGTCTCGACCCAACACCGCCCAGAGCCGACTGACCAATGGGGATTCCAAGCCACATGCCAACGGAGTGGCCAAGAAGACCACCACTGGTGCCCCAGAGAAGACCACGCCCAAGAGGCCCGTAGGCACAGCCGTTGCCCCTACCACTAAGACCACCGCCAAGGTTGGTGAGAAGAAGCCAGCGGGCACCACCCGCCCTGCCTCGGCTCCTGCTGCCACCAACGGGGTGAAGGCCACCACAGGAACAGCAGCAAAGAAGACACCTGCGGCGCCAACTAATGGTGTCAAAGCCACCACCACCGCTGCTAAGAAGCCCACAGGTAGGCTAACATTTAGGACCAGTAATTTTCAGTCACTGAAAGCTACGTGAAGCCTTGCATTTGTCATCAGTTGCCAGTTGTCTTCTGTACACAGCAAATGTACATTTTCCCTGAGGCAAAGTATGACGTTGTACTGTGAATGTTGGCATACAGCACATCCATATCTATTCAGCTGAAGATGTATGACACGCTGGAATGACTGCAGTAAATATAGAAATACATTGGCCTGGTTCCTCATGAAATAAATGTTATGACGTAAATCATTGGCTGCGTCTTTCAAGTGAAATAATCTTACTCATGTTGTATATCTATCTCTTTGTCCTTCCCTCTCTTCCTCACCTTCCCATATCTCATCTCCCCAGCTCCCCGGCCTGTCTCTGCAGCTACCACCAAGCCCAGCACTGCCTCTGCTCCCAAGCCTGATAGGCCCCCTGTTTCCAAGACAACCAGGTAGGCCAACCATTGGTGTAGAGCTCGTAGCCCCTCCCCTGGGGAGAGACTGAGTGTGTAGATAACAACATAGTAGGGAGTAATTGGTCCTCACTTCAAGCTTCCTCCAGGCAAAAGTTGATTGTCTGTCTACCTAGCTGGGCAGCCTTTTGTTTGATGCCGACTTCAATTCACTGTGCAATACATGTGCAACTACAGCAGCAGTAATGAATTGTTTTAATAAATTCAGTGTAACGCTCCAGTTGCGACTGAGAAACCAGTTGCTTCATTTGGGAATGTTGCAGGCTGAAAGGGACTGGTTAAAACACTCTGGAGGAACAGGCACAATGTCCCTACACAGAGAGGGGCTTTAAGAAGTCCTCGGAAGTAGGCCAGCAGTCACTCTGAGCCAGGTATCGCAGCGCTGTTTTGGGTTTGCAAATCGCATCCAGAGATTAGTCTGCACCCCTCAGAATAAATAATAACCAACTCCAGGAGACAGACCAGGCTGTTTTGGACCTCTGTTTGGCAGTGAGTAGAATCAGGTCAGATTAGGCCCAGACAGTACCTGAGTCACGCTGTGTGGCGTTCCAGCAGAGACACGCGTAACCCCAGGGAGCAACACCAGAGAGTCATGGGCTGTGGCGAGGTGGCTCAACAAGCCTTTTGTCTGTGAAGAGGGGGGATGATCAGGGATGTCCTGAGGTGTCTGGCTGTTCTTTGAATTGGCCCTCACTCCCCCTGCCCAACCCCCCTTTCCCCTTCTGTGTTGTTTGTGTACCAAGGGAACTGTGGTCTCTTACTTTCATAGTTCCTTAATTTTCATAGCTCCCCTTCCAACAATCTAACAGGATCTAGCGAGTACATACTAGTCAACAGATAGCGATTTTAGCATTTTTTTTTGCGAGCGACAATCTCTGGTGAAGTTAAACTATGAGGTAAGCGGGGAATTGAATCCATGCATTACGGAACAAAACAGTAAACTTTGCATTGTGCAACATATGGCTGAGGGAGATAGCATGGAGGCTGATGGGTGCAGTGAGCGTTGTGTACCCAGCCAGCCTGCACTGGAGGGGTAACAGACTGTGACAGGGTCATAAATCTCTGCTGTAATTAGATTTAGCCTTTTCCCTTCCTGCTCCCTCTTTTTAATGCATGTCTGTATCAGATGAGCGTATGAGTGCAGAGTGGATACGTTCTGGCATATCAGACACCGCCTGTCTCCCTGCTCACTGAGACCGCTGACTCTCACACACAATACTAATTTTGTCCCTCAATTTATTAAAGTTCACTCTTTAGGAGATTTTGTTATCAGACAGAAAAGTTTGGAACGCAAATATATATATATATATATATATATATATATATATATATATAGTTTTTTTACGACCCTACAGCTACAAATTGCCTAAATCTAATTTGACTGAATCACATTATGGCTGTGACAATTATAGAATAACCAGTAGGCTAAATGTCATGCAAATGGCCATGGTTGTCTTAATTGTGAATTATTTTTTATAAAAATGTTTTGAGCTTGTAATGCATTTTTGAAAATGTCCTACGAGATACTTATTGAATATGACACTGCTTTGGTGACACTCCCGTCTCACAAACAGTCTCTGCCTGCGTTCCATGGCAGCGATAATAGCTCCCCATGTGCAATGTTGACCAATAGCAATTCATAGAATTTTCTGAATTTTAAACAATGCTATGTACAAGATTCCAAATTCTCATCATGAATGGATAAATGAAATGCTCAAAGGCATTAACATGGTGTCCATTTTAAGAGTTATAAATATTTGACCGCTTGGAACGTGTCTCCCAACCATGCTGTTTTGCTCGTAAAATGATTAAGCTACCAACTTTACCCAATTCATGTTAAAATAACAAACTGCTATTGGGTCAACTATAGGGTACAAAACATTAGGAACACCGTTCCATGACATTGTCCAGGTGAAAGCTGTGGTCCCTTATTGAGGTCACCTGTCTCCTCCCTTTCAATCTGTGTAGATGAACGGGAGGAGACAGGTTAAAGATGGATTCTTAAGTCTTGAGACATGGATTGTGTATGTGTCCCATTCAGAGGGTGAATGGGCAAGACTGTGGGAAGCATTGGTGTCAACATAGGCCAGCATCCCTGCGGAAAGCTTTCCACAGTCCATGCCCGACGAATTGAGGTTGTTCTTAGCGCAAAAGGAAGGGTGTTCCTGATGTTTTGTACACTCCGTGTGTACTTCAATATGAACTTGAATCCCCTTCGCCTAAAATGACGATTATGATGATTATTTTGTTCTAGGATATTGCTCCTAATTGTCGGTTACACAATTATATAATAATTGTAAAAGCTCTACGCATCATGGCTGTTTTGGTTCCGTTGACATTTAGCAAGTCCGCTCTGTGTTCTGTTTGTCCTGAAACTGTTATGCTTTTTGTTCTGTTTTAGTCTCACTCCTCTGACCCCTCCAAACACTAGATCCAGTCTGCTGGTGACACATCTCAGATTGATTCTGAAGTTCAACCTCAGACTTTGTCGGTGGCAGCTGAAAATATGTGTGTGAAATGAATAGTCTGCAGCAGCACACGATTTCTCAGTATTCCACCTCTCCTTTTACAGTAGCACTTAATACCTGTCACTACTTCCTGGTTGGTGGGTGTGGTAGAGGTGTGAACACTATTTGGCCGCGATGTGTGTGTGTGCCACTGTTTTTGCAGTACCAATTTAGCTGTGTGATGAGGTGTGCACACATTTGCTCAAGCCAACACTGTTGTAGGGCTGTTGGTACTCTGTGTGCATGTCCGCTGTTTGATACTGATTGCCTGTATAATGTTAGATCTACAGCTTGTGACAGGAAACCTCTGGGTCTGATTTAGTGTATGCTGAAA
Source organism: Oncorhynchus clarkii lewisi (assembly GCF_045791955.1). Taxonomy (NCBI): domain Eukaryota; kingdom Metazoa; phylum Chordata; class Actinopteri; order Salmoniformes; family Salmonidae; genus Oncorhynchus; species Oncorhynchus clarkii. The sequence goes on from NC_092159.1 coordinate 46,310,270, forward strand.
AATAAGTCATTATGTGGTGTTGGACACAGTGGGTGGTGTGGGGGAAGGTATGTGTGTTTTGAGAATAGTTGAGATGACATCATGCAGTGCCTGTCATTGCTCATTGGGTGAAGGTTTGCTTGCATGCGTATGCTAGTGTCGTGTATATGCTGTGCAGGCCTGTATTGCTGGGAGGCTGTGTATGTTAATCAGCACGCTGTATGTGTGAATGTAGTCCAACAACAAAATGGCGCCAACGATCGTTGCTAGCGCCTATGTTATTTGATGGTATTCACTAGAGGTCGACCGATTATGATTTTTCAACACTGATACCGATTTAAATCGGACCATTTTTTTACATTTATTTTTATTTATTTTGTAATATTGACAATTACAATAATACTGAATTAACACTTATTTTAACTTAATATAAAACATCAATAAAATCAATTTAGCCTCAAATAAATAATGAAATGTTCAATTTGGTTGAAATAATGCAAAAACAAAGTGTTGGAGAAGTAACATGTGCCACGTATGTGCCATGTAAAATATGTGCCATGTAATAAAGCTAAGGTTTGAGTTCCTTGCTCAGAACATGAGGATATATGAAAGTTGGTGGTTCCTTTTAACATGAGACTTCAATATTCCAAGATAAGAGGTTTTAAGTTGTAGTTAATATAGTCTTTATAGGACTATTTCTCTCTATACCATTTGTATTTCATATACCTTTGACTATTGGATGTTCTTATAGGCACTTTAGTATTGCCAGTGCAACAGTATAGCTTCCGTCCCTCTCCTCGCCCCTACCTGGGCTCGAACCAGGAACACATCGACAACAGCCACACTCGAAGCATCGTTACCCATCGCTCCACAAAAGCTGCGGCCCTTGTAGCGCAAGGGGAATAACTACTCCAAATCTAAAAGGGAGTGATCTTTGAAACGGCATTAGCGCGTACCCAGCTAACTAGCTAGCCATTTCCCATTGGTTACACCAGCCATTAGGCTGATAGGCTTGAAGTCATAAACGGCGCTGTGCTTGCGAAGAGCTGCTGGCAAAACGCACGAAAGTGCTGTTTGAATGAAGGATAACGGGCCTGCTGCTGCCTACCATCGCTCAGTCAGACTGCTCTATCAAATCATAGACTTAATTATAACATAACACACAGAAATACGAGCCTTTGGTCATTATGGTCGAATCCGGAAACTATCATCTCGAAAACAAGACGTTTATTCTTTCAGTGAAATACGGAACCGTTCCGTATTTTATCTAACGGGTGGCATCCAAAAGTCTAAATATTGCTGTTACATTGCACAACCTTCAATGTTACGTCATAATTACGTCAAATTCTGGCAAATTAGTTTGCAATGAGCTAGGCGGCCCAAATTGTTGCATATACCCTGACTGCGTGCAATGAACGCAAGAGAAGTGACACAATTTCACCTGGTTAATATTGCCTGCTAACCTGGATTAGTAGTTATAACTAGTGATTGATTGTTTTTTATAAGATAAGTTTAATGCTAGCTAGCAATTTACCTTGGCTTCTACTGTGTAACAGGCAGGCTCCTCATGGAGTGCAATGGTTAGAGCGTTGGACTAGTTAACTTTACGGTTGCAAGAATGGATCTCCTGAGCTGACAAGGTGAAAATCTGACGTTCTCCCCCTGAACAAGGCAGTTAACCCACCGTTCATAGGCCGTCATTGAAAATGTGTTCTTAACTGACCTGCCTAGTTAAATAAAGGTATAAAAAAATCGGAAATCGGTGTCCAAAAATACCAATTTCCGATTGTTATGAAAACTTGAAATCGGCCCTAATTAATCGGACATTCCGATTAATCGGTCGACCTCTAGTATTTACCCAGTGTGACTGTGGGAGTGTAGTATGTAGCTGAGCATGTTGCACGTCATGGCTTCAGTAGAGTATGTAGCTGAGCATGTTGCACGTCATGGCTTCAGTAGAGTATGTAGCTGAGCATGTTGCACGTCATGGCTTCAGTAGAGTATGTAGCTGAGCATGTTGCACGTCATGGCTTCAGTAGAGTATGTAGCTGAACATGTTGCACGTCATGGCTTCACTAGAGTGAACCACATAAAGGGCTGAGGAGGATGGATGCTACACAGATGAATAAGTCATATGTCCCTGCTGAGCCTCGTCACTGCTAGGAGGGCATATGGAGATGAGTGAACGCAGTGAGGTGGTGGGGGATCTAAATAGAACAGCAAAGGATGAGGGAGAGGGAGATGGACCCAATGCACATTATACAGGACCCCATAAACAGTGCATTATTGGGCCTGTATTGAGTAAGGAGCGCCGGTGTTCTATGAATTTGGAGGAAGCCATGAAAGGCTAGGAGAAGAGGACAGGGGTGGTGGTTCTCTCTCCCTTGTCCTGCTGTACTAAACAGTAATAGAGCAGTAGGCTGCCAGTCGTGTACAGTGTAAAATAGCTGTGCCAGTCGTGTACAATATGAAGCAGGCCAGTTGTGCAGGCTGTAAATCTCCTCTCCTGCTGGGCTGTGGGTGTGACAGGCAGACCACTCTGACGCCAGGGTTTTATGGGAGGTGCAACAGCAGACCTAATCACCTAAAGTGTGTGTGGGAGCTCATGCTCTAGAAGTATGGCCGACGTGATGGATGTTGCAGAGGACTCTCTGGGAAGGCAGGGGTTCTATAGGCCTCTGCTTCACCCCAGTCATACAGGGACCTGCATCGTCACCCACCCACCAGGCTCTACCTGCTCTTTGTTCTCTCTCTGGTTTCCTCTTTGTCCCTCTACTGGTAGGAGATGGAAATCATTTGACTGTTACTCGACACCTCAGCTCCATCTTCAGTAGGTTGACTGTCCTTTTGATATCTTGTTATTTTTAAACGTTATTTCCCTCAAGCAGAACCAACCAAGAAGCCAGCTATAGCTGGTTCATCAGGTTAAGGCGGCACCCTGTGTAATGTTTTATCCTTTCGCTTAAAGCCCCTCTTGAGTGCTGCTGCGGCAGTATAAGGGTCTTTCTAGCTCCAAGGAAACTAACTACCTGGTGAATTTCTCTTGGAAATTGCAAGCAAAGGACTGATACCTTTTTGTTCCTGGGTTAGAGTGAGATTTATGTGGGGTTCCCATATCTCTGAAGCCCTGTGTGGATGTCCTGGAGGTTGAGTCTCCTCCTTTTAACCAGGGTAAAGTGTCCCTCCCAGCCTTTCTGCTGAACTAAAATGGCATCATCTCTAATATGCCAGCTGTCTCCCTGGGAGGAGGTCCGTTCCATGGTAGCTGGCTCTCTGCTGTTAGCTCTGCTGCAGGGGAGGGACTAGCCTTGCTTATGCATCTCGTTGACTTAATCGTAGCCCCACTTTGATTTTCCACGCGAAGGCACACAACCTTTTTATGTTAATCACCGCAAAGCTCCACATCGTTCCAGAATCCGTAATGAAACTAAAATGTTATATTTTAAAAACCCCAGGCGACTTTGGTGGACTTTAATTGTCTCTGCGCTAATTTTTTAAGCTTCAGTGAATTTCTAGGCTTTATCCCTACATTTTCTTTAACCCCAATTTGTGATGCTGTTCCCAATGGCAAGGCCTTTGGCAAGTTTGAGAAACAATGCACAGCAATTTTCCTTCATTGTGTGCAAGCTATTAGACTCTGATCAGGAGTCTAACATGATCACCGCTTGCCTCAGTCATTTGGGTGACAGTGAACTTAATTAGAGAATACGGGAAAAAAATAAAAAAGCTTATAACAATTCAAGTATCATTGCACTGTAATGCCTCAGTGGAGCCTTTTCATTGTGCCTAACTGCCGAGAAGCATGTGTTCATTTTGTAACACATCCTGTCTGTCTTTTTATTATTGTTTGGCCATGCCCCATTCTATAACGGCCGTACTGGCTCCGACAACAGCGACCGGACCTATTTGAGAAGCGGCAGTGATAGAAGGTTAATGACGTGTAATCGGATGAGCGTTTCTCTCTCTCTCTCTCCTACTGCCTTTGACGATGGCCCGCTAATCTGCCTTGCTTCCCTCCCTAAACGGAGTCCTCTTGTCATTTTGGATTAGCCATATTCCTTTCGTCACACAGATTAAGATAAATACTCTGTCATCATCTCTCCTGCATTCTCTCTACCTTCTATTCAGTTCGTCCTGTAATTATTTTCTAATCTTTAATTCCATTTTTTTCTGTCAGCACACACTTTTACAAATCTCCTAAACTTAGAATTTTACCACGTTACTTTGCTTTTTAGTGTGTCCTCATTTACGTCTAGACCTGTCAGATTGATACCTGTCAGATTGATACCTGAGGAAACCACAGTGAATGTCACGTTCTGCTCGCTCTGAGTTAATCAGCTGAAGGGCCAGCCAATTAAAAAGCTCTTCTCCTGGACTAGGTTATCATGCATTCTATTAGAGGAAAGGGACAGTTTTTGTGATGCAACTCTGGATAGAAACAATGGCCTTTTTGTACCATGACCTAGGCTGTTAATGCTTCATAAGAAGCCTTAGTCTAGACGTCACCACACCAAACAATATCATTAACTTGAGCTTGTAATCCCTCTCATCGTTAGAGTAATAACAGGCAGTCTCTTGTTTTGGTACAACAGGATCATCAGCTACTTCCCTCCTTCTTCACCGCTCTTCATTCTCTACCTATGACAACTCATACTGTACAGGGAAGGAAGCTGTGCATGGTTGTAATCCATTGCTAGTGTCCAGTGGACATCATGTCGAGGCTAGATGTTACCAGACAGGCTGTGTGTTCAATTAGGCATATACTTGACAGGGTGTGCGTGGCACTCTGGGTTTCCTTACCGTGTAAAAACTGGCGGCGTTTGCTCTTGTACAATGAAATATGCTTTTAACTCCATCCATAGTTCCAACAGGGATTTGAGCAAGTTATTTCTGTGCTCCGTCTGAATTAAAGATGAACATGACCCCAGCGATCTTCCCTCTCCCCGCCGCCGATGCTAACTCTGTTCTTTATTTAGAGGCGGTGGTGCAGTGCAGCGTAGGCTAACGAGATCTCACGACTGTGTCACTGCATGTCGGCTACTTTGCACTGGCCTGACGTGGAAGCTACTTGACCAGAGTGCACGTTACCCTCGTGTCAGGAGAGGTGGGCTGGATGTAGCGGGGGGGGGCTCCACTCTGTATGTGTGGTGTGACTCATCTCCCAGACTGCACTGCTTCAGATGCCTCAGGGTGTTGTGATGACTGGGTTGACTGGCTGAGTTACTGTATTAGTGCCCTGTCGGGGCCAGCCACTCCAGGCATTGAAGAGATGAAGAGTGAATGGAAGTCTACTCCTCTTCATCCTCATGTTCTTGTTGTGTTTTCTCTGTCGTCACTTGGTTTATGACCTCTCTGTGCTGTGTTCCTGAGGAAGTCTAGTGTCTGGCAGGGCTGTAGAAGTGACTAACAGAATGACTTGTGAATACAGTCGACAGGGCCTCTTGCTCTATGATTTATGGCCCAGGGGTTACCAGCATGTGGAACTCGAGGGACCAACGTTCGCTTGACGATGCAAAAGAGTCTGTTTAAACATTGGTGTTTGTCTCCATTTCAATATTTTATCACCTCTACAGAAATACTGATTCATGGTGTCTGGTAGATGACCCCCCTGGTTTGAAAGCCGTGCTCAGTGATTCTGACCCCACCGCTCTCCTGTTCTCCCTCAGGCCTGCCACTGCTGCTCCAGGATCTCGCCCTGCCTCTGCTGCAGCCAGGCCAGCCACAGCCAAGAGCTCCACATCCACAGTCAAGCCTGGCACCCCCACGGCTAAAACCACCTCCACCACTCCCAGACCAGCCTCTGCCAAAGCCGGCTCCACAACACCCTCTGCTGGACGGATCCCAACATCACAGCCCTCAAAAACCGCAACTCCCATCAAGAAAGGTAAGCGGGGACATCAGTTTTGGTTCAATTTTTTTTAAATTACAAAGGTTTTAACTTTTTATTACTAGCATTACACCGTTACATTTTTCAAAATATATCTATATTAGATCATTTGTTCGTCATAATTAAGTTTCCATCCAACCCTTGTCCTTTTCCTCTTCACAAACATCTACTTGTTATACTCTTCCTCCAGATGTTACCAAATCAGCTACCAAGAAGCCTGCAGCGGCTCCTCTCACTCGCACCTCACCAGCCAAGACCACCAAACCTGAGACTCCCAAATCAGCCTCCGCATCCAAGCCAGACTCCACCCCCAAGAAGCCGGCTGCCAGCAGCAAGGCCGCAGACACCAAAAGGATGCCAAGCAAGCCCACGCCTTCAAAGGATGTCAGTGCTGGGCCCAAGACCCCTAGTACCAAGCCAGCAGGGAAGGCTTCCACCCCTAAGAAGACTGTGGGCAGCAACACTCCCATGGCAGTGAAGCGTGGCCCCAAGCCCACGATGGCGGCAGAGCCGGCGACTAAAGAGGGTGAGACCCAGGACGCCGCTGTTGCTGCCGCCATATCTGCAGCTGCCTTGGCTGCTGTGGTCTCCATGGCAACCTCGGAAGAAGCAGTGGTGGCTGTGGTCCCAGAGGAGGAGGAGACTGTGCCCCCTCAGGCCAGCCAGCCAGAGGAGGCCCCAGAGGCCTTTATATCTCAGCTGTCAGCTCAGCTGGACCTGGTCCCCCTGGAAGAGCCAGCAGACACAGTGTCTCCCCTGGGCACCACGGTCTTGTCTCCTCCATGCTCCCCCACCAGGCCCATGTCCCCGGTCAGGGAGCCCCAGAATGCCTCTGCTCTGCTGGACATGCACGTCCAGCCAGAACCCAGTTCCCAGAACCAGTCTGCCATGGCTCCACAGAGCCCGGTCCAGGAGGAGGTGAAGGTCCAGCCAGATGAGCAGCAGGAGGACCTTCTCATGCCCTCCTCTTCAGCCCCTCCTGCATTCAGCATAATGTCTCAGCCCATGGATGAGTTCACCTCAGGGGTCCTGGTCTCTCCCTCTCAGGACCAGGAAGAGGCAGTGGAGAAGGCAGATGAGGAGATCAACGAAGATGATGATGATGAGGAGGAAGAGGAGAGGACAGTGTGCAAGCCGACATTACTGTTGGACATGAGTAGCTCTCAGCCCTCAGCGGAGACCAATCCTGCAGGCTTCGATGGTGCCACCGGTTGGCATGGGGATGATGTCTTGTCGGGGATGGATTCTGAGGATGTGAGCAGTATGAGCAGCCGCCTGCAGGGGGCGTCAGAGATGAGCAGCACCCAGCATATGGGCCTGCTGCAAGGTACCCAGAGCTTCGACGCCCTGGTAGACTCCAGCCTCAAGGGAGAAGGCTCCCCCGATGTGGAGACACTGCTCAACGATGATAATGAAGATGAGGAGGATAGGAAAGTGTGCAAGCCGACATCACTGTTTGACATGTGTAGCTCTCAGCCCTCAGAGGAGGCCAAGCCTGCAGGCTTCAGTGGTTCCACCGGTTGGCATGGGGATGACGTCTTGTCAGGGATGGACTCAGAGGATGTGAGCAGTATGAGCAGCCGCCTGCAGGGGGCGTCAGAGATGAGCAGCACCCAGCATATGGGCCTGCTGCAAGGTACCCAGAGCTTCGACGCCCTGGTAGACTCCAGCCTCAAGGGAGAAGGCTCCCCCGATGTGGAGACACTGCTCAACGATGATAATGAAGATGAGGAGGATAGGAAAGTGTGCAAGCCGACATCACTGTTTGACATGTGTAGCTCTCAGCCCTCAGAGGAGGCCAAGCCTGCAGGCTTCAGTGGTTCCACCGGTTGGCATGGGGATGACATCTTGTCAGGGATGGACTCAGAGGATGTGAGCAGCCGCCTGCAGGGGTTATCAGAGATTAGCAGCACCCAGCATACGGGCCTGCTGCAGGGTACCCAGAGCTCCGACGCCCTGGTAGACTCCAGCCTCAAGGGCTCCGAGGGAGAAGTGGCCTTCATGGGCTCCCCCAATGTGGAGACCCTGTCCAACGATGAGGAGGAAAATGAAGAGGAATATGAGGATAGGAAAGTGTGCAAGCCGACATCACTGTTTGACATGGGTAGCTCTCAGCTCTCAGTGGAGGCCAAGCCTGCAGGCTTCAGTGGTTCCACCGGTTGGCATGGAGATGACCTTTTGTCAAGGATGGATTCTGAGGATGTGAGCAGCTGCCTTCAGGGGTCATCAGAGATTAGCAGCACCCATCATAGGGGCCTGCTGCAGGGTGAGGAGATCAACGGAGATGATGAGGAGGAGGAAGAGGAGAGGACAGTCCTGGTAGACTCCGGCCTCAAGGCCTCCGAGGGAGAAGGGGCCTTCATAGGCTCCCCCAATGTGGAGACCCTGTCCAACGATGAGGAGGAAAATGAAGAGGAATATGAGGATAGGAAAGTGTGCAAGCCGACATCACTGTTTGACATGAGTAGCTCTCAGCTCTCAGTGGAGGCCAAGCCTGCAGGCTTCAGTGGTTCCACCGGTTGGCATGGGGATGACCTTTTGTCAAGGATGGATTCTGAGGATGTGAGCAGCTGCCTTCAGGGGTCATCAGAGATTAGCAGCACCCATCATAGGGGCCTGCTGCAGGGTGAGGAGATCAACGGAGATGATGAGGAGGAGGAGGAAGAGGAGAGGACAGTCCTGGTAGACTCCGGCCTCAAGGCCTCCGAGGGAGAAGGGGCCTTCATAGGCTCCCCCAATGTGGAGACCCTGTCCAACGATGAAGAGGAAAATGAAGAGGAATATGAGGATAGGAAAGTGTGCAAGCCGACATCACTGTTTGACATGAGTAGCTCTCAGCTCTCAGTGGAGGCCAAGCCTGCAGGCTTCAGTGGTTCCACCGGTTGGCATGGAGATAACGTCTTGTCAGGGATGGACTCGGAGGATGTGAGCAGCCGCCTGCAGGGGTTATCAGAGATTAGCAGCACCCAGCATACGGGCCTGCTGCAGGGTACCCAGAGCTCCGACGCCCTGGTAGACTCCAGCCTCAAGGGCTCTGAGGGAGAAGGGGCCTTCACGGGTTCCACCAATGTGGAGACTCTGTCCAACGATGAGGAGCGAGTTGATGATATGGATGTGAGCTCAGAGCGGGCAGTGGACCACCAGAACGTGTGTCAGCAAGAGGATGAGGAGGATGATGATGATGTGGAGATGCCCAGCGAAGGGGTGACTGAGAGTGGACTGGAGAGCTGTGGGAATGCAGATGAGGATGACTACACAGAGGAGGACCATTTGGATAACCTCAACCGTTCGACAATCCCACCTTCCTCAGCCTGGGGTCAGACAAACCCCTTCACTGACCCCTGGGCCCAACCCCACCTCTCCTCCCCCCACACCGCCTCCAGCCCGCTGTCTGACCACAGGGCTGACGGCCCTGAGACGCCCACCCAGTCCTCTGCCCAGGCCTGGTTGGATCTCAGCGCCCCCTCTCTGATGCTCCATTCAGAGCAGCCCTCAGAGCCCCAGACTGCCCCTGAGGAGATTGAGAGCTCTTCCCCAGTGGAGGCCTCTGCCCCCCCAGGCCCCCCTGCTGTGGGCATGTCTCAGTCCAGCACCCTGAGTGGCACGGCCCTGGCTGTCCACAGCAGCAGTGAAACCAGCACTCCCGAGGAGCTCCGTGACTATGACAGCAGCTCCGGGGTGGAGTCACGCTCTGACAAGCAGCAGACTCCCGTGCCATCCAATGTGCAGCCTGACCTGGAGCAGGACTTGGGCATCCATCTGGAGCGAGGTGACGAGGAGGAGGAGGCTGAGACGCTCCCTGCTGACGAGGTCCTGGGAGCAGGCCCTCCTACTGCCCCCGCCTCTGCCCCCTCCTCCCCCTCCACCTCGGGAGACGAGGCCAGCGACACAGAGGGTGAGATGCAGATCAATGACCCAGATCTTCCCGTCACCATGGATGACAGCGCTGAGTTCGACAGTCTACCGTCCGCCCGTATCCTGCCTGCCCTGGAAGAGGATGAGGAGGTGGTGGAGGCGCCGGCCGGAGGAGAGGAGGAGGACGGGGGTGGCGGCACACCCCAGTCTGCCAACTCAGTGGCGTCTTACGGCTTCGACTGCACCATGTCCAACTCTAACGCCCACTCCACTGCCGAGAGCTGCGGTAAGAGCCCCGGCATCTTCTCCCTGGAGAACGAGGACCAGTTGCCCGAGGAGGCCAAGGACCCCTCCCTCATCAAGGAGCTGACCCTGCCTGCAGCGGCCGCCCAGTCAGAGGAGCTGCTGGGAGGCCCTGTAGACCTGCTGCCCCTGGGCCAGCCTGGGGAGCAACACCACTACATGCTGGGGGGGAAGGTGGATGCTGACGACCTGGAGGCCAACACCCTGGAGGACACCCTCCGCCTGGGGCCCCAGCATGCCGGGGAGGCCAGCGAGGGCCAGCCACCCTACTACTCTGCTATATGCGATAAGACTGATAGCTTTCTGGCAGGTAACGTATAAGTCCCTACCCCTGGAATGCACCTTCTCCCTCGCACCCCTCCCCCTTGTTGTTCTTAGTTTTTCTCTCGAGGTGGGTTAGATGGTTTAGAAAAACAAGCAAATGATGGTAGGAAACAAAAAAAAGCAAGGGGAACGAAAAAGACTGTAGATCAGTGAAGCCTTCCTCTTTCATACTACTATTATGGTTATGAATGTATGGCACTACTTTATATGTACACTAGCTACCATTTTCTATTAGAATGTTCTTTTTAAGTAACACTGCGTACTCCGTAACCCCTGAGGGGGGCATTGACTGACTGGTCCGTTGGGACAAAGCTCTTAAAAGAAAAGGAAGAGTAAAAGGAGAATGGACTCTACCTACATGTGTATTTATCCTACTGTTTTTACCAAACAAATGTCAGTTCTTTTGTTTTTCTACTTGTTTTGTTGGAACCCGGTCCTCCCTCCCCTATGTACACGCTCCATTTGATCCTGCACCCTAGAGATATCCTACTCTCTTTTTCTACAAGTTTGTCTTGTTTTCAACACCATTTTAGTATTGAATAAAGACTAGATATTTAACATGGCTTAATAAGTCCCCTTATAGTTTTGTTGAGGTCGGTATGGGAGTGTTCAATTTGAAGTTTGTCTAGTTTTAATTTGCGCTACAGGAAGTTTGCCTCTCCCTGCATAGATTACCATGGCAAGTAAAGTTGTCATGTACGGTGTTTTTTGAGGCATCTGTTTTAAGTGTTCATGCCTCTTAGTTGATCATTTGTGCTTCAGAACCAACTAACAACTATTTCTGGGGAAAAAACCTGCATTCCTCTGCATTTAGAATGACGCTCACTGAAAACGCTTTTCTCACTGAAAACGCTTTTAGTGATATTGGATATTTCAACTTGCATGTACTAACATTGAACTTGTATCTGATTAAACCATTATACACTAGGGATGTTCATAAATGAATGGTTCACGCTAAGTAGGTTTTTCAAAATTCCATTAAACATCATTGCAAGGCATGTTGTTCCTGTTTCTTGTTATTTCCCATTAGCGTAGCATGTCTCAATTGTTTTCTAGGTCAGTTTTATGTATTTAAATGACATCACTGTCCTCACCATGGGAATCACTTTCCATCAGGAAGTGAAGTTTTATCTGTGGAATGGTGTTGATGCGCAATGGAATTTTGGTTAGGAGGCAATCCACCTGGTGTCCCATACCCTGTTTTCCAGCATGTATATGTTTCTCTCTGACCTCCATGGATTCAACGCAGACCAACACCACATTTGTAAATGTCCTTGGTAGGTGGTAGTCCCCAAACAGACACCAGGGAAGACTCCTGGGTCCCTTTACTGTATGTTCTGAAGGTTTCACATCCTCTTCCTCTGCGACGTGAAGCTCAAACCTGCCTGTATCCTCCCGAATACTCCACCCAACACACACACACACACACACTGGCATTACCCCACACCCACCTGAAAGTGGTGGTTAAGAAGAAGTGGATGAGATCTGCCTGCTCCTGCTCAACCCAGACAAGGAAAACCCTTGGATCCCTATGTTTGTCGGTCCTGAAATCATATCATCCCTTGTTCCTTCTCTCCTACCTTCACCATAATGGTCTTCCTAAAATAAAATAAATGCCAGATTTGGTGTTTTGCCCGGTAGGCCTATCATGAACATACAGGCGTCTCATGATGTTGCTTTGGGAACGCTCTGTTGCATGTATAGTACTGTATGTGTCTGTTGGGACCATGGCTGCCCTTGAGTAAGGCATGGTCAATGTTGAGGTGCATGTTTTTGGTAATTAGCCGAGCAGGTCCCAGGGGCATCCTTGTGTTGGCTGAGTTGATTTTTTTAATGTGGGATAGAATGCTTTTCAAAACAGTCAGATGTATGTGGTGACACCACACATACGAAGAAGCTATATGGTTGGTCAAAAACTTTATCAGAGTAGTTTATGATTTAGTTCTTAAGTAAAATGGTTAATCCCTTGTTCCCCATTTTCTTTGCCTAATCCCCGGCTTGTCAGGTCTTTCATGTTAATTCTCATGTTATCAAAATCTAGCCTTTATGTGGGGATATTTCGCTGGGACTTTAAATGTGTCAATTCATTTTTGGATTAATGGTACTTAAATGCCAGACAATAGAGCCAAAGTAGAATAATTGCTCCTAGTCATGTGATCTTTATCCCATATTAGGGCTACATATTAGAGGTCGACCGATTTATGATTTTTCGACACCAATACCGATTATTGGAGGACCAAAAACGCCGATACTGAGTAATCGGTCGATTTTATATTAAAAATATATTTAAGTGTATTTGTAATAATGACAATTACAACAATACTGAATTAACACTTATTTTAACTTAATACATCAATACAATCTATTTAGCCTCAAGTAGATAATGAAACATGTTCAATTTGGTTTAAATAATGCAAAAACAAAGTGTTGGAGAAGAATGTAAAAGTGCAATATGTGCCATGTAAGAAAGCGTTTCAGTTCCTTGCTCAGCACATGAGAACATATGAAAGAGTCTTCAATATTCCCAGTTAAGGAGTTTTAGGTTGTAGTTATTATAGGACTCTTTCCCTCTATACCATTTGTATTTCATTAACCTTTGACTATTGGATATTCTTATAGGCACTTTAGTATTGCCAGTGTAACAGTAGAGCTTCCTTCCCTCTCCTCGCTCCTCCCTGGGCTCGAACCAGCAACACAACAACAGCCACCACATCGAAGCAGCGTTTCCCATGCAGAGCAAGGGAAACAACCACAGGCTCAGAGCGAGTGAATTTTGAAACGCTATTAGAGCGCGCTAACCAGCTAGCCATTTCACTTCGGTCACATTAGCCTCATCTCGGGAGTTGATAGGTTTGAAGTCATAAACCGCACGCACAATGAAGAGCTGCTGGCAAAACGCACGAAAGTGCTGTTTGAATTAATGTTTACGAGCCTGCTTCTGCCTACCACCGCTCAGTCAGATACTTGTATGCTCAGTCAGATTATAGGACACGCTAGATAATATCTAGTAATATCATCAACCATGTGTAGTTAACTAGTGATTGATTGATTTTTATAAGATACGTTTAATGCTGGCTAGCAACTTACCTTGGTTTACTGCATTTGCGTAACAGGCAGTCAGTCTCCTTGTTGAGTGCAACGAGAGAGAAGAGGCAGGTCGTTATTGCTTTGGACAAGTTAACTGTAAGGTTGCAAGATTGGATCCCCCGAGCTGACAAGGTGAAAATCTGTCTTTCTGCCCCTGAACGAGGCAGTTAACCCACCGTTCCTAGGCCGTCATTGAAAATAAGAATGTGTTCTTAACTGACTTGTCTAGTTAAATAAAGATTAAATAAAGGTGTAAAAAAAAAAAAGCTGTAAAATCCGATTGTTATGAAAACTTGAAATCGGCCCTAATTAATCGACCATTCCGATTAATCGGTCGACCTCTACTACATATAGTTGTTCTGAGTTTCAGGCCAGCATCTTGAGGGCAAAGACTTAAGACAAAATTATTTCCAACAATGTTGCGCACCAATTTATTACATTGTATGAATGGGTTGCAAATTGATCTAAATTACCTAAACTCTGACGCAATTACGTGAGATTTTAGTTATGGGTTTCCGAGGATACAATTACCAGACGAATGTGGGAAAGCGATTACATTTAAGCTGTGTTTGGCCAGTGCTGCTACATCTTTTTAGATAATGTCCCATGTCAGGAACTGTCTGAAATGTCGTATCATATTAAATGTATCGACATGTACTGTAGTAGCTGTTGATAAATCCATGAAGTGTCTCCACAATTGAACAATTATAGTGAAACCTCAACTCAATGTCATCTTCATAACCTTTGTTCCAAATTATTTGAGAGCAAACTCTAGACCTCATTTGACTGTAATACTGTGTCTATATAGTAGATGGGTTATGTAATATGTATTAGATTAGGTCATAGATGTTGGCAAGTACTCCAATCAGACAGATGTCATGTTAATAATGAGTCATTGCATGTTCCAATAAGATAAGGGAGGATTTAGGATGAGTCCAGGATGCATGCCATCCTCCACTCGTTTTCCACTACTCATTCGCTATTACCCTCGGGGACATTTGAAGCCAGACCACAAAGATTCGATGTGACGGTCTGATCAGTAAGAATTTGGTATGTCCTCCCACATCACAAATGTATATCCAAAAATAACAGAATACAAAGACTGTTATGTATTGGCTCATCTAAGTATTATAACAAACCTAACAGAATAGTATACTGTGGTCAAACTTCATTTATTTGTCCTTTTTCAACTGATCGAGACAGAGGTTTTTGTTTACTTTATTCCTTTGTGTAAAGACGTCAATCCCTCAGCACATCCCTCATTTTGCTTTGCGTCTTCCCTCCACTCCTTTTGATTCTTCTCCTTGAATCCTCTGGCCCTGGATGCTGTCCTACCCCTCCTTTTTGGTGCATGCGTCTCTAACGCACATCCCAAGTTATCTTGACTGTCTAGCAGGAGGGCCCAAGAGTGACGAAGCGGAGACCGAGGAGTCCCACCAGTCACAACAGAAGCAGAGCGAGCCACCCGTGGGCCTACTGGAGGAGAAGAATCGGGATGCGCCAACCATGGGCCTACGGGGGGATGAGCCAACCATGGGCCTACAGGAAGAGGACCACATCCAGCTTCCTCATCTCGTAGTGAACGCCCACTACCTCGCAGAGCAGCAGTGCAACAGGAGACCCACCGACACCACCTCCAGGTCCTTCCAGTCTGCAGCTGTAGCCAACGGTCAGCTGTGCAGGCTGGAGCAGCACCAGAAGCACCTGAGAGAGCAGGAGAGGCAGAAGAGGCAGTGGCTGGAGGAGGAGTGTCTGAGGCAGGAGCAGCAGATGCGACTGGAGAGGCAGCGTCGGGAGCTCCTCCAGCTCCAACTCCAGCAGCAGCAGCAGGAGCACAGACACCGCCGCCAGGTGCTGCAGTGGCAGCTAGAGCTGGAGCAACAACTCAAACAACAGCTCAGACAGCAGCAGAAACAACAGCAGCAGCAGTTGAGGAGTCCGTCTGCAGTCATGCTCTCCCCATCCTCTGGGCTATGCACCATCTATGAGGCCATGGAAACCAGCGAGGACGAGAGTGAGGAAAGAGAGCAGAACAGAGAGAGGGAAACAAGGATGCAGCAGGAGAAGTGGACATCCAAGCAGACCTGGCCAGAGTCACGCCAGCAGGGGCAGCGTCCCATTCCTCCAACGGACCTGGACTGGAGCAAGAAGGTGGACATCGTCCAGCAGCTCATCAACCAAACCCTGCTGATGTCTGGAGACAGGGGCTGCCCCCCTCTGCTCCTGCTGCCTGTGGGCAGCGGGGGCACCCTGAGCCCCCTGGAGAGCAGCATGTGGCCCAACCTGCTGTCCCCGCTCAGTCCCCCCTCTGCCACTGTCACCTCTGTCAGCAGCTACTCCCCAGACAGCCAGGGAAGCTCCCCCCAGGGAGACTGGACCGTGGTGGAGCTGGAGACACAGCACTGAAAGCCAGGGAAGGAGGAGGACACACCACTCATCACTGTCATATCTATGCACTGCATACTGTATTCACACGACACAAGTTGGCACTGCATCTCCACACGACAAATTCATGACATGGGCCAACATAACAGCGAGGTACACTGATCAAACCACACCATCTCACAAAAAGAGCATGCTATACATTCTAACTTCATATCTACATAGAAATCCACATTCACTGTATTGTCAAACTAATCTTCAGAGAATGGTATATATTATTACTCATCAGTGGAGAATTAAGAATGGCACATCCCCCATTGGTAGTGCAATTAATATACTTTAATAATACACATAGGTATACTATAATATATATGAGAGAGAGAGATAAAATATGTGTATTGCTTTGAACCAAAATCCAAATTTGATTAACTGTACAGTATGAACCTTATTCTGAGCGATAGTTATGATAGTACACTTGTCGATTAATTTTTAATGTTACAGGTAAGTGGGACTAGATTAGATTTGGTTATGTTAAATTATCATCAGCTTCAAATCCTCAGAGAAGCTGTTTTGTTTGTGGAGAAAATACTGCTGCTAGCTACGGTCTGGACCAAATAGACTGCTTTGAATTGACACAATCCTTTGTCTGTAGAAGAACACCCTTTTAAGGAGAGCGCAATGTCTCAAAATAATTGGGCTGTCAATCACACAGGAAAAGAGGGAGGGTGAGAGAAGGACGTCCTTGTTCTGCTCTGCCTTTCACACAGTAGTGGTGGTGGGGGGTCTCACCCTGCATTCCAAAGCTATAACCTAATTTCTTGGGTCGGCCTTTATTCAATGGGTTTCCTGAGGTTACAAATGATGTCATGATAGGAGAGAAACAGAAGTCCCGAGACAGCGACACTACCACACAGAGAGAGCACAACACTCGGAGCACTGATAAAAATGTAACTAACTGTTCAGAGAATTACATCAACATACATGGCCATTTATTAAATACGCCCCAGGAGAGGGAGTTATTTGCAGTAGTGACGAGGCAATGCTGTGAGATGGGAAACTGGATATGAAGTGTTGGAAGGACTTTAACATTGTACTAAATAAGTGCTGTGTATGACAAATGCCATAATGGCTTAAAGGAGGGGGGAACTAGGTTCCTGAAGCCTCAAACAAAGCCTCAAATGTATGCTACATTTGTCAAATTAATATCCTTCATCTAGCTCCATGTAAACAGTTGATTTATCAACAAATTGATTTAAACTATGAGCCACCGGTCTCTGTTTTGGAATTCTGAATACTCAGCAGTTTTGATTCCTGCTTGTACTACCTTGGTGTCAGGTCTACTATAGTATGTCATGTATGTACATCCTATTTGGGAAGGCTGCACAATGGCTGGGTAGGGTTTCAGTCGAGATGTCAAATATAAAGCAATTTTTATATAATTCTACTGTTATGTGCAATCAGAAATGTATGGTGAATTGTGCAATATTAGTAATATCAGTTGCACATCATTTAGTTTAGACTTAATGAGAATTGTTGTTTATTTATGCAAATTCGTTCTAATTGTATCATCTATACAGGTATATATAGTATCCATTAATTTTTTATTTGCATTAATTATTAAAGGCTTATACTGTATGTCCTCTTTTAGTTCCGTTTGTAAATAGAGGTAGATGAACACTGCCACCTAATGGTTGAGTTAGACTGCTGTAAACAAATACTGTAACCCCATGTAATCTGTCTTCTATCCATTATCAGTACAGTGGGATATAAAATGTTAGTATTGTGCAAGCACATCTATGAAACTATTTTGACAGGCTAATATTTTAAAAAGTATATCTGTATGTATCCACATGGTGATATTATAAATGTATGTGATGCTGTGTATGACAACTTATTTCAGTTTGAATGCAGCGTTTGTGAAAAGGATATTTATGTAATGCATTCAGTTCTTTAAACCAGGGGTGTCCAACTCATTTTGCCCGTGGGCCGCATTCGGTCTTCACCGCGTCCGAAGGGACGCATTAAAAATGTATTATTTTCTTGCAAAAAAATTGTCCACTGTTCAAAAATATTTGAATTTGTCGCTGTCTAGCTTTCGTTTCAATTACTGTTATGTACATCCATTATCATTTCTACACAGTTTTGATTTGGTTTTAGACTTTTTCAAAAAACTATTTTCCCCCACCCAAAACAAACTCAAACTACCCGTGGGTCGGATTGAATGGGCTCGCTAATGTCGTGTAAACAGCTGTGTCGGGGACAGGGTGAACCCCATGATGCAATCCTGACCCAATCAAACTATGCCTGTGGTTAGAGGTGGTTGGTGAGTGTGTTGGATGTTGGACAACAGTTCATAAATACATCCCAAATGATACTATGTGAAGATGAATGCTATGGATACAATGCATTTACTGCACCAATGCATTTTAGAAAAGAAAGAAATCAAGTAGCTGTAGTACTGTATTCCTAGTATGACATGCAATGATATGCAATAATCTATTCCAGACAGTAGCTACAGGTGTAGGGTCTTAATTGAATCACCCTGTTGCAGGATAACTTTCCTGCTATGCAGGACATTTAAAGCATGTAGTGTATTTGAGGTTTATAAAGACTTCGGAAGTTTGTCATTTCCACTTTGAAATGTCAGATTAGATTTTCCCTTATGATGTGAAATGTCAATTTAATTATAATCCGCATAATAATTCACATTTCCTGTTGCCGCAGGATTATTTCCTCAAATGAAGATCCTACAGCTGTATAGACATGACTGTCCATCATCAAACATTATAGTTCAAATGATCACCAGAGGCATACTATTAAGTACATTATAGGCCTAATCAGAGTTTGGAAAATCAAACATTATTTTCCAACTCAATTTTGCTAAAAGGATTTGATTATTAAACTTTTGCTATTAAGGTGGTTTATATTTGAGTAATGTTTGTAGACTGTGGTAGGCCTACTGTATAGTCATTTACTATTTAAGATATTTTTTAGGCTTGTGTCTGATACATGTATTGTTAAGTACGTTAATATAACCATTTAGAAATAAAATGACTTTCAACTAGCTAACTAACTAACTAGCTCTTTCTATTTTTTTGCTATTTTGTAACTAGGTTGGCAATGGCAACAAACACATTGAAATGCTGACAGCATAACCTACTGTGAAAGACCGATGCCATGTTGTGCTTTTTGTCTAGACAGAGGGGTTTCCTCCACTGAAGTAGGCTATATGTGATCGGTTGCCTCACAATGTACCATGTTCAGGTTTCCTCATACTAGAAGTAACATAGTAAATGGGACACTTAAATTAGGGAAAGGGGGATACAGTTGTACAACTGAATGTGTCTTCCGTATTTAACCCAATCTCTGAATCAGAGAGGTGCGGGGGCCTTAATCGACATCCACGTCTTCAGCGCCCGGGGAACAGTGGGTAAACTGCCTTACTCGGGCAGAACAACAGATTTTGCCATTGTCGGCTCTGGGATTCGATCCAGCAACCTTTTGGTTACTGGCCCAACGCTCTAACCACTAGGCTAAAAGTATGATATGTTACATTTGGTATGGTTACATAAGATTGAAGGTTACTAAAGGCAACAATAAAAGGAAGGTATATTGGTGGGTGTATAATGCAAATGTCTAGCAATCCAAAGGTTGTGTATTCAAATCTCATCACAGACAATTGTAGCATTTTAGCAACTTTGCAACTACTTACTACTTTGCAACGACTTTGCCCTTTAACCTAACTCCTAACCTTAACCCTTAGCCTAGCTAATGTTAGCATTTGCCATCTAGCTAATTTTAGTGACAACAAATTGGAATTTGTAACATATCACACATATTTCAAATGTGTAAAATATTGGCCAAATTGCAATTCGTAACATATCATACGAATGGTAATTCGTAGCATATCATACGAAATGGATGATGGACACCCACACATAATGTAACATATCATAGTAATTTGAGTAACGGATTTTCGTTTACTATGTTACGTCTACCCCTGATTCCAGGTTGCAACCTTTCAGAGACGAAATGTCATGTAGTTTGAGCTACAGTTTGGCCAGCTAACCACTAGGCTTCGCTAATCTCATTCAGTGATGGCCAGTCGGACAAAGAGTCGCTTAGCCTAAGCCTACCCTGTACAATATTAAATCCATACCATTAAGTCTTTCTCAATCCATTTAGTTCCACTACAACAAATGAACAATGGTAAGGTAAGCAGACTCGGCCCATATGAATAAGGCGATATCACCGATAAGTCGTTTTTAGATTTGCCAAGTGGTGAAGGAGGGCTCGCTCTATGAAATTACTAAAGGCGCAAAATTGTGATTTATCGCCAACAAGTTTATTGCAATTGTAGTGATCACATGACCAATACGACGCGCGCCCCTCACTTGCGCTCAGCTACCCTCACTGGTTAGTTGCCCCCACGAGCAACGAGCATCAGACCGTTTTTAGACTGTTGATTGACGACCAGGCACGCACAAAAGCTCTCAGCAAGGGAGGAGTGGCGTAGGATAGCATTAATTTTTCTCACAGTAACAAAATGTCAGGTATTTTTTTGTGGTTTATAGATATTTCGCCTGGATTTAAACTGGAAAGGATAAGGTGAGCGGTAGGCTACGTAAGCGGGAGGCTATGTTATGTAGACATAACGGTTCTCGTTCATAAACCGATTATAGGGTTGACGATGCAATGCATGGAAATAATAGCCTAATAATAATGTAGATTTTCGAGAGTGAGTGAACAATTGAATTATGTCCATTTAGTATTATTTCTGTAGCTGTCATGTGCTCCAATTACATGGGGTAGAATGTCAGATGAACCAGTCAACGTCAGCCTTCAAACTACACAACATAGTTGAAAGGTGGACACGGTGATACGTAACTTCTTGCTCTTTTGGAACATGGACCAAAGAAGAGAATGAGAGGCCTACAATGTTTATTTTGTCGATGCTCTCGCTCACCTGGGCTGAGACAGGCGCCCGTTAACTCTCCGTACAGTTCACTGTCGTTTTAAAGTGCTGAGGGTATTCGCCAATGTTGGCCTGCTCTTTGACTGCAAATAACTCCAAACGGACAGGAACTGATTTGATGGTGTCGTAGATCACTAAAATGATTTGATAATAAACATTCATCAGCTACATTGAAGAAGACTTTGTCATCCCACCGCTGTGGTAGCCTGTGTGAAACACAAGACACCAGATGGCTAACAACGACTCGATGCAAGTAAGTTTTCCAAGTTAACATTGGACAGGGGTTTTCCTTGATTTAACATATTATGTTAGCCTGTGTTTGTCCTATTCGAAGAGATGCATGCATGTCATATTTGTAGACTATTTCTTCTAATTGGGGTGGTGGTGACGTCTTTGCACGACAGGGACTGATGGTGGACAGGTACTCTACTAGTACATCGGGCCAAAGTTAGACAGGTAGTAGCCCACTATAACCGACTGAGCCTGTCGTCCACACCCACACCATCACCTTGAAACGTTAGGTCTGTGTTTTCTGTCCCCCATGTTTGCAATGGTCTAACAGGGCATAATAATGGCAGGTGCTTATTGTGTGTGTTACCAAAGCAGTCTACACCCGCACAAATATGTCCGACAAAAGTAATGACGTATTGATGATGTGTAGACCAACAAATACTATACCTCACCGGCCATATGGAAGAGACCTGTATGGAGCATTAGAGGGCTATTTCTTGTGGTACATAGTTGTTCCACTCAGGTGAGTTACAGTGGAGGGTGTCAGAGTCAAGGACCTAATTAAACAGGTCATGTTACCTTATGCTGCTTACACAGGTGTCATCTCAGTTCAGGAAACTGCATAGGAGGGAATTGTTACAAATTAGAGGCCATGTTGAATTTAAGCCAGAACCCAACATATTAATATCTGTTTGCAGCAGCCTTGCAGGAAACCCCCCGAGTTTGGGTCAGACCAAAGTCAGTGGTCCAGTACAAAGCTCAAATAATAAGAAATAAAACGACACATTCTATTTTAAGTTAGTGTATTACATATAATCGACTTTCAGTGTACAGATGTGGTCAAATATACATGTTTACACAGGCAGCCCAATTCTGATATTTTTCCACAAATTGTTCTTTTGACCAATCACATCAGATCTTTTCATATCACCTCATTTTCAGACCTGATCTGATTGGTCAAACTACTACTTAATGACCAAAAGATCAAAATTGGGCTGCCTGTGTAGATGCAGCCTTTTTTCTTCTAAAATAAGTTGAAATAGAAAAAACTTTAGAGATACCTTCCTGCAGTTTCAGAGATGTTGCCATGGGGCGCAGAGAAAATGTTGCAGTTTTAAAGCAAGTTTGCATGCATTTTTTACATTTTGCCATGGAGAGGAGAGAACATTTGGCAATTTTCTAACACATTTCCTGCAATTCTACTAATTTGCCTTGGGGCGGAGGGAAGAATTTGCAGTTTTACAGCTCATTTCTTGATATTCAATTGTTTTTTGCAATAGGGTGGAAGGACATTTTTTGCAATTTTAAAGCTAATATCCTGCAATTCTGCAAATTTTTCATGACTTATACCATGTTGATATGATATCTGAGTGAGAGTGACTAATAAAATCAATGGGGTCCCCCAGGAGGTCAGGGCCCCTGGGCACGTGCCCTTTGAGCCTGGTCTATAATTTGACTATGATTACTACAAGTTTAGATAGCTGGCTATACATGGGCTAATTGAGTGACCGTCAGTGATTGACATAACAAGAGAAACTACTGATGCACCACAACATTTCTAAATTGCACCATGTGAATTCTACTATTCTACTATTCTAACTCTCAACAATAAGTGACTGAGTTCTTAAAAAAAAAAAAAATTGGGTCGGGGCCCCCTATCGACTGGAGGCCCTAAGCGACCACTTATGTTGCTTATGCCCATGGCGGGCCAGTGTAACATCATGTAAAGTATGACCTACTGAACACTGGGTCAGCAAGTAGCCTAAGCCTATATCACTAGGTGTCAGTGTCAGTGTCAGGTAAGCATCCGGTATCAAGGACACATGTAGGCTACAGTAAGTTCCTTCCAGTGGTGCCACTGTCAGATTTATTCCCCGAGGAATTTTCGTTTGTTTTCGTTTGTCAATCATTTGTTTTAAATGTACTCAATAAAATGGCATGTACATAATAATGCTTATGACTGTAAAATTGGGGGTGGCCTCTTGACTGACGTAAGTTAGTGTTTCCATGAAAGAGAAGGTTTCCTGATTCCTGGAAAGCTAGCACTGTGACTGTGGGCAACACACATCAGAGGAGGGTAACAGGGCCTAAATGTTCGTTGTTCATGTTTTGTATTCTCTTGTTCTACCTCTAGGCCTAGGTTCTTCACTCTTCTTTTTCAGTTATGTTTTGCTCGTTTTGCAATGAGAGAGAAAATATTGCTTTGGATGGAAAAGATACAACATAATAATAGGCCTTGCAGGACATTCATATCTTTCAGGGATCTTTACTACCCTTTCATCTTATTTGAAAACACCCAGTGCACACAAGCATTTCAATGGGGTTTAATGTATCCAGAAAACAATCCCCAATTTCTGTTTTTACACTGGTCAATAATATTTTTTTCAATTGACTGATTTCCTTGTATGAACTGTAACTCAGTAAAATCTTTCAAATTGTTGAATGTTGCATTCAATCTTTTGAAAGATTTTACTGAGTTACAGTTCATACAAGGAAATCAGTCAATTGAAAAAAATGCATTAGGCCCTAATCTATGGATTTCACATGACTGGGAATACAGATATGCATCTGTTGGTCACAGATACCTTAAAAAAAGTAGGGGCGTGGATCAGAAAACCAGTCAGTATCTGGTGTGACCACCATTTGCCTCATGCAGCGTGACACATTTCATTGGCATTGAGTTGATCAGGCTGTTGATTGTGGCCTGTGGAATGTTGTCCCACTCCTCTTCAATACCTGTGGGAAGTGGCTGGATATTGTTGGGAACTGGAAAACGCTGTTGCAAACATGCTCAATGGGTGACATGTCTGGTGAGTATGCAGGCCATAGAAGAACTGTGACATTTTAAGCTTTCGGGAATTGTGTACAGATCCTTGCGACATGAGGTGATTGCGGCAGATGAATGGCACAACAATGAGCCTCTGGATCTTGTCACGGTGTGTCTGTGCATTCAAATTGCCATCGATAAAATGCAATTGTGTTCATTGTCCGTAGCGTATGCCTGCCCATACCATAACCCCACTGCCACCATGGGGAACTCAGTTCACAACGTTGAAATCAGCAAACCGCTCGCCCGCACAACGTCATGTCTGCCATCTGCCCGGTACAGTTGAAACCGGGATTCATCTGTGAAGAGCACACTTCTCCAGCATGCCAGTGGCCATAAAAAGATGACAATTTGCCCGTGTTACGACGCTGAACTGCAATCAGGTCAAGACCCTGGTGAGGACGACAAGTACCCAGATGAGCTTCCCTGAGATGTTTTCTGACAGTTTGTGCA
The DNA here is from genome assembly GCF_045791955.1 of Oncorhynchus clarkii lewisi. Lineage (NCBI taxonomy): Eukaryota > Metazoa > Chordata > Actinopteri > Salmoniformes > Salmonidae > Oncorhynchus > Oncorhynchus clarkii. The sequence goes on from NC_092159.1 coordinate 46,334,573, forward strand.
GAAATTCTTCGGTTGTGCAAACGCACAGTTTCATCAGCTGTCCTGGTGGCTGGTCTCAGACGATCCCGCAGGTGAAGAAGCCGGATGTGGAGGTCCTGGGCTGGCGCGGTTACACGTGGTCTACGGTTGTGAGGCAGGTTGAATGTACTGCCAAATTATCTAAAACAACATTGGAGGCGGCATATGGTAGAGAAATGAACATTAAATTCTCTGGCAACAGCTCTAGTGGACATTCCTGCAGTCGACATGCCAATTGCATGCACTGTCAAAACTGGAGACATCTGTGGTATTGTGTTGTGTGACAAAACTGCACATTTGTAATGATCATGCTGTTTAATTAGCTTCTTGATATGTTGAACCTGTCAGATGGATGGATTATCTTGGTGAAGGAGAAATGCTCACTAACCGGGACGTTAACAAATTAGTGCACAACATTCGAGGGAAATCAGCTTTTTGTGCGTATGGAACATTTCTGGGATCTTTTATTTCAGCTCATGAAACATGGGACCAACACTTCACATGTTGCATTTATATTTATGTTCAGTGTAGATTTTAGCATGGAGAAGAATGTTATCTCCAGGAGCAGTAGATTGGCTACACATAGATACTGAGAGATTGCTGATTGAGATCAAGCAGGCACGTTGGCAATGATAGACGCCCCTGTCGGAGCAGACCTATACTCTGCAGAGTGATTGGGCTTGATTGTTCTATTTCCCCTCAATACCTCAACAAGGCTTTTACTGGAGGGCAGAATGTTTTTTTTGGAAGGGATGGGGGTCTCAAATGAGCAGAGCTACAGCACATTACTCAGTCCTTATAAGACCTCTCCCTTTCTTTCAGTCCATAAGACTGATCTCACTCTTTCTCTTTCCCTCAGTTTCCCCCTCTCACACATTATCCATATTATCCAGTGCATATAGTAGGGCTTAGTCCATCAGGGTGTATTGGTCTCTCTCTCTCTCTCTCTCTCTCTCTCTCTCTCTCTCTCTCTCTCTCTCTCCCCCACTTAGTCATCCTCCGTCTCTCTCTCTCTCCCTCTCTCTCTCTCTCTCTCTCTCTCTCTCTCTCTCTCTCTCTCCCACACTTAGTCGTCCTCCGTCTCTCTCTCTCTCTCTCTCTCTCTCTCTCTCTCTCTCTCTCTCTCTCTCTCTCTCTCTCTCCCCCACTTAGTCGTCCTCCGTCTCTTTCTCTCTCTCATGTATTGATTTGATGTTTGTTTATTTGCTTGCTCCCTGCTCCCCAGACAGCTTCACTGAGTGTAAAGCAGGAATCCCCCTGAGTATTTGGGTCTTGTGCATTGATAACACACCGCCCTTATAAACTTACATTGCAGCCCTCCTCTCATGCATTTTTTATATATTTTGGTTTTCTGCTGTCCTTATCAATGCTCAAGAAGATCTCTGTGAGTGGTTGCAGCCAGCCGGTCATTATGTATGTTCAATGATTCTCTGCCTTTTTTTTGCTTTTTGCCAAATGGCTTTTTATTGATCGCGCAGGAGACTGGAAACATTTCCTCTGTCAGTACATTTCTTTAATGGCATCAAAGACGTCCTCCACACTCAGGCCGACTAAGCCCCAGACACCTGTTGCACTGTATATTAAAAAGAGAAAGAAACACTATAGTTCTTCTTTAGACGGGCTCCTCATCACGCAAACAAAAACTGTTTTGTCTCCAGCTGTCATTGCTGATAGCTCCATTGATAATAGGATTAGGAGACCCTGGACATTTCTGTCCTGACCCACTCCCATGGTGGCATTACACCCAAAACCCACCCTCACCCCCAGTCCCAGCCCTTCACTCCAGGATTAAACTGGCTCAGTGGAAATATATCCTATCCTCCCTTAGACCTGGCTGCACTCTGCCCAGCTGTAGAGATGGAGTGCACAATTTTTTTCTGAATCAAAATCGGGCTTAGGTGGTGGGCGTGGTCAATGGCGCGATCTCCGACTGAACATTTTATAGGTTCTCTTGACTGCAGAGACATCATTTTGCCATGGAGTGGAGAGCCATTTTTACCAGTTTAAAGCTAGTTTCCTGCATTTCTTTACATTTTGCCATGGCTTATGCCGTATTCTTATGCTATCTGAGTGACTCAAACATTATAACAAAATCAATGGGGGCCCAATGCCATGACATTTTAGGAAATTTATATTCCAACTGTCTAGTTTTTCATTTTGATTATTGTTACTTCTCAAAGATGATCTTATTTAAGATATATAGGTCCATTATCTTTTTTACAGGCCCAGCCAAGCAGAATTCATTTTTCCCCACAAAAGGGCTTTATTACAGACAAAAATACTCTTCAGTTTCATCAGCTATTCAGGTGGCTGGTCTCAGACGAACCCGCAGGTGAAGAAGCCGGATGTGCAGGTCCTGGGCTGGCGTGGCTACACTTTGTCAGCGGTTGTGAGGACGGTTGGACGTACTGCCAAATTCTTTAAAACGACATTGGAGGCAGCTTATGGTAGAGAATTAAACATTAAATTCTCTGGCAACCTCTCTGGTGGACATTCCTACAGTCAGCATGCCAATTGCATGCTCCCTCAAAACTTCAGACATCTGTGGCATTGTGTGACAAAACTTCACATTTGTGAGTGGCCTTTTATTGTCCCTAGCCCAAGGTGCACCTGTGTAAAAATCATGCTATTAAATCAGCTTCTTGATATGTCACATCTGTCAGGTGGATAGATTATCTTGGCAAATGAGAAATGCTCATTAACGGGGATGTTAACAAATTTGTGCACAGAATTTGAGAGAAATAAGCTTTGTGTGCGTGCGTATGGAACATTTCTGGGATCTTTTATTTCAGCTCATGAAACATAGGACCAACACTTTACATGTTGCATTTATATTTATGTTCAGTATATATATACTTTGACTGTTTGGACTTAGGCGGCCCGTAAAAAAACCCTGGAGTGGTTATGTTAAGCTAGTATACATGATCCCAACCCATGTCCCCATGGGCATGTCACAAAGCCAAACCTACCTTGCCTATCCAGTCAGTCTTAACAAGAGCTGTTCCTTTGTCAGTCCAGCTATAGTTCTGCTCTGTTCTGCCATGCTGGCTAAATGCCCACTGGCTTGCCTCACAGGATTAGTTATGTTTACTGCCAACCCACCCTGATCATGGATGGATCATGAAAGACTGTCCTCCACGGTGACATGGGGCAGCCAGACCTGTTGTTTGTGACTATACTGCTCAGTGCAGTTGTGATGGATGTTGTGTAAATTATTGTGAGTGACGTTTTGAGGCCTGGGGTCTCATGGGCTTGTGGTGGTGTTATAGGATTGAGGAATTTTTATATTTTTTACTTCACCTTTATTTAACCAGATAGGCTAGTTGAGAACAAGTTCTCATTTACAACTGCGACCTGGCCAAGATAAAGCAAAGCAGTTCGACACATACAACAAACATACAGTCATGTGGAATGTGTTACAACAAAGAAATGCCTGAAACAATGTTATGTGGGGGCACCATATTTTACTCCAATTGGCCAAGCATAAGCACCATTTTAGAGTGAGTAGGAAATGAGGTTGCTGATTGGAGTCGTGAAGGAGACAATGTTTTATCTCTGTATAAATGGGTAGTAATCAGTGTCTTTGTAATCACAGCCAGAGGCAGCATTCTGACTGACTGACTGACTGACTGACTGGCCCAGCTGTGGTGCTGAAATCGCAAACGGATAGCTTTCATAATTCAGTAATACTTTATTTTAGTAAATACAAGGTCAAAAATATTGCTTTTTGACTTACCTTGGAAGTTTTCCATGGGTCAAGGGGCACTACCAACCTACAAAAATGCTTCCATTATTTGGGTACAGCTGCCACAGGCTGTTAGAGATCAACCCCAAATAATGTCGCTAAAGGACTTTGTTTGAATTTAGTTGATTTTGACATTCAATGCTTAAAGATGGAATCTGCAGTAGGGGGAAACAGCGCCCCTGGCTGCCCCACCACCGTTGTTATTGATTTTGTTTGCGAACTGAGGAGAGTTACCCAGCATGGTAAAAAATGCAGTACATATTGTGCTCTTCTGGAAAAACAGTTTGCAGGAACGTCTTTGTTGTTGTAATATCGCAAACTGAGGTGGATGCTTCACTATTAAGGATTCCAGCTTTAAGTGGAATCTATGCTGAGCAGCATTGTTTTGGTGTGCTCTTTAGCTGGGAGGGAGGCACCATTTTGAGGTGTGAAGGTGAGACATTCCCCAGTGCTGTGACCACTGGGACCTGTGAGCAAGTCAGTCTGTTCTAGAAAGATAAGAGCAAGGCCAGGCATTGCCCATGCAGTGACCTGATTGTGGTTACCTAGGGTAATTGTGATGAGGTAGCCTCCCAGTGAGGTCATGTGATAGCGTCTGCTCTGTGGGAATGGTGTAGGGTGTAAGAGGAGCACAGACGCGGTGCTTGATGGGTGCAGCGACGGCCCTGCCATCCCAACAGTGGGCTGTCTGTTCTGTCTGCCCAGGGGCCATTAATGTGAGCCGAGGAAAAACGTCTATTATCAGTCTCGGTCTAAAAGTAGAGAGAGAGACGTGACCTGGCTGTAAAACAACAGAAGAGCACAAGACCAACTGTACCTCTCATAATTCTCTTAAAACACAGACTTTCAGACTGAGTCAGGTAGAAATGGTGAGGATCAAACAGCAGTCCTTTTCACATGCCTTGAAACATGGTGCTTAGAATAAGTCACTGCCTGGAGAGACAGAGAGAGAGAGAGAGAGAGAGAAAATGGAGAGAGAGGAAATACATGACAGATGGAGGCTGTTAAATGACTGTTTGGTTGTGAGTTAGAGTCCTAATTGAGCTGATGTTGCAACGTCATCTTGATAATTGCTGTGATTTCCCATCGATGGTAAGGCAGTTGTAACCACCCTCCAGCTCTCCTTCCTGCTGCTCCTGTGGGGTCTCAACCACACTATAGCTCTGTATAGGTCGGTTTACTCCTTCACTTATTTTAGCTCCTTAATTGTACCCCACCCTGCATTAATCACGCTAGGGGAACTTAGGGTATTTGGAAGTGGTGTTCCTGTTCCCACTGTTGACTAGGCATCCGTCTTAGTGTACTGTGAGTAAGGAATGATGCACTTTGCTCTACTTGACTGTTTTATCGTTTGAACACACAACAGTACTGTGCTCATTAGTCAGTTGGGAACATTAGTCAACAACATACAGCCACACATATTGGTGCTGTCTTTGCCTTCCTGTTTGCGGACGCCTGCCGTTATCGTCAACAGAACTAAAGATGGATAATCATCAGCTTTATAGGACGTGCTCTTATCCCCTCTGCCATAATCATTTTTAATCTGCTCTCAGTTTCTATTAAAATCTGTTTCCAATTCATTCTTTTTTCAGAGCTTTCGGTGCAGTGTGCAGCGTCTTTCCCTGACCCCTCTAGGTGAGGGAGCTGTAGCATTAAGCACCTATAAAGCATGTCAGTGAAGCCCTTATCGGTGGAGTCAGGAGCCAGGCAGAGAGACAGGGAGATGAGGACAGAGGGCTGGATATAGAGAGAACCAATACTGTTGCTGCTCAGACCTTAGACCAACAAAGTGTTCAAAGAAAATTTGCCACAACACAAAAATCTAAGTAGATCTTAGCGCTGCATTGCTTCTCTCTCTCTCTCTCTCTCTCTCTCTCTCTCTCTCTCTCTCTCTCTCTCTCTCTCTCTCTCTAACAAACACACAAACATAGATTTTGAGTTATTTCCGTGGTATTCGGGCGCAGTCACAGGCAGACGCCCTGAGTGGGGCATTAGTCACGGCTGAGCTGTGGCAGATTTGAATCGGTCTGCTGGAAAATCACTCCCTTCCCTGTTTTTTTTCATGCACCACTGTCCTGAGGCTGTGTTTGTGGAGTGGAGTTCACAGTCTAACACAGCATGGTTCTCAGTCAGTCATTCAGACCTCCTTTCTCTCTCTCTCTCTCTCTTCCTTTCTCTTTCTCTCACTCTCTCTCTCTCTCTCTCTCTCTCTCTCTCTCTCTCTCTCTCGCTCGCTTGCTCTCTCTCTCGCTCTCTCTCTCTCTTTCTCTCTCTCTCTCTCTCTCCCTCTCTCCATCTCTCTCTCCCTACCCCCCACTGGGCCTTAGTGAGTGGGAGGATGTAGCTATCGACCCTGGACAGGCTCGCTGCGGAAATCCCCACGCCAGACCATCTGAGTCAGAGCCAGGAGTCACACAGCTTGGAGCCCCAATTTCCCTGGAGTCAAAGCATAGAGACATACACAACCCCATGGGCCAGGAGTTTGTCTCTCGCTCTCTGTCTCTGTGTCTCTCGCTCTCTGTCTTTGTCTCTGTGTCTCTCTGTCTCTGTGTCTCTTGCTTCCTGTCTCTGTCTCTGTGTCTCTCGCTCTGTCTCTGTGTCTCTCACTCTCTGTCTATGTCTCTGTGTCTCTTGCTTCCTGTCTCTGTCTCTGTGTCTCTCGCTCTCTGTCTCTGTGTCTCTCACTCTCTGTCTCTGTGTCTCTCACTCTCTGTCTATGTCTCTGTGTCTCTCACTCTCTGTCTCTGTCTCTCTTGCTTCCTGTCTCTGTCTCTATGTCTCTCGCTCTCTGTCTCTGTGTCTCTCACTCTCTGTTTATGTCTCTGTGTCTCTTGCTTCCTGTCTCTGTCTCTGTGTCGCTTGCTCTCTGTCTCTGTGTCTCTCACTCTCTGTCTATGTCTCTGTGTCTCTCACTCTATGTCTCTGTCGCTCTTGCTTCCTGTCTCTGTCTCTATGTCTCTCGCTCTCTGTCTCTGTGTCTCTCACTCTCTGTTTATGTCTCTGTGTCTCTTGCTCTCTGTCTCTGTCTCTGTGTCTCTCACTCTCTGTCTCTGTCTCTCACTCTCTGTCTCTGTCTCTGTGTCTCTCACTCTCTGTCTCTGTCTCTGTGTATCTCACTCTCTGTCTCTGTCGCTCTTGCTTCCTGTCTCTGTCTCTATGTCTCTCACTCTCTGTCTCTGTGTCTCTCACTCTCTGTCTCTGTGTCTCTCACTCTCTGTCTCTGTCTCTGTGTCTCTCGCTCTCTGTGTCCCTCGCTCTCTGTCTCTGTGTCTCTCACCATGTTCTAAGCTGCTGACTAGATACGATCAAAGGAATGGCATCAGTTAACATGGCTGTGAATCTATTGTCCCATAAAGCACCTCAGTAATTCTCCCTCTGCTCTGTGTCACGACCATATTCAGGATGACTGTTGTAGGTCACCAACTGTGTTTGCAATGTGCTGCTTTGTGCAGGTGGGTTCAGTAGAGCATTGATAACAAAGTAGTCTACTTTAATAAATGATTCCCTGGTAACGTCAGAATTCTCCATCCACTGCTCTACATGAGTGGGACACAGAGAGACACATTTGTACTTCCCTTTGGATGTTGTTTGGAAATGCAGTCTTCAACACTCTGAGGCCTGAACAGAGAGACTGATTGTGGTGGTTCTCACAATGGACAGAGTCAGCAACACAAACACATTTGCATTTATTGAAGTCTCTTGAGAAGATGGACCCCTCCACAATGCTGCTTTTCATGGGGATAGACTCTTCCCCAGCTGTGGACCGGGCACTCCTGGCATACACACACACACACAGTCTTGTACAACTAACCTTGTGGGGACACAAAATTCAATCCCATTCAAAATCCTATTTTTCCCTAACCTCTAACTCTTACTCTAACCTTAACCCTAACCTTAACCCCAAAACCTAACCTTAACCATAACTTTAAACCTAACCCTAGCTCTTAACCCTAAACCTAATTGTAACCCTAACACTAATTGTAACCTCAACACTAAACCCCATAGAAATAGCATTTGACCTAGTGGGGACTAACAAAATGTCCCCAGTTGGTTAGCTTTTTGTTTGTTTACTATACTTGTGGGGACTTCTGGTCCCCATAAGTATAGTTAAACATGCCCACACGCACACACACATCATCTCCCGCCATACTTACAGGTTAAAGTTGACTATTTATTGACTTTATTGAGTTTGGACATCCTCTATTATACAGTATTTTATATTTGCTGATTTGGAGGCTTAATTATACAATCTAATCTAAACCTTCCAATCAAATCAACTCAAATGTTATTAGTCACATGTGCCGAATACAACAGGTTACAGTGAAATGCTTACTTACCTACTTACCTACTTACCTAACCAACAATGCAGTAAAAAAATAGAAATACGGATAAGAATAAGAAATAAAAGAGCAGTAGTAAAATAACAATAGCGAGACTATATACAGGGGGTCCTGGTACGGTAATGTGCGGGGGCACTGGTTAGTTGAGGTAATATGTACATGTAGGTAGAGTTATTAAAGTGACTATGCATAGATGACAACAACAGAGAGTAGCAGAGGTGTAAAAGAGGGGGGCAATGCAAATAGTCTGGATAGACATTTGATTTGATGTTCAGGAGTCTTATGGCTTGGGGCTAGAAGCTGTTTAGAAGCCTCTTGGACCTAGACTTAGCGCTCCGGTACCGCTTGCCATGCAGTAGCAAAGAGAACAGTCTATGACTAGGGTGGCTGGAGTCTTGGATAATTTCTTAGGGCAACTTTCCACTGGTATATGGTATTGTAGGATTAGGAGGCCACTGGGCCACGCCCTTTCATAAATACAGTGCACTAGCATAGCCTTTCTGTACACTACAGCAATGACACCCCTCTAACTGTTTTGTACAGTCTGTGCTCCAACTCCGCCACTGGGAGCGTTGATTCTCCACCCTCAGCCTCACTACTCTCTACATTTCCACTGACATGGACTTCCATGCTGTTGTATTCACAACTCTTCAGTTGGTGTGTATATTCATTATCTGAGTGGTAGCTCTCTCAATGTGATGTGTTTGTCTGCTGTGAACAGTGGTTAAGCAGCGCATCAAGGGGAAGAGGGAGTGAGTGGTAATTAGAATTCACTGTTGCTCCCCACCAGGCCCTCTTAACCCAAATCCCAGCCACTGCATGCCTGCTGCCTGCTGAATGGGGCTGTGTGGAGATGAGAGGATGTGAGGGGAATTCAGACAACCTCACATACAGTGCCTTGCGAAAGTATTCGGCCCCCTTGAACTTTGCGACCTTTTGCCACATTTCATGCTTCAAACATAAAGATATAAAACTGTATTTTTTTGTGAAGAATCAACAAGAAGTGGGACACAATCATGAAGTGGAACGACATTTATTGGATATTTCAAACTTTTTTAACAAATCAAAAACTGAAAAATTGGGCGTGCAAAATTATTCAGCCCCCTTAAGTTAATACTTTGTAGCGCCACCTTTTGTTGCGATTACAGCTGTAAGTCGCTTGGGGTATGTCTCTATCAGTTTTGCACATCGAGAGACTGAATTTTTTCCCCATTCCTCCTTGCAAAACAGCTCGAGCTCAGTGAGGTTGGATGGAGAGCATTTGTGAACAGCAGTTTTCAGTTCTTTCCACAGATTCTCGATTGGATTCAGGTCTGGACTTTGACTTGGCCATTCTAACACCTGGATATGTTTATTTTTGAACCATTCCATTGTAGATTTTGCTTTATGTTTTGGATCATTGTCTTGTTGGAAGACAAATCTCCGTCCCAGTCTCAGGTCTTTTGCAGACTCCATCAGGTTTTCTTCCAGAATGGTCCTGTATTTGTCTCCATCCATCTTCCCATCAATTTTAACCATCTTCCCTGTCCCTGCTGAAGAAAAGCAGGCCCAAACCATGATGCTGCCACCACCATGTTTGACAGTGGGGATGGTGTGTTCAGCTGTGTTGCTTTTACGCCAAACATTATGTTTTGCATTGTTGCCAAAAAGTTCAATTTTGGTTTCATCTGACCAGAGCACCTTCTTCCACATGTTTGGTGTGTCTCCCAGGTGGCTTGTGGCAAACTTTAACCGACACTTTTTATGGATATCTTTAAGAAATGGCTTTCTTCTTGCCACTCTTCCATAAAGGCCAGATTTGTGCAATATACAACTGATTGTTGTCCTATGGACAGAGTCTCCCACCTCAGCTGTAGATCTCTGCAGTTCATCCAGAGTGATCATGGGCCTCTTGGCTGCATCTCTGATCAGTCTTCTCCTTGTATGAGCTGAAAGTTTAGAGGGACGGCCAGGTCTTGGTAGATTTGCAGTGGTCTGATACTCCTTCCATTTCAATATTATCGCTTGCACAGTGCTCCTTGGGATGTTTAAAGCTTGGGAAATCTTTTTGTATCCAAATCCGGCTTTAAACTTCTTTACAACAGTATCTCGGACCTGCCTGGTGTGTTCCTTGTTCTTCATGATGCTCTCTGCGCTTTTAACGGACCTCTGAGACTATCACAGTGCAGGTGCATTTATACGGAGACTTGATTACACACAGGTGGATTGTATTTATCATCATTAGTCATTTAGGTCAACATTGGATCATTCAGAGATCCTCACTGAACTTCTGGAGAGAGTTTGCTGCACTGAAAGTAAAGGGGCTGAATAATTTTGCACGCCCAATTTTTCAGTTTTTGATTTGTTAAAAAAGTTTGAAATATCCAATAAATGTCGTTCCACTTCATGATTGTGTCCCACTTGTTGTTGATTCTTCACAAAAAAATACAGTTTTATATCTTTATGTTTGAAGCCTGAAATGTGGCAAAAGGTCGCAAAGTTCAAGGGGGCCGAATACTTTTGCAAGGCACTGTATCTCTCCCGTTTCCCTGGAACTTTTCTCTCTCTCTCTCTCTCTCTCTCTCTCTCTCTCTCCCTCTCCCTCATTCTGTCACTGTCTGGGTCTCTAGATGACGCTCCCTCATTCTGTCTCTGTCTGGGTCTCTAGATGACGATCCCATATTCTGTCACTGTCTGGGTCTCTATATGACACTCCCTCATTCTGTCTCTGTCTGGGTCTCTAGATGACGCTCCCTCATTCTGTCACTGTCTGGGTCTCTAGATGACGCTCCCTCATTCTGTCACTGTCTGGGTCTCTAGACATTCTGTCACTGTCTGTGTCTCTAGATGACGCTCCCTCATTCTGTCACTGTCTGGGTCTCTAGATGACGCTCCCTTATTCTGTCACTGTCTGGGTCTCTAGATGACGCTCTCTCATTCTGTCACTGTTTGGGTCTCTAGATGACGCTCCCTCATTCTGTCACTGTCTGGGTCTCTAGACATTCTGTCACTGTCTGGGTCTCTAGATGACGCTCCCTCATTCTGTCTCTGTCTGGGTCTCTAGATGACGCTCCCTCATTCTGTCTCTGTCTGGGTCTCTAGATGACGCTTCCTCATTCTGTCACTGTCTGGGTCTCTAGATGACGCTCCCTCATTCTGTCACTGTCTGGGTTTTTAGATGACGCTCCCTCATTCTGTCACTGTCTGGGTCTCTAGACATTCTGTCACTGTCTGGGTCTCTAGATGACGCTCCCTCATTCCGTCACTGTCTGGGTCTCTAGATGACGCTCCCTCATTCTGTCACTGTCTGGGTCTCTGGATGACGCTCCCTCATTCTGTGCCTGTCTGGGTCTCTAGATGACACTCCCTCATTCTGTCTCTGTCTGGGTCTCTAGATGACGCTCTCTCATTCTGTCACTGTCTGGGTCTCTAGATGACGCTCCCTCATTCTGTCACTGTCTGGGTCTCTAGATGACGCTCCCTCATTCTGTCACTGTCTGGGTCTCTAGATATTCTGTCACTGTCTGGGTCTCTAGATGACGCTCCCTCATTCTGTCTCTGTCTGGGTCTCTAGATGACGCTCCCTCATTCTGCTCTAGATGACGCTCCCTCATTCTGTCTCTGTCTGGGTCTCTAGATGACGCTCCCTCATTCTGACACTGTCTGGGTCTCTAGACATTCTGTCACTGTCTGTGTCTCTAGATGACGCTCCCTCATTCTGTCACTGTCTGGGTCTCTAGATGACGCTCCCTCATCCTGTCACTGTCTGGGTCTCTAGATGACGCTCTCTCATTCTGTCACTGTTTGGGTCTCTAGATGACGCTCCCTCATTCTGTCTCTGTCTGGGTCTCTAGATGACGCTCCCTCATTCTGCTCTAGATGACGCTCCCTCATTCTGTCTCTGTCTGGGTCTCTAGATGACGCTCCCTCATTCTGTCTCTGTCTGGGTCTCTAGATGACGATCCCACATTCTGTCACTGTCTGGGTCTCTAGATGACACTCCCTCATTCTGTCTCTGTCTGGGTCTCTAGATGACGCTCGCTCATTCTGTCTCTGTCTGGGTCTCTAGATGACGATCCCACATTCTGTCACTGTCTGGGTCTCTAGACGACGCTCCCTCATTCTGTCTCTGTCTGGGTCTCTAGATGACGCTTCCTCATTCTGTCACTGTCTGGGTCCCTAGATGACGCTCCCTCATTCTGTCTCTGTCTGGGTCTCTAGATGACGCTCCCTCATTCTGTCTCTGTCTGGGTCTCTAGATGACGCTCCCTCATTCTGTCTCTGTCTGGGTCTCTAGATGACGCTCCGTCATTCTGCTCTAGATGACGCTCCCTCATTCTGTCTCTGTCTGGGTCTCTAGATGACGCTCCCTCATTCTGTCTCTGTCTGGGTCTCTAGATGACGATCCCACATTCTGTCACTGTCTGGGTCTCTAGATGACACTCCCTCATTCTGTCTCTGTCTGGGTCTCTAGATGACGCTCCCTCATTCTGTCTCTGTCTGGGTCTCTAGATGACGATCCCACATTCTGTCACTGTCTGGGTCTCTAGACGACGCTCCCTCATTCTGTCTCTGTCTGGGTCTCTAGATGACGCTCCCTCATTCTGTCTCTGTCTGGGTCTCTAGATGACGCTTCCTCATTCTGTCACTGTCTGGGTCCCTAGATGACGCTCCCTCATTCTGTCTCTGTCTGGGTCTCTAGATGACGCTCCCTCAGTCTGTCTCTGTATGGGTCTCTAGATGACGCTCCCTCATTCTGTCTCTGTCTGGGTCTCTAGATGACGCTCCCTCATTCTGTCTCTGTCTGGGTCTCTAGATGACGCTCCCTCATTCTGTCTCTGTCTGGGTCTCTAGATGACGCTCCCTCATTCTGTCTCTGTCTGTGTCTCTAGATGACGCTCCCTCATTCTGTCTCTGTCTGGGTCTCTAGATGACACTCCCTCATTATGTCTCTGTCTGGGTCTCTAGATGACACTCCCTCATTCTGTCTCTGTCTTGGTCTCTAGACATTCTGTCTCTGTCTGGGTCTCTAGATGACGCTCCCTCATTCTGTCTCTGTCTGGGTCTCTAGATGACGATCCCACATTCTGTCACTGTCTGGGTCTCTAGATGACGCTCCCTCATTCTGTCACTGTCTGGGTCTCTAGATGACGCTCCCTCATTCTGTCACTGTCTGGGTCTCTAGACATTCTGTCACTGTCTGTGTCTCTAGATGACGCTCCCTCATTCTGTCACTGTCTGGGTCTCTAGATGACGCTCCCTCATTCTGTCACTGTCTGGGTCTCTAGATGACGCTCTCTCATTCTGTCACTGTTTGGGTCTCTAGATGACGCTCCCTCATTCTGTCTCTGTCTGGGTCTCTAGATGACGCTCCCTCATTCTGTCTCTGTCTGGGTCTCTAGATGACGATCCCACATTCTGTCACTGTCTGGGTCTCTAGATGACACTCCCTCATTCTGTCTCTGTCTGGGTCTCTAGATGACGCTCCCTCATTCTGTCTCTGTCTGGGTCTCTAGATGACGATCCCACATTCTGTCACTGTCTGGGTCTCTAGACGACGCTCCCTCATTCTGTCTCTGTCTGGGTCTCTAGATGACGCTCCCTCATTCTGTCTCTGTCTGGGTCTCTAGATGACGCTCTCTCATTCTGTCACTGTCTGGGTCTCTAGATGACGCTCCCTCATTCTGTCACTGTCTGGGTCTCTAGATGACGCTCCCTCATTCTGTCACTGTCTGGGTCTCTAGATATTCTGTCACTGTTTGGGTCTCTAGATAACGCTCCCTCATTCTGTCTCTGTCTGGGTCTCTAGATGACGCTCCCTCATTCTGCTCTAGATGACGCTCCCTCATTCTGTCTCTGTCTGGGTCTCTAGATGACGCTCCCTCATTCTGTCTCTGTCTGGGTCTCTAGATGACGATCCCACATTCTGTCACTGTCTGGGTCTCTAGATGACACTCCCTCATTCTGTCTCTGTCTGGGTCTCTAGAGAACGCTCCCTCAGTCTGTCTCTGTATGGGTCTCTAGATGACGCTCCCTCATTCTGTCTCTGTCTGGGTCTCTAGATGACGCTCCCTCATTCTGTCTCTGTCTGGGTCTCTAGATGACGCTCCCTCATTCTGTCTCTGTCTGGGTCTCTAGATGACGCTCCCTCAGTCTGTCTCTGTATGGGTCTCTAGATGACGCTCCCTCATTCTGTCTCTGTCTGGGTCTCTAGATGACGCTCCCTCATTCTGTCTCTGTCTGGGTCTCTAGATGACGCTCCCTCATTCTGTCTCTGTCTGGGTCTCTAGATGACGCTCCCTCATTCTGTCTCTGTCTGTGTCTCTAGATGACGCTCCCTCATTCTGTCTCTGTCTGGGTCTCTAGATGACACTCCCTCATTCTGTCTCTGTCTGGGTCTCTAGATGACACTCCCTCATTCTGTCTCTGTCTTGGTCTCTAGACATTCTGTCTCTGTCTGGGTCTCTAGATGACGCTCCCTCATTCTGTCTCTGTCTGGGTCTCTAGATGACGATCCCACATTCTGTCACTGTCTGGGTCTCTAGATGACGCTCCCTCATTCTGTCACTGTCTGGGTCTCTAGATGACGCTCCCTCATTCTGTCACTGTCTGGGTCTCTAGACATTCTGTCACTGTCTGTGTCTCTAGATGACGCTCCCTCATTCTGTCACTGTCTGGGTCTCTAGATGACGCTCCCTCATTCTGTCACTGTCTGGGTCTCTAGATGACGCTCTCTCATTCTGTCACTGTTTGGGTCTCTAGATGACGCTCCCTCATTCTGTCTCTGTCTGGGTCTCTAGATGACGCTCCCTCATTCTGCTCTAGATGACGCTCCCTCATTCTGTCTCTGTCTGGGTCTCTAGATGACGCTCCCTCATTCTGTCTCTGTCTGGGTCTCTAGATGACGATCCCACATTCTGTCACTGTCTGGGTCTCTAGATGACACTCCCTCATTATGTCTCTGTCTGGGTCTCTAGATGACGCTCCCTCATTCTGTCTCTGTCTGGGTCTCTAGATGACGATCCCACATTCTGTCACTGTCTGGGTCTCTAGACGACGCTCCCTCATTCTGTCTCTGTCTGGGTCTCTAGATGACGCTCCCTCAGTCTGTCTCTGTATGGGTCTCTAGATGACGCTCCCTCATTCTGTCTCTGTCTGGGTCCCTAGATGACGCTCCCTCATTCTGTCTCTGTCTGGGTCTCTAGATGACGCTCCCTCATTCTGTCTCTGTCTGGGTCTCTAGATGACGCTCCCTCATTCTGTCTCTGTCTGTGTCTCTAGATGACGCTCCCTCATTCTGTCTCTGTCTGGGTCTCTAGATGACACTCCCTCATTCTGTCTCTGTCTGGGTCTCTAGATGACACTCCCTCATTCTGTCTCTGTCTTGGTCTCTAGACATTCTGTCTCTGTCTGGGTCTCTAGATGACGCTCCCTCATTCTGTCTCTGTCTGGGTCTCTAGATGACGATCCCACATTCTGTCACTGTCTGGGTCTCTAGATGACGCTCCCTCATTCTGTCACTGTCTGGGTCTCTAGATGACGCTCCCTCATTCTGTCACTGTCTGGGTCTCTAGACATTCTGTCACTGTCTGTGTCTCTAGATGACGCTCCCTCATTCTGTCACTGTCTGGGTCTCTAGATGACGCTCCCTCATTCTGTCACTGTCTGGGTCTCTAGATGACGCTCTCTCATTCTGTCACTGTTTGGGTCTCTAGATGACGCTCCCTCATTCTGTCTCTGTCTGGGTCTCTAGATGACGCTCCCTCATTCTGTCTCTGTCTGGGTCTCTAGATGACGATCCCACATTCTGTCACTGTCTGGGTCTCTAGATGACACTCCCTCATTCTGTCTCTGTCTGGGTCTCTAGATGACGCTCCCTCATTCTGTCTCTGTCTGGGTCTCTAGATGACGATCCCACATTCTGTCACTGTCTGGGTCTCTAGACGACGCTCCCTCATTCTGTCTCTGTCTGGGTCTCTAGATGACGCTCCCTCATTCTGTCTCTGTCTGGGTCTCTAGATGACGCTCTCTCATTCTGTCACTGTCTGGGTCTCTAGATGACGCTCCCTCATTCTGTCACTGTCTGGGTCTCTAGATGACGCTCCCTCATTCTGTCACTGTCTGGGTCTCTAGATATTCTGTCACTGTTTGGGTCTCTAGATAACGCTCCCTCATTCTGTCTCTGTCTGGGTCTCTAGATGACGCTCCCTCATTCTGCTCTAGATGACGCTCCCTCATTCTGTCTCTGTCTGGGTCTCTAGATGACGCTCCCTCATTCTCTCTCTGTCTGGGTCTCTAGATGACGCTCCCTCATTCTGTCTCTGTCTGGGTCTCTAGAGAACGCTCCCTCAGTCTGTCTCTGTATGGGTCTCTAGATGACGCTCCCTCATTCTGTCTCTGTCTGGGTCTCTAGATGACGCTCCCTCATTCTGTCTCTGTCTGGGTCTCTAGATGACGCTCCCTCATTCTGTCTCTGTCTGGGTCTCTAGATGACGCTCCCTCAGTCTGTCTCTGTATGGGTCTCTAGATGACGCTCCCTCATTCTGTCTCTGTCTGGGTCTCTAGATGACGCTCCCTCATTCTGTCTCTGTCTGGGTCTCTAGATGACGCTCCCTCATTCTGTCTCTGTCTGGGTCTCTAGATGACGCTCCCTCATTCTGTCTCTGTCTGTGTCTCTAGATGACGCTCCCTCATTCTGTCTCTGTCTGGGTCTCTAGATGACACTCCCTCATTCTGTCTCTGTCTGGGTCTCTAGATGACACTCCCTCATTCTGTCTCTGTCTTGGTCTCTAGACATTCTGTCTCTGTCTGGGTCTCTAGATGACGCTCCCTCATTCTGTCTCTGTCTGGGTCTCTAGATGACGATCCCACATTCTGTCACTGTCTGGGTCTCTAGATGACGCTCCCTCATTCTGTCACTGTCTGGGTCTCTAGATGACGCTCCCTCATTCTGTCACTGTCTGGGTCTCTAGACATTCTGTCACTGTCTGTGTCTCTAGATGACGCTCCCTCATTCTGTCACTGTCTGGGTCTCTAGATGACGCTCCCTCATTCTGTCACTGTCTGGGTCTCTAGATGACGCTCTCTCATTCTGTCACTGTTTGGGTCTCTAGATGACGCTCCCTCATTCTGTCTCTGTCTGGGTCTCTAGATGACGCTCCCTCATTCTGCTCTAGATGACGCTCCCTCATTCTGTCTCTGTCTGGGTCTCTAGATGACGCTCCCTCATTCTGTCTCTGTCTGGGTCTCTAGATGACGATCCCACATTCTGTCACTGTCTGGGTCTCTAGATGACACTCCCTCATTATGTCTCTGTCTGGGTCTCTAGATGACTCTCCCTCATTCTGTCTCTGTCTGGGTCTCTAGATTACACTCCCTCATTCTGTCTCTGTCTGGGTCTCTAGACATTCTGTCTCTGTCTGGGTCTCTAGATGACGCTCCCTCATTCTGTCTCTGTCTGGGTCTCTAGATGACGATCCCACATTCTGTCACTGTCTGGGTCTCTAGATCACACTCCCTCATTCTGTCTCTGTCTGGGTCTCTTGATGACGCTCCCTCATTCTGTCTCTGTCTGGGTCTCTAGATGACGATCCCACATTCTGTCACTGTCTGGGTCTCTAGACGACGCTCCCTCATTCTGTCTCTGTCTGGGTCTCTAGATGACGCTTCCTCAT
The DNA here is from genome assembly GCF_045791955.1 of Oncorhynchus clarkii lewisi. Classification (NCBI taxonomy): domain Eukaryota; kingdom Metazoa; phylum Chordata; class Actinopteri; order Salmoniformes; family Salmonidae; genus Oncorhynchus; species Oncorhynchus clarkii. The sequence goes on from NC_092159.1 coordinate 46,352,329, forward strand.
TCTGTCACTGTCTGGGTCCCTAGATGACGCTCCCTCATTCTGTCTCTGTCTGGGTCTCTAGATGACGCTCCCTCAGTCTGTCTCTGTATGGGTCTCTAGATGACGCTCCCTCATTCTGTCACTGTCTGGGTCTCTAGATGACGCTCCCTCATTCTGTCTCTGTCTGGGTCTCTAGATGACGCTCCCTCATTCTGTCTCTGTCTGGGTCTCTAGATGACGCTCCCTCATTCTGTCTCTGTCTGTGTCTCTAGATGACGCTCCCTCACTCTGTCTCTGTCTGGGTCTCTAGATGACACTCCCTCATTCTGTCTCTGTCTGGGTCTCTAGATGACACTCCCTCATTCTGTCTCTGTCTTGGTCTCTAGACATTCTGTCTCTGTCTGGGTCTCTAGATGACGCTCCCTCATTCTGTCTCTGTCTGGGACTCTAGATGACGATCCCACATTCTGTCTCTGTCTGGGTCTCTAGATGACGCTCCCTCATTCTGTCTCTGTCTGGGTCTCTAGATGACGGTCCCTCATTCTGTCTCTGTCTGGGTCTCTAGATGACGCTCCCTCATTCTGTCACTGTCTGGGTCCCTAGATGACGCTCCCTCATTCTGTCTCTGTCTGGGTCTCTAGATGACGCTCCCTCAGTCTGTCTCTGTCTGGGTCTCTAGATGACGCTCCCTCATTCTGTCTCTGTCTGGGTCTCTAGATGACGCTCCCTCATTCTGTCTCTGTCTGGGTCTCTAGATGACGCTCCCTCATTCTGTCTCTGTCTGGGTCTCTAGATGACGCTCCCTCATTCTGTCTCTGTCTGGGTCTCTAGATGACGCTCCCTCATTCTGTCTCTGTCTGGGTCTATAGATGACACTCCCTCATTCTGTCTCTGTCTGGGTCTCTAGATGACGCTCCCTCATTCCGTCACTGTCTGGGTCTCTAGATGACGCTCCCTCATTCTGTCACTGTCTGGGTCTCTAGATGACGCTCCCTCATTCTGTTACTGTCTGGGTCTCTAGACATTCTGTCACTGTCTGGGTCTCTAGATGACGCTCCCTCATTCCGTCACTGTCTGGGTCTCTAGATGACGCTCCCTCATTCTGTCTCTGTCTGGGTCTCTAGATGACGCTCCCTCATTCTGTCTCTGTCTGCGTCTCTAGATGACGCTCCCTCATTCTGTCTCTGTCTGGGTCTCTAGATGAGGCTCCCTCATTCTGTCTCTGTCTGGGTCTTTAGACATTCTGTCTCTGTCTGGGTCTCTAGATGACGCTCCCTCATTCTGTCTCTGTCTGGGTCTCTAGATGACGATCACACATTCTGTCACTGTCTGGGTCTCTAGATGACGCTCCCTCATTCTGTCTCTGTCTGGGTCTCTAGATGACGCTCCCTCATTCTGTCTCTGTCTGGGTCTCTAGATGACGGTCCCTCATTCTGTCTCTGTCTGGGTCTCTAGATGACGCTCCCTCATTCTGTCTCTGTCTGGGTCTCTAGATGAGGCTCCCTCATTCTGTCTCTGTCTGGGTCTCTAGACATTCTGTCTCTGTCTGGGTCTCTAGATGACGCTCCCTCATTCTGTCTCTGTCTGGGACTCTAGATGACGATCCCACATTCTGTCTCTGTCTGGGTCTCTAGATGACGCTCCCTCATTCTGTCTCTGTCTGGGTCTCTAGATGACGGTCCCTCATTCTGTCTCTGTCTGGGTCTCTAGATGACGCTCCCTCATTCTGTCACTGTCTGGGTCCCTAGATGACGCTCCCTCATTCTGTCTCTGTCTGGGTCTCTAGATGACGCTCCCTCAGTCTGTCTCTGTCTGGGTCTCTAGATGACGCTCCCTCATTCTGTCTCTGTCTGGGTCTCTAGATGACGCTCCCTCATTCTGTCTCTGTCTGGGTCTCTAGATGACGCTCCCTCATTCTGTCTCTGTCTGGGTCTCTAGATGACGCTCCCTCATTCTGTCTCTGTCTGGGTCTCTAGATGACGCTCCCTCATTCTGTCTCTGTCTGGGTCTCTAGATGACACTCCCTCATTCTGTCTCTGTCTGGGTCTCTAGATGACGCTCCCTCATTCCGTCACTGTCTGGGTCTCTAGATGACACTCCCTCATTCTGTCTCTGTCTGGGTCTCTAGATGATGGTCCCTCATTCTGTCTCTGTCTGGGTCTCTAGATGACGCTCCCTCATTCTGTCTCTGTCTGGGTCTCTAGATGACGCTCTCTCATTCTGTCTCTGTCTGGGTCTCTAGATGACGCTCCCTCATTCTGTCTCTGTCTGGGTCTCTAGATGACGCTCCCTCATTCTGTCACTGTCTGGGTCTCTAGATGACAGTGCAAAGGGAGAACACACTATTAGACATAATACCTCACTGATATAACTTTGGCAACAAAATCACTTGTGATTACACAACAGAGTGTAGTCACTAGCCATGAAATTGATGGATAATAGTGATATTGAGAGTTCTGTCCTGTTTTAAACACTCGTTCTCTCCTCACCTTTACTTTCTCGCTATCTCTTTCGCTTCGTTTTTTAGGAACTTGTGGTGATGTTCATGAGTGCCGATGTTCTCTGCTGACCCCAGAGGTCATTTTTTCTCATCCTCTGACACTTATAGCACAACACCATGTTCGTTCTCTCTCCCCCAGGGGCAATCACTATGACCCTTGTGGCACACCTCTCTGTGCTTTTTACAGCTTTCTCTAGGAAGACCTTGATGGGTCATCTACAGGTCACTGTCTGTCACCTGTCTGAACATCCACTCCCACACAGTGGCTTCACATTGCCTCTGGTTTAATCCATGACCCCAACTCCAAAACATGTCATCGCCATCCTCCACTTTGTTCCTGGAACTGCCAATCCCCCAGCAGTTCCCCCATCCCTCATTTCTCTTCCCCCAAAATATCTCATCAGAGCACACATGACTGAGCCGGAAAGGACATTGTTATTAAATGATAATGACTTATACATTAGTGCCTCATAGCCTATCAGTTAAGCAGCAGCACTATGCTTTCTCATTTCCCTGTCATTGTCATTATTGATATTTGCTTATGCATCACCAAGCATCACAGGTGTGAGGGAGGGAGTTGGGAGGGAAGTGGTACAGATAGACGAGTGCTTCCCTTAAAGTCAATGAAATGGGCTTTATGTTTATTTATAGAGGCAGGCGAGGCAAACCGGCAGTCAGGCCATTAACTTCATCAAAGGGATGGCTTTCAGTCAATGGCTACATCGAGCTGAGAGGAGCTACTACACACTGGGACCCAGCCACAGCATGGCAGATAGACTGACTGAGGGATGACGGGAGAGAGGAAGAGGGTGAGAGAGAAGAGGGAGAGGGATGAGAGTGACTCCCATTTTATTGTTTCTTTCTCTCTATGGCTGTCTTGTGTGTTGCATGTCACATACATACAGACATACACACACACACATACAGACATACACACACACACACACAGACATACACACACACACACAGACATACACACACACACACACACTCACACACACACACACACACACACACACACACACACACACACACACACACATACATACATACATACATACATACATACATGACTTCTCTATAAGAAGTCATTTTATGGGACACTTTCACTTCCTCTGAGTAGGCTGTTGTGTGTGTGTGTGTGTGTGTGTGTGTGTGTGTGTGTGTGTGTGTGTGTGTGTGTGTGTGGGTGTGTGTGTGTCTGTGTGTGTGTCTGTGTCTGTGTCTGTGTCTGTGTCTGTGTCTGTGTCTGTGTCTGTGTCTGTGTGTGTGTGTGTGTGTGTGTGTGTGTGTGTGTGTGTGTGTGTGTGTGAGTCAGTGCATGTGTTCTAAGGTGCGAAGAATCAGAGCAGGTCCAGTTCAAGTGTTCAACAGTCTGATGGTTTGTAGATATAAACTGTCTCTGAGCCTGTTGGTATCAGATCTCATGCTCCGGTACCATCTGCCAAACGGTAAGGGAGTGAACAGCTCATGACTGGGGTGTGTGGGGACCTTGATGATGCTGCGGGCTTTCCTCAGGCACTGTTTCGAGTAGATATCCTCGAGTGTGTGTGTGTCAAGGGTGTGTGTGCCTACCTGTATGTGTGTGTACATCTGTGTGTTTATGAGAGAGAAAGTGTTTTGACAGTGTGTGCCTGGTCTGACATGGCTGTGAGCCATTCTGAAGGTGACCTAGGGTAGCCTCTGAGTCAGAGCTTCAGACTGACACAACCTCACTGAATCAGTCACTGACAGGAAGAGGCTGGAGGCAACATGGACGCTCCGGCTGTTCTGCTGGGACACTCCTCTCACTGCTGTTTGTCTGTAAACTTGGCCTGTTTGTTATGGTTATTCAGCCTCTCTAGTAGGGCTGGGGAATATTTAAAATCTATTTTATTCATTCAAATTCAAATGATATTCCAAATGCCTGTATCTCAAGAATGGAGTTTTTTTGTATTTTTCGTTTTTATGGGTGTTTAAGTACGCTTGTTCTCATGTTGTGTTTTTAATCTTGTCTCCTTTGCGCCTTCTGTGCTGTGTGCACCGTCCCATTTACACGCATTGGGCTTATTTTGGACAGATTTAGCCAGGAGTGAAACCTCTCGCGTTGCCTCTTCCTCTCTGTTTACACACACCAAGCCCCTCCCCCTGCCCCTCACACCAACAAAATTGAGAGATCACTTCTTCCTCTCTGTTTACACACACCAAGCCCCTCCCCCTGCCCCTCACACCAACAAAGTTGAGAGATCACTTCTTCTTCTCTGACAAGCGGTTTCAACTCGCTATTTGCATTTGAGGTTTGGTCCAACAGAATTGGTCATATGGACACATTGAGACATTATTTTATTGTAATAGGGGATAAGTTAACCTTTAACGATACCATTTTTATGTCTCATCTATTCAAATTTTGCACAGAGCAGACACTTCTAACATTGATTCTTGAAAATTCATGCTCAATTTGTCATTACCACGTACTGATAGCAGCGTTTTAGCCAAATACTGTTATACTAGCTAGTCTGTGTTTTATAAATGTGCAATAATCATAAAACACAATTATATAAGCAATTGGACAAAAATTTAGATTAGATTTCTAGCCCATATCGCCCAGCCTTACTCCCTAGGGTTGCAAAATTCCGGGAACTTTCAATAAATTCCCTGGTTTTCCAGAAATCCTGTTTGGAGGATTCTGGATTTCCTGCTTATTCCCTCCTGATTACATAATCCTCTAACTGGGATTTCATGAAAACCAGGACATTTATTGTAAGTTCCCATTTTGCAACCCTAATCCTCCCTCCCTCTCACTCTCATGATACAAAGCCTGTGACATAGTTTAGTTCCACTTCCTGTTCCCTGTTCTGTGAAGCAGCTGTGCCTCTGTTTCTCTCCATGGGTGTTCTTCTCCATGTGGCCTGATGCTATTCATGAACAACGTGCTTCTGTTGCAACATGATACATACAACGACTGCTGTGCATCAATGTTTCCCTGTTTAGGACAAAAGACAAGAATAGCTAATGATTCCTTTAGCTTTTATTATTAGGTGTAATTAACTATGTATGACTGCTTTTTCAGTGACTGATTTGAAAGCTTTTTGTGGTTTCCTGGTTGTGATAGCTTGGCCTTTGACCGTTTTCACTCAGCTGTGCTCTCGACATCCTCCTGTGCCTCTCACCTCTCCCCAAATGAACACACACACCGGTTGCATCACGGCCTGTTACGGGAAATGCTCCATCCATGACTGCAAGGCCCTTCAGCAGGTGGTGAAGATGGCCCAGTACAGTGCATTCGGAAAGTATTCAGAACACTTGACTTTCTACACATTTTGTTATGTTACAGTCGTATTCTAAAATGTATTAAATCCCCTCATCAATCCAAGTATTCAGACCCTTTACTCAGTACTTTGTTGAAGAACCTTTGGCAGCGACTACAGCCTCGAGTCTTCTTGGCTATGACGCTACAAGCTTGGCACACCTGTATTTGGGGAGTTTCTCCCATTCTTCTCTGCAGATTCTCTCAAGCTCTGTCAGGTTGGATGGGGAGCGTCGCTGCACAGCTATTTTCAGGTCTCTCCAGAGATTGCTTGATTGGGTTCAAGTCCGGGCTCTGGCTGGGCCACTCAAGGACATTCAGAGACTCGAAGCCACTTCTGCGTTGTCTTGGCTGTGTGCTTGGGGTCGTTGTCTGGTTGGAAGGTGAACCTTCGCCCCAGTCTGAGGTCCTGAGCGCTCTGAAGCAGGTTTTCATCAAGGATCTCTCTGTACTTTGCTCCGTTCATCTTTCCCTCGATTCTGACTACAGGGCCGTACATCACCGTGCTCCCACCCGTCCAGGATATCTACTCGAAACAGTGCACACACACACATATATATACATTCATTCTACACACACATCACAACTGCTTCTACCAGACTCTTGTTATGATTGCCAAATACTGCACAAGTCCTGTATTATACTTATACTAAAATGTTTATTCTATTCTACTGAGCCATTTACTTTATGTTCCTGTTCTTATCTTTTCTTATTTGTTATTGTTGTATTGTCCAGAAGGAACCTGCAGGTAACAATTTCTTTGGACTGTGTATACCAGGTGTATCCTGTACATATGACTAATGAAACCTGAAACACACACAGCATCTGGCAGTGTGTTTGATGTGATCAGTGTCTATCACAGCAGCCTGTCGCTATGCTAAGAGCAGCCAACAGCAGGAAGCAAAGTGGCATTGCTCACTCGCTTACAAAACCACACCACTCTCCTCTGTGTGTGTGTTCTGTAGTGTTACTGTTAGTTTCTCGCTCTCTCTCTAGGCTAGAGAGCAGAACAGGAAGCAGTGGGGTGGGGCTGTGTCTCTCTCTCTCTTCCTACCTCTTCCTTGCTCACTCGCTTCAGATTGAGTCTCTTTTGATTATTCCTGGCGGGAAGGAAGCACATCCCGGATTTGAGGAGGCAAGAATAGCTCTCTGAACTTTGAGTGGCGGTTCTGGTGTGAGAGTGTGTAACGGGGCAGAGAGGAGAGGTTGGGCAACACAGAGAGTGAGCCAGGGTGGGCCATGGCCAGCGAGGGAGCTTTGGCGGACTGCCCAGGGGAGCACACTGCTGCAGACCTCCCCACTCACACTGAACAGGACCAGGGGGACGCCGAGTCTTCGGTAGGCACACTCTGTCTGGGCACCATACAACATGGCTGCCTTCCACACTACAGTGTGTTTGTGAGTTTCCTCTCTGCTTTCTGCTTCATGTTCACTTCCTTCTCAGTCCATGCCATTTCTGATGACTCATGTCGGGGCTGCTTTTAGTATTGTCGCATTGTTTTCAGACCCATCTGAGTGGAGAACTGCCTCTATTCAATTTCTCGGTATTGTTCCGCTGGAGGGCATTGCTAAATGGCTATAAATGTATAGTAGTGAGTCACATGGTTAATGTTCCGGCCCTTTCCTCCTTCCTCTTCTCTCCTCTGTGCCGCTGTTGCTCACGTCCTGCCTCAGTATTAGTGGCTGTTCATTTTAAGACGAGTGTGTGTGTCAAACTAGTGTGTTGTGTGTGTGTCTCAGCTCTGCTCAACAAGTGGGTGTTCTTCCTGTCTTAGTCCTACCAAGGCTCTATTCCTCCCTCATCTTTCTCTCTCCTTGTATGTTCTCTACCTCCATCTCTAGGTGATTTTGGTGTAGAGAAGGACAGGGCTGGGAGCACAATGAAGCTACAGCCTTGGTGTTGTTCGGACAGTAACACCACGCTCCAGCTGACTGGGCCATTTGTCCCACAATTTGTGATCGCGTTGATACCAACAGTACTATTTCACCTGTATATCTAACGCTGTGTTCCTTCACAACAAATAGCCAAGCATTTCAGTGAGCCGTTTGACACAACATTAGGCCATCAGGTCCGCTATGAGAAATATTCCCAGATTACCATGACTACTCTGCACTGTTGTTGTGGAAGGTTTCCTGTTTAATAGCCTGTGTAAGTAGCCATTGAAAACCCAGTAGCTGGGCTTGGCCACGAGGGCTGGCTTGGCCTGCAGCCTGCTGTATTGTATTGTATTGCAGAAGGATTATGGTTCTAATGAGAGTCTGCCTGGTAGGAGCCGGGCTCTGTTCTGTTATGCCTGGCGTGGTGCTGAACAGGCCAATAGGGACGCTGCTGTAATCAGATCTGCAGGCTGGAGCCAGGGCCGGGTCTCTGAGTGGCCTACAGCAGTCAGTCAGTCGTTATGAGAGGGGAGGGACTGGGACTGCTCTGTCTGTCTGTCTCCATGTTGTAGGATCTGGGCTCTGGTCAACTCTAATAATGGTGCTGTCTCTGTTTGATTGTTGCTGATGTCTGCTGTTGGGGATTTACTGTGATAGTGTTGCATGCCGGTGTGTGTGTGTGTGTGTGTGTGTGTGTGTGTGTGTGTGTGTGTGTGTGTGTGTGTGTGTGTGTGTGTGTGTGTGTGTGTGTGTGTGCGTGCATGCATGCAAGTGTGCTTATATGCATGCAATGCCGTTACATGCATGTACAGTGGGGAGAACAAGTATATGATACACTGCCGATTTTGCAGGTTTTCCTACTTACAAAGCATGTAGAGGTCTGTAATTTTTATCATAGGTACACTTCAACTGTGAGAAAAAATCACATTGTATGATTTTTAAGTAATTCATTTGCATTTTATTGCATGACATAAGTATATGATACATCAGAAAAGCAGAACTTAATATTTGGTACAGAAACCTGTGTTTGCAATTACAGAGATCATAAGTTTTCTGTAGTTCTTGACCATGTTTGCACACACTGCAGCAGGGATTTTGGCCCACTCCTCCATACAGACCTTCTCCAGATCCTTCAGGTTTCGGGGCTGTCGCTGGGCAATATGGACTTTCAGCTTCATCCAAAGATTTTCTATTGGGTTCAGGTCTGGAGACTGGCTAGGCCACTCCAGGACCTTGAGATGCTTCTTACGGAGCCACCCTTTAGTTGCCCTGGCTGTGTGTTTCGGGTCGTTGTCATGCTGGAAGACCCAGCCATGACCCATCTTCAATGCTCTTACTGAGGGAAGGTTGTTGGCCAAGGTCTCGCAATACATGGCCCCATCCATCCTCCCCTCAATACGGTGCAGTCGTCCTGTCCCCTTTGCAGAAAAGCATCCCCAAAGAATGATGTTTCCACCTCCATGCTTCATGGTTGGGATGGTGTTCGTGGGGTTGTACTCATCCTTCTTCTTCCTCCAAACACAGCGAGTGGAGTTTAGACCAAAAATCTCTATTTTTGTCTCATCAGACCACATGACCTTCTCCCATTCCTCCTCTGGATCATCCAGATGGTCATTGGCAAACTTCAGACGGGCCTGGACATGCGCTGGCTTGAGCAGGGGGACCTTGCGTGCGCTGCAGGATTTTAATCCATGACGGCGTAGTGTGTTACTAATGGTTTTCTTTGAGACTGTGGTCCCAGCTCTCTTCAGGTCATTGACCAGGTCCTGCCGTGTAGTTCTGGGCTGATCCCTCACATTCCTCATGATCATTGATGCCCCACGAGGTGAGATCATGCATGGAGCCCCATACCGAGGGTGATTGACCGTCATCTTGAACTTTTTCCATTTTCTAATAATTGTTCCAACAGTTGTTGCCTTCTCACGAAGCTGCTTGCCTATTGTCCTGTAGCCCATCCCAGCCTTGTGCAGGTCTACAATTTTATCCCTGATGTCCTTACACCCTCTCTGGTCTTGGCCATTGTGGAGAGGTTGGAGTCTGTTTGATTGAGTGTGTGGACAGGTGTCGTTTATACAGGTAACGAGTTCAAACAGGTGCAGTTAATACAGGTAATGAGTGGAGAACAGGAGGGCTTCTTAAACAAAAACTAACAGGTCTGTGAGAGCCGGAATTCTTACTGGTTGGTAGGTGATCAAATACTTATGTCATGCAATAAAATGCAAATGAATTACTTAAAAATCATACAATGTGATTTTCTGGATTTTGTTTTAGATTCCGTCTCTCACAGTTGAAGTGTACCTATGATACAAATTACAGACCTCTACATGCTTTGTAAGTAGGAAAACCAGCAAAATCAGCAGTGTATCAAATACTTGTTCTCCCCACTGTATGTCTGTATTTGTGCCTAATGTCTATCACACTGTCATGTGTGTTTGTGTGCTGTATCTGTTTCTGTGTGGCTGGCTGAGAGCTGGCGTGCTGACAGCGTGTCTGTGTGTATCAGTGGCTCTGAGCAGGAACAAGCCCTGATAAATTTAAGTCTCTATTAATGCTGCCCTAATCTGCTCTGATCTGGTTACCATCAGGAGGGGATGTGAGCACTCAGGCCTTGACTCATTTAACGTCTCAGTCTTACTCTGCTGCTCTTAGAGACTCAGTTCTCTGAAGGGAAGCGCTCACCTCATTTTTTAAAAGTCCCTGACTCCGTCTGTCCCTTTCTGTTGATGTCTTGGCCTCTGTTATATCTACTCTAGCCATGGATCTACAGTACGTTTACTCTTTGCTGCGCTGCAGTCACACAGGATGAGCTGAAAGGTTGGGCTCTTTGGTTTGGGCACCAGCCTCTGGGACCCATTGGAAAAGCATTAGCCTGCTCGTTCTCTCTCTCTCTCTCTCTCTCTCTCTCTCTCTTTCTCTCTCTCTTTCTCTCTCTCTTTCTCTTTCTCTTTCTCTTTCTCTTTCTCTTTCTCTCTCTCTCTCTCTCTCTCTCTCTTTCTCTTTCTCTTTCTCTTTCTCTCTCTCTTTCTCTTTCTCTTTCTCTCTCTCTCTTTCTCTTTCTCTTTCTCTTTCTCTTTCTCTCTCTCTCTTTCTCTTTCTCTTTCTCTTTCTCTTTCTCTTTCTCTTTCTCTTTCTCTCTCTCTCTCGTGTTAGTGTAATGTAGTATCTTACTCTTTCCAGTTCTACAGTGAAGGTCTGGTCTCTCTCTCTCTCTCTCTCTTTTCCCTGTACAGATAAATGCTCCTCTCTCTCCTAATATTTGCTGCCAGTTTAGTGCTGCTCAGTTAAACCTTCTGACCTACAGGGCTGTGTATGAGACATCTGATGTCAAAGGTGAACACAACCTAGTCCCCTGCACCTCCACTCCTCCAAAACCCCTAATTAGGCCCTTTTCCCTGAGAGTGGTTTTGCATCGAATTGGAAATACGGCAGACCTTTGTTTATCGTCTCTCTGCTATCACCCCAGTATCATCTTGGCACAATACATGTCGCAATGTATTTGACCGATGCTAATCTATTATCCATTCTCTCTCCTCTTCTTCTCCCCCTCTCCTCTTCCTCCCCCCCTGTCAGAGTGACCCAGGTGGGCTGTCACTGCTGGAGCAGCTGGGTCTGGACCAGAGCTCAGACTTCTCTGACTCCAGCATTCAGCAGCGGCTGGACGGAGCGAGGGACCACATCCGCCGGGAGATCAGGTTAGCATTACTATTTAATTACTTGTTTACTATTCAATCATTTCTATGATGTATTGATGAACTACTCATTGTGTGATACTACAACTTATGAAAAGTCCCTGTGATTTGACTGGATCAGGAAGGAGCTGAAGATCAAGGAAGGAGCAGATAACCTGAGGAGAGCCACCACAGACAAGAAGAATGCCCAGCAGGTGGACAGCCAGCTTCGCAGCTCCAACCGCAGACTGGACAGCCTGCACTCTAAGTTACAGGAGCTGGACGCTTACATTGTGGTCAAAGGAGGGGACGACAACAACACAGGTATCACTGACGGGGATGGAACTATGAAGCGAATGGAGTGTAGCCTTGTACCATTGGATGGATTCAACCAAAAGTTGTAATGTAGAAACATGTTGGCCATTGTTAATGATTATAATAACTGTCAGTTAAAACCATGACCTTTGACCCTCAGATGCCCCCAAGTCTCCCGGAGCGCGCAGCCGCTCGGCCAATCAGGACCGGATCACGGCTCTGGAGCGCCAGCTCAACATTGAGCTCAAGTGCAAACAGGGAGCAGAAAACATGATCCCCATTTATGCCAATGGAGTCACCAAGGTACTGGACCACCTAACCCCTCTAATATGTACATCTACTGTAGCCTATGTACAATACAACCAGCCCCTCCACAATCTCTCTTTCTCACTCTTCTGAGTTCATGTCTCTAGTCACATCATCTCCCAGCCTGATTATTCTCTGAGTAGTGAAGGTTAGTCAGGGGTGTGTATTTGTGAGCTGTCTGCTATTTTACTGTCCTCACTGTACGGTGTCGCTTGTAGGACAAGAAGATGCATCAGACGGCCCAGCAGATGCTGCAGGACAGCAAGACCAAGATCGACATCATCCGCATGCAGATCCGCAAGGCCATGCAGGCCACTGAGCAGACTGAAGATATCCAGGGTAAATATCTGTCTGTCTGTCTCTGCCTGCCTGCCTGCCTGCCTACTTGCCTGCCTGCTTGTCTGTCTGTCTGTCTGTCTGTCTGTCTGTCTGTCTGTCTGTCTGTCTCTTCATCCCCCTTTGTCTGTCTGTCTCTAATCTGTACATCTATCGTTAAATGTTTTATGAAGTGTGGGTAACAGATCAATGCCCTCCTCAGAAGTGCAGAGTGGACATTATTATAACCTACTCCACTCCATACAATCACACTCACACACACACCCGGGCTCACTTCCACACAGAGCGCAGGTTAAGGCCTTATTGATGTTCCTGCATCCCCATGATGTTGCCCAACAGCAAAAAGTCATGCTTCTTTTACCCAAGGTTAGAGACAGAGGGAAAAGGGGAGAGAGAGAAAGATAAGGAAACAAATAGTAAGATATGGAAAGAGGGGAGAGAGAACGAGAAAGAGAGTGAGAAGATAGGAAAAGCACAGGAAGTAAAGAGGCAGATTTAGGCCCATATCTTTATATGAATTGCTGTGTCTATTTCCCTCTCCCTACCTTCTTCTCTCTACCTTCCTCCCTCCTTTGGTTTAAGAATAGATCAGAGCTGCAGGGCATTTAACCTCATAAGTCATGAACCATCCCTAACTTAGGACACACACAGACGCACACAAATCCATCAAAACCTCACATTATCTTGATTTTGATTTTCAGTACAGATTACTTTATCATATTATGAAAGATAACTGTATACAGTGCATTCGGAAAGTATTCAGACCCCATAACTTTTTCCAAATGTTGTTATGTTATAGCCTTATTCTGAAATTGATTTTTAAAAATGTCTCATCAATCTACACAATACCCCATAATGAAAAGACGTAAACAAATTTAATACAAATATAAAAACGAAATACCTTATTTACGTAAATATTCAGACCCTTTGCTATGAGACTCCAAATTGAGCTCAGGTGCACCCTGTTTCCATTGATCATCCTTGAGAGGTTTCTACAACTTGATTGGAGTCCACCGTGGTAAATTGAATTGATTGGACATGATTTGGAAAGGCACAAACCTGTCTACATATGGCCCACAGTTGACAGTGCATGTCAGAGCAGAAACCAAGCCATGAGGTCGAAGGAATTGTCCGTAGAGCTCCGAGACAGGATTGTGTCGAGGCACAGATCTGGGGAAGGGTACCAAAACATTTCTGCAGCATTGAAGGTCCCTAAGAACACAGTGGCCTCCGTCATTCTAAAATGGAAGAAGTTTGGAACCACCAAGATTATTTCTAGAGCTGGCGCCCGGCCAAACTGAGAAATCAGGGGAGAAGGGCCTTTGTCAGGGACATGACCAAGATCCCGATGGTCACTCTGACAGAGCTCCAGAGTTTCAATTTGGAGATGGGAGAACCTTCCAGAAGGACTACCATCTCTATAGCACTCCACCAATCAGGCCTCTATGGTAGAGTGGCCAGACCGAAGCCCCTCCTCAGTAAAAGGCACATGACAAAATGCTTTGAGTTTGCCAAAAGGACTCTCAGACCATGAGAAACAAGATTCTCTAGTCTGATGAAACCAAGATTGAACATTTGGCCTGAATGCCAAGTGTCACATCTGGAGGAAACCTGGGACCATCCCTATGGGGAAGCATGGCAGTGACAGCATCATACTGTGGGGATGTTTTTCAATGGCAGGGACTGGGAGACTAGTCATGATCGAGGGAAAGATGAATGGAGCAAAGTACAGAGAGATCCTTGATGAAAGCCTGCTCCAGAGCACTCAGGACCTCAGACTTGGGTGAAGGTTTCACCTTCCAGCAGGACAACAACCCTAAGCACACAGCCAAGACAATGCAGGAGTGGCTTCGGGACACGTCTCTGAATGACTTTGAGTGGCCCAGCCAGAGCTCGGACTTGAACCCGATCGAACATATTCTGGAGAGACCTGAAAATAGCTGTGCAGCGACGTTCCCTATCCAAACAGAGCTTGAAAGGATCTGCAGAGAATGGGAGAAACTTTCCAAATCCAGGTGTGCCACGCTTGTAGCGGTCATACCCAAGAAGACAAAAGGCTGTAATCGCTGCCAAAGGTGCTTCAACAAAGTACTGAGTCTGAATACTTATGTAAATGTCCTGTTTAATTATTATTCATTTTTTTACATTTGCAAAAATGTCTTAAAACCTGCTCTTGCTTTGTCATTATGGTGTATTGTGTGTAGATTGATGAGGGGAAAATGAATTTAATCCATTTTAGAATAAGGCTGTAACATAACAAAATGTAGAAAAAGTCAAAGGGTCAGTAAATGGTTTGTTATCGCTCTCCCCAGGTAAGCCAGACACGTGTGGGGTGGAGCTGCGTGTGGAGGAGCTGTGGCATCATTACCGTGTGGAGCACGCCATGGCTGAGGGAGCCAAGAACATGCTGAGGCTGCTGGGAGTAGGGAAGGTCCAGGACAAGAAGGCCATGTCAGAGGTCAGAGTTCGCACACAAGACTACTGTCTGGATCTCACACATGAATGCACATTTAAATGCACACATACACCATTGTAACCCCTCTCTCCTCCCAGGCCCAGTGTGGTCTGAGTGAGTCTTCACAGCGCTGTGACCTGCTGAGAGGCTCTCTGGAGCAGCGTTTGCTGGAGCTGACGGATGACCACCCCAAGGCCTGCCTCATCAAGGAAGAGCTGGTGCTGGCATCCTCCTCAGCCTTCAGCTCCAGACACGGAACCCCCTATGTACACAACCAGTACAGCACCCTCTGCAAGCCCTCCCCACTCACTGGTACATACACTCATAGTCTATAACTGACTCTTACAGCCTCTCTATACCCTATAACTGTCTCTTACAGCCTCTCTATACCCAATCACTGACTCTTACAGCCTCTCTATACCCTATAACTGTCTCTTACAGCCTCTCTATACCCTATAACTGTCTCTTACAGCCTCTCTATACCCTATAACTGTCTCTTACAGCCTCTCTATACCCTATAAGTGTCTTTTACAGCTTCTCTATACCCTATAAGTGTCTCTTACAGCCTCTCTATACCCTATAAGTGTCTTTTACAGCCTCTCTATACCCTATAACTGTCTCTTACAGCCTCTCTATACCCTATCACTGTCTCTTACAGCCTCTCTATACCCTATCACTAACTCTTACAGCCTCTCTATAGTCTCTCACTACCTCTCTGTCTATACCTGAAGGCTCTAATGCATCAGAAACTCATGGATTCAGTTGAATATCTCTCCCATATCCAGTGGCTGAAGTTATAAACCCTTTGAACCAGGTATGATACTCTCACTTCTACTCAAACATCTCATATCAACTCTCTCTCGCTCTCTCTCTCTCTCCTAGGTACCCTGCAGGTGCGTTTGCTGGGCTGTGTAGGGGTGTTGGAGGTGGTCCCGGGGCGCAGTAGAGGAACCCCGGTGGTCTTGCCTTGCTACATCCCAGGGGACGGACGCTCCTTCAAACTCAGTGGTCTCTACAGCCGCAGCACCAGCAGCATGAGCCTCAGGATCCCCGGCAAGACCGACGAACTCTCCTGTAAGTGTGTGTGTGTGTGTGTGTGTGTGTGTGTGTGTGTGTAGGGGGTTCACATATCTGTCCATTTCTGTTGTGTAGTGAGTTTCTAAACATGTGTTATGGCATTGTGTTGAACAGCGGAGGTGAGTGCGGTGTTGAAGCTGGAGAACACAGTGGTGGGACAGACGTGCTGGAAGACAGTGGGAGAGCAGGCCTGGGACCAGACCTTCACTGTAGAACTGGAAAGAGTAAGATACTACATTACACTAACACGAGAGAGTGTGTGTGTGCATGTTCACGTGAGTGAGTGAGTGAGTGAGTGAGTGAGTGAGTGAGTGAAGGTGAAAAGAAGTGTATGTGCACCTGTGGTTGAAACAGTTTGTGTGTTGACCTGTGTTTCGGCGCAGTCCAGGGAGATGGAGATAGCAGTGTACTGGAGGGACTACCGCTCCCTGTGTGCTCTCAAGTACCTGAAGCTGGAGGACTTCCTGGACAACCAGAGACACAAAGTTCAGCTGGAGCTAGAACCTCAGGGCCTGCTGCTGGCAGAGGTACACACATACACACATACACACATGCACGCATACACAGACAGAGACATGTGAACATGCACACACACGCACCAACACATACATCCCTCCTCAATACTTAACTATACAATACAGTACCAGTCAAAAGTTTGGACACACCTACTCATTCAAGGGTTTTTCTTTATTTTTACTATTTTCTACATTGTAGAATAATAGTGAAGACATCAAATCTATGAAATAACACATATGGAATCATGTAGTAACCAAAAAAGGTTTAAACAAATCAACATCAAGCGCTATGATGAGACTGGCTCTTATCAGGACCGCCACAGGAAAGGAAGACCCAGAGTTACCTCTACTGCAGAGAATACGTTCATTAGAGTTACCAGCCTCAGAAATTGCAGCCTAAATAAATGCTTCACAGAGTTCAAGTAACAGACACATCTCAACATCAACTGTTCAGAGGAGAATGTGTGAATCTGGCCTTCATGGTTGAATCGCTGCAAAGAAACCACTACTAAAGGACACCAATAAGAAGAAGAGACTTGCTTGGGCCAAGAAACACGAGCAATGGACATTAGACCGGTGGAAAGTTGTCCTTTGGTCTGGAGTCCAAATAGTTCCAACCGCCGTGTCTTTGTGAGACTCGTGTTGGTGAACGGATGATCTCAAGTGTATTTCCCACCGTAAAGCATGAAGGAGGTTTTATGGTGTGGGGGTGCTTTGCTGGTGACACTGTCAGTGATCTATTTATAATTCAAAGCACACTTAACCAGTATGGCTACCAAGCAATCTGCAGCGATACGCCATCCCATCTGGTTTGGGCTTAGTGGGACTATCATTTGGTTTTCAACAGGACAATGACCTACACACCTCCAGGCTGTGTAAGGGCTATTTTACCAAGAAGAGTGTGATGGAGTGCTGCATCAGATGACCTGGCATCCACAATCCCCCGACCTCAAGCAAATTGAGATGGTTTGGGATGAGTTGGACCGCAGAGTGAAGAAAAGCAGCCAACAAATGCTCAGCATATGTGGGAACTCCTTCAAGACTGTTGGAAAAGCATTCCAGATGAAGCTGGTTGAGAGAATGCCAAGAGTGTGCAAAGCTGTCCTCAAGGCAAAGGTGGCTACTTTGAAGAATCTAAAATATATTTTGATTTGTTTAACACTTTTTTGGTTACTACTATGATTCCATATGTGTTATTTCATAGTTTTGATGTCTTCACTATTATTCTACAATGTAGAAAATAGCAAAAATAAAGAAAATCCCTTGAATGAGTAGGTGTGTCCAAACTTCTGACTGGTACTGTATGTGTCATTGGCGGTCAGTGCTATTTAAGATGAGGGAGGAAGCACATTTTTTTTAATGAGCATGGCCTTATTTCAATTACAGCATATTGGAGGACTGTCATTCATATTCCATTCACCCAGCTCAATGTAACGTCGATAGGTTTTGGCTACTACATGATTCTCAAATGTTCCTTATATCCATCGTAAGGTTTCTACAACCTAGCCTATGAATGAAAGTTTACAATGTAGGTGCACAGGTCGAGATACATTTAAGTAATCAAGGTGACAGACAGTGACACATTCAATACCGCTTTGCACACTCTTACCAGCATTTAGCTGATCTAGGGTGTAATCATTAGTTCAACAATTGCAAACAAGTTTCTATTGGACAAATTCAAATATGTTTATCCCCATTTTGTTCCGTCTAAGAATGCTTTTCAACAGAATCGGCAGAATGAATGCACCCCTGATCACACGCAAGCACAGGTCACTTTCATAGCAACCACATATAAACAGTATGAATACTTTGATTGTTGTAGCTATAATTCCTTCTCGCATCCACGTGCTATCCTCCTCTCACCCTTTCCCTTCGCTTGTGGACTTCAGTGCACAACAAACACATCAGCTGTCTGTGACCAGGCGAAAAAATCTTTCTAAGCCAAACCTTCATATCATAACCGCCACACACACCCTACATCATTGTCACCATTATTAACTAACGTCAGAGTCAGCATAGCTACTAAAACTAACGTGTTAGTAAACCCACTACAATCATGCAGTACAGTATAGTCAGCAAGCAGTTTAGCAGTTACACCGGTGGGCACAGGTGGTAGTAAATGAATAACACCAAAAGCTTACCTTGACTTGGAAGAGTTCCAGTGTTGGTTCGCCATAGCCAGCTAGCGAACATAGTGTCCCTCTCTGTTTGGTGTCTGCCGGGTGTTTAAGTAGGCTAAACTAGCTAGCTGCATTCACTAGCTAAGTAAGTGAAAGTGAAAAATATATGAAATATCTCTGCTAGGTAGCTTCTTCATTTTTTAAGAAATGTATTTGTTAAAAAAATTTAAGCACTGCAGTGCTAGCTAGCTGTAGTTTATGCTTTTCTAGATTAATTATCTTGCAGTTAATGCTGCAAGAGCTCAGATAGGTTGGAGGACGTCCTCCGGATGTTGTCATAGTTACTGTGTAAGTCTATGGAATGGGGTTAGAACAATGAGCCTCCTAGGTTTTGTATTGAAGTCAACTACCAGCTAGACGATGGCGGTACCCTACAGAGTGCTGTTGAAATTACTGTAGACCTTCATTGCAAAGCAGTGTGTTTTAATCAATTATGTGGTTACGCGAATATATTTTGTATAGTTTACTCGAAAAAGGATAACTTTTTTAGATGTTTCACTATTTTTATGAAATTCACTGAGGAGGATGGTCCTCCCCTTTCTCCTCTGAGTCTCCACTGATATGTGTGTATTTCAGGTAATGTTCTTCAACCCAGTCATAGAGAGAGGCCCAAGACTGCAGAGACAAAAGAAGGTTTTCTCCAAACAGCATGGTAAGATAGGTTTTTCTCAGAACAGTGTGTTGTGTTAGTATGTGTAAAGTGTTAGATAAAGCCTCATTTTGTTCTGTATGTTGTCAGCAGCTGCCAAGCCTGGCTCCATGTATCCCAGCATCCCTATAGGGCTCACACCTGCTTCATCTCACTGACGCCCCACTGCTTCCCCACTGAGTAGCATGGAGTTGCCCCCTAGACACTGATCTACAGTCAGTTTAGTGTTTCACCCCTAATGGGTCACATTAGGATTGGTGAATAGATATGTGACTACATGCAACCTCCACCCAGAACCCACTTTGTACCTCGCTGTGCTCTGTATTGCCATCTAGTGTTGGAATTAGCAGTGCTGTGGGTTCATCTGGTGGGTTGAGGTGGTTTAATGCTTTGGAGTATGTATGACAACTTGAGTGTGTCGGGGATGAAACTTCTTCGGTGCAATCTGAACAATCCTAATGGACAATCCTAATGGATTGAGGAAACCATGTTTACAATGTTGTGTTAAAATTTGCTGCGTGAACAGGATAGGTTGCATTTCAGGGGGATTTGTGTTTATCAGTATATCTTATTGCCTTGTATTTATGTTGTGTTGTGTGTGTGTGTTGCGGTTACTGCCATGTGTGTGTTGGGTATGTTGCAGGTAAAGCGTTCCTGCGTGCTCGCCAGATGAATGTTGACATCGCCACCTGGGTCCGCCTACTGAGGAACGCCATCCCTACTGGAAACAACATTCCCAGCTACACCCCACACACACACTCACGCTCACATTCTGGGTACTGTACACACACACAGATAGCCTTTCTCATACCTCTTTAATGCTTCAGACAGCAAGCACAACATATACTGTACATGGGGAGACTGTTGACTGGTGTTTCTGTGTGTGTCGTAGGGAGATCTCAGTGGAGAAGCTGACTCTGGAGAGTGACTCTCCTCCGAGACCTGAGATCAGGAGAGACGTTGTTGACACACCCCACCTGGTGAGAAGAAGAGAAGGGAGGGATGAAGAGAGGGATGGGGGAGGGAGGGATGAAGAGAGAGATGAGGGATGGGAGGATGGGGGAGGGAGGGATTGGAGGGAGGGTGCGGCGATGGAGTGATAATCATCTGATAGCCATCTCTGTAGTATCACATTCCCTTTGGCCATTCCCTCCAGAAAGCCTTTGACTAGAAAACAGTGGTTCAGTCATATTGGACTATTAGACTAGGATGAATCTGGAGCGAGACAGAGCAGGGCCTGGGAGGAAGGAGAGGAGAGAGGTAACAATAAGAGGGGAAAGGGAGAAATCCACACTAATTAGACCAAATTGGATCGAGGGAGGTTTAATTCGATCAAAGCCCAATCTGTGTTAGATTCCCAGTGTGTAAAACATGATTGGCACGAGAGGACAGAGAGAGGGGGACCGAGGGAGTGAGGGATGGAGAGGGACAGAGGGAGTGAGGGAGGGAGAGGGAGGGAGAGGGACAGAGGGAGTGAGGGACAGAGGGAGTGAGGGAGGGAGAGGGGGAGAGATGCGGAGGAAGGGAGGGCCTTGGTAACAGATGGTATGGTCAGTGGGGCTGAGGGATTACTGGATTAGTTACTCTGGTGTTTTTAGAGAACTAATTAACAGTAACGAGGGAACGAGGAAGAGAGGAGAGGGGATTGAGCAGCCAGCCAGCCAGCAGGAAACTGGCTACTAATAATGATGAGGGACAGAATTACTGTTGCCCTGTCTGTCTGTTTTTCCTTCTCCCTCTCTCACCTTCTTCCTCATTCTCTCTATCTATCCCTCTCTCCTCTTTCTATCTCTGTCTCTCTTTTTCTCTTACACTCAGGAACAGCCTGTGATCGAGCCCTTGTCCCCTCCAGACCTCGCCCAAGGGCGGCCAACCAGAACCCTATCCACGAGTTCCTTGCGCAGGTACAGCACCATGCAGAGTTGGCACAGTGTGTCCTCACACTCACACCTGAGTACATCCTCTCACAATATGGCCCCCACAGCATGATGCTGGAGAAACACGCCCACTCACAATATGGCCACATGACCTGACCTCCTCCATAACACGTTACTGTAGCCACAGAGACATATATCACAGCAACATGCTCTCTATAGAAGTGCTAGGTAGGCAGAAAACACCAGATAATACTGCATCCTGTTTCTTCAGCTAGCAGATGACCCTCAACATGGTAAAGTAAAGGCTATTTCAGTGATTGTGATCATTATTATTTTCTTTGTGTCCTGGTATTAGACAGAGCAAAGGCCCTCTGTGTCTGCAGGACTTCAAGCTGATCGCTGTGCTGGGCAGGGGACACTTTGGCAAAGTATGTGTCCTCACATTTGAAATATCCTCCCTTTGTTTGGAAGTTCTCCATCCAGAGGATTCAGGTCGAGATCCACATGAACCACTGGTGTTTTCCAGGTGTTGTTGTCGGAGTACAAGAGGACAGGCAGTGTGTACGCTATCAAAGCCCTGAAGAAGGGAGACATTGTGGCGCGGGACGAAGTGGACAGGTATGGATCTACACTAGAATGCAACACAGGCCAAGACAGAACACAGGCCAACTATATCATGCCTCTGTCTGACAATATATATGACCTCCATCATGGTGAAATGACTTGTCTAGTTTTATATACAGTGTGCCACACAATTGTCAACACAAAACTGATCAGCAACAAACCATGGCGAAAATATACACTGTACAAGTTAACTGTGTGTTTACATACTGTACTTGACATTAGACAGTTGTCTCTCTTTCCTGTTGTCTTCTATCATTCTCTCCTCTCTCCCTCTCCCTCTCTCTCTCTCCTCTCTCCTCTCTCCCTCTCCTCAGTCTGATGTGTGAGAAGCGTATTTTTGAGACGGTGAACAGCTCCCACCATCCCTTCCTTGTCAACCTGTTTGCATGTTTCCAGACCCCAGAACACGTGTGCTTCGTCATGGAGTACACGGCTGGGGGTGACCTCATGATGCACATCCACGCAGACGTCTTTACAGAGCCCCGAGCCGTGTGGGTACCGCTGTGTGTTGCTGTGTTTGCTGTGTTCTACTGAATGTGTAACGGAACATGGGGGAGGAGCAGGCATGCTTTGAGATATGTAGATTTGTGTTCGTATGGTTGTACACTGTATGCGTACTCATATCCATCCACGGTGTGTGTGTGTGTGTGTGTGTGTGTGTGTGTGTGTGTGTGTGTGTGTGTGTGTGTGTGTGTGTGTGTGTGTGTGTGTGTGTGTGTGTGTGTGTGTGTGTGTGTGTGTGTGTGTGTGTCTCTTTTGACTATTTGTGTGTGTGCGTGTCTGTCTGTCCTGCAGGTTCTACGCAGCCTGTGTGGTTTTGGGCCTGCAGTTTCTTCATGACCATAAGATTGTGTACCGGTGAGTACTCTGGGTAGACATGAAACATAGAACACATGACCCTCTCATCCTCCTACCCCTTCATCCTCAGAGTACCCATACATTTTTAATTAGTCTTCATCCCTCCTCCTCAGGGACCTTAAACTCGATAACTTGTTGCTGGATACACAGGGCTATGTGAAGATCGCAGACTTCGGGCTCTGCAAAGAGGGTATGTTCTCTATAACTTATTCATCATGTCTCCAGAGCTCTGTAAGGATGCAAGGTCATAGGTCATAGCGGTTGTAGTTTGGAGTACTTTTGAGTCTTTTTTATTGAGGCCTCTTTTTGCTAATGAGCTCATGTTTTTCTATATTTGTGACTCAGTTTGTGTCTCTCTCGCTCTCCTTCCTCTCTCCGTTTTTCTCTCACAATAACCTCTCTCTCACTGCTTCTCTTTTCTTCCCTTCTTCTCATTCCTGATCTCTCTCTACTTCCCCAGGTATGGGCTATGGGGACAGGACCAGTACGTTCTGTGGTACTCCTGAGTTCCTGGCTCCAGAGGTTCTGACAGACACCTCCTACACCAGGGCAGTGGACTGGTGGGGCCTGGGAGTACTGGTGTATGAGATGCTGGTGGGAGAGGTAAGAGACTTGACTCTAAAAACCTCTTCAGAGAATTATATAAGAATGACTCCATACATATCTAGCCTTATTTAGATTTGCTCTGGAACTTTGGCGACTACTAAAGTATTTTTTAAACCTCCTGCTTTGGGCTGGATGTGTCAATGTGTAGTTCATACATCATTAATTAGGAGAATTACTGTCTTACCTCAATTAGACACGAAGCTGTGCTGCACCATTTTCCCTCAAGTGGTCCAGCCCCCTAGCAATTCGAGTTCAACCAATGAGCTTCAGCCCCTCGCCATATGAGTGACAGCTAGCAAGATGCACATGATGCACCGACAGCAGAGCAAGAGAGAGGGAATTTCAGGGGCCCACTTTCAGAACTACTGGCTAAAAAGTACACAAAAGTACCGGAGAATCTCTTTAATGAGTTAAGCCCTCACCTTTAAAGTAATTTATACTTTAAGCCGTTATGGTAATACAGCACTTTAGTCTATATTACATAAAGTGATGTGTGTTTGAGCCATATGTTACATAAATTAATATAGTGTAACAACTCACTAGGCGTGGCTGGTTGGCTGGCAATGATGAGTAATAATGACAGAAGTCCAACACACAGAGGCACAACTTAAGCCAAGGCAGCATATTTATTCAAGATAAAAGGGTCACAAAGATAGTTCTCAAACTGTGAAAACACTCTCCCACACAGGGCTTAACTGAACTTAAAGTTACACTGAACTTAAAACTAGCTGGGCTGCTACCCAGCTTACCAGCTTCACAATGTCCATGTGCTTCAAACAAATGTCTATAGAGCTCAGCCTTCGGCATCCAGCCAGGAGCTTTTCCCAAATGTCTGTAATGCTCGGCCTGCAGCATCCAGCCAGTAGCTCCTCTTCTCATGCTGAACTGAACTTGCACCCATATGCCCCAGGTGTATTGCAGCCTATCGAGGCTGAGTGGCTTCAGGTGTGGGGCTTGGCACTGCAGCCTAAAAGTGCTGGTTGTGGCTTACACGCCAAACAGTGGCATTCCCCGGCCACATCACCGCCCCGCTGCAATACACCTGGGGCATATGGGTGCAAGTTCAGTTCAGCATGAGAAGAGGAGCTACTGGCCATAATAGGTTAAATGAGTGGCTGCGAGCGTGACAGTGTGGTCTATGTGTGTGTCAGTCTCCATTCCCAGGTGATGATGAAGAGGAGGTGTTTGACAGCATAGTGAATGATGAGGTGCGCTACCCTCGCTTCCTCTCCACAGAGGCCATCGGCATCATGAGACGGGTAAGCCCCTCCCCCAACTTTCACATCCCACCAATCACCAGTGGAGCAAGAGAGAATCACATTGATTGACATGGTCAGTTTGGTCACTGTAAAGGTGAAGCCATTTTGCTTCTAGTTTTCAGTCAGTGGGTTTTCTGTGAAAGTGTTTCTGATGTTTTTTCAGTTGTTTGCCATCTGTGTGTGTTGCTAGCTGGTGTTTGGTCTGTGGGTTGTTATGTCTGGGTTGAGGTGTTTGTTGTTTTCTGTTGCCAGTTGTTGAGGAGGAACCCGGATCGGCGCCTAGGCTCTGGTGAGAAAGATGCTGATGATGTCAAGAAACAGCCTTTCTTTAGGGTGAGTCTCTCTCGCTCTCTTTCTCTCTCCCTCAAACACAGACACACATGTCATTAGTTAACATTCCTTAAAAACCACTGATTAAACTCTTGCTATGTAATCAGTGAGCCTGTTAAATAGTTCCAGCATCTGCTCCAACTCTATGTGGTACTGTAACGTCATGGGTTGCTGTTTTCAGTTGCATAGATTATTTAATTCACCTGGATTCTATGAACCAATCCGGTCTCTCTGTTCGCCCTCTCAGGGTGTGGACTGGGAAGCGCTGCTGCAGAGGCGGCTCCCGCCCCCGTTCGTCCCCAACATCAGGGGGAGGGAGGACGTCAGCAACTTTGACGAGGAGTTCACCGCCGAGACCCCCGCCCTCACGCCGCCCCGCGAACGCCGCACCCTCTCCCGCAAGGACCAGGACTGCTTCAAAGACTTTGACTACGTCTCTGACCTCTGCTAAGGGTCAAGGTCAGACTCTCCCTTTAGACTATAAGAGTAGCTGACGAGGGACTCTGCACTGCGAGAGGGATGTTACCAGGAGAGGCTTACTGCTGTTCTGTCCTGTCTGAACTGTGAAGAGGCAGAAGAAAGTTACGGGAGGATGTGAATGCTGCAGCGGAGATACATTGTCAGGGATCTACTGACCTCTAATGGATTTCTGGAGGGCCTTTTATAGGATGATACATGAAGATAATCCGGATGATGTAACGCTCAGTGGATGAGTGCTGGGGCACAGTATCTGTGCAGCATAGCAACATTGGAACTGAGTGAAGTTTATTTCCCTATAGAAAGTAATGGAGCCCACTTAAAAGATGAAATGTATCTTCTCTGTAGAAGACAATACAGTTGGTGCAGGGATCATCAGATATGATTACTCTCAAATGGACCTCTCTCTATTGCCTCTCTGCCTGCTATCTTTCCTCTCCCTTTATCGTTTGAGGCTGCTTACTGTTTCTGTGTGTAAATTCTGATCCTGCCTCAGTCTGTTCCCATTGCTGTCATCTGGAGTCCTGCACCTCTCATAAATCACCACATGGGGGAGCCATAGAAAAGGTAAAGTGTTCAAGAGGAAATTGAGGAGATGACCAAGTGGGGTGCAGATTCAGTGTGTGACGAATGCCAAGGGATGCTACTGAGGATGAGGGTGGAAGGATGAGCGTTGAGGTGTTTTTCTGTGTTTGGGCAGGGTCCTCACCATGTCATGTTACCCCTAGTCTTCAAATGGGATACTCCTCTACTCTCCCCGCTCTGTACAAGTTTTATCCTCAATCATTTAGAATTATTTTTCAAATAGTTTTCTGTGATTTTAGTTTCTTTTTGGTGTTTTGATTTGTCAATCATGCCGATGTTATGTTTGGAATTGTGACTTAGTAAAAATGTGAACCCAATGGACTGACTCACAGCTTTGTGACTTTTCAGCCCAATTACCATTCAGCCAGCTACATTAGCAGGAATTATTTGAACTTATTTTTTCAATATTGTGATATAAAACCTACAATATGAGTACAGTAGTGTATATTGTTTATGGATTGTCTCACACAATCCAAACTACTATAACTAAAGTTGTTTGTCATCCAGGATTGTCTGAACTCCTTTTAAAGCAATGTTACGTTCATTATGTTAAGTAATAGAACAGAGTGTGCTGCACGTCACCAGACACCGTTAGCAGTAGTGGGTACACCATGAAGACACTCAGTCCTAATGGGCCAAACATGTCTACAGCAGGGCCTTTTCTTTTCCGTGTGTGTGTGTGTGTGTGTGTGTTCTCTCCAGGTCAGAAACACACTGGAATTTGGAGTCTCTCTGCTGTAGATTCACATAAACAATGAATGACTAGGCCTAAGGTCAACGTAATGCAATATAATAAAATGGATGAGAATGAAACAGTCAGCAGAGCAGGGCCTCCATAGTGGTGTAGGGGTCTAAGGCAATGCTAGAGGCGTCATGACAGACCCGGGTTCGTTTCCAGGCTGATCTGTGATCTGTGTGATCCGTGATCTGGAGTACCATTGGGCGACGCACAATTGGCTCAGCGTCGTCCAGGTTAGGGGAGGGTTGGGCTTTACTTGGCTCAGCATCGTCCAGGTTAGGGGAGGGTTGGGCTTTACTTGGCTCAGCGTCGTCCAGGTCAGGGAAGGGTTGGGCTTTACTTGGCTCAGCGTCGTCCAGGTTAGGGGAGGGTTGGGCTTTACTTGGCTCATCGTGCTTTAGCAACAGGAGAATGAAAGACCGAGAGGCAATGTGTCAGATTATCATTTTGATCCAAGTAAGGAAACAAAAGAGAGACCGTGAACATCGTTGTAGATTTTTTTTTAAAAGGGAGGGTGTTCCTGGAACACACTTCTCTCCTCCCTCGTTCTGTCCTTCTTTCCCTCACTCCTTCCTTGCCTCCCATCTTCACTGGAGCCTAGTGTAAAAGGAGACTGCGGTTTCATTTTATCCTGCACTTTTCTGGTCAAAGCCAATATAAGAAACCATTACCAGGAAGAGACAGGAGTCTCCCATGCTCTCTCGCTCTCTCTCTCTCTATCTCTCTCTGTAGGACACACTGTAGAGCATCAGGTTTCTACACATCAATGTCACCAACTTGGCCTGCTGAAGGCTCTACGGCTCAAATGCCCCAGCTGCATGTTCTTCAGTCTGTTTATCAAGTCTGCCCGTCCAATGTACTCTGATCTCTTTACTAAAGAAACCAGGACAGATAAGTGGTTGTTGGAGCAATAGTGGGCCTTTCAGTAGCAACGGGGCGTAGAGAGACTAATGCATGCAATTATAGATATCTTCTCTGGCTTGGTCTGCCTCAGAGCACCACTCACATTAACCATTTCCACTTGGCTCTTTCCTGGTTGTCTCAACATCTTTGCGCTGTGTTCATTAGTGGTAAAGCAAACCTTTTTATATATGTCTTTCAGTACCTCTTGACCGAAACATCCGTCCTCACTCAAAACATTTAGGACCATTTAATGAACAAATATGAGCTTTTAGTGGAGAATTCTGATTTGGGATTGGACAATCTGGCCTGTAACTCTAAAATGTTCAGGCACGTGGTTGCCAACAGATTTGGGGTCAAACACCATCTCCTCTGTTTTCTTTACATTGAGGATGAGATGGTGTTCATCACACCACTTGACAAACCTTTGAATTTCGGACCTGTACACGGTAGTATCAGCGTCTTTATACATCACACCAAGGACGGTGGTATCATCAGAAAACTTGACAATATAGTTTTCAGGATTACTGCTAGTGTATTCATTTGTGTACAGTATGAATAAGATGTGTGTTGTTTGGGTATTCCTTTTGTCTTTTGGGGTATCAGAGTCAACACAGAAATGATGTAGTCTGTGACATCCTCTGCTGACTTGTGCATGTCTAACTCATGAAAAAATGTCCCAGTCTGGACACAGAAAACATCCCTTGTGTTTCTATACTGTCCTCATTCCAGGCATTCACAGATTTCACAGGGGGTTTACTGCTCTTGAGAGCTGTACGGTAGGTGGGAATGAGCTGGACAGTGTTGTGATCAAGCTAGACAGGGGTGGTTTGGCTTTAGCTGTGTAAAGGAGATTGAAGATGTACTGAGAGCTGTAGGTAGGTGGGAATGAGCTGGACAGGGATGGTTTGGCTCTAGCTGTGTAAAGGAGATTGAGGATGTACTGAGAGCTGTACGGTAGGTGGGAATGAGCTGGACAGTTTTGTGATCACGTTAGACAGGGGTGGTTTGGCTCTAGCTGTGTAAAGGAGATTGAGGATGTACTGAGAGCTGTACGGTAGGTGGGAATGAGCTGGACAGTGTTGTGATCAAGCTGGACAGGAATGGTTTGGCTCTAGCTGTGTAAAGGAGATTGAGAATGTACTGAGAGCTGTACGGTAGGTGGGAATGAGCTGGACAGTGTTGTGATCACGTTAGACAGGGATGGTTTGGCTCTAGCTGTGTAAAGGAGATTGAGGATGTACTGAGAGCTGTACGGTAGGTGGGAATGAGCTGGACAGTGTTGTGATCACGTTAGACAGGGATGGTTTGGCACTAGCTGTGTAAAGGAGATTGAGGATGTACTGAGAGCTGTGAACAGAGAACCTAGCCGACAAGAAAAGGACGGCTATGGAAGGAAAAATACATTTTCTATTCATAGAAAGGTGGAAATTAAAGAAGGCCTGACTGAGACTGAAAAGTGAGTTGGTTAGGACAAAAACAGGTCAGCAAGGGTGTTTTCCCTCTGCGGAAAGGGTTCTACGTGGATCCTAAAAGGGTTCTACCTGGAACCAAAAAGGGTTCTTCAAAGCGTTCTCCTATCGGGACAGCCGAAGAACCCTTTTAGATTCTACAGTACGTAGTGTATGTTCACATAAATTGCAGACAAGACTGGAATTTTCATTTCATTTCCGTGGCCATATTTCTTTTCATAGATAGATTGCATGTCTGCTCGTTTAATTATCAAGCTACCAACATAATATTTGACAGACATCATTTACCAACTGGGGTCATTTTGACCCCAAGAAGAAACTATTGGTAAAAGCATCAATCACAGCAAAATATCAACATACGTTTTATCAAAACGTCATACAAATTTGATACATGTTATCTGAAATAAAAGATGACCAGAATAGATGTTATTTTAGCAAAATTACAGTTAATCAGCATGTTCTGTCAAACATATATATGCATTTTTCCTTTATAGAATGTGCAGCTTTTTCCACAAGTACAATCTACATTAGTACTAAAAAGCAAATTTACCGTAATTTAATTATAGTATCATTTAGTTTCTGAATTTTTAAGTAAATATTAATTGTGTAGTATTTATGTGGTCAAAATGATCATATTTTAAAGGGGCAGTACACCAACATTTGAAATATAAAACATTTTATTGACAAAAAGGATTCAATTCCCTTCAAAAAGTGATTCTGAGAGACAATGACCAAAACTATTGCAAAAAGCATGCCCACATCCAAGTCACTACAAACCAAAGTATATAGCACCAAACATATACTTCCAAGTTGCACATATAGAATATTGGAGGATATTACAGGAATTCTTCTATTTATATCACATTTTCAGTAGAATAAGTATTTTTCGGAGAGTACACACCAATACAACACTATGTGTACATTTAGAGGGCAGCTGGTTTCTATATTATAGTTTTACCAAGTATTCATACCACTGACAGACTTTTATCAGCTGTTTTGACAACTAAACATGTATGTGGTCTTACCTAGTTATAACCAGATAACTAGATTCAGAGCCTATCTGAGTTCTGTATTTCAGTTCTATCAAGTATTGATACCATTGCCAGACCTTGTATACCTTTGGCAAATTTTTTATATAAAAAATAAGGTAATTGTGGTTTTGAACACGTTCATATGATGCATGGTGTAGAAAAGTTACATCTTGGGAGAGTACATGGGGAGCTCTGCAGATGATCTGTCTATCTGGTCGAAATCACTGATACAGGTCCCTCTCCACCCTCTGGTGGTGTGGATAACTTGTTATTATGTCTCCAGAGAAACCTAGATCCAAATAAAGGTCATATTTATCCAATTACTATAGGCAGAAGTATATGTTTTTGGCTGAGGTCTGTCAGGCTGTGAGTAACTGGTGCATGGAATCAGGCGCAGGAGACTAGAGATGAGTGTACAAGGTAATTTATTTCACAAACAGCACCAGTATAAAACAAACACTAAAGGTGCATGAAATTACCGGTCACTCATAAATAAAGGGCGTGATAACGAACCTGGCAAACAGTACCAGCCAACAAGTAACGACCTGAACATTATATACAAACACGCACACAAACATGGGGGAAACTGAACATGTAATTGGGGAATAGAAACCAGGTGTGTAGAAAAAGACATAACAAATGGAAAATGAAAAGTGGATCGGCGATGTCTAGAAAACCGGTGAAGTCGACCGCCGAACGCTGCCCGAACAAGGAGAGGGACCGACTTCGGCGGAAGTCGTGACAGAAACCTACCCACATCCTGATTCACTCTCTCCACCTGCCCGTTACTCTAGGGGTGAAAACCCGAGGTAAGGCTGACCGAGACCCCCAGACGTTCCATGAACGCCTTCCAGACCCTTGACGTGAACTGGGGACCTCGATCAGATACTATGTCCTCCGGCACCCCGTAGTGCCGGAAGACGTGTGTAAACAGGGCCTCCGCAGTCTGTAGGGCCGTAGGGAGACTGGGCAAAGGGAGGAGACGACAGAACTTAGAAAACTGATCCACAACGACCAGAATCGTGGTGTTACCCTGTGATGGAGGAAGATCGGTTATGAAATCCACCGGCAGGTGCAATCACGGCCGTTGTGGAACGCGTAAGGGTTGTAACCTCCCTCTGGGCAAGTGCCTAGGGCCTTGCACTGGGCGCACACTGAGCAGGAGGAGACATAAACCCTCACGTCCTTAGCTAAAGTGGACCACCAGTACTTCCCACTAAGACAGCGCACTGTCCGACTGATGCCCGGATGACCAGAGGAGGGTGACGTATGGGCCCAATAGATCAAACGGTCGCGGACAGCTGACAAAACGTACAGACACCCAGCTGGACATTGGGGGGGAGTGGGCTCTGTACGTAACGCCCGCTCAATGTCCTCATCCAGCTCCCACACTACCGGTGCCACCAGGCAAGAGGCCGGGAGTATGGGAGTGGGATCCATGGGCCGCTCCTCTGTGTCATACATTTGGGACAGTGTGTCTGCCTTAGCGTTCTGGGAACCTGGTATGTAGGACAGGGTGAAGACAAAACAGATAAAGAACATGGCCCACCTTGCCTGGCGAGGTTTCAGTCTCCTCGCCGCCCAGATGTACTCGAGATTGCGGTGGTCGGTCCAGATGAGAAAAGGGTGTTTAGCCTCCTCAAGCCAATGTCTCCACGCCTTCAAGGCCTTGATGACAGCCAACAGCTCCCGGTCACCCACGTCATAGTTTCGCTCCACCGGGCTGAGCTTCTTCGAAAAGAAGGCACAGGAGCGGAGCTTTGGTGTCGTACCCGAGCGCTGAGAGAGCACGGCTCCTATCCCAGCCTCGGACGCGTCCACCTCCACTATGAACGCCAAAGAGGGATCCGGATGAGCCAGCATGGGAGCCAAGGTAAACAGAGCCTTCAGGTGACCAAAAGCCCTGTCCGCCTCAGTCGACCACTGCAAGAGCACCGGGCCCCCCTTCAGCAGTGAGGTAATGGGAGCCGCCACCTGACCAAAACCCCAGATAAATCTCCGGTAGTAGTTGGCAAACCCTAAAAACCGCTGCACTTCCTTTACTGTGGTGGGAGTTGGCCAATTACACACGGCTGAAATGCGGTCACTCTCCATCTCCACCCCTGATGTGGAAATGCGGTACCCTAGGAAGGAGACAGACTGTTGAAAAAACAGGCATTTCTCAGCCTTGAGGTACAGGTCATGCTCCAGTATATCAGAATGTTGTCGATATACACCACTACACCCTGCCCGTGCAGGTCCTGGAAAATCTTGTCTACAAAGGCCTGGAAGACTGATGGAGCATTCATCAACCCGTACGGCATGATGAGGTACTCATAGTGCCCTGAGGTGGTACTAAATGCCGTCTTCCACGTGTCCCCCTCCCGGATACGCACCAGGTTGTAAGCGCTCCTGAGATCCAATTTTGTGAAGAAGCGCGCCCCGTGCATTGACTCGATTGCACTGGCTATGAGAGGCAGCGGGTAACTGTACCTCACTGTGATCTGATTTAGACCTTGATAGTCAATACACTGGCGCAGACCTCCATCCTTTTTATTCACAAATAAACTCGAGGAGGCAGGTGAAGTGGAGGGCCGAACGTATCTCTGCCCCAGGGATTCGGAGACATATGTTTCCATAGCCGCCGTCTTCCCTTGCGACAGGGGATACACGTGACTCATCTACCAGGAGATTTATCACACAATTCCCCCGTCGATGGGGTGGTAATTGAGTCGCCTTCTTCTTACAGATGGTGAGAGCAAATCGGCATATTCAGAGGGGATGCGCACGGTGGAGACCTGGTCTGGACTTTCCACCGTAGTAGCACCGACGGAAACCCCTAAACACCTCCCCGAGCACTTTCGTGACCCACCCTGTGAGAGCTCTCTGTTGCCACGAAATAGTGGGGTCATGACAGGCCAACCAGGGTAGGCCCAGCACCACAGGAAACGCAGGAGAATCAATAAGGAAGAGACTGATTGTGATCTCCTTGTGATCCTCCTGCATAACCATGCCCAGTGGAGCGGTGGCCTGCCTAATTAGCCCTGACCCTAATGGTCGACTATCCAGGGCGTGCACAGGGAAAGGCATATCCACAGGAACAATGGGGATCCCTAAACAATGGGCAAATTATCTGTCAATAAAATTCCCAGCTGTGCCTGAATCTATGCGCGCCTGATGCTGGGAATGAGGGGAAAACTCAGGAAAATGAATAAACAAAAACATGTGAGCAACAGGGGGCTCTAGGTGAGCCTGGTACCGACTCACGTGGGGTGACACGAGAGTGCCCTGCCTGCTGCCTCGACTCCTAGAGGAACCTCCCCAGCACCGACCGGCAGTGTGCCCTCTGCGGTCACAGATGGTGCATGGATTGGCCCCTCCTCCAGGCGCCCTAATTGCAGCCCCTCCCAGCTGCATGGGTGTCAGAGCGGTGGTGCTGGGGGATGGAATCGTCAGACCCCGATCTGGACGTCCGCGGGTAGCCAGCAGGTTAACCAACCTTATGGATATGTCCACCAGCTGGTCGAGGGTCAGAGTTGTGTCCCTACTGGCCAACTCCCGACGGACGTCCTCACGCAAACTACAACGGTAGTGAACAATCAGGTCCCTGTCGTTCCACCTCGCGCCGGCGGCCAGAGTCCGGAAGTCCTCAGGTGCACGAGATGTTCACCTGGGAAATCCTTGAATTGGTCCAGCACCGCTCCTCCTTCCTCCCATACGGCATTGGCCCAATCCAGGGCTTTCCCTGAGAGACAGGAGACGAGGGCGGACACGCTCTCGCGCCCCCAAGGAGCCGGGTGCACGGTCGCCAGGTAGAGCTCCAGTTGGAATAGGAAACCCTGACATCCCGCTGCCTTCCCATCATACTCCCTCTGAAGGGAGAGCTGAATCCCACTGGAATCGGGTGAAGGAAGGGTGATCAGTGGTGTCCTTGGTGGTGATGGGGGAGGCTCTGGAGGAACTCCTTTTCTCTCCCAGTGCTCCATCGTCTGTAGGACGCAATCCATGGCGGTGCCGAGATGTAGTATCACCTCATGCTGCTGGACACGCTCCTCAACCCCTTGTACCGGGGTAACTGCTCCTGCTGAATCCATTTGTAGTGCGTGTTTCTGTCAGGCTGTGAGTAACTGGTGCATGGAATCAGGCGCAGGAGACTAGAGATGAGTGTACAAGGTAATTTATTTCACAAACAGCACCAGTATAAAACAAATATTAAAGGTGCGTGAAATTACCTGTCACTCATAAATAAAGGGCGTGATAACGAACCTGGCAAACAGTACCAGCCAACAAGTAATGACCTGAACATTATATACAAACACGTACACAAACATGGGGAAACAGAGGGTTAAATAATGAACATGTAATTGGAGAATAGAAACCAGGTGTGTAGAAAACAAAGACCAAACAAATGGAAAATGAAAAGTGGATCGGCGATGGATAGAAAGTCGGTGACGTCGACTGCCGAACACCGCCCGAACAAGGAGAAGGACCAACTTCGGCGGAAGTCGTGACAAGGTCAAAATGATCCCAAATGACTTACATTTTTAAATAGTCCATATTGATACAGAAACACTAAACAATTACTTAGATTTGTTAAGAACAAGTTGATTGACAAAGTCATAAAACATTTGAAGAATTTAATAAACAAACTTTGGGCTGTTATGACAAAAATATGCCCCAGGGGTCAAAATGGCCCCAGTTGGTAGTTTAAGAGTTAAAAGGCTGATCTATTCTCAGACCGGTCTGGAGAGAGTAGAGTGCAACTTGACCAAAGAAAAATAACATTAGAAATTGTTGTCCACAGACCAAACATACTCATTTCCCCATGATACATTTACATTTAGATTGAATATGAAATACTGTACTGGACATTGTTATTTATTTCAGATAAAAAATGTGTATCTGGGACATAAATCAACCAGAAAACATATCAGTAATAACATATCCAACAACAATTTCATGGCATAAAATAAGAGTTTCCCTGTGAAACAGAATTGAGCAAAGAGGACCTAAAAATGCGTATTAAACACAATCATTACATCATGCATCTTGAGTACTTTCTGAATTATTTCTGAACTTTCTCAATTTGGATAAAAATCTGTGTAATTTCACCCACACTTCAGAGAAAATATATGTTAGCCGACACAGTAAAAAAATAGAAATAAAGCCAGAAGGACAAGAAATGTAGCTAATGTGTGAACATTGGTTCACTCAACAATCTTTGCTCACAGTGATATGAATGTATCAAAACTTGTTGAGTCGAATTACTAATTAATGTGTGCCTTTGGAAGGCAACACTGTATATTGGTTCAGCTATATGCCCAAATGTTGAGAAAACACACAATCCTATTGCAGCCTTACAGTTGTATGGTGAATCAACAAACTCTGCTCAAAGTGAGCTGAATTTGAACAAGCTTGTTGAGTAAAATTACAAATGTATGTTTGCTCAAAACTACTCAACCATTTCCCAGCATGCTCTTTCGCAGGTTGATTTTCAGAATTGTTTGTTTTCAATACCTGTGTTTTTGCATTGATTGGTTGATTAATCGTATAATCTTTTGCTACACAAACATAAATAGCATACATCTTTCTAAACTAATCCAAGCTGTTAGTAGTCTCAATAATTCATCTTCCATACGCCTACCCTGGCCATCATTCTCAATGCAGTTTGAGGGTGAATAAATGTTCCAATTGTTGAATATCCTCACTCTGGCTGGATTCTAAAAGGGATTCAACAACATTTTGCACGCCAAAATGTGACTTGCAGGCTTAATACAGCCTATAAACCAGGAGTTTCAGGCCACTGTGTTAGGGTGTAACTAGGCCCTCAAAGAAAAGCCTTATGATATATGTAATGTATTGTCATAAAGCGTTTCATTTTACACTGGGAAATATGCAAACAATTGTATGTTGAATCAACAGGAATGCTATTTTGTTGAGCAAACTCACAATCATGTTGCAGCTGGAAGCCTCATGCAAACGTACATTGAATAAAAGATAATTACAGTGTACTTTATGGTCTAATTATTTTTCTCCATCTCGCATTAATCTATATTTCCTTTCCCTCCTCCCTCTGTATTCCTCTCACTTTACCCCTGCCTCTCCAACTTCTCAAGTCCAACCTCCCGTTCCTATTTATTTACCCTCCCACCATCCCTCCTCTTCCCCTTTACGCTTCGTCCTCTCTCACTCTCTTCTTCCTGTTGCCTTCTACGTTTTTTTTGCGTTTTTAGAACCTATTCTCTTTTCTCTTTCCCGTCTATTGCACAATTCCTTGCCCCTCCTCTGGCTTTTATACTATTTCGCGGGAATCTCTTTAAATTCCGTATCCCACCTCTAAAAATAATACGCTGTCTTAACTTTTGATTTCTTTGGCTTATCGGAAATGATGATGTCAAGGCAATACCCTATCTGAAATGCCACCCAGTGCGTCTCTGGACGCCTGAAGCAGCACATAGATTTGGTAAAGGCAATTTTCTGTTATTTTCTCTACTATTGAAAGAGGGGACGGAGGGTGTGTAAGCCCGCTGTGATATACGCCAATACAGTCCTGCGGTCACTGGTCTTAACCAATGATTGAATGGTTTTAACCTGAGAATCAATAGTTGATCTACAGTCTGTTTTCAACGTCCAGCTCCACCGGGAACTGTCACAGGTGAGTTACGACTTTTATTATAGCCTGTATTCAGAAGTCAGGAGAGATCTTCGAAGTGCTGTGAGTTGTGATCCGTTTAAATGTAATCATTGTAGGTTTATTTACTTTTTTTAAAAATTATTATTATTTCTAGTGAATTCTGACTAAATATTTGTCATGAATTTGCCAAGGGATTCAGCAACATGAGACAAATAATATAAAAACTGTTTTGAATGACACAAATATATAGTTTGTATCCCCATCAAGGCCAATCAATTGTTCAATTTTTCTTTCCGGTCCCATTAGCTGTTATTTTGCAGTTCGTGGTGAGTTCTTTCTGGGCAAGTTTGCGCGCCAGTTAATTACTTGTCATTATTTCAATGAGTAGGTGTGGGTTGTCTGGACGTCCTCTGATCCTTTTTGTATTTATTTATCGAGGCAAGTCCGTTAAGAACAAATTATTATGTACAATGACGGCCTACCCTGGCCAAACCCTAACCCAGACGACGCTGGGCCAATTGTGCGCTGCCCTATGGGACTCCCAATCACAGGCGGTTGTGATACAGCCTGGAATCGAACCAGGTCTGTAGTGACGCCTCTATCAATGAGATGCAGTGCCTTAGACCTGCGCTACTCGGGAGCCCACCCAAGGACAATAAACTGGTCAACCGATGCAGAGCAATGACCTCCAATTCTGTCTCACAGCATTATATGATGTGTGTCACTATCAGACACAGAATAAAGATAGGCACGTGACAATTATGAGATAAGTGGGTATATGACCTTTGATAATATTGCATTGTGTACTCAACAAGGCTAAGGAAAGATGTACAGACCTATTTGTATTCTATATAAACAAACAATGGAGTCAAAATATGTTTAATACTATCATGTCAATCTCACTGAATGTCAGACCTGATTGCAAGCTATCCAAAGCTCCTATCAATTTGAGAGTGCTTACTTTTCCGCAGCCCCGTCACTCCTCTTATCAGTCAGGCATTTTGAAATCACAGATTTAGCCTTTAAAGCATGTTATTGACAAATGTTTCCGAGTTGCAATTGGCAGAACACAGAGAAGAAACATTTCACCAAGAATCTGATACTGTCCAGAATGGGAGAAGAATGAGGAAGTTCTGATAATGCAGTGATAATGAGAACCCAGTGGGAGGGATGACTTTGTTATGTTGTTTGTTCCCTGGGTAAACTCTGTCCTTGCTCTAGTGTTTGTTCCTCCTCTATTTGGATACATATTATCCATCTGTTCTCTCAGCCTGTCCAATATAACATTATGCACACAGAGAACTTGGTCTCTTGTTAAAGACTCCGTCTAGACCACTGTATTAATCACTCTCTTTTCCCCCTCAGGATGTGGCAAGAGGGACTCTCCCATTGAATTCACTCCTGGAGAATAGTCATGATGGTTTCAGGGACGAGGTGGATTCTCTTCTGCCTCTTTCTACTGGGGGAGAGAACAGGACGTAAGGGAAACCAGACATTTTAGTCATCTAGCAGACGCTCTTATCCAGATTGACTTACAATTAGTACATTCATCTTAAGATAGCTATGTCGGACAACCACATATCGCAGTCATAGTAAGTACATTTTCCTCAATAAAGTAGCTGCCAGCAAAGTCAGTGCTAGTGGGAGGGGGGGGGGGGTCAAGTGCGAGTTCATGAAAGGCCATTTTTATTTATAATTTTAAAAAATGGGGGGGGGTGCTGTGTGATTCTTTAAGATATTCTTTGAAGAGGTATGAGACAGTTATAGAGGTACTGTTAATTCTACAGGATGTTTCCATACTGAATAGTACAACTTTAATACTTTCTCTCAAAAGTACCTCCCAGAGTGACTCTGCTTTCAAGGAGCTATGTGTCAAAGGTCAGATTTTGGTTTAGCAAAGTGAAAGTGGAATATTCAGAGACGTAAAAAAAAAACTTTGAAAGTTCAGTCAGGGGGCACTCCCCAATTAGCTCTGTTCAGTCCGAGAACAACAAGCTGTCTTTTAGTCATAGTGGGCCAACAGCCACTGACTGGAAGAAGAGAGCAAGAACCAGAGACCGACTGAGACGTAGACAGAGAGGCTGAGTGAGAGGGCTTGTCTGAGACCAGAGCAGTCGAGTGGAGCACTAGTGTGTTTATGTGGCGGATTGACAGAGACTTGTTTCTCCTGTTTGTCAGTGAGAGCAGAGAGTCTGCTGCTGACCCCGTCCATCCTGCCTATTACCAAACCTCACACCAAGTTCAGATGGTCTCTCTGTGTTGTCTTTTTCAGGGGCATCAAGTGTTTTATTTCTCATTTTATCTCTCCCACCAGAGACCCAATCTATATTAGTTTGTCCTCAATGTTCCCTGTAAACAGAGTATACAGCCGTAGCTCCATCTTGAGTGACATCTGGTTGTCTTTACAACTCTGCAGTTGACTGTGGGGAACTGCAGTGCTCTCTGTCTCCAGCGGGGGAGCTTCACCCTGTGCAGGGGCTGTTGGAGCGCTTTGAGGCCGGCCCGGGCTGTGCAGCCAGAGAGAGTGGAGAGAAAGAGACCCATGTGATCGCTGTGGGGAGAGGGACACGCAGCCCTGACAAACAGGTGCTCCCTCTCTGTTTCTCACAGTAGGACACACCCACACCCACAATCACTCCCAATACGTTGTGCCTCCTTACCCTGACCCCCTCTCTTTCCTTCTAGGTGACTGTGCTCCTGAGACCCCTGTCTCTGTCTCATCCTCCCCGTCAAACCCTCATCCTGGTACTGAGCTCCAAGCAACCAGTGCGCTGGTGGCTGGAGGCTGAGAGACTACCCCCGGATCTGCCTGTATTGGTGCAGGTCAGTCTATGTGTGCTCGTGTGGTGTGTGTGTGTGTACCTCTTTTAGTCATTCATCTGTCATTCACTCCAAAAAAAACAGTTTTGATGAGAGTATTTACTTCCTCCCATGAGGAACTGATAAAAGTACTGACCCCTTCAGTGTGTTTGTGTGTATGTCTGTGCAAGTTTGTTGTTTTAGAAACATAGGCCCCCACAAATGAATGTTTCTATTATTATGTGTTATCATGTCTCTCTCTGTAACCACAGTGTCCCCCCTTTGCCCCAGGTCTCTCCTAACTCTACAGTGACAGTGCAGCCCTCCAGTCTGGCAGTGCAGGTGCAGCCTGTGCCCTCTCTGCCTTTCCGTCCGCGGGCTTTGCTACGCTGGGCAATGCATCGGCATGGCTCCTTGTCCTCCCTCACACACACAGCCAGTGCCAACCGCGTCTACGTCCGTGTGGGCGAGGGTGAGCCCGCCCCACACACATACAACTAATACACGACCCTGGTCTTTCTGACCTTCTCTCTTCCTCTCCAACCAAGTCTCCCCTCTGCCCTCCAGATACCACCATGCCCAGTGTGTGCCAGCTGCAGTCTCTGTTCCTGTCACACAACTACCTGACCTCTGACCTGCAGCCACAGGAAGTACAGGGCTGTTCTCCAGTTGGCGGAGGCAACCCAGAAGTGCATGTCATCAAGCTCCGTTCAGCAGGGTCAGGGCTTTGTGGGTAAGCTTAGGACGTCTCCAGCATGTGAAGAAATGTGGAGAATATCTCTGAAGCTGTTCAAGTAATACAATGTTGAGCTATTGAGTTATCCCTTAATCATTTTATATGCATTTTCTCCCTCTTTGCCTTTCAGTGACCGGTCTCTCCCTCTATCCCAGCTCTCTGCAGGTGGAGGTGACTATTTCTCTGGTGCCCCCAGTGGCCAATGCTGGGTGGCACAAGTTGGTGTTGATCCTCAGTAGTGCCGTTCCAGTCAACTGGGCTCTCACAGTCCCAGGGCTCCGGGGACACATCTCTGTCTATGTGAGGACCCTATCCAGTAAAACTTGACACATTATGGTATTTCTCCTATCATGTGGGCTAGAATGGGTCCTTCACCTGTTCTGGAGTTTGGTATAAAAGTCATAAAAGGGTTATAAGTAAAAAAAAATGATGAAATGGACAAAATAGCTAAAGAAATTAAAGGAGCAATACAATCATTGAGTGAAGGCCAAGCTAAACATGATTTCAAAACCTCAACTTGAGTTCAAAATATCGATGGTTATTTTGTTTTTAAATAAATACATTCAACTTGGCTTTGACAGGGCTTGCCATGTTATCTTGTAACACAAACATCCCATTTATGCATTTTTTTTCAACCATTTCTCTATCTACCTTGTTCTTTCCACTCAGTCCTCGAACAGCGTGTCCCCACTCTACCCTCCAGAGCCTGACCTGACACTGACTAGCATGCTCACCTCTGACCTCTCTACCACCCATGACCTTTTGAGCTGGGCCAATCAGAGTGGCTTTCCCAAAGTGGCCTCATACACAGAGGCTGACCTGGTCAATCACTTTGTGATCAGACTGGCTGGGGGAGGGACAGGTCAGGACCTGTATGTGTCTCTTGTGTCCCTCATTGTGTGAGTGAACTGGATGGTTTATTTTGTTTTTCCTAACCGTGTGTTTGTGTTGGTGTTTCTCCTGATTAATTATGTTGTCTCTCTATATTGAAGGTCATGTTATCCCTAAAAAGGTGCTGTTCTGTGTGTTAGCACACCTCTCTCTCTTTCTCTCCCTCCTCACAGAAGGTGGCCCCCGTGTGCGTATGCTGGATGGCAGGCCCCCTTGGGTCCAGGAGCACAGGCTGAGGCAATGGCTGAGTGAGGGAGGTGGAAGTACCAGTGGGGGCTGGGAGGCCGTCAGTGTGCAGTGTCAGGACGGACGACTCAACGTGGCCGTGGACAGACACATTCTGCAGGTCACTTTCACTATGTGGTTGTACTGGTAGTTTAGCGTGTTAGCAAGGTTATGGTTGTACTGGTGGTTTAGTGTGTTAGCGTGGTTATGGTTGTACTGGTAGTTTAACGTGTTAGCGTGTTAGCGAGATTATGGTTGTACTGGTAGTTTAACGTGTTAGCGTGTTAGCGAGGTTATGGTTGTACTGGTAGTTTAGCGTGTTAGCCTGTTAGCGAGGTTATGTTATACAAATGCCAATATACTGCATGTAGACCTACAGTGTATTGTAGGTTCTTATGATGGTACTTAGTGTCGCTTTTGTGATGCTCTCTTTCACACAGACCCTGTCTCTCCCGGTGTCGGAGGTGACACTGCGGGATCCTCAGTGCCTGGCCCAGTCCAACAGCAGCCATTTCTTGTTGGCATTCCCGGTCATTTCCTGTGGGACTGAAGGGGTGCTGCAGGGAGAGCCCAGAGGGGTGCAGTACAAAAATGCGGTAAGACAGAGAGATGGTTTTAAGGGGTAAAATATCTGCAGGGAACATTTTAACATGTTTTGTGAAATGTTTCTGCAACGTTTGTGTCTCCACATGTTTTGCAATGTTTTTGTCTCACCAAAATGGAGTCCAAAATGGTAATAGAGCCATGCGTCTGGGTGCACCCGTTTACAAGTGATTCTGTGCTAAACACAGTCAGCAGAAAGAGAAAGAGCTGTGTAATTGGGACGTCCAGCAGCCTCATCAGAGAGGCGGATCTGATGGGGAGATAGAGCAGGGATGGGCTTCCCTTAGGTGGGGAGGGGGAGAGGGACATGTAGGTCACTATGGAGCCCCTCACTGTGTGTGTGTGTGTCTCTGTCTCTGTGTATCTGTGTGTGAGATTGAGATAGATGGCGAGAGATGCACAGTAGAAAGGCAGAGGACGAGAGAAGAGAGTAGAAGAGCAGGGCTGTAATTGTGTTGTTGTTGGTTAGTGTGATCTGAAGGGCCCCTGCGGTTGTGTAAGTAGTCTGTCTTATCTCCCCCAGGCGCCACATGGGTGACCTAGGTCAGAGTGTCCGGAACACTGCTGATCAGCCTGAGTGTAGCTAGGCCTGGGGACAGGAGTGTGGGGGCAGGGGGCTGGATAGTGGGAGTGGTGGAGATCTGGGAGGAAAGGGAGCAGGAGAGGAGGGAGGCAGTGAGACAGACATGTAGCATGTGAATTAACTAGGATCTACTAATATATCTACTGATATCTCAC
The DNA here is from genome assembly GCF_045791955.1 of Oncorhynchus clarkii lewisi. NCBI lineage: Eukaryota > Metazoa > Chordata > Actinopteri > Salmoniformes > Salmonidae > Oncorhynchus > Oncorhynchus clarkii. Next base: position 46,394,836 of record NC_092159.1, read on the forward strand.
TGACCTATCTGTTCTAGTGTTTCAACTCTTACAGTACATGACTTGCCATGTTTTGTGTCTATCCATCCTCTCAGGTGTTGCTATGGAGAAACAAGCCTCTGGTTGCCGTGGGCAATGAGACAGACGAGGAGCCCACAGAGTGGACTCCACTGGTCATACATGTGAGATGATACAGGTTGTGTGTTTGTGTGTGTGTGGTCCAATTTCACTTCATATTAGTGTGTGTGTGTTTGTTGTGTGTGTGTGAGAGAGAGAGAGAGACATGTATATCTTGTCCTTATCATCCCATACATCTCCATCTTTTCCATTGTCCTCTTAGTTCAGCTGTTTGGCTGCAGTCCCCAGTGTCCCAAGCCTTCCTGTGGAGCAGCCCACTCTGCAGGGGCCGGGGCCTCTCCCAAGGGCCAGGGCCGGCCCACTGGTCTCACTGCAGCTGTTTGTTACAGAGGGCTATGAGCAGAGGCAGACCGGTCCTTGTGCCATCACTGCTGACAACCGTGTCTATGTGGAGGTCAGTTTGCCTAGCTATGTGTGTGTGTTTAATTGTGTGTCTGTCTGCCTGTCTGTATGTCTGTCTATCTGCTGATGTAGCTCCTGCTGCAAGTTCTACTTGTGTTTCTCCCTCTGATAGTCTTCTACAGTATCAGCTGCCTCAAGTCCAGAGCAGACTTCCTCCAGAAGGCTATTATAATCACATCTAGATATGTCACAATAAGTCCTTTCTATAAGAACTCTGTAGCCCTGCTATTACAGCACTAGAGCACAGCAGGTTGAAACAGAGACCTACAAATTACAGTACTTGTGTAATTACAATACTTATTACACTCTACTTACAAAATATCAACTCAGTAATAAGACCATGGTAAAGTAATGTGTTACCCATATTTTATCTGACTGTTTTTGCCAAGCTTTCCGCCAACGGAGCCCTCGGTGGGGGTGTGGAGGTGCGGTCCTGCATGGTGTCTCCCCTATCAGACCCCCGTGTGTCCCCTGGCTGGTCAGTCATTAGAGACGGCTGCTCCGCTGACTCCTCACTGACACTCAGCAACATGACACATGGCCAAGAGGACGAGGAGGAAGAGGATGAGGAATATTATGAAGAGGAAGAGGAGGTACCTAGTGTCCTGTCATTCAGGCATCCAGGAAGGGCTTGGAGGAACAAAGCAGGATTGAGAAATAGAGAACACGGTGGGAAGAGGGGACGAGGAGGACGAGCCAAAAGGAAGGAGAGCGATGGAGGAATGGGAGGAGAGGAGGACCAGATACACAGACTGAGGTTCAGTTTTGTCCTTCGGCCCATCTACAACAACTCTGTCCAGTTCCTGCACTGTTGCATCCGTCTCTGTGGCCCTGAGTCAGTGACCCAGGGGCCTCCAACGGCCATAATACAGAGTGGCTGTCCAAATCCCTGGGGCCTCCGTATCCCTGCCCTCGTATCCAAACTACCCAGCCAACAGGTACAGTACATGTTCTAGATTCATAATGACTAGTAGTATTAATGACTAAAAGTAATGACTTGGGTGGCTGCCCATGTTGCCTATACCTAAATCTGCCACTGCTTATCCTCCTCTCTCTTCTCTCTGTCAGTGTGAGTACAGAAACTTCTCCAGACCCATGCTGGTCTATCAGCCTGTTGGTGTGGCCAGACAGCAGGCGCCACCTGCTGGTGAGTAATAGATGGTCATTGATGGTGTTGTCCACCTCATGACATGAGCCTGAAGTAATTCACTTTCACTCTGTGTAAAAGGGTGTTTCTCTCTTCTTATCCAACTCTCTCTTTCTCTCTCTAGGTCAGAGAGGTCAAATGCCCAGTGTGTCTCAGCTGCCCAAGCCTATCCCAGCCCACAGCAGTAAGTAACTGTAACTTTAACCCTAGCCTCAACGCTAACCCTAGCTTCATGTCCACACCCTGGTTCAACCCTAACCCTCAACCCTAACCCTAGCTTCATGTCCACACCCTGGTTCAACCCTAACCCTAGCCTCAACACTAACCCTAGTGGTTCAACCCTAACCCTAGCCTCAACGCTAACCCTAGTGGTTCAACCCTAACCCTAGCACCAACACTAACCCTAGTGGTTCAACACTAGCCTCAACGCTAACCCTAGCGGTTCATTCCTAACCCTAGCCTCAACGCTAACCCTAGCCTCAACACTAACCCTAGCGGTTCAACCCTAACGCTAGCCTCACCGCTAACCCTAGCAGTTCAACCCTAACCCTAGCCTCAACGCTAACCCTAGCAGTTCAACCCTAACCCTAGCCTCATCCCTAACCATTGTTTCATGTCCACACCCTGGTTCAACCCTAACCCTAGGCTCAACACTAACCCTAGTGGTTCAACCCTAACCCTAGCCTCAACGCTAACCCTAGTGGTTCAACCCTAACCCTAGCACCAACGCTAACCCTAGCGGTTCATTCCTAACCCTAGCCTCAATGCTAACCCTAGCAGTTCGACCCTAACCCTAGCCTCAACATTAACCCTAGCGGTTCAACCCTAACGCTAGCCTCAACGCTAACCCTAGCAGTTCAACCCTAACCCTAGCAGTTTAACCCTAGCCTCAACGCTAACCCTAGCAGTTCAACCCTAACCCTAGCCTCATCCCTAACCCTTGTTTCATGTCCACACCCTGGTTCAACCCTAACCCTAGCCTCAACGCTAACCCTAGCAGTTTAACCCTAGCCTCAACCCTAACCCTAGCAGTTTAACCCTAGCCTCAACGCTAACCCTAGCAGTTCAACCCTAACCCTAGCCTCATCCCTAACCCTTGTTTCATGTCCACACCCTGGTTCAACCCTAACCCTAGCGGTTCAACCCTAACCCTAGCTATAACCATAATATCAACTCCCGGATGTTCCTACATGTGTTAGTTATCACAACAGTGATAGTAACTTGGATTTGGCTTAACTACTACTTTTCCCTCCCATGTTTTTGTCACCCAGGCTCTGGGGTAGACACAGGCTCAGTTTTGGGGATTGTGTTTGTTGCTTTCCTTCTGGGCATCAGCCTGATGGGGGCGCTATGGTGCATCTACTCTCACACAGGTAACCACACGGGACAGTTCGTAAAGTCTATCCTGGACCAAAGGCCAAAATACTGAGCTATACCACCATATTCACAAATAAACAGAGACGATTCTATACCTGCTGCTACTTTATTTCTAGTTATATGTACATATCTACCTCGATTACCTCGTACCCCTGCACATCGACTCAGTTCCCCTTATATATAGCCAAGTTATCGTTACTCATTCTATTATTTTTCTATTTTCCTTTCTCTCTGTGTTGTTGGGAAGGGCTGTTAGTCTACACTGTTAGTGTGGACTGTTAGTCTACACCTGATGTTTTTTCGAAGGATGTGACGAATAACATTTGATTTGATTTGACCTAGTGTAAGAGAAGATACTATTATAACGTTCTTATGATTTTTGAGAGAAATACTGGGTTTATTCACCATGTATAAATGTTAATGACACACTTGACATGTGATTGGTTGCAGGGGCTCCTCCACCAACCAGAAGAGGGGGCCTGATCGAGAATACTAACCCTGCCTTAGACTCTTCCAACAGCTCTGTGTAGAGTTGAGATGGAACGTGACCAACACACACAGCAGCTGGGGGACCACAAAGTAAAGAGAATGTCAAATTTAGACTAGTATTCTATAGACTTATCATGGTGGCACTAGCGCCCTTTGTGAATTAGTCAAGCACCTGCAGATTGCAATAGTGATATCTCATATCATGTGTAAGAAATACAATATTATCATTCTCTATCTCATTTTCAGTGTTTCCTCTGGTAAATCTGAGACCGAGGGTAAAGTGGGGCAGAAGATGAAACACCTGGTGTGTGTCTGTGAGTGTGTCAGACCTGGGTTCAAATACATGCATATTTAAGTATTTGTTATTTAAATGCTTATTTTCTGTGTATTTTTGTATTTTCAAATAATGCAGTATTTTTATATTTGTATTTGAAAATACACTTGTCTCTGTAGTTGAGAATTTCCAAATTCATTCCAATATTTAAGTACTGAAAATATCCAGATACTTACTTTGAAATGTCTTTGAAAGTAATTGAAATACCCTAAATAGTTTTTGAACCCAGGTCTTGTGTGTGTGTGTGTGTGTGTGTGTGTGTGTGTGTGTGTGTGTGTGTGTAACCACATATACACTTTTGTGTGTGTGTAACCACATATACACTGAGTATACAAAACATTGAGAACACCTGCTCTCTGCATGACATAGACTAACCAGGTGAATCCAGGTGAAAGATATGATCCCTTATTGATGTCACTTGTTAAATCCACTTCAATCAGTGAAGATGAAGGGGAGGAGACAGGTTAAATAATACTTTTTTCCCCCCTTGACACAATTGAGACATGGATTGTGTCTGTGTACCATTCAGAGTGTGAATGGGCAAAACTAAAGATTTAAGTGCCTTTGAACGGGATATGGTAGTAGGTGCCAGGCGCACTGGTTTGTGTCAGGAATTGCAACGCTGCTGAGTTTTTCACCCTCAGCAGTTTCCTGTGTGTATCAAGAATGGTCCACTACCTAAAGGACACACCTGTAGGAAGCATTGGAGTCAACATGGGCCAGCATCCCTGTGGAATGCTTTCGATACCTTGTAGAGTCCATGCCCCAACTAATTGAGGCTGTTCTGAGGGCAAGGGTGGGGGTGGGGTGCAACTCAATATTAGGAAGGTGTCCATAATGTTTTGTATACTTGGTGTACACTTCTTGAAGCAATGAGATGTGTAAAGGTCTGAAAGACTGAGACTACATGTATGTCTACAGGTACATGGCCTTAGCAACTCCTCAAAGTGTTGGACGAAATACTAGTCAGTGCATTTGATCCATTATACTGTATCTACAATGTCATAACCAGGGCTCATAGAATGGAATGGTGTGACTACTGGCTATAGGATGAGCATGAATCTGAACCTAGCCTAGCCTAATGCTACAACAGAAACAAGCACTACAGAGTTTAAAGAGGAACACATGAAGTCAAATATGTCATGAGTAGAATATGTGTGAGGGGAATTGCCATTATCCAGATCCTTATTGTATATATCTATGTTGTAACTGTGACCCTTTGTTTGATATTATCTGTGCTGTTGCTATTTAAATTAAATATCTGTGGCTGAGTTTGTGTTTTATCTAAAAAATAAAGTGCGGGTGAGAACAATGAATGACGCCCCAGAAATTCTAAACTTAAACAGAGTATTTCATTTTTTGTATCTAAATCCCTTTTAATATATGCTGACCAGGCTGTGACACTGAGAATATACAGTCACGTTGTCTCGCCATACTTGTGTAGCATCATTTCAACATAATCATTGTCTCTCTCTGCTCGTACTGCAGTCAAAGACATTATTTCTCACATGTTCCACATGGCCTGATTGTATATTATTATGCCCTTGGGTGGGCTGCCACAGTGAAGTGAAAATGGCAGCTTCATTCATACACCAACAATGGGAGCCACAATTGCAACGGCTCTGAGGAAAATGGCCAATTACAGTGGGAAATAGGGCTTGCTTTGTCACTCTTCAAACCACCTATTTTGAATAAGGTGTCTTTTTAGACATACAGCATAGTAGAGACCAGAGCCTAAAGGGCTGGATTCAGTCCGTTGCGTTAAGGCGTGACTGACATTTAAAGGCAATGTTTCCGTGTTGGCGGAGACAGCATTCGTGGTAAATGTTGCATATGTTGGCTCAATCGAAAATGACCTTTACATTTCAACCGGCTACAACGCTGAGCTTCTGCGCTATGGATGGAATCCAGCTCGCACACTATATATGACATTGTTAGAGATGTTAAAGTGATCAGGTCCCCTCAAGGCACTATCCAAACGGTCAACCTGAAAAGCTGTGAGCGAAAGCAAATGCACAAAAACAAATGCACAAATATCTTGAACACAAGTAATGTGCTTGGCCTCCTTCACTGATCAAAGTACCATATAAAAACAGAACTGCAAATACCGGTCAACAATCTCTATACAAAGCACTCATTCTTGTGCTACATAGAGTACTTGTGTAATACAGATCTCCATTATACCCGTGGCCTCAGCTCTGTGTGTACACGCTGCTATGGACACATTGTGTCTCCTGGTGGCGCTGTAGGTCCAGTCTGCGCTGGAAGCTGCTTTGGCAGTGCGTGCAGCTGAAGGGCCAGTAGCTGCTGTGTTTACGGCTGTGGGTGATGAGGTTGGAGCTCTGGCTGAAGGCCTTGCCACACACCTGGCACACATGGGGCTTCTCACCTGAGACAGGCAGGGACAGACAGCAGGACATGACATGGAATTCAAGAAGAGAGACACTCTGTGACAGCAGCCAGTGTGTAGGGCAGATTCCTAACTTCAGATGTAAGCGACCTTTGCACAATGTGTATGTCAGTTGTACACACACCAGCTGACCTATGTTCAACACACACTATGCTCATTTGTGTATGTGTCCTTACAGTGTACCTCCCCGCACATCAAATCAAATACATTTGTATTGGTCACATACACATGGTAATCAGATATTAATGCGAGTGTAGCGAAATGCTTGTGCTTCTAGTTCCAACAGTGCAGTAATATCTAACAAGTAATCTAACAATTCCCCAACAACTACCTAATGCACCCAAATCTAAAGGGATGGAATAAGAATATGTACATATAAATATATGGATGAGCGATGGCCGAGCGGCATAGGCAAGATACAATAGATGGTATAAGATCAAGTATATACATATACCTGTGTGTATGAAGGTGTGTTTCTTCATGTCTGACTTCTGGTGGAACCTCTTGCCACAGTACTGGCAGGGGTAGGGCCTGGTGTCAGAGTGGATGAGCAGGTGGGTGGACAGGGTGGAGGAGCGCTTGAATACCTTCCCACATTCCTTACAGCTATGGCTACGCTCCTGGAACACACACATTCACAGAGATGTGGTTAGGATTTTGCCATGAGTATTTTTATATAGTTTGTGTTGGGAAGTGGAGAGACCTCCACCAATGTACTTCTGCCAGATATACCTTTGGTCTTCCGTACATGCCCAGAGCTTGTTTGAACTCGTAGGGGTGCTCTGGGGCTTTGGCTGATGTGGCCAATGGAACTGCATACACGCATGTGCGTGACCTGAGTAAATGACTCTTCAGTACAGCTCCTGAGGACAAGACCTGAGAAAAGAGAAAGCTAAGAGTAACAGCAGATGTAGATCATACTCCCAGAGATGTCAAACATATTCAACACAATTACCCATCACAGCCTCAATTCTCACACCAAACAAATCTGCTCTTATGTCATTTTCTGACATGTCACAGAGCCCTGTCGAGTACAATTTCCACCACTCTACTGTCACTCTTGTCTCAGGTCATAAACACCAAACAGTATCTCATTTATTCTATTTTAGTCATGCCTGAAGGGGTTTGCATGGTTTGGAACCACACACTTTTGGTTGATACACCCTATAAGGGTAGATGTGCTGTTCTGATTATATTGTAATTCCTGACCCTTGCTGGTTCTTCTTACCTTTTCACAGAGGGGGCATGGGCTGGTGGAGTTGAGGTCCATATGTGGCCTGTGGCTCAGTAAGACATGGACCAATTTCTCCAGCTCCCTCTCTCTGTCAGGGCCCCGGGGCCAGTGTAGGGACCAGGGCAGGGCAGACTCGGAAGGCTCCACACCATCGTACCCTCCGGTTTCTGTGGAGTAAGTGGCATACTAGTAGATTGAGTTTGAAATTAAAAAAACTATTTTTGATTTGATAAAGGTAGTTATGACAATCAAATTGAAGCAATGTGAAGTGTTTAACGCGATGGAATACAAATATAACAAATATCTACATCTACTTATTTATTATTTACAATAAATAGAGTGTAGAGCCATAAAGTCAGGATCCGTCGGATACCTGCAGACCAGCTGGTCCAGAGGTCAGCTGGCGAGGTGCTGTGTGGTCTGGTTGCCATGGCGTCCCAGCTAGGGCAGGGGTATTCCAGGGTGTCCTTGACCTCTGACCCTGAGCACAGGTTGCCCTGGTCCTCCTGGAAGGGGCTCCGATGTGGGGACCTTACTTCCCACCACGCCCTGTTCTGCCTGTCGTGATAATTTGTATGAGGTTGTGGCTGGTCAGGGTTTGTGTGTCTCGTGCCTTTAGAGAAGCAAGGGGGGTGAGACCCTGGTCTCTTACCCTTGACCAGGAATGAGCGAGGCATGACAGAGCTGAGGCAAGGGGGTGGCAAGAGTGAGAGAGATAAATACCTACAGAACAGACAAGAGACGAGGAGTCATTCGAAATTCACTTAATGACAGATTCTTTGACAAAGTGTTCCTCTGTAGTAAAGAACAACAACGAACTGATATTATTTATAGATTTTTCATTTCATTTTTCTACAAATACCAATGCCCTAAAGACATACATTGCGTATACCAAACAATAAGAGCACCTTCCTAATATTGAGTTGCACTCAATTCGTCGGGGCATGGACTCTATAAGGTGTGGAAAGCGTTCCACAGTTTTGCTGGCCCATGTTGACTCCAATGCTTACCACAGTTGTGTCCATTATGTATTGGACCATTATGGATACACACAGGAAACTGTTGAGTGTGAAAAACCCAGTAGCCTTGCAGTACTTTACACAACCGGTGCACCGGTCCTTCTACCAGACCCTGTTCAAAGGCATTTAAATGTTTTGTCTTGTCCATTCACCCTCTGAACGGCACATATAAACAATCCATGTCTCAATTATCTCATGGCTTCTTTAACCTGTCTCCTCCCCTTCATCTACACTGATTGAAGTGACATTGTTAAGGGATCATAGCTTTCACCTGGATTTACCTGGTCACTCTACTGTATGTCATGAAAAAAGAACATGTTCCTAATGTTTTGTACACTCAGTATATTTATCCACAGAATCATTCACCTCACTTACTGAATTTCTGGAGAATGTGAAATGTGTTGGGTTCGTAATGATATTTTTCTGCAATTAAGTAAGGGACATAAAATAGTTTTGATATATAAATATGTGTTTCTACTGTAAGAGATTGCGAAATTAGAGATAATAAATGTTTTGATAACATTAACTTTCATTAATGAATTTTCCACGTAATGTAACGTAGTCATTCATCCAATTTTGGAAAAATGTATTATCACTAAAAATTGCTCTGTGAAAATGTACAATTACAGATTGGCACACATTTACACACATCACACTTATAGTAAGCTGTAATGTCACTCATGTTGCTCTGCGTTAGTATTCCTTATCTTCGTATGTCAATGTGAAACACACACACCTGTTGATAAATAATCAGTTAAAATGCCAAAGCCTGTGGTTTGGGTAAGAAATGCATCATGGCCACCTGCACACTGTTTAAAAAACACATTTCAAAAGCAGGTCTATCTCTGAGGACTACCCTACTCCGTCAAGCAATTCAAACTGAAATCTCACGATCTGTTGTGAAAAATACATTTTGAGCTTTTACTAAATAGATCTACGTCTCTATAAGTTTTTAAACGTTTCTAAATATGACATATGTAACCAAATCATTCATAAAATAGAATACAATCCTACCATATAATACAATCAAATTACAAATGCAACATATTTCCTTTGCAATTCTCCCAATGATATTCACAATTCTACACATTATCAGAATAGATTTTTTTTACCATTGATCACATATTAATAAACGACACAGACTTTTGTAAAAACAATAACCTATTTTGGTCAGTTTTCAGTCAAGCTCAAGCCTAAAAATATCTAATATGTTTTGTTGCTCGTCAGTTAAATGTATTAAAATGATTCATATCTGTACTGAATTAATCCTCAAATTCAATAAATATTATGCAAAACATTAAACGCCAATCTCATAGTATAAAGTTGAAATCTGGAGAGAGGCTGAATTCTTTAACTTACCACTTGTATGCACAGTTGAATCTGGAGTGGTTGCTATCTCTTTGGTGTCGGTAACATCCCCTTTTCTTTACCCCCTCACCCATTAACTGATGACATGACAGAAAACAATTGATTTGGTTTGATTTTGAAGCAGTTGCTGAACAATGGATTGTGGGAAATCTCAACAACAAAAAAACACCAGCCAACCTTTACAGTGCATTCAAAGTCTATACCTCTCAGCGTACAATTCAAAGCATTTACCTAAAGGCTAGAAATTAAAAATGTTAATCTATTAAACTCATACTGTAACATTAATTTGACTCTTACACACATAATTACAGTATGTGACAATGATGCATAATATTGGTTATTTTTCAAGATTTATTCTAATCTACACCAGAGATTTTCTAATTAGAAATAGTCATCAGCTAGATAAACTGTTTTTCTTTGTTTTATTTTTTTGTTGTTGAATAAAACAAATCTGATATTCCCCGTTGTTAACCAACTTCTGTAATGGAAACCTGTGCTCGGTGTTCAGCTTGTTGTTCGCATCCTGCCTGTTGTCTTACCTCTAGAGAGGACTGATCCGCACACTAGAAAGGACCAAGCACACATCCAAACCTGTCCATCTGGGTCTGAAAGTCAATGTTCTATGCTACTGAGTCACAGGTAACTTGGAGATACTGGTAGCGTCAGTCATACTGAGGGTAGGAAATGTGTACATTAAGGTCACTTGATTGTGTTTAAATATCAAAGTCTCACGTAAAAACAGGGACCTTACTTTAACCATGTAATCTTGCTATGGGAGGTTATTGACACACACATCACTGGTGTCTATGCAGTGTGGAATGTGTATAAAACACAACCCACACAACTCTCTTCCTGTGGCTGAGGTCATTTAAGTGATCTCCACCACAGAAATAGAAACACTCTCCCACACTAGAACAACGATGAAAAGAGCTGCTAGAAGATGACAGGATTTTGCTAAACAAGTGAAGTAAAGAAGTAAGATTGCAAAGATAACTGTATTATAGTTGATGTCCATTGAATTACAGTGAAAACTACATTGGAGATCACTGTATGACTCAGCACACGACATCTTAGATTGAAACAGGTCAGAGGCCCTCAGAACAGCCTCAATTCATCTGGGCATGGACTCTACAAGGTGTCGAAAGCGTTTCACAGGGATGCTGGCCCATGTTGACTCTCATGTGGACCATTCTTGATACACATGGGAAACTGCTTCAAAAACCCAGCAGCATTGCACTTCGTGACGGAAACCGGTGTGCCTGGCACCTACTACCATACCCCATTCAAAGGCACTTAAATATTTAGTCTTGCCCATTCACTCTCTGAATTTCACACATACACAATCCATGTCTCACTTGTCTCTAGACTTAAAAATCCTACTTTAACTTGTCTCCTCTCCTTCATCTACACTGATTTGAAGTGGATTTAACAAGTGACATCAATAAGGGATCATAGCTTTCATCTGGATTCACCTGGTCAGTCTATGTCATGGAAAGAGCAGGTGTTCTTAATGTTTTGTACACTCATTGTATTGTATCTTGTGAGCAGCAGACAGTGGAGTTGAGTGTGCCACTGCCTTGATGTTCTGGAGTGGAGCTTGGCAGAGCGCTGTGGTTACTGTGGCGGGGGACTGGCAGCCTTCTCCCCAGGGTTTCAGGGAGTGCAGGCGAGGGGGGGGCAGGTTGTTGAGATGGGGTGGTAGGCTCGGTGGGTTTGTGTCTCGTCTCTGATGGGGGGGTTCGGGGGCTTCTCTTCCTACATCCGTCCCTCTGCTCCCCTGCTGCTGCTCCTGTCTTTCTAGGAACCTGAATCTTGGGGTCTGGGGTGGAGGGGTTTAGGGAGGGGGTTATGGCTGGTTGGCATTTAGTGTACTTTTCCTTTCTTTGTTTTTGTCTCACCTGTTCTGTTTTCTACTGTGATATGTTCCCTTGCGTTCAAGTATGCTCCTGGCTCTGAGCTCCAATGAAGCAGTCTGTATAAGGCTTTGGTTATGAAACCAGCATCACAAGCACGAATGGAGCGACAGGTGAGGATGCAAACACAAGACTCTCTCTGGTCAGAGAGCGACCTGGGGTTGGACTCAACTTGTGAATACACGATGTTAGGATGTGGTCTAGGTGCTGTGGTCCCCCTTGTTTATCACAACTGAGCAAATTTTCCATCATGGCTCCCAATCTTGTTGGAAGGACAGGTGCCGAGTAGAGAGTATGTGGCTGAAAACTTACTGCTCGACTCCCAGTGAGTTATATCTGCTCCTGCCACGCCCTCTACTGCTCATCCTGTGTCTCCTTGATCTGCCGCCACTCCCCCAATGCTCTCTCTCTCTCTCTCTCTCTCTCTCTCTTTCTCTCTCTCTCTCTATGTGTGTGATTGTGTGGGCGGAGACAGGTGTGCTGGAGTCAGAGCAGATCCCGACCAGCTGCAACCTGTTCCATAATCAAGACCTCTACAAATACTCAGCCCTGCCACTTCTATGCTGCCAGATTGTAATCTCTGCTCAGTCAGTCTACGGTTCTAGCCGTTTGTTCCTGTTGTGCCCGTTTTTCCTTGCCTGACACGGTTTTCCTCTCTGCTACAGTTCTACCCGCTCTGACTCTGGTCCCTGTCTTCAGTCCCACGTCAATTCTGCTACTCTGTCCTGGATGTCCCACTCTACTGCTCCCTTGGATTCCCATCCGGACCTGCTTACCCTGTCTTAACCCTCTCGCTCCAGCCTCAGCCTCCGCACCTAGTTTCCTGCGACCTGCCCGAACTTCCCCTGGCCTGCACTCCCTCTTCCCCCTGTGTTTCAATAAATACCTTGGTTACCAGTGAGTTCAGCCACAAGTCCAGAGAGTGCACGAATGAAAGCAAGTGAACACTTTGCAATGGTGATGGGCACACCTACTTCAACTGTCCACAAGCCTACAGCAACAGAGTGGTGTAGAAAGAATGGTGGAAGGGGAGCAGAACCTGAAGCTCAACAACTAACTCAGCCAGCAGACAAGCCCGATGATCCCTCCCTCTCCTAACAAGCTGAGCAGCAGAGCGGTGAGGAGGAGGAGGACAAGGGAGCAGAGAGAGGTGAGGAAGAAGGGGACAAGTTAACAGAGAGGGGTGAAGAGGAGAGAAAACATGAACCCGAGTGCAACAGCCAATCTTGCAGTCAGTCTGACAGCACACCAGAGAACAAGAGTGACGAAGAGAACGATGACAGCTTTGAGTACGCCAAGGAAGAGCCATCTCAAGACTCCCCTCCCTGATGACACAGGTCCTGCAACAGTCAGGTCCACTCAAATGGAAGCTCAGGATGACGACCCACCAAACCATACCAGTACTCTGGCCACCTCCCACCTCCCTCCCTGGTGGCTACCCACCTCTAATTAAAAAAAACTGCTCTAAATGAGTACCATTAAATAGACGGCATACAAGCAAAACTTTATCAAAAATTACAGGACTTTTTATTATCAGTATTTATTATGATTATCTCTAATGACCAACAAACTGAAGTATTTTTTAAAGGTGTATTTAATGTGTATTTAAAAATATTGTCAACTCATGAATTGTATTAATTATTGATTGAAAATAGATACTTAATTAAGATTGTATTAAAACTTAACAAGCAAAAAGATAATGACGCAAAACAATTTGTCTGTATCTAATAAACAAGAGTGGGGCCAGAGAAGAGAGTGCTGGGCCCAGCCGAATGTCACTGACTATTGTGGTTTTAACACATCAACCAGAGATGGCCTTAAGCTCTCCCAGAGATACAAACACATGAATACATACACACACATACCACATGTTATTGTGCATCTGCAAGAAGGCAAAGTCCAATGCAAACAGGCAAAGTCACATACACATGTGCATGCCGACAGTGCACACACTCACAAACATAAACAGTCCCACACAGCATATAGTCTACACCATTCAGGACACACCCTTGAAGACATACAAACAGTAAAACAGTAAAGACATCCAAATTCTGTAAACAAAATCGTCCGATACAGAATAGAGGAGAAACAATAGGCGTTTTCTCACTTGCACATTTTCCCAGCATGGGGCAACCACAGGAGGAAATGATCTAATGAAAAAAGCGCTCATCGCTGATAGCAACAAGGAGTCCAAATGTGCCTCACTAATCACACATTACCACACATTAATCAATAAAACATATCCAACAAATGAACATGCGGAGAGAGATGGAGATGGCGGGAGAGAGATGTAGATGGTCAGAGGGTTGCCGTCAGCAGTAGGCCATGGTTACAGCTGGCTGTGTGTATCTCTGTATACGTGGTTGGTTGGTGGCTGTGGTTTCAGTCAGGGGGCTGGGTGTACTTTCTCATGGCCCACATCTTCTTTTTCTCTGTCACAAACTGGACTCGCTCCCCCACCCACCCATCTCACACATTCATTTCCCCTCTTTCTCTCTCTCTCACATTGCATAGAAAAGGGTGAGAAGGTGAGTGAGAGGACAGGAGCTTGTGACTGCTCTAGATTTGGAGAACGACAAAAAAACGACCCCTGGTATAATAATAGATTACATTTGTTGAAGAGGTCTCCTGGCCACGCCCACTACCAGACATCTCTTGACACATCTATGTGTCGTGGCTGCTCTGTAGCTCTGCCTTCCTGTTATATTCTCTCTCTCTAAATCTTTCTTCATGGCATTTCACTCTGTTTCTAGTCTTGTGTATATTGCCTAGAAGCCTATCACGTGATGCTACTCTCTCGCTTACTATGAAAGGATAGTGGGAGGTCAGGGGGTGTGAGAACTCTGAAACTCTATGGTACCCAAGGCAGTCATACCTCCCTGTACACTACATTACAGTATAATAACCTAACACCACCACCACATGGAAATGTCATGTATCCTAATTTATTTAGCATTTATCATCTGTCATACTGTAGATGAGTGACTGCTCTGTGTGGTCTCATCTTAACACTTCCCCCTCATTCACAGCTAAGATATCAGTCATAGTGTTAAAAATCACTTATGTCACTGTCACGAATCTCGCTAATCTTGATCCAGCAAAAGTGTTATGAGATGATAAAAAGGCACTTATATTTTGGGCCTTGATGGTAGTAAAATGATGTACAGTGCCTTCAGAAAGTGTTCACACCCCTTGACTTGTTCAACCTTTTGTTGTGTGACAGCCTGCATATAAAATGGATTACATTGGTATTTTGTGTCACTGATTTACACACAATACCCCATAATGTCAAAGCGGAATTATGTTTTTACACATTAATTAAAAATTAAAAGCTTAGTCTTGAGTCAATAAGTATTCAACCCCTTTGTTATGGCAAGCCTTCATATTTTCAGGAATAATAAGTTGCATAGACTCAGTCTGTGTGCAATAATAGTGTTTTTTTTGTTGAATTTTACCCCGTTTTTCTCCCCAATTTCGTGGTATCAATTGTTTTAGTAGCTACTATCTTGTCTCATCACTACAACTCCCGTACGGGCACAGGAGAGACGAAGGTTGAAAGTCATGCTTCCTCCGATACACAACCCAACCAAGCGCGCATCCAACCTGGAAGCCAGCCGCACCAATGTGTCGGGGGAAACACAGTGCACCTGGCAACCTTGGTTAGCGCGCACTGCGCCCGACCTGCCACAGGAGTCGCCGCGATGAGACTAGGCCAATTGTGCTGATGAGACTAGGCCAATTGTGCGTCGCCCCACGGACCTCCCGGTCGCGGCCGGTTACGAAAGATGTGTAACCCAGAGTCTCTGGTGACACAGCTGGCGCTGCAGTACAGCGCCCTTAACCACTGCGCCACCCGGGAGGCCCTCAATAATAGTGTTTAACATATTTTTTTATGACTACCCCATCTCTGTACCCCACACATACAATTTATCTGTAAGGTCCCTCAGTCGAGCACAGAATTTCAAGGACAGATTCAACCACAAAGACCAGGGAGGTTTTCCAATGGCTTGCAAAGAAGGGCACCTATTGGTAGATGGATAAAAAAAAGCAGACACTGAATATCCCTTTGAGCATGGTGAAGATATTAATTATACTTTGGATGGTGTATCAATATAGCCAGTCACTATAAAGATACAGGCTTCCTTCCCAACTCAGTTGCCGGAGAGGAAGGAAACCGCTCAGGGATTTCACTATGAGGCCAATGGTGACAGTTAAAACAGTTAAAGAGCTTAATGGCTGTGATAGGAGAAAATTGAGAATGGATCAATAACCTTGTAGTTACTCCACAATACTAACCTAAATGACAGAGTGAATATACTACACAATACTAACCAATACTAACCTAAATTACAGAGTGAATATATTCCAAATATTCCAATACATGCACCCTGTTTGCAACAAGGCACTAAAGTAATACTGCAAAAAATGTGGCAAAAACATTTACGTTTTGTCTAAATACAAATTCCTATGTTTGGGGCAACTACAACACAACACATTACTGAGTACCACTCTCCATAGTTTCAAGCATGGTGGTGGCTGCATCATGTTATGAGAATGCTTGTCATCGGCAAGGACTATTTTTTAGATAAAAAGAAACGCAATAGAGCTAAGTACAGGCAAAATCCTAGAGGAAAACTTGGTTTCGTCAAAATTCCAACAGACACAGGGAGACAAATTCACCTTTCAGCAGGACAATAACCTAAAACACAAGGCCAAATGTACACCGGAGTTGCTTACCAAGACAACATTGAATGTTCCTGAGTGACTTAGTTACAGTTTTGACTTAAATCAACTTGAAAATCTATGGCAAGACTTGAAAATGGCTGTCTAGGCCTCCCGGGTGGCGCAGTGGTTAAGGGCGCTGTACTGCAGCGCCAACTGTGCCATCAGAGTCCTGGGTTTGCGCCCAGGCTCTGTCGTAACCGGCCGCGACCGGGAGGTCCGTGGGGCGACGCACAATTGGCCTAGCGACTCCTGTGGCGGGCTGGGCGCAGTGTACGCTAGCCAAGGTGGCCAAGTGCACGGTGTTTCCTCCGGCGCATTGGTGCGGCTGGCTTCCGGGTTGGATGTGCGCTGTGTTAAAGAAGCAGCAGCTTGGTTGGTTGTGTATCGGAGGACGCATGACTTTCAACCTTCGTCTCTCCCGAGCCCGTACGGGAGTTGTAGCGATGAGACAAGATAGTAGCTACTACAACAATTGGATACTACGAAATTGGGGAGAAAAACGGGGTAAAATTCAAAAAAAAAAAAAAAATGGCTGTCTAACTATGATCAACACGGAACTTGACAGAGCTTGAAGTATTTAAAATAGAATAATAGGCAAATATTGTACAATCCAGGTGTACATAACTCTTACACTGTCACTCCCTGACCTTAGTTATCTTTGTTTTCTTGATTATTTTGGTTAGGTCAGGGTGTGACGAGGGTGGTTGGTTGTGTTTTTGTCTTGTCTAGCGTTTTTAACTTGTCTAGGGTTTTTGTATATCTATGGGGTTTTAGTATGTCTAGGTATATGTAGGTCTATGGTGGCCTGAATTGGTTCCCAATCAGAGACAGCTGTTTATCGTTGTCTCTGATTGGGGATCCTATTTAGGTTGCCATTTTAGTTTTGTGGGTTATTGTCTATGTGTAGTTGCATGTCAGCCCTCGCGGTTATAGCGTCATGGTCGTTTTGTTTAAGTGTTCTTCGTTTATTAAAGAAGAATGTATTCATCTCACGCTGCGCCATGGTCTCATCGGTATGACGATCGTGATATAGACTTACCCAGAAATACTCACAGCTGTAACTGCGGCAAAGGTTATTCTAACATCTCAGGGGGTTGAATACTTATCTAATATATTTTGTTTATTGTTTTCCATAATTTGCTTTGAAAAAGTTGTAATTTTTCTTCCAATTTAAAATTAGACGTTAGACGCCCACTTTGTAACACAACAAAATGTAAAAGAATAAAAGCACTGTATCCCTGTATACCCCGCATTGATGTTGAATGTGATATGTATGAATTGTAATATATTTCCTTCTAAGATAAAACAAACTCTGATGGAGGGAGAAGTCCATTTACTGACACTCATAGTCAAGTACGCTCAAGCACTCACACACACACACACATCCAAACACACAGGGTGGACGCGTGAAGCCTCTGTCACACACATCACACCCAAAACACCAGTATCTCTGCCTCACACACATGAATAAGCAAACACAAACAAATAGCCAACACACCAAATAGAGTATTTTGTATTCAACTGACTTTGCAGGTTTGTATAGAGATACAATATCAACAGAAATATCCAGAATAGCAATAGTGCATTCAACTACTGTGCCCAATGTGTAAGGATATGCAGGTAACTGCCAAAATAAAGGAAACACTTGAGTAAATGAGGGATACAAACTATAGCCTTCTGAGACCCAGCAATTCATGTTGTCCTCTAGTGGACATCAGTTCTTGGTCCTTATCTCTGAGGCCATACAAGCCACCCTAATAAGTCCTGTTGTCACTTTGAGAGGACATTCTGGGCGTATAAATTATATCACGTGTGGGGGTGTGACCTTGACAACTTTATCTTACTGGTTCTTTAAAAAAAAAGGCTTTAGTCAAAATTAGCACATTTTATGGAATTCAGATTTTTGTGAGTTTGATATTAAAATTGTTTCTAGTAAGTGAATATCTCAGGAATAGTTAAGTGAGTTGTCAGGACTGTAATACTTTTGCACATTAAATAAGAGCTTATCAAGAAATGTCCTCTGTAGTGGACACCTGGATGGCGCAACTATGTTTTTTATGTAACGATCGCTGTTGGAAGGATTGGACCATGGTGCCGCGTGGAAGGCGTTCATGTTTATTAATGTGAACCAGCAACAAAACAATAAAGAGTAACAAAACAAACGTGCAGCTTTGTAGTGCAAAAAGGCTACAATACAAAAACAAGATCCCACACACAACAGGTGGAAAAAGGCTGCCTAAATATGATCCCCAATGAGAGTCAATGATAGACAGCTGCCTCTGATTGAGAACCATACCAGGCCAACCTAGAAACTAAACACTAGACTGCCCACCCTAGTCACACTCTGACCTAACCAAATAGAGAAATAAAAGGATCTCTAAGGTCAGGGCGTGACATTTTACCTACCCATTGACTGTAATGTTCCTATTTATGTCCTAATGACAACTACAGAAGACAATTTAGCATTTACAATAAAAGATAAATAACAATATATATATTTTTAAAAGTTCTTGGTAATTTTTTCCCCCACTCCAAACACTTATGTCTCAGGAGGATATTGAAAGCAGGTGCTTCCACACAGGTGTGGTTCCTGAGTTATTTAAGTGATTAACATCCCATCATGTATCATGTATAAAAAAAATGTTGCCCAGTTGCCCACTCGGACGGTCTAAGGCACTGCATCTCAGTGCTAGAGGCATCACTACAGACCCTGGTTTGATTCCAGGCTGTATCACAACCGGCCGTAATTGGGAGTTCCATAGGGCGGCGCACAATTGGCTCAGTGTCGTCCAGGTTAGGGTCTGGCCGAGGTAAGCTGTCATTGTAAACAAAAATTTGTTCTTAACTGACTTGCCTAGTTAAATAAAGGTTAAATTAAATGAAATATGTTTGGGCTACAATGGCTAGAAGAAGAGATTTCAGTGACTTTAAAAGAGGGGTCTCAAAGGAGCATGGGGCTTTAATAAAGTGTGTGTGTGTGTGTGTGTGTGTGTGTGTGTGTGTGTGTGTGTGTGTGTGTGTCACCAGATCTCAACCCAATTGAACACTTATGAAAGATTTTGGAGCAGCGCCTGAGACAGCATTTTATACCACCAACAAAACACCAAATGATTGAATTTCTCATGAAAGAATGTTGTTGCATCCCTCCAATAGAGTTCCAGACACTTGTAGCATCTATGCCAAGGATAATTAAAGCTGTTCTGGCAGCTCATGGTGGCCCAACGCCCTGTTAAGACACTTTATGTTGGTGTTTTACAATATCTTGGCAGTTATCTGCATATAAGGATAGAGGTGAATTAAACATGCATTTAGATGCACGTGCTTATCATATATGAGGCAGAATAATCTGCACAATCCTCTGTCTCTTACAGCTGCGATTCACACTCTCATGAGATTTTCTCTCTCGACTTGACACATCCCTTTCACATCCACTCTGGTTCCCATCACTGCAAGGTCGCACCCATCCAGTCCCAGCATTGGTTTTTCTAACTTCTCTAGGCCATCACAAATAGACATACACACTAAGAAACACACCGCTGTGTACAATAGCTACATCATATTGGCCATCTCCCTCCATGTAGTTACTGTAAGCCTTCTAAAACTCCCCCTGACGCAGATACCACACACACACACACACACCTGCAAAATGGAACAAATAGAGGTTCAATAACATGGCAAATCCAATAACACAATCCCATGCTATTACTGCACAGTAGCCTACCTATGTGTGATCACCAGGATAAGACAATGGACCAAGAAATACATTTCGTGACTCTTCAACATAGTTAGAAGCCTATGGTTGCCGTGCTTGACACTGGTAGTCTTTGCCTAATCATCAATGACCCCTGGTGGATATGGAGCATCAATGCATCTTATTGTGCATCTTATCATGTGTGTCAATACTATATATATATATGTGAGTTTGTACGCATTAAATCACCCCAGAATTGACCAAATATAGATTTTATTTAGATGTACATATTTGCTAGAGGCAAAATATACGCTCCAGTATGGAAAATAAGATATTATTGGGGTGGATGACACACACACTGGGGTTGGGTTGGATGACACACACACTGGGGTTGGGTTGGATGACACACACACTGGGGTTGGGTTGGATGACACACACACTGGGGTTGGGTTGGATGACACACACACTGGGGTTGGGTTGGATGACACACACACTGGGGTTGGGTTGGATGACACACACACTGGGGTTGGGTTGGATGACACACACACTGGGGTTGGGGTGGATGACACACACACTGGGGTTGGGGTGGATGACACACACACTGGGGTTGGGGTGGATGACACACACACTGGGGTTGGGGTGGATGACACACACACTGGGGTTGGGGTGGATGACACACACACTGGGGTTGGGGTGGATGACACACACACTGGGGTTGGGGTGGATGACACACACACTGGGGTTGGGGTGGATGACACACACACTGGGGTTGGGGTGGATGACACACACACTGGGGTTGGGGTGGACATCTGTCTCACGCAGAAGGCATCTTGCCGTGAACCCGGAAGCTATACACACATGTGTAGTCCTGATGACCCCAGTTGCTGATGATACGGAGCTCCACATAACGATACACACTGTTAGGGTTCTGAGAGAGAGAAGTCCACTGTTATAATCATTTTGACACTTTTATTATATCAGCCCGCCTGTTGCACAAACAATCACCCCAAAAGTTAAACTGCTTAAAGCCAAAAGGAAATTGAAATAATCTGTGTCAATGTCTGGAATCATGTTATCTGTATCTCTACCATGTGTATCCCCACAGGGCACAGGTGTCAAGTCAACGTCTATTCCACTTTGGTTCAACATAATTTTATTGAAATGACGTTTAAACAATGTTGATTCAACCAGTGTGTGCCCAGTGGGTCTCTACCATGTGTATCTCTAATATCTCTTTGTTAATGTCTGACTCACAGGCAGTTTAAATGTCTGGATTGGATCCCCAGCCTGGTTAAACATGAAAGTCCCGAGCAGTGTTCCCTCTTCACTGTCAGTAGTCATGCCCTACACAGAGAGAGAGAGAGTGAGAGAGAGAGACAGAGAGCAAGAGAGAGAGAGTTAATTAAAGGTACTCAGCATAACACTCCAAAAACATTCCTGTGTGGTTATGATCAAATATACAGGGGTCAGAGGTGACTCACGTAGACGGCAAAGTCCTTAGGAGCGCTGTCTATGTGTCCAGTGGGAGAGACGGCAGTGGAGATGTGCTCCATGGTAACGTGGGTGACGTGGACAGGGTGAGACAGAGCCACAGTCATGGAGCCCTGGGCCCCGCGGAACGGCCAACACTTACCAGGCTGCACCAGCTGGCCCTTTGAAAAGGAGAGAAAGGGAAGAGTAGGGGGAAGCAAGACAGCGGCGTGTCAGGCTGACAGTGATCTTTAAAGTGCATTCAATCATGGTCACATTACATTACAGTTTACAAAGGAAGGAGAGAGACAGACGGAGGGTGACAAAGTGTGAGTAGAGGAGTGAGGCAGGGGAGAGGAAGAGAGACAGACACACAGAGAGAGAGAGAGAGAGAGAGATACTTACCTGAATTACAGTCCGGGGGCTCTCTGATGGAGACCACAGGGGAATCCCCAGGAAACTCACTCGGGCCGAACTGGTCTTATATGTCTCAGAGCAACGACTGGTTACAATGCTGGCACCTACACACACACACACACAGACACAGTGAGCTCTGAGAATATTCAATAATATAGTCTATACCAGGGATCATGAACTAGATTCAGCCGTGGGCAGATTTTTTCGTGAGCGGATGATCGAGGGGCTGGAACATAAAATAATTCCAAACAGATATAATATTTGACAAAAACATGATCACTTCAAACCTTGCTTACATTTGTATACGATCACATGTCTCGCTATTATGCGTGGGAAAACTTGGGAACAGATTTATTTTATGTCATTTGCACACACTGTATATAGACTTCCTTTTTTTATATTGTGTTATTGACTGTACGTGTCAGGATTTGGCCAGGATTGTTCCGGTTTTGGCCACTAGATGCCCCCATTGTGCTTTTTACCTTTTTCTCTTAGAATTACTTTTGATGTTGTGGATTTATATTTTTTGCCTGAAGAGCTTTCCTTTTTACTTTATTAAAACAGTCTCAAGTACTGCTGTGTCTGCCTCATCTTCTGGATTCTGCTGACTATTAGTGGCTCAGTTTGCTAAGTGACTGTTTCTCACACCGGTTTGTGTCGCACTGCATTGGCCAGGTCACAGTTGTAAATGAAAACTTGTTCTCAACTAGCTTACCTGGTTAAATAAAGGTGAAATATATATATTTTTTTAAATGTGCCTCCCCCAAAAAAAGTGATCATTCACAAACCTTGGGACTCGAGGGCGAAGTTGGGCATTTTGTCAGCCAATGGACGACTGCAGTCTTTCACCACTTGTTTCACATCCTGTCTCTCATTCTGTCTCTCATCCTGTCTCTCATCCTGACACACACAAACATACATTTACACACAATTCTATCACATTTCATGTTCATTTTTGGGGCAAATAATACAAAATATCCAAAAAATTAAACATCTACATTGCCTTACAAAAGTATTCATCCCCCTTGACTTTTTTCCTATTTTGTTGCAATACAACCTGTAATTTAAATGGATTTTTATTTGGATTTAATGTAATGGAAATAGACAAAATAGTCCAAATTGGTGAAGTGAAATGAGAAAAAAAAACTTATTTAAAAAAATACCAAATTAAAAAAATGGAAAAGTGGTTTGTGCATATGTATTCACAGCCTTTACTATGAAGCCACTAAATATGATCTGGTGCAACCAATTACCTTCAGAAGTCACATAATTAGTTACATAAAATCCACCTGTGTGCAATCTAAGTGTCACATGATCCCAGTATATATACACCTGTTCCGAAAGGCCCCAGAGTCTGCAACACCGCCAAGCGGCACCATGAAGACCAAGGAGCTTTCCAAACAGGTCAGGGACGAAGTAGTGGAGAAGTACATATCAGGGTTGGGTTATAAAAACATATCCAAAACTTTCAACATCCCACAGAGCACCATTAAATTGATTACAACAAAATGGAAAGAATATGGCACTACAACAAACCTGTCAAGAGAGGGCCGCCCACCAAAACTCATGGACCAGGCAAGGAGGGCATTAATCAGAGAGGAGAGGAAACAAAGAGACCAAAGATAACCCTGAAGGAGCTGCAAAGCTCCACAGCGGAGATTGGAGAATCTGTCCATTGGCCCAATTTAAGCCGCACACTTCACAGAGCTGGGCTTTATGGAAGAGTGGCCAGAAAAAAGCCATTGCTTAAAGAAAAAAATAAGCAAACACGTTTGGTGTTCACCAAAAGGCATGTGGGAGACTCCTCAAACTTATGGAAGTTTGGTCAGATTAGACAAAAATTGAGCTTTTTGGCCATCAAGGAAAATTCTATGTCTGGCGCAAACCCAACACCTCTCATCACCCCGAGAACATCATCCCAACAGTGAAGCATGCTGGTGGCAGCATCATGCTGTGTGGATGTTTTTCATCTGCAATGACTGGGAAACTGGTCAGAATTGAAGGAATGATGGATGGCTCAAAATACAGGGAAATTATTGAGGAAAACCTGTTTCAGTCTTCCAGAGATTTGAGACTGGGATGGAGATTCACCTTCCAGCAAGACAATGGCCCTAATTATACTGCTAAAGCAACACTTGAGTGGTTTAAGGGAAAACATTTAAATATCTTGGAATGGCCAAGTCAAAGCCCAGACCTCAATCCATTTGAGACTCTGTGGTATGACTTAAATATTGCTGTACACCAGTGGAACCCATCCAACTTGAAGGAGCCGGAGCAGTTTTGCCTTGAAGAATGAGCAAAAATCTCAGCGGCTAGATGTGCCAAGATTATAGAGACATACCCCAAGAGACTTGCAGTTGTAATTGCTGCTAAAGGTGGCTCTACAAAGTATTGACTTTGGGGGGGTGTGAATAGTTATTCACGCTGAAGTTCTGTTTTTTTGTGGCATTTCTTGTCTGTTTCACAATAAATAAATATTTTGCTTCTTCAAAGTGGTAGGCATGATGTGTAAATCAAATTATACAAACCTACCCAAAATCTATTTTAATTCCAGGTTGTAAGGCAACAAAATAGGAAAATTGCCAAGGGGGGTGAATACTTTCGCAAGCCACTGTACCTGGGCCAATCTATCTCTGAGCCATTTGCCCATGGCCTCTATGAACTCAGGGGTCAGGTGTGTGTTGGTTGGTGTCAGAGCGGGAGGAGGCTGGTTCTTTATAGAGGTCACCTGATGCTGCAGCTACAGAAACAGAGAGATCACATATATTATGAAATAAAGTGTGTGTGTGTGTGTGTGTGTGTGTGTGTGTGTGTGTGTGTGTGTGTGTGTGTGTGTGTGTGTGTGTGTGTGTGTGTGTGTGTGTGTTACCGTGTCGCTGACGTCCTCCAGGACCCTAACTCTTCCTCTAGTAAAGAGTAGGTGTTCTTGTAGATCAGCCACCTGCTTGCTGAAATCTGTAGCTTCCTGATCCAGGTGACGATCAAAGCTCACACTCTCAAAGTCCACACTAGAGACGATACAATACAACTTTATTTTCCATTTTGGGAGAGGTTTGTCTTGTAGAATAGAAAACAACATAACTTTCAGGAGTAGGAGCTAGGGGCTAGGGGTTAGGGGCTA
Source organism: Oncorhynchus clarkii lewisi (assembly GCF_045791955.1). Lineage (NCBI taxonomy): Eukaryota > Metazoa > Chordata > Actinopteri > Salmoniformes > Salmonidae > Oncorhynchus > Oncorhynchus clarkii. The sequence goes on from NC_092159.1 coordinate 46,420,070, forward strand.
GGAGCTAGGGGCAAGGCACTGAGCTTGTTTCAGGACTGGCACACACTCACCTGTCCACCCTCACTCTCATGTCGTCAATCTCAGTCTTCACACACCTCAGGTCCTTAGTCATTCTTTGTAACATCTATAGGGGAAGACAAACTCAATTCAATTCAATTCAATTATCTTCATTCCTTCCTGAGAGGCAATTATTGACACCTAAATTAAAGAATATTGGACGAAACACAACTTTGTCCAGTGTTTTTAAACTTTGAAGGTATGTCTATTTAAAGGGTTAGATTGACGAGTCTCACCTCGGAAATGTCCTGTTGCTGGTTTTCTTTCTGTTTCATAATTTCAATCTCTCTCTGCAAGACACACACACACATGCAACATGTCCATCATGATTGAGGTCAATTCCATTTCAATTCTAGTCAATTGAGAAAGTGAACCAAACTCCAATTTAAATGAAAAATGTTCAGAATTGAAAAGCATAAGAGACTAGGAATTTGAATTTTTGTGTACTTCCCTGAAGTGATGGAATTAAAATAGAATTGTCTCCAACCTATTTTCGGTATGCTCCCCCCCCCCTTCTCTCTCTCTCTCTCTCTCTCTCCCCCGCTCTCTCACCAGTATAGTATCCATTTGCATTTCGAAAGCTGAATTCATGATAGGAGTTCCATGCTGTAGAAAGAGATTCAACAAGTCCTTATTGGACAATCAGGCTCATAACTTCAATGCAACATTCACCCAATCAATGCATAGATAATAGACATGAGACAAACAGTAGGGCTAAGTACAGTATTAGACAGATGAAAAACAGGTCCTACCGTAGTCTTTTGAGTCAGATCAGGTCGAGGGTCAGGTTGAGTCGGTCGGGTCATCAGATTAAGGTTCATGGTGGGGAATGCAGTCGAAAACAGGAATACTGCTGGGAAGACATTGTAGTACTAGTTACACAGAGGACATCTAGTTGATTAGGAGGACATTTAGATGTGTAAACATGTGATGTAGCACTCACCGAAGGTCAGAAGAAAGGGGAGGAGGAAGAGCAGGATGGCAAACCAGGAAGGCAACCAGGAAGGCAACCATGAACGGGCTACAGGGGGAAACACATAGGGCCAAAGCTAATACTAATGCTAACAAACAAGGCACAAGCAGAGAGAAAAGCTAACGCTCAGCTAATGCTAACAAACTACGAGTATAGAGACCAGCTGTCTCTAATGTTGTCTCTTGTACACAAACACATACACATTGCACTCACTGAAAATAGCATCGGTCCTTGTGCCAATTCCACTAGAGAAGCTCCTGCTGGAGCATGTCCTAGGCCTTTGTGGCTCTTCAGAGCAGTAGCTCATGCTTGAGAAGCTCAGGCTGGGGTCCAGGGCCACACTGGGGGCCACACTAGGAGGAGACAGGAAGGTCTGCCTTCTCTGGGTGACCCTCAATGTCGGAGCCAAATCTGACATAGGGAGGGGGAGGGGAGAGGCAGAGAGAGGGAGATAAGGGAGGTTGAGTATTTTAGACATATACAGTATATTGTGTATACATATCCAATTATTTCAGCCTGACACAAATGTCTAATCCAAGCAATGGGGTTAGAGGGTAGGCCTGGTCCCAGATCTGTTTATGTTGTCTTGCCAACTCCTATGGCCAATGCCATGGCGTGACAATGACCACAGGAGTTGGAAGGACAGAACAAACCCTAAACAGATCTCAGACCAGGCGACTAGTTGACACAAGGGGCTAATAGAGGTTGGCAACGTGAACACCAACTAGCTAGGACAGGAAGTGATGTCTGCAGTACCAATGTCATCAGCATTGATGTTTCGCTCATTGGTGAAGTTGGTGGCACTGACAGTGCTGCTGGCCTGACTGGATCTGGAAGAATCCTTATGTCCCCCAGTTCTCTTCTTATTGAAAACCCTGAGAGGGACACACACAGTTTTAACACTGTTCTAACACTACCGTTCAATGCAAAAAAGATCGCACGCAAGATGCACTCATACAGATATTCACCTGACGGGGCTCTCCCTGTAGGAGATGCAGGAGGAAGACTCATCATCGGAGGACTGGTTATAGTACCCTCCGGTTACTAGCCTTGCGCTTCTCCTAGGCATGACTGAGAGGGGGGGGGGGGGGGGGGGGGGGGGGCAAGTGAGATTTATTTATTGATTTCAAATTAGCCTACTTTTAGGCAAGTGACATTTATTTATTGATTTCAAATTAGCCTACTTTTAAACAAATAGGCCTATTGACTAAAACCAGGCATTTTATCACAGATATAAATGGCCTTCTACTTACCGGAGTCTTGCAATCATAGGCTACAGTAATTGTCGCAGTCTGTAAAATCAGATGTTGCAAGAGCAAGTGAAACTTTGCAAATGAGCCACTGTGTTGAAAACGGCAATTACACCGTTATTTACATTGTTGCGTAGAAGGAGCCCAGGACACGTCATAATCGGCTCTCTGCGCGCTCTGGCCTACTTGATTGACTGGCAGTGCGATCACTACCCTAAACCCTAACCCTAACCCTAACCTTAACCCATACCCTAACCTTAACCCATAACCTAACCCTTACCCTTACCCTTTCACATGTCAACTTCAATGGTGTATGTCCCAAGGATCCCGGATAGCGCTGACCCTTGATTGACAACGGTCCTCCCGCTCATTCGTCTCCAAATGTCCATTGATTGTTCGAATAAGTAATACGTTTATTTTATTTATTTATTTGGTTTATTTAAAAAGGACCATGCACTATTAATACTAATCTCACAAGAAATTTGATGCATTGTAATTTGAATTATATTTAGCCCAGCTAAACAGCTTCATCTCCCCGGCCCGGGCAGCTGAACAATAGCCTTCATCTCTTCGGTTTATTGGAGTCTCATTATACAAATTGTAAGCCTATAAACTACTGTAAGAGGGAACATGTGCCAGCCAGGGTGAAATAAATAAGCACAAAAGACACTGTATATTTTTTGTTGTAAATTATTATTTTATATTTTGTTTGTTTGTAATAATACTTTTTGGAGGGGAGTAGGACTAGGCTACAGACAGAGCCTTCTATTGCAATAAAAGGCTTTGGCTATGGACTGGGCTGAAATTAATTAGATTTCTTCTCAACATCGCACTTCGTCATGACAACCTGGCAACAGAAAAAGTTTTTTATGAAGTTTCATTCTTGAGAGAACCGGACCGCACCGGACTAGTCACCCCAGAGCGATGCACCGCGCAATCCACTGTTGTTTTTCTAGACACCGTTTGAGCAGCATACAGACAAGAAAACGTTTTTGTGAAAGAAAAAGCTGTCTGACAAACGTGCTGTGGTTGCAGGTAAGTTTTATTATTTTTGCATTGTGTTATTTAACAACTCTTGAGAATAATTAAGGCATCTGTTTCAGTAACTGATTAACTTTAAATGCAAATCTTAGCCTAAATATTGGCTACTGAAATATTGCATTCCAATGTCAAACTCACATAAATGTGTAACACAATACGAATGACACTTCCAATATTCTGTAGCGTACCCTGCCTGTCATAACCAGGGCACACTGGTATACTGACTAGACTACTGCCTAATATATGGCCCTGCCTGTCATAACCAGGGCACACTGGTATACTGACTAGACTACTGCCTAATATATGGCAGTGTGTGTCAGGGGGGATGAAGAAGACAACCAGGAGCCAGAAACGTCCTCTCATTCAGTTAAATCTACAGTCAACGACATGTCACATATTACCCTATTACCTTAAACTATATTAAACAAGTAGTTTTGAATCATATTATCTTTCAGCGGGGTCGGGTAACCACTTTTAACTTTGTTTAACAAAGCTCTCTGTAACAGTTCTAAACCACAAGACTTGTTGGTTGGGGAAAAACGTAATGGATTGAACTGGAGGCCAGTCTTGTAAATAGTCTGTCTCCTATAAAGTGCACTTTTTTCTCTCACTTCCTTTTCGGATTATCTTGTCTCTTTCCCAACAGTCAAATCTCCTACACCAGTGTTTTTTAAATGTCGGGTCTGGTCCCACTGGAGGGCTGCAACTGATTTCTTTCAGGTCTGGATCCTGGCACAATAAGCATTGGAGTTGGTGACAGCAGAATCACTATTCCACCATTTTGTTAGTCAGTTCTTTACCCAGCATAAGCCATGTTCAGCCTGTCAGAGATGGCCTCTCTGAGTGAGCGTCAGGGCACCTCCAAGCTGCTGAAGCCCTGGTGGGAGGTCTTCATGGATTACCTGGTGGTGTTGATGCTCATGGTATCTGTGTTGTCAGGCACCCTGTTGCTATCTCGAGACAGGGTGGTGTGTCTCCCCCTGGACCTCACTACCACCCCCACTAACCAGAACACCTCATCCAGCAGTGGTATCGTACCTCAACCCCACCCCCCTAACAGGCCCCCCACCAAACCATCCCCCCTACCAGCCAGCCCTTGGACCCCTGCTAGGGGCAGACGCACCCACCTGGACTACCAGCAGTATGTCTACATTAGCCAGGTGTGCTACCACGAGGCCCTGCCTTGGTACTCCCGCTTCTTCCCCTATGTGGCTCTACTCCAGTCCCTGGTGCTATTGGCCAGTGGTTGCTTCTGGTTCCACTTCCCCCTCACCTCCGCCCGCATAGAGCACTTCCTGACCATCCTGGCCAAGTGCTGTGAGTCTCCCTGGACCTCCCGCGCCCTGTCCCATGCCGCCCGCCAGGAGGAGGGAGGGGAGGAGACAGGCCCCCAGGATCTCCAAATGCCTCCTCCTACTTTCCTGTCTTCACTCTCCGTATCCCGCAACCGCCAGTCCAGCCTGGACTCGGGCACAGACAACCCCCTGCTGGTGAGATCTGATAGCGCGTCCACTGCCGCCCCTCCCTCGCCCTGCCCCTCCACTCTCTCCCGGACCTCCTCCCAGTCCACCATGTCTCTGTCCCGGGCCCATGTCCCGGCTTCCAAATCCCCTGTGGTGCTGGATGGTTCACGGCGGGTTGCCAGTTTGGACCGGAGTGACGGGGAGCAGGCCAGGGCACTGTTCGAGAGGGTGCGTCGCTTCCGCTCTCACTGTGAGAACTCTGAAGTCATCTACAAGGTCAGGGGTCATTTACTGAACGTGTCTGAACTCTTTTTTGATGTATCTGTTTACCATAACACACCTTCACATTCAATATCCCTGTTTTCTCCTCTCTCCTGCTGTAGGTGTACTTGGCCCAGACAGTGTTCAAGCTGCTGCTGGTGGTGCTGATAGTGGGCTACACCACCCCTCTGATGAGCTCCATCTCATTCACCCACACCTGCCTACCCCAGGCCCACGCCCTGACTGGCTACAGTGCCTTTGAGTGTACCCATGCCCTGGCCTCGGTCCTCCACAAGTTGCTGCTGGCCTACGTCAGCCTGGTGGGGCTCTTTGGCCTGCTGAGCATCTACACCCTCAGCTGGATCCTCCACAGGTCTGGATTGCAGATTAGTGGCAAAATGTTTATGAGTGTTGTGACTGTAATTTGCATTTTATTTTCCCATCTATTTTAATTTGCTTTGCTCTGCAGCCAGTGGTATAAAGTACTTAATCAAAAATACTTTAAAGTACTACTTAAGTAGTTTACTTTAATTTACTATTTATATTTTTTATTTACTTTTACTTCTCTACATTCTTAAGGAAAATAATGTAATTTTTACTCTTGACACCCAAAAGTACTTGTTACATTCGAATGCTTAGTATGATAGGAAAACAGTCCAATTCATGCAATTCTCAAAAGAACATCCCTGGTCATCCGTACTGCACCTGGTCTGGCGGACTCACTAAACCCAAAATGCTTCATTAGTAAATTAAGTCTGAGTGTTGGACTGTGCCCCTGGCTATCCATAAATGAAAAAAACTAGAAAATCATGCTGTCTGGTTTGCTTAATATAAAGACTGTGAAATTATACGTATATACTTTTACTATTGATACTTAAGTATATTTAAAACCAAATACTTTTAGACTTTTACTTAAGTAGTATTTTTCTGGGTGACTTTCACTTTTACTTGATTCATTTTCTATTAAGGTATTTTCTATTAAGGTACTTTTACTCAAGTATGACAATTTGGTACTTTTTCCACTACTGTCTGCAGCATATTATACTCTTAGTACTTTTGTTGTTAACTATACAGTGCTCTGTTTGTGGTTGCGCACCCCTCAGCTCCCTGTGTCAATACTCCTTTAACAAACTGAGGGAGCTGGGCTCCATGAGGGATGTCCCTGACTTATGTAATGACCTGGCCTTCCTGTTACACATGGCTGACCAGTACGACCCCCTACTGGCCCAGTGCCTTTCCGTCTTCCTGTCACCTGTCAGCGAGACACGCCTGCTGGAGGAGAGCCTAGAGAGGCGCTGGGGTGCCGAGAGGCTGCGCTCCATGACCACGGTCGACCCAGAGGGACGGCCCCTGCTGCAGCTGGTGGCCCTGCCGCGCCTGCCCCCCGCCCTCTTCACCCTCAGCCAGCTGGTAGTGCTCAAGCTGGAGCTCATCACGGACGCCAAGCTCCCCGCACAGGTGGCCTACATGACCTCACTCAGGTGAGCCATATAGCCAACAATGAAGCCACCAAATATTGAAATAATCTACATGCAATATACACTTTATAGAAGTGTTTGGTTTGGTGTGTTCTAGACAAGGGGCTTCAATTGTTTTATATGTCGCAACAGGGAGCTTCATTTGTACCACTGTACTGCAGCCATGCAGCCTGGTTCCCTGGTGGTTCTGCAGGAGCGTCTGGAGGCCCTGCACCTCACCTTCACCCAGGCTGCAGAGATCCCTGGCTGGGTCTACTCTCTCCGCGGCCTGCAGGAGTTGCACCTTTCTGGCCGGCTGGGCTGCGAGGGCGGGTGGGTCGTGGCTGGGCCCTGGGAAGCCTCAGGCAGCTCCGTCATCTCCGGTTGCTGGTCCTGAGGGGCATGCTGCAGCGTGTGCCCGGGGAGCTGGGGGAGTTGGCAGGGAGCCTGGTGAGGCTGGAGATCCACAACGAGGGCTCCAGGCTGCTGGTGCTGACGGGCCTGCGGCGTGTGGCCCGGCCTAACCGAGTTGCAGCTGCAGGACTGCCACCTGGAGCGCCTGCCCTCTGCTCTGCTGGCCCTCACCAGCCTGCGCACCCTGGACCTGCAGCACAACAGCCTGCGCACCCTGGAGGAGCTTCTAGGGCTGGCACACCTCCGCCGCCTCTCCTGCCTCAGGCTGGCCCATAACCGTGTTCTGGCGCTACCGGCTAGTGTTGGTGTACTGCGTGCTCTGGAGCTCCTGGACCTGGGGTACAACCAGTTCCAGAGCCTTCCCCCGGCCCTCTTCACCCTCCACCACATACGTCGCCTCCTACTGGCTGGCAACCTGCTGGATGAGCTGCCAGCAGAGGTAGGGGCGCTGACATTTCTCACCGAGCTGGACCTGAGTGGGAACAGGCTGGAGAGTCTGCCTCCAGAGCTCTTCAGTCGCTGTTTGGAGCTGCGGAGCCTGAATGTATCCCACAACTCCTTGGGTTCCCTGCCTCCAGGGCTGAGCAACGTGAGTCACCTGTCCCGCCTGGACCTCCGCAGCAACAGTCTGGAGGAGCTGCCCATGGAGCTGGTCTGCTGTTCAGGACTGCATGGAGAAGGTCTGCTGGTGGAGGACTGGCTGCTCCATGCACTGCCACGACATGTGAAGGAGTTCCTAACCCAGCCTGGCTCTCATACCGGCAAATCCTTAGAATCACACTCCCGTCCAGACTCAGATAGCTTCCCCTACTTCTCGGCTACCCAGTGGAGTTTCTCCTCCGCTCTGGAATCACGGATATAGAACTGGAGATGAATATTGTCTAACCTGTCATAGAATACATTCAACATCTTGTAGTGTTTGTATTGTTTTGGACAATCCATATATTTTTTTATGCTTATTTTATTTCTGACATTTTATTTTTTACCACCTATTTTTCTTATTGACCACTCTTTTCTATCACTTGTTGAGTTTGTGGGGTACATCACTGCAGCGCTGACACATCCACATGAAAGTTTTTACATGAAAGTTCATAGACTTTGCTGCAGTGAAATGTTTGATACCTTATGCCCCTGTACAGTTTATATAACATCCATATATGTAACCCTTTGGAAAAACTGAAGTCTTTGCTTCCACTTTGAGAGTCCTCTATTAATTTAATTTCAAAGTAAAAACAGTATTTTGAAGGAGTCTACATAAGACTGGATGAATGCTTGTCCTGCTACACTGGATTAGAAATAGACATGAAACGATTGTTATTATCTCCACTGCGGAGCTCAGGGATCCCTCCACAGGCTTACTGAAACTCTGGGCTTTCTGGGACTTGTTTGTCTGAGGAGGACAATACCCTGAACTTCAATGAGCTTATGAAGTTTAAAGGCCTAAACTGTACATGTGGAAAAACAGAAATTGGACAGACGGAAAGGATTTAAACGACCAATAAGATTAACATTAACATTTATTCCTACTTGTTTTGCACATATTTAATCTTAAAAAAAATAAAATTAAGGATTTAAACGACCAATAAGATTAACATTAACATTTATTCCTAGTTGTTTTGCACATATTTAATCTTTAAAAAAATCAAATTAATCTTACTAGCATTGGGTGCAACCTTTTGTGAAGCTAATACTGACGTGAAACTAATACAATAGTTTGCTTGTTCAGAACATTAGCACTTTATTGTGACTATCGAAATGATGAAAACTTGTTCACCTTTTTTTGTACGACTAATTATATTAATTACAGTCCATGCATGCCCTTATTGGTGCTGATTTGGACTATGTTATAACACCTACAACGTAATACAAAACACATTCCAATGAATCATTGCGGGACAAATACATTTTATTGAAATGTAAATTAAGTGTGTGTGTTCTACTGTACACAAGACCATCATGGTCAAACTTATTGACGGAATTAATGTAATAAACTATGAAAGTCCCGCCTACTTCCTGGATCATGTTCCATAATGTTTTTGAATGAGATTCAACATTATATCATAATATTCATAAAACGCGATCATTTATGATATATGTAAAATTATATTTGTTTTCATGGCTTAATTTACTTCTGCTCAATACGTTTTTATGAGGTATTAGATTACAAAATAGAAAACGCAATCAAAAATGTTAATGAAAGACAACAGGCGGATTTAAGATTAGTAGACTTTGCCATTTGTTTGCCACAAGTTTTTTTTAAAACGCGTTGTTTAGAAGCAAAGGCGAATCGAGCTATTGCACACGCGCACTTCACAGAGTAGGCGTTCCCTAACGGAAATATGCAGATGCGTGCTAGAAGAGGCTAAAAGGATCTCGCTAGTTTGTGCTTGAGGCTCTGAGCTGTCCGATCAGGTCCATTGTCTACTGAGCGGCTTGGCTCTTGCCCACTATTTCCCATTGGAAACGACAGTCTGTGGGCTATCTTGGTTAGTTATGAAACATCTATCGTCAGTGATGATTGACAGCTTGACTTGGCCAATCGTGATACGATTAGAAGTAGTTTCGTCAAACTGACACGTAAAACAAACCAATGATATTGCTGTATTTAGTGGAGGCGGAAGTTGTGGCCTGTGGTATAAACTGAGGCCTCCTCTCCATGTGGTTTTGAGAAGCATTTTTCGGAGGTTGAATTGTAACATCGTTGTAAGGTAAGACGGTAGCTAATATTGCTTATTTGTGTCCTTTTTTGGAATATTCTGGTTCTCGTAGTTGTATTAGAAATTACCAACAACTTTTGATGGTTTTCAGATAAGCATTATTTTGGCAAATTCATTGTAAGCAGTGTTAGTTCTGAGCAAGGCATCTGGGAATAACGAAGGCTATTTTGCTAGCTAGGCTAGGACTAACGTAAGCTAACCAAAACCGGTCCAAGTCGTGCAAAGCATTGGAGTTAGCCACGTGTGAATGAACATGTTGTGTAATTTGGACAATAGTCGGCTTAGTTCGATAGCTCGCTACATTGCTAGTTTTATTACTTAACGTTAGCTACCAGAACTGCTAGTAATTTAGCTAACTAGGTTGGCCTGAGCTGTGTGGGGCAAAGGCAGAGTCGATTCATGACATTGTTTGCGTTACTATACGGATGTAACGTTTGCATTGCTATACGGATGTTACGTTACCAGAGATATCTCTGATTTTACTCGTAAACAAGCTACGGAGCTAGCCAATCCCAACCCTTGTTGACGAAACCTTTTAGTTGCTTACCATTTATTGCAAATTGCTTGCTAGCAACCATGGCCCCTGGTTTTGTTTGTAATATCAAATCGAGCTGTTTATTTTGCTGTTGAACGTGGATAGTTTGCAACTAACGTTAGCCAACTACTTAATAACTTAACTGGATAGTAATGCCTTAGCTAGTTTGAGACGTTTCCTGCAACTGTCAACGTCATGATTTATTTAAACATTATAAGGGTTTGGCGTTACTGAATGTTAACTTTATAGAGGGCTCTGATGTAGACTAACGTTACCAAAGAGTATTGCTTATTTCCATTGTAAGTAGTTAGATAGTGGCGATGTTAGTCTGTTAGCCATTAAATCTCCTGATTGAATACATCTCTTTATTAAAAAATATATATATGGTCTGGGGGGGACAACAATCTTTAGTCAAAAGCAAATGGTGACAACTAGTGTGACCAGCCATTATGTCCCCCCCCCCCCCCCCCCCCTTCTAAAAATTATTTCTGTAGTCAGAATGGCTGAGAATGACGCTGAGAATGAGCTGCTGGACTATGAAGAGGACGAGGAGCCCCAAGGAGTCCCAGAGACCACTGCCCCAGCAGGCAAGAAGGAGGTGAAGGGCTCCTATGTCTCCATCCACAGCTCTGGCTTCAGAGACTTCCTGCTCAAACCAGAGCTGCTCCGTGCGATTGTCGACTGTGGCTTTGAGCATCCGTCTGAAGGTGAGTGCAATGGGTGGATGAGTGCTGGGAGTGACATAAATGGAGGTCATGAATTGCTGCACGGCATGTCTGGATACAATGGCGTGCATGTATAGGGGTATAGATGGCTGAGTGTCCATGGTCATTGGGTGTTGATGGACTTTCTTGTCAATTACAATGCATGTGTTCTCCAAGGTGTGTTATGGTAAACGATGGCTTTTTTGTTTGGATAAAGATGGTGTACTGACCAAATGTCTCATTGTTTTCCAGTTCAACATGAGTGCATCCCTCAGGCCATCCTGGGCATGGACATCCTGTGCCAGGCTAAGTCTGGTATGGGCAAGACGGCAGTGTTTGTTCTTGCCACACTACAGCAGATCGAGCCTGTGGATGGACAGGTCAGTGTCTGCATTCTGAAAATGCCTCTGGAATATCAAGTTTCAAATATTTGTAATGCATAACTTGCAAGTGATCTATTAGCATCAAATACTCTTTCCTCTAGGTGTCAGTTCTTGTAATGTGCCACACACGAGAGCTGGCCTTCCAGATCAGCAAAGAGTACGAGCGCTTCTCCAAGTACATGCCCACAGTCAAGGCAGCCGTGTTCTTTGGGGGCCTGTCTATCAAGAAGGATGAGGATGTGCTGAAGAAGAACTGCCCTCACATTGTGGTGGGAACCCCTGGCCGAATCCTGGCCCTCATCCGCAACAAGACCCTCAACCTAAAGAACGTCAAGCACTTTGTCCTGGATGAGTGTGACAAGATGCTGGAGCAGTTGGGTGAGTCCTGCTTATTATTCCTGTCCTTTTTGGAAATGCTCCCTTTTCACTAAACTTTTAATTCAACCCATTTTTGTTATTTTCCCCCTCCCCCCCCCGAAATATGAATTCTAGCAATTGTATGTAATGTGTGAACAAGGGTTTACCCCTGTGGAAATCTGTTATAACATGTAGACTGCGCATAATGGATGTCTGGGTACTTGGCTGTTCTGGGGGGTAGTTTGAGACTTGGCTGTTTTATCCATGTTCCCATTTCTCTCATGTTTCAGACATGAGGCGTGACGTACAGGACATCTTCAGGCTAACGCCACATGAGAAGCAGTGCATGATGTTCAGCGCCACCCTCAGCAAGGAGATTCGACCGGTCTGCCGCAAGTTCATGCAGGATGTGAGTGCAGGGGGTAGCACTGCCACTTCATGCGGTTATGGGACTCCAAATGCTGTTTTACAAACAGTCTTTGCATTGACTTCATATAGATTTCTGTGGTTCTGAAGTGACATGCTCTGTCTCCTGTAGCCCATGGAGGTGTTTGTAGATGATGAAACCAAGCTGACGCTGCACGGTCTGCAGCAGTACTACTGCAAGCTGAAGGACAGCGAGAAGAACCGCAAGCTCTTTGACCTGCTTGATGTGCTAGAGTTCAACCAGGTAAACCCACACAAATTGTATCATTTTTATCCCTGTAAGAAGTCATGTTTGTGCTGTAATGTCACCTGTGTACCTCTAGGTGGTGATCTTTGTCAAGTCAGTGCAGCGCTGTGTGGCGCTTTCTCAGCTACTGGTGGAACAGAACTTCCCTGCCATTGCCATCCACAGAGGCATGGCTCAGGAGGAGAGGTCTGTCTCTGTTGCTTACATGCACGCCTTTCTCTCACACATCTCCAATTAAATAGAGCCCCAAATGCTGACTTTTTATGCAGCTGAAAGCCTCATTTAACTCAGCACAGTTTCCTTCAAAGGGCAGCCTCTACATCTAGTAATACCTATAGCAGCTGTGTTAATCCTCTCTGGCTGTCTATCCCCAGGCTGTCCCGGTACCAGCAGTTCAAGGACTTCCAAAGGCGGATCTTGGTGGCCACCAACCTGTTTGGCCGAGGGATGGATATTGAGCGGGTCAATATTGTCTTCAATTACGACATGCCTGAGGACTCAGACACATACTTACACAGGGTGAGTCACATAACTGATGGCGCCTCAAACACCTGTCTTCTGGCAGTGAATGGTATTTCCAAATTTTCATCAACTTGTCATTGGCCTCTGTAGATCTCCCTCTAAAGGCTCATATATTCTTTGAGTTGTCACTCCCATCTGACACTCTTGCCCCTCAGGTGGCCCGTGCTGGGCGGTTTGGAACCAAGGGTCTGGCTGTGACCTTTGTGTCAGACGAGACCGATGCCAAGACTTTGAATGACGTGCAGGACCGCTTTGAGGTCAATGTGGCTGAGCTGCCAGAAGAGATCGACATTTCCACTTACAGTAAGGCTCTCTCCATCCTTATACATGCAGCCTCCCACGGAGGTTTCTCCATTCAAACTGACATTACTTGTTATTCTTATAAGATGAGTCATAGTTAAGTCTTTCTGTCACTGTCTGCTGGTAATTGTTTAATTCAATGTTAAAAGGGGGTGAATGTAGTGAAGAGGGTCTAAAATGGACTTGGCTATCATAACAAACGTCAAAGAATCAACAACAAGTGGGACGACATTTATTGGATATTTCAAACTTTTTTAACAAATCAAAAACTGAAATTGGGCGTGCAAAATTATTCAGCCCCCTTAAGTTAATACTTTGTAGCGCCACCTTTTGCTGCGATTACAGCTGTAAGTCGCTTGGGGTATGTTTCTATCAGTTTTGCACATCGAGAGACTGACATTTTTTCCCCATTCCTCCTTGCAAAACAGCTCGAGCTCAGTGAGGTTGGATGGAGAGCATTTGTGAACAGCAGTTTTCAGTTCTTTCCACAGATTCTCGATTGGATTCAGGTCTGGACTTTGACTTGGCCATTCTAACACCTGGATATGTTTATTTTTGAACCATTCCATTGTAGATTTTGCTTTATGTTTTGGATCATTGTCTTGTTGGAAGACAAATCTCCGTCCCAGTCTCAGGTCTTTTGCAGACTCCATCAGGTTTTCTTCCAGAATGGTCCTGTATTTGGCTCCATCCATCTTCCCATCAATTTTAACCATCTTCCCTGTCCCTGCTGAAGAAAAGCAGGCCCAAACCATGATGCTGCCACCACCATGTTTGACAGTGGGGATGGTGTGTTCAGCTGTGTTGCTTTTACGCCAAACATAACGTTTTGCATTGTTGCCAAAAAGTTCAATTTTGGTTTCATCTGACCAGAGCACCTTCTTCCACATGTTTGGTGTGTCTCCCAGGTGGCTTGTGGCAAACTTTAAACGACACCTTTTTATGGATATCTTTAAGAAATGGCTTTCTTCTTGCCACTCTTCCATAAAGGCCAGATTTGTGCAATATACGACTGATTGTTGTCCTATGGACAGAGTCTCCCACCTCAGCTGTAGATCTCTGCAGTTCATCCAGAGTGATCATGGGCCTCTTGGCTGCATCTCTGATCAGTCTTCTCCTTGTGTGAGCTGAAAGTTTAGAGGGACGGCCAGGTCTTGGTAGATTTGCAGTGGTCTGATACACCTTCCATTTCAATATTATCGCTTGCACAGTGCTCCTTGGAATGTTTAAAGCTTGGGAAATCTTTTTGTATCCAAATCCGGCTTTAAACTTCTTCACAACAGTATCTCGGACCTGCCTGGTGTGTTCCTTGTTCTTCATGATGCTCTCTGCGCTTTTAACGGACCTCTGAGACTATCACAGTGCAGTTGCATTTATACGGAGACTTGATTACACACAGGTGGATTGTATTTATCATCAATAGTCATTTAGGTCAACATTGGATCATTCAGAGATCCTCACTGAACTTCTGGAGAGAGTTTCTGCACTGAAAGTAAAGGGGCTGAATAATTTTGCACGCCCAATTTTTCAGTTTTTGATTTGTTAAAAAAGTTTGAAATATCCAATAAATGTCGTTCCACTTCATGATTGTGTCCCACTTGTTGTTGATTCTTCACAAAAAAATAAAATTTTATATCTTTATGTTTGAAGCCTGAAATGTGGCAAAAGGTCGCAAAGTTCAAGGGGGCCGAATACTTTCGCAAGGCACTGTAATTGCCTGGTATAGTAACTCACTGAGTAATTAATGGTGGTGACTAGAGAATTGGACTGCCACGTAGGGCTGACCTGCACAAAAATCTTTGCCGCTCAAGTCATCTGTTCTTTGGTCGATTTATAAATTAAAAAATAAATATTTCTCCCCAATTTCGTAGTATCCAATTGTTAGTAGTTCCTATCTTGTCTCATCGCTACAACTCCCGTACGGGCTCGGGAGAGACTAAGATCGAAAGCCATGCATCCTACGAAACACAACACAACCAAGCCGCACTGCTTAACACAGCGCGCATCCAACCCGGAAGCCAGCCACACCAATGTGTCGGAGGAAACACCGTGCACCTGGCGATCTGGTTAGCGCGCACTGTGCCCGGCCCTCCACAGGAGTTGCTAGTACGCGATGAGACAAGGATATCCCTGCCAGCCAAACCCTCACTAACCCGGACGACGCTAGGCCAATTGTGCGTAGGCCCATGGACCTCCCGGTCGCGGCCGGCTGCGACAGAGCCTGGGCTTGAACCCAGGGTCTCTGGTGGCACAGCTAGCACTGCGATGCAGTGCCTTACACTACTGCGCCACCCGGGAGGCCCTGTTGGTTGATATTTTAGTTATTTTTTTCCCCAAAAAAATCCCCTTTCCAAATAGGTTGTCTGATGCTTTAAGCCAGGGGTGTCACTCATTCCTTGGAGGGCCTAGTGTCTGCTGGGTTTTGGTTTCTCCTTTCAATTAAGACCTTAACAACCAGGTGTGGAGTTCCTTACTAAACAGTGACCTTGATTGATGAATTCGGTCCAAGGGACCGATTTTGAAGAAAAATCAAAGTTTATTTGTCACGTGCGCCGAATACAACAGGTGTGATCCAGTACCTGACCATCCTCCTGCTGGCCTTCACAGATTCTGCCGTTATGCTCCTGAAATTGCCACTAATGTTACACCAGGGGTCGGCAACTTTTTTTCACGTGGAATGCCAATTTAGTCAATTTCTACCGATTTTGTGTGCCAGTTGAGGGTTTCCTATGCACTTTTTATGGAATAGTGGTAATAAATTATATACATAAGTCACTTCTATTGCCAACTATGTAAAAAAAGCCAACAAATGGAAACATTGCAGCCTGCAGATAGAAATTATCCTGATTTTTAAAAATACCCTATAAATCACATTGGCTACGCATGGCCTGTCTGCAACAAACTCAAAACATTATCAATTGGGACCAGCACAACGTGTGCGCTAGCAAACTTGTAACATGATATAAAATATTCTGGGCCCCTGTTTTGCTGCACCAGTGAGCTCTGAACAGAAGCCACTGTAGGCTATTTGCGAAAGGGATACGAAGTAATCAGGAAGGCTTATTTTTGCCATTTCCACTAGATCAGAGCATAGTTTTCCCTTTCACTCAGTAGTTTAACTACATTGCGTAACTATTGTCATTCTCAATGTATGTTAACAGACTGTTTACTTGCTGTTTGAGGTGACAAGTTACTTTTAAAGCTCCAAGTCATTAGTGGTGAGTTACGCCAATCAGAAATGCAATCGTATCTCCAAATGGGCTTATTTTTATAGGTCTACATTTGCAAGCAGGCCAGGTAGCCTTATGCCTACTTCTATATTCCACATTGACAGGAGTGCTTTAAACAACAATTACTAAATTGACAACTAGTAAATGGAATTAAATACAGGTAAAGTTGTTTCTCACAAGTGTAGCCTAGGTTGTGCGCACTGACAATGAGAACAAGACTGTAATAGTAAATACATTAACAGAAATTATGGTAAACATTGTAGATTAGAAATTGTGAATCAACAGGAAATGTACTACTTGTGATGGGGAATTGAGACACTAACAAAGGGCAAATGATTCACACAATGAATTGTCGGGAAAGCGCATTCTGTGCCGCTTCGCCACAATCCCCTTGGACTGTGCCATCCCTGTGGCCTGTGCCATCCCTGTGGCCTCCAGTGGATTAGTCCACTGAGACATGCATGAATCACAGGTTTCTTATGTGCCATAAAGACAAGTGTGGGTTCAGTCCTGAACTGGGTAGGTCTTAGTGAATGGAGACCCAGTACATATTAACCTGTGTGAAAAGCTGGAATGCCCAGCTGTTGTTTATGGAGATGGTCTTCAGAACATTGTCTCTTCTCTCCTTCCTCACCCACCACTTTTTCTTTCTAGTTGAGCAGTCCAGATGAGTCCTCCATCCCTGAAGAAATGTCCCCTAACCCTGAATCTCTGTCCTTGTTTGGATGAAAAACCCTCCTCGCTGTTTTATTTTAAAGCTCTGTTCCTTGACTGTTTACCATACGTTTTTATTTTATTTGAATGTATCATTGGGGGTTGTCTGGTTTTAAACTTGTGTTGTGGTTTGGTCAATGAAATTAAAACTTTTTATAAAGTTCCTGGTCTAATTTTGACAGATTACATGTTACTTACAATGATGTGCACATTATGCAAGTCACTTTTTTTTTTTTTTTGCTAGTTTAATAGGACCATTAATTCCCCATTCAGATCGCATGTCTGCCTAATAGAACAATTTATTTATACAGGAATCAAAAGGTTACACGCATCTATCAAATAAAACGTATTAATGCTAATTGGCCACATCCCTGTATAGTACAACCATATTTCCCCAGCTAGTTTTAATGACACAGGGTTGTGACTAAAGGGAGTATAGCAATTGATCATGCCACGGTTTCATTACATAAATCATTGGACGACGGTGTCTTGTTTAGAGCCCCGACTGTCTGAACAGTAACACGCATTGCTTGCGGTATGGTTTTGGAAGCAACCTTAAATATAAGCCAAATTATTTTCCAAAACAAATGGTTAGCATTCCCACCAGACCGCGTTAAAAAAAAGGTATCTCCATGTTAGTTTGTTTGCAATTGACAGGTGAGTAACTGCGGATTATCTAGCGTGTTCCCGACCATGTGGAACAGTAGTTTTGACAGGCACCCATACATAGCTGTGTAGATCTGTGAAACTCATCTTAATCGAATTACTTTCTCGATGGTGAAAGATGAGGGCCATATGTTTCGCAAGCTGTATCGCAAGCAATCCGACGTTTCTAAACCGTAAAATGCCACGTCGGGATTGTAGTTCATATGACCCAGTCCTGGGCGACGCTGAACTATAGGGAGAAGGCAGAATGCCGACAGCTAGGAGTGCAGGCGTGACATTTGTAGCGGTTTAGGAAAGCATTTTAGCTAACCCATTTCCCAACCTGCCACACAAGTCACTTCCGGTTGTATCTGTACTCTACAAGTCAGAACTTTAAATGGGTGCACTTGTTTTGTTAGGTAATACATCAACATCCAGGGTGTTCGTGAAACGTACTTAAAAAAATAAAAAAAAATTAAATGCAGCATGAACTCAGCCAGTAAATCAAAGTTAGGACAAAACCAGATATTTACCTCGACAAGTTTTCAATCTCTTGTTCAATAAAGCATAGCGATTAAGTGACTGCTGTGCCCACATCACAGAACCCAGACTTGCTCAGTGCTAGCTATACATGGACTGGTTATATGTTAACTCAAATGGATTGGCATGCTTATGGCAAACTCAAACAAGGATGCATCTGTATGGCTGCTCTATAGTGTCCAGTTATAAAACCAAAGACTTCTAAAATCACAATCTACATAGGTATAAGAGTGATGGCAGTGTCTAACCAATCAGATAACGTCCATTTTTATTTTACAAAGTCAATCACCTAACAGGCTGTGTGCGGCAACTATGAAAGCCTGTCCCAACCTAGAAGTTGTACACAAAGTTGAATCATAGAAAAATACAAATCAACACTTATACAAGGCAGGTTAAAAATCTCATGGACTACAATATAATATGGGCTTCAATACTTGAATCCTCTAATACTTTTCATAGAGGGAAAAGCATGTGAATTACGTCTTTAATCTGAGTGGTATATCTCAGACTAAAGTCATGAACATGGTGCATTAATTATCAACCCGTCCTAATAGGGGAGAATTTGGCAATTCTAAAGAGGTCCATGTCTCACCAATACAGAATCTTAACCTCCAACTTCAGACAACTGTTATGCTAATCTCTTCGAGGTGCTATAACAGACTGACGCATGTCCATGCAAAGGCGGACATTTCTAACCGCTGTAGTGCTGATCCCTTTGTAGTGTCCTCATGTCTGCTTCAGTCTAATGAGCATGATGTTATCGTCGACATGTCAACCTTCAATTGCAGAGAGCAGATTTAGACGCCACAAACATAAAGCAACATGAGTAAGAGTTTTGTAGAGTACTGTGGATCAGTTGCTAGATGACAGGCCAGATTGAGTCTGAAACGGTCCCGCCCGCTAGTTACAAATTACATGTTTACTTCATATGCAGGCATTTTTATTTTTATAACAAACCAGAGGGTGGCTGAGGTTCTTTCTACCCCTCAGTCAGGATTGTAATTTGCTTCAAATCAGCAACACGACTTCTCAATGCCAGAATCCGAGGCTTGTTCCGCTGGCGCTATGTTAAATGTCTCACTGTTTGAGGGCTGAGTAAGAAATGGAGACTGGTCCAACTGTGTAATGACTTATCACACACACACACAGCCTCAGCCAACAGGTTCTGCACCAGTCTGTCTCTAACCATAACATCTCTCCTTGGGGATTTGTCTTCGTCCACTATTGCTCAGGTAATGTGGCTGTTTGATTAGTGAACACTGGTGAGACCAGGGGTCAAGTCCCAGACTTCCTGGAACTCCCCTCTCTCTGCTGACAGATCTCAGCTGTTTTATCTCTCTCAGGGTCCTCCGGTCATGCCGCTCCAAACATAGCAGCATCTCTTCTCTCATTGGCAACCACTGTCAGCTCTGTCACAACAATAAATATTACACATACAAATGTCCCTTCCAGAGCATTCTGTGGAGGCTCCATCTTCTGTCCCACAAAAACGTTGTGTTTTAGTGTCTAAATAGCAGGTATTGGAAATCTACTGGATAAGTAATTCTGTTTTCTTGCTTGTCTGATTCTCCTTCCACTGAAACCAGACATGCTTGCCATTGACAGGCCTACTCTATGCTGGCAGTCACCATGAAATGTAACACCTTACCATCCCAAGTCCACAAGTCTACTGGGTGTGTGCAGCAGCTGTGTTGGAGTCTGCATTGGGTGTGTCCCACCTTTCTCCATCGTCCCCACAGTGCGGGTTCAGTCCCAGAGTACAGGAGTGCATGGGGAGTGACAAAATGGTGGCCAGACAAATCCATGTTTATCTAGTTACACACTTTGGTGATTCCGGTTGATGAACCACAATGGACCGGGTGTCTACTCTAAGGCCGGCACTAGTCACTCATCTCTGTCCAGAATGCAGATCAACCAATCAAATTCCTTCACTCAGGCCTCCCAAAACATGCTCCAGGAGGGTGGTGGGGGATCTTTGCATCTGGCTAGTATCTACTCAAAGATACTCTTAGGACTACTTCTCTAACAGGGGCTTGGCTGGGGGGTAAAGTGATGGGGAGCGAGTGAGGGATTTGAAGGGGACGCTAGTCGGTGAACTTGTGTGTGTCTCCGTAGAGCCACTGCTGGGGCGGGAGGGCAGCCTCGTTCAGATGACTGCACTTATCACTGCACTTGCAGGAATGCACGAACATGACGGAGTGGTCGAAGCGCTCACCATCAGGGCAGGCAAAGGTCACGGAGGCGGTGCGTGTGTGTCGGGGCGAGCAGCAGCGGCCGTCCACACATACGCCGCAGTAGTTGGGCCGGTAGAGACGCATGCTGCGGCAGCCAGCATAGGACAGACGCAGGGGCTCTGGGGCCTTGTGGGTACGGGAGCACTTCCTCCCTTTCTGTGGAGAAGAGAAAGAGCCTGGCTTAGTCACAATCCCAGTGTACAATCCCAGTGAACCACAACTGCAGTTATTATGCCAGCACAAGGAAAGTTCAAAACAACAAGACCAGGGCTAGAGAGGGGCATGGTGATAGTATGGGTGGGTGGGCATCCAACACCAACAGTTATGAGGTGGCATAGTGTCACATTAACGCCCCAACAACTCTCAAAACACAGAGAGAACATACAAAGACAGGCGCCTAACAACCAGACTACCCATATTGATCAGTGAATCACTGCTCTGGTGAGATGTAGTGGGGGAGAGCGTTTAAGGGTGTTGCATGAAACGAGAGAAAGCGAGGGAGTGGGAGAATAGAGAGCGCGTTGCGTCATACATACAAGGGCCTATTATCACCTCACAGAGACCTGGGCAGAGTGGGAGAGGCTGGTAGCATGGTGGATGTGGCTACATGTTAGCTCCCACAGAACTCAAGGATATGAGTCTCTACATTCCACTGTCACAACTATTTAGTGCCTTGTACTGTTGGTCTATAGGTCTTATAATGATGCTTTTTCCATTCACAGTTCAGTTGAACTTGTTCCACAAGCAACAGTACTGTGAATAGAGTGGGCTCAGACCCACACTGGGGGAGCTTGCCAGAGGGAGGGGCACTTAATACCATGATATTAATATGGATGTGACCTCGTGGGCACACCCCTGTCCACACAGTCTCTTAAGGTTTAGATTGGGATGCAGGCATTGACCTAAATACATGTACCTACAATGTATGAAGGCAGGGGGACTATTAAATGGTTGCCACACCAAAATGGTGACCGCTGCAATCCCTTCCTTAAAGGTGGGCTCTACTTCCTGAATTAGCCTCGGTTTCAATTCTCCTCATTAGGAAATCCGACTGAGAATGAGATTTGGGTCATGGAGGAGTGCTTTGATGTGGGTGTCTCGTGTGTGTAAGAATGTGGGAAGCGTTTGTACTTTCACTCTGCCAAAAACAGTAGTCACTCACTCTTCTAGCCCAAGGGTTCCCAACCATTTTTACTCCAGGGCCCCCTTTTGTACGTAAAAAAAAAAAAAGTCAGCCGCCCCCCCCCCCCCCCCCCCCCCCCGGGAGTAAATGTTTGACTAATATCGATGCCACATAGGCTGTTTACTACAAGAGAAGTTGTTTATTGCCTTCAGTTGCACTTTATGGTTTCTAGACCCTTTACACGCACACACACACACTTTACCTTGATGGGGATGGACATGGAGCTGCAGGGCCGGATGTTGCACAGACGCGTCTTCTTCACTAGCTTACACTGGGCGTTGTCATTGGTGACACGAGAGGACACGGCCATCCCACAGCTGCGTGAGCATTGGGACCAGCTCGTGGTCTGGACCACACACTGCCTCCATGCTGGACGGAAGGAGAGAGTGGGGGAGAGAGGACCAGAGGGAGAGGCAGAGAGAGATGTAAGCACACTGGCCTCATTCACAGAACAGGCAACACTGACGCATAGAGGAGGGTGATTACAGAGAAGGAAAAGCTGGACGACAGAGGTATATGCTGTGAGAGAGTGGTGTGTGTGTGCCTCTGATGCACAAGTAGTGGAAAACATGGCGCACTCAAACACTGACATGCACACAAACAGGGAGATGCAGGGGAAAGGCTAGGAGTGCACAGTGGGTCTGTTTGTGAGTCGGGGGCTAAAACACGAACATGGTGTTTTACTGCAGGGAGGAAACAGACTGCGCTCTAAGGCAACATCACGGCGCCCTCTCTTACCCGCCAGGTGCTTGTGCCCGCGCAGCTTGTCCCACTTCTTCTCTACCTCCACCAGCTCGTTTCCCATGGTATCCTTGGGTTTGTAGTGGTATGGCTTGGAGTATGATTTGTAGGGGTAGGCAGGGTAGGGCATGAAGGGGAAAGGCGGGTAGGCTGGAGGCAGTGGGTGCCGTTGTACTGGGGGTACAACGGATGAGCCCTTGTGGCAGTCGATACTGAGACAGCACTGCCCAGGCACCTTGACCATGCGCGGGGCAGGGCAGGATGGCGATGCCAGAGGCACATGGCTGGGGCACAGGGGCACGCAGCCCACCGCCCCGTCAATGCACGTACACTGGTGCTTGCAGCCAGCCTGGAAATTCTCCCCGTTCTGGTAGATCCGTCCGCTGTATTCGCAGGGGCGACCCTCGAGCTTCGCTGTTAGGGGAGACAGATAAAAAAAAAGGATAGACTTAATGTCTGTATGTAGAAGGCTCTGAGGTATCACTAGCCTATGTCCATGCCTTTGGTTGTATTGCTTAAAAACACAAGGAGTTCAAGTTGAGTGAGGTAATGAACAAAGTGGAGGAGAGGGACAACAACAGAGACAAAAGGAATAGAGAGAGAATGGGCACATCAACAAGAAAGGTCCAGAACTAATTGTGTATGAGAGGTAGGAAGTGAAATGACAGCAGAGGAGGCAGACACTCTATCCCTAGTTTATGAAGGAGCCTCTATTCTTAGTCCAGAGAGGAATTTTGACTTGTTTACAATGTCAGTCCCTCTGCGGGACTTCCATACAACACCCTCAAATACCCTCCTTTATATAGACCCCCCCCCCCTCCCCAACACACATAAAAATACCCCTGTGTGTGTGCGCATGCGGCAAGACACAGAGCTAGATAAATACATTCTGCCCCCTGCTCTCAGCAGTGTGGCTCAGGAAGATGCTCTCTCTTCTAAACATGGCACCAGTTTCAAACCCCAGATCCATATCAAAGATGGCCAACATTCACTTTTCATTGAATCCATACAACCCCAGGCTAAACCCAACCCTCATGAACCCTGACAACCCCATTTGTATTGTCTACATACCCCTGCAGATGCCATGAGTGTGGCCCACGTCATTGCCATAGTTACACTCCAGCCCCTTGTGGTGGTCACAGGGGTGTGAGTCGTGGCAGTTCTGGTTGAGCTGGGCAGCACACACCTTACAGCAGCCACAACCGTCAGGTACAGAGCTGACCCCCGGGGGACAGGAGGGGGGGCCAGTCGGGCACTCACACATCACAGGGCAGCCGGCACTCACCTACAGGGGGCAGGTTGGAGGGAATGGTGCAATACAGAGGATTGAAAAAGGGATTTCAATGAGGGCTGTTCATAGCCTAAACATTAATAGAATGAGAAACTGTTTGTTTCAAGTGGAGTCAGGCTACACAGAGCACAGAAGATCTTCAAAGTGTGGTTGGCTTAAATATTCACTAAATACCCAGCAGCACCAACCCCCTGGGACACTTTCCCACTCTCTGTCGCGGTCACCTTCCTCTTGGCAAGGATGAAAGAGAAATTCAATGCAAACCCCTCCCTGAGTCCCAATACCACAGCCCCCCATAACCCTGATAAAAAGGTTTTGGGTCTGCCTGTCTACAGCCTGTCTACAGGATAAGACTATCCGAAGTATCCCTCTGCTGCCATGCCAACCTGGGCCAGGGAGATTGAGTGGTGGGGTCTAAATTGTTTCCACAGCAGGTTCCATCTATTTCCAGACCTGAATGTGTCACTTTTCATCTCGGTTTGGGAGCCCTAATTGGGTCCTTGTGTACCACTGGGGTTTAAAGGGCAGTAGTGGTCCAATATTCCAATGATATTCAGGAACCCAGGTAAAACATGAGCACTGGCGTCAGGTTAACATCATCTGTCATGTCATGCATTAGATTCAGATAACTACACTGTTCCTTTCTGTCTCCATCTTAGTGTATAGAAGACACTGCGGTCAACATCACTTTCATTACAGAGTACAGTACCCTACTTTTTTTCTGGAAACAGATTTTAGTAGTGGGGTGTCCCCATCTGGCCATAAATGTTCACTGTAAAAGGTAAAACGACAGCATTTACTCAACTGTAACATCAAATTCACAGTGCCTTCACAGTAACGCAATATTCAGAGACCCAATGGTATTTCTTATTACGCTGAAGACAGAGGACCAGTACGCTTGTCGGTGGTGCAGTCTGTTGACAACCCGCCACTGTGCTGACAGGAGACCGACCACAAACGTGAACTTTTATTTACAATGTTTACACAAGCTTGGCTGAGGCCAAAATAGTACAAAAACATTTCATACACTTACCAAGGCAATAGTCGTCATTTGAAATAGAACAGGAAATATTAACGTCCTCATGTTGTCAAATGACAATTGAATTAAAAAATGAAGAAATAAAAAATAACTACTGTCACAAGAAGATAATTATTGTTTTAGTCCACGAACAAAACCCCACAACGGGAACTGTCAAACAATGCGCAGTAATTCCAAAATTAATGTGTAGTGTTCTTCATAGAATATCAACACCTGCACATTTCAATCGATTCCTTTTTGCAGCTCCGTTATATATTGCCCCCGTGCTTTTGTTGCAGCTCCGCCTACCACAGTCGGTCTAGCCAATTAAGAGGCGGGCATGAGGCCAGGGTATTCCAAACGGGGAGGAGGGGTTTGAGGCGTGGCCAACTATGAATGCGTTCATTCATAAAAAATCGGAATTATTACATTCCAAAGAGGACCTGGCGTTTGGTGTTTATTTATTTATGTTTGAATTAAAATAATATTATTGATGCTTTTAAGTTGTTTTTACACGCATACCTCTGTCCAGCTGCTGTTTTGTGAATGGCAAGATAAATATACTCAGATGGCTAGTGTGTGCTACATTAATACTGGAACAGCCATAGAAAACAGTTAGGAATTTGGTCCCCTTCTTTATAGAAATACTTGACGAGGAGAGCGAGACAGATAAAGTATACATATAGATGGGCGTGTAGATGTTTCAGTGGAATTAGCTCTGATATACCAAAATATTGCACAACTCTACAAAGGTGATGGTGAAAATGATAGCAATAACAACCCCTTTCAATTCATCACTCTCTCCTCCTTCCATATCCTGTCTGTCGTCAACATCCATCTTACCTTCCTCATAGGTTCCCATGGTTCCCCTCCACGTGGCCTTCATTCGTCGCTCTCTCTTCTTCTCACAGACATTTATTGAAGGAGGGAGTGTGCTAAAGGTCCCGTGGTGGTGAGTCCAGACCAAAGAGGAGCGGAAGTGAGAACAGTCGGGCTAATCCAGGGCTCGCTCCCATGGACACGGACACAGGAAGCTCTCGGTTTACCTGAGCTGGAACACACTTTGACCACATAGTGTGCCCTGTTACACACTGATACTGTGTTAAGAGGTAGACACGCATACCACAATCCACTGACACACTGTTAAACTGTACAGCAATCATGCAAACATACAGTACCAGTCAAAAGTTTGGACACACCTACTCATTCAAGGATTTTTCTTTATTTTTTACTATTTTCTACATTGTAGAATAATAGTGAAGACATGAAAATTATGAAATAAAACATGGAATCATGTAGTAACCAAAAAAGTGTTCAATCAAAATTTGAGATTCTTCGAGGAAGCCACCCTTTGCCTTGATAACAACTTTGCACACTATTGGCATTCTCTCAACCAGCTTCATGAGATAGTCACCTGGAATGCATTTAAATTAACAGGTGTGCCTTGTTAAAAGTTAATTTGTGGAATTTCTTTTCTTAATGCATTTGAGCCAATCAGTTGTGTTGTGACAAGGCAGGGGTGGTAAACAGACCATGTCCATATTATGGCAAGAACAGCTCAAATAAGAAAAGAGAAACAACAGTCTATCATTACTTTAAGACAGGAAGTTCAGTCAATCTGGAAAATGTCAAGAACTTTGAAAGTTTTTCCAAATGCATTCACAAAAACCATCAAGCGCTATGATGAAACTGGCTCTCATGAGGGCCGCCACAGGAAAGGAAGACCCAGAGTTGCGAGTTGTCTATGCTGTAATGGATAAGTTCATTAGAGTTAACTGCACCTCAGATTGCAACCCAAATAAATGCTTCACAGAGTACAAGTAACAGACACATCTCAGCATTAACTGTTCAGAGGAGACTGCATGAATCAGGCCTTCATGATCGAATTGCTGCAAAGAAGCCGCTACTAAAGGACACCAATTAGTAGAAGAGACTTGCTTAGGCCAAGAAACACAAGCAATGGACATTAGCCCAGTGGAAATCTGTCCTTTGGTCTGAGAAGTCCAAATTTGAGATTTTTTTGTTTCCAACCGCCGTGTGTATGTGAGACGCAGGGTAGGTGAACGGATGATCTCTGCATGTGTGGTTCCCGCCGTGAAGCATGGAGGACGTGTGATGGTGTGGGAGTGCTTTGCTGGTGACACTGTCAGTGATTTATTTAGAATTCAAGGCACACTTAACCAGCATGGGTTCCACAAGATTCTGCAGCAATACGCCAGCCCATCTGGTTTGCGCTTAGTGGTACTCTCATTTGTTTTTCAACAGGACAATGACCCAAAACACACCTCCAGGCTGTGTAAGGGCTATTTGACCAATAAGGAGAGTGATGGAGTGTTGCATCAGATGACCTGGCCTCCACAATCACCTGACCTCAACCTAATTGAGATGGTTTGGGAGCAGTTGTACCGCAGAGTGAAGGAAAAACAGCCAACAAGTGCTCAGCATATGTGGGAACTCTTTCAAGACTGTTGGAAAAGCATTCCTCATAAAGCTGGTTGAGAGAATGCCAAGAGTGTGCAAAGCTGTCACCAAGAAAAGGGGTGGCTACTTTGAAGAATATAAATATATTTTGATTTGTTTAACACTTTTTTAGTTACTACATGAATCCATATGTGTTATTACATAGTTTATGTCTTCAAAAAATAAAAATAAAACCTTCAATGAGTAGGTGTTTTCAAACTTTTAACTGGTACTGTACACTGACATGAACTGTAACGACAAAGTGTGCCGCATTACACACTGTTTTACTGAAGACACGCAGACTGTACACACACTTCTTTATCCTCTTCCCACTCATTCCATCTGTCTCTTCCTGACTGTGTAATGAGGTGATGTAATTGGTCACGGTAAGAAGATCCCCAACCAGCGAGAGAAAATGAAGGGCTAAGTAATAGATGGACACACTCACATCCGTGTTGTTGTTTTCCTATTTCCTCAAAGCTTAGGTTACCATGACTCATCAAAGGACGTGTCCTTTCCACTGTAGTCTGAACTGGTCCCACCCAACGCACACATACACTTTCCAATATATAACACCAACAGAAAACACACACGCACAGACACTCAAAATTCACACACACACACACACACACACACTTCTCTCTCTCTCTCTCTCTCTCTCTGAGATGGATATGCAAATATTAAATTACCTTTCTGCTGACCTTTGCATTCTATGTTGACAGCAAAAGTCAACTGGTAATAGCTAAAGTGACACTGGTTTGTTTTCAGATCTTTGACTACTTCAGTGGAAACCCTCCCCGTTTATGATCAAATGGAATTCACAGCGGTAAGCGGGAAGGTAAAGGGGGAGGGGAAGGAGCGGGAAAAAGGTGGGCGTTGGCAGCTGAGGAAGAGATCAAACATTATACTTTCATAAACAAGTCTGTGGAAATCAGTGGAGGCTGCTGAGGGGAGGACGGCTTATAATAATGGCTGGAACGGAGCGAATGGAATGGAAAGGGAAAAGGGGGTACTTAGTCAGTTCCGCATTTAACCCAACCCCACTGAATCAGAGAGGTGACGGCATCAAACCATGCGTTTAAAGTATTTGATACCATTCAAATCATCCTCCATAATTAAGGTGCCACAAACCTTCTGTGGTGGAAAAAGAGAGGGAGAGACTGAGAACAGAGAGAGAGAGTAAAGAAGGGGAATAGTTCTGTGAGATCACTGAAAAGAAAGACGAGGTCTACCATTTCATGACTGGCAGTTCAGACCTAATTTCTCCATTACCAACTTTTATTCCAAATCAACAAAAGTTGGTTCCATGAGAAAGGTAAAAAAGAGATGGTCAGCTGGAGGGAAGGCATGGGGTGTGTAAGAGGGATAGACAGTGTGTTTACACCACAAGAGGTTGATGGTACCTTAATTGACCATGTTGTTGTCATGTTGTGCTGCTACCATGCTGTGTTGTCATGTGTCGCTGGCTTGCTATGTTGTTGTCTTAGGTCTCTCTTTATGTAGCGTTGTCTTTCTTGTTGTGATGTGTGTTTGGTCCTATATTTTTATTTTATATTTGTATTTTTAATCCCAGCCCCCACCCCGTAGGAGGCCTTTTGCCTTTTGGTTGGCCTTCATTGTAAATAAGAATTTGTTATTAACTGACTTGCCTAGTTAAATAAAGGTTAAATAAATACAAAAATACAACAATCGGGGAGGACCGGCTTGTGGTAGTTGTTGGAGAGGAATTGGTGGAATGGTATCAAACACATAACCATATGCCATTCCATTTGCTCCATTCCAGCCATTAAAACGAGCTGCCCTCCCCTCAGCAGCCTCCACTGGTTTACACATGCGAGGCGAAGGGGGAGGATCAGAAGAGAAGGGGGACAGGTGTGGAGTGTTTGTTAAAGTCAGGAGGGAGCTCTTGCTTGCCACACCTGTTGAGTTGCATTCTGTTACACAAACACACACAGATATTTTTGTGCACTAAAACTGTATGTATATGGCCTGTGATTGCTCAAATCACATCAGCATTGGGTGTGTGTCTCTATGCTGCCACATGGGAAGGGGCAGGGTGACTGGGAGTGAGAGAAAGAACACAGCCTGTTCCAAAATAAGTGAAGAGAGAGAGGTTATGGGAGAGAGAGGGAGAAAAGAGGAAAGAGAGAGGGAGAAAAGAGGAAAGAGAGAGAGAGGAATTTAAGTCCCAGAGTTATTTTTAAACCTAGAACAGGAACTCTTCTGTTGACTTCCACACTGGTAGAAGAGTAGAGCAGAACGGAGGAGACGGAGAGGGCAGAAACACACACACACACACCTTCGTGCACCTACACGTGTACACGCCTCTACTGCTACACACTATCAGGTTTAGCTCCCTCAATGCATTTACATCCTTATGCAGGTACACTTTACTACACTACAGTATGTGTGCATGCACATATTCACACTCACTCTTAAACACATGCGCACATTAGTATTACACTCTATGTGTAAATATGCTTTCCTATGTATCAACAGTCTGTGTACACTTTCACTCTTCACACGAAACATAGACCAAGTAGTCATTCATTTCAATCAAACAAAGCCCTTTTCAAATAGCTATGCATTTGAAGTCAAACAATCTCCTAATTGATGCTAATTTAAGATGTATAGAGGGGAAATAAAGAGCAGACAGAGGTCTAAATTAGAGAGCTTGCGTCTGGACAGAGAGAGAAAGGCTCTGCGTCTGTATGCAGCACAGATGACAGAGCAGAAACAGTGAAAATGAAGAGACTGAGAAAAAGCGGACTTGGACTTTGGTTTCTGTTTCACTTTAATTTAAATAAGTACAAGGCCATTTACTGTACTTTCCCTGTTGGGAACAATTTAAGCTAACAACAGCCATTTTACTGTGCCATGTACTATATGTGTCACCAGGCCATTATGAGTAAGGACATTGGGGTTGGCGAGGATGAGGCTTGGACAAAACCCAGATAGCACCCTGTGAACAAAGAGCATACACTTTCTCATTCACTATTCATTTGTTTGGGGGTGACATAAAATCTCAGCCTCATCAATGGTTGTTCTGGGTCCACTGTCCTGTTTGTCCTGTGGAGTAAATGGGCAAGGAGGGAGAAGGAATGAGAGGAAACAAGCTCGACCAGTTAGCAGTCCAAAAAAGAGGTTGCTGCTACATGTGACACGGGGCCTTATAACAGCTACGTCAATGGTTACCATTAGCCTAGCGCTCGGGTCAGCTTGGTGACAAACGAGGTCAGGAGTGGCACGCACTGTGGGCTCAAGGAACGTAATAAGGTCATCAGAAACTGGGTCACCTGTGCCTGTTGATCAGTCGTAATGAAGCTTACTGACTCTGCCCACCCCCCTGCCACCCAGCCTTGGTCACACCCTCTCTTTTGGCCAACTACCCCCCCCTCCCCGCCTCACCTCTAAGATGTCACAGAAAGCATCCTTGTTCTTGACCTCGCCTCCTGTCTGCTGGGACTCCTTAAAAATCCCAGATATCCCTGCAATTTCCGGTGCAATGTTTGTTTGGCACCTAATGGGAGGGGCGGGTGGAAAAAAAGAGCCTGACTCACAAACATTTTGGGCTGCGTTTGAGGGTAAACACATAAACGGCAGGCTGTGCGAGGCGGGCAGTGAGGAGGACTGAGACGCCGGTATTCTGGCCCTGACATGCAGTTTCCACCACAGGCTGCACACAGAGCACAGCACTGTTCAGGCCCCAACAAACACCTCAAAAACAACATGGGCCTCCTCTCTGATCAGAGGAGGGGGCTCTCTGCGGGGGATATCTGGACACGGTCTATAGATGGTCAAGGCAGGGCACACCATTACTGAAACGCTGAGGTTGGTTCACTTGTTGATGTTAATCCTGAGAAACAACAATGCCCTGGATCTTTCAAACTATACATGCTAAATTTAATGCAATTGAAATGTGACAGGGCAGCATATCCTTAGAAACTATTTACACGTAGAGAAACTACTATGTGATTATTTGTAAAGGATGTACAGTATAAATGGCAAGAGCAACATACATTATACCTGGATAAGACTTGTTAAGGATGTGTAGGCGTAATGCGCTGTATGCAAATACATTATATAAGCTTACATAAGCTAAGTGTCAGTCAGAATATGCCGAAGTTACAAGACAGAAAACCGCATACAGAGTAAACACAAATGGGTCTCTTGAGTTGAGACCCCTTTTCTTTGCTGGACAATATCACTTCCTCCTGAAGGGCAAAGGGTGGAGGAGGGGTACAGGCAAGGGGTGGAAGGGGGCGTGTGGGGAGGTGCATGGCGAGGGTGGTGGGGAGTTTTGGGGAAGCAGCAGGGGTACATGGAGTAGGGAGCCAGACTGACAGATAGGCGGGAGGAAGTGGGGGCGTCTGTCTCTCCTGTGGTTGGCTGCTGGATGTGAATACCCCTCTCTGTGTCCAGCCATCCTCTCTCTGAACCCACTCGGCTGCTGTTTACTTCTGTTGGGGGAAATGGCCTCCTCCTCTCTATCTCCAATCCCCAGACTTTGTAACCACTGGCACAGTCCACCATCTCCCTCTGTCTCTGGGGTGAAGGACGGGACATATCTGTCATTGGCTTGGTCCTCTCCTTTACAGTCCAGCCTCCTCCTTCTCCTCTTCTGCTTCTCTTTCACTCCTCCCTCTCCAGTCCCAAGATCATCTCTCATTTTAAGAGGAGACACTGCTCTGCCCCCTCTTGCCCTGCCTTTGATATGGGTCCTTAGGGGTGGGGAAAGCTGAGAAAAAGGCTGTCCGCCCTGCTGTCTGCTTTCAGCACTGACTATGAATGAGAGTGTATCTGTGAGAGGTCCTGTTGATGGTTCTAATACAGTGAGCCCATGTGCACTCATGAGTCTCTTGGGCTGTGTTTGTGTCTCTGAGTCTGTGTTTATGTGAACGTCCTTCTCTGACACTACGTCATTGGGAGTCAGTTGATGTGGGAGTGTGTTGATGTGGGTGCCTGACAGTAAATCTTGGAGGGTGTGTGTTCCTGAAACCTCCCCGGCGTGTGTATTCGCAGGCAGCACCGCTCTGGATCTGCGGAATATGGAGCGGAGACGTCGGTGGGGTGGTAGGCTGGCCGACAGCCCCGACGGCCCGATGCTGCGGAACAAAGGTGGGGGGCGGAGGGTGATAGAGGGTCTCATCTCTTCACCCGTCCTCTGGAGCATTACATCTGCTCCTCTCTCCTCCTCCCCCTCTTTGAGGTGCCTCCAGAAGTCATCAGATCTGTCCCCACGTTCAGACTGCCAGTGTCGGGAAGGCTGGGACATTCTACCTTGTTACAGGTGGCGGTAGATGAGAGACTGTGTTTAATGGTATTGGATGGGGTAAAACATTTCACTTGGTAAGATGACCACCTCTGGTTGATATGGTCTGTGAAGACCTCTTGTTAGACTTTTCCTAAATGTAGGCAGTGGATACAAATGTACAGAATTAACACAGAGCACAGGAGGTTGGTGGCACCTTAATTGAGGAGGACGGGCTCATGGTAATGGTTGGAGGGGAATTAGTGGAATGGTATGAAATATATCAAACACATGGTTTCCATTTGCTCCATTCCATCCATTATTATGAGCCGTCCTCCCCTCAGCAGCCTTCACCGACACATAGTTATTCAGAGTTAAGTCATCAAAGCTATGGTACTGCACGACATCCAGAGAAAACAGTCCGTGTCCATGAAATCACAGAGACATAATATAGCAGTGGTGAAACAGAGGAGGCTGGTGGGAGGGGCTATAGGAGGACAGGCTCATTGTAATGGCTGGAATGGAATACATGGGATGGTATCAAACATATGGAAACCACAGGTTTGACTCCGTTCTATTAATTCCATTCCAGCCATTACAATGAGCCTGTCCTCCAATAGCTCCTCCCACCAGCCTCCACTGCTGTGAAAAGACAGAATAATAAACACAGAGAGGAAAGGACAGTCAAAGAGAAAACATTGAGTGCAGTGCCATGATTATGTGTACAATAGCTAAGTCATGGTAAGAAGTACTACAGGTCTACAAAGAATAAGTGAAAGCCACTCACAGGGTCAGGTGTATTCTTTCTGCCTTCTCAGTTCTCAACTTTAGGAATGAGCTGTCTTTGATTGAATATCCATTCATTGTTAATGCAGCAGTCAGTCTGGTCCTCCTGTCCACATCATCATCATCATCAGCAGCAGCAATGCCTTGCCCCCATTTCTGAATCCATTGTCTGCTGTCTACTCTCTCCACTCTCCTTATCTAGTCTCAGTCTCCTCTACACCTCACACACCCACATCTATCTACCTTTCATCCGGTGACCCTCTGACATAAAAGGTGGTCGAGACAGCCTCACTTCTCACTTTCATTTTAGTCTCCCCATCAATTATGAATGAATGGCACTCTGAAGAGAAAGGGCCAGCATGCTACCCATATTGATAATTTCGCTTAGGTGAATTTATAGACGCCTGAGCTCAATGAAGTGAACTTTGTAGGCAGATAGCCTATAGCGGTTTAGAGCGTTGGGGCAGTAACCGAAAGGTCGCTGGTTTGAATCCCCGAGCCGGCAAGGTGCAAAAAAAATATGCCGTTCTGTCCTTGAGCAAGGCAGTTAACCCCCAACAACTGCTCCCAGGGCACTGATGACGTAGACGTCGACTAAGGCAGCCGCCAGTACCTCTGTGATTCAGAGGCGTTAAATGCGGAATGCATTCCGTTGTGCAACTGACTAGGTATGCCCATTCTCTTTCCATCTGTTAAATCTTCAAGATAGAAAGCAGCTCCTTACGGTAATGTTGTATGGGTATCCGCAATATTTTGCGGTGTATGATTAATTGACAAAGGTAGACAATAATATCTCCTTCTGTGTCAGATTCCGTGTGGTGGAGTCTCCACGATTTGCAAATCCACCTCACCTCCTCTATCTCGAGAACTCCTATCTTGAGGTCTACCCATTGTTTTGCCAGAGAACCTTTCATAACCCTTCAAGTGCACTGGCGCCACTGTAGTTCTGAATTTTAACTTGTGGCGGCGCTACTCGCTCAAATTTAAACACGAGACCCACAAATAACCTGTGCGTCCTCTTATCTGAACTGTAAACGGAAGTACTTCATACAGGACGACAGTGTACAGAACGGTAAGTGTTTTGTGTTATTTGTCTGTGTCACTACAATTATATTCTGGGTGACATCTGCACGTAATGGCAGTAGTTTTGCTCCGGTTTGTGGATGTGGGCGTTTTATAATGAGAGGACACAGGCGCGTGGAAAGAGAGAAGGAAGACAGGCAAAGTCACACGGAGGTTATTCGAAACAAAATCTAAGCCCATTTCGTAAATACTCACACAGTGGTTGTGAAACACGACGCCGTTCTATTGGATGGCCAAGCCACTAGAATTATAACTCAAACTCTTTGTGGTGGTTTACTGCCGTATCAGCAGTTGTCCGTGAAGTTAGCTAACGTTAGCTAGCTAGGGAATCTGTTTGCATAACATGAACAACAGGGAACTATATTCATAGCCACTTAGCCAGCCATCTCTCACACACCTACATGTTATACTATATGGTGGTAAACAAGAATGTCTTGCATAGGTGTCCTTCCTCCCCCTGATGTCACTGTCCAACCATAGTAGCTCTGCCTGAGTAGTGGCCCTGTTTTGATTATGGTGCCATGAAGTTACATTTATTTATCAGTCTTCTGTTCTCTTCCCCCATTTATGTCTCCTTTCAGATGGCTCACCGGCTGCTAGTCCGTAGAATTTGGACCCTCTCAGTAAAAGACCTTCGCTGTCTCCCGGCCTCCACCTCCTCCTTTTCTACCTCCCTGCGTTCCTCCACTACCCCTCTATCCTTCCTTTCCCCCAAACACACTCTGCCAAGCTCCCTGCCCCACACTTCCCGCAGAGAGGTCTCCTTCAATGTGCAGGACCATGAGGACTTCACAGAGAGAGTCATCAACAGTGAGCTGCCTGTGCTTATTGACTTCCATGCCCAGTGAGTAGCTAATAGATTAATTCATGAATATGTTTCATGGAACCCCAGAGGGGATATTAGGCTCCACTTACAGCATTTACAAACTACCCTCTAATCAGAAAGCAAAGCCCCTAAGATACAATACATGGAGAAGCATCTATGTCTGCCTGTTGAAATTAGACTACCGAGATGACAGCAGGAAACAACTTTTATAGCAGGTATCAAATGGTTTACAACCATGCTTGTAAACCTGACCATAGCTTTTTCAACAATGCATCCAACACGTGAATCTATTTATCAATTATATTGATTTTGACATATGCTCAACAGCCTTCCTATTGTAAGACTAAAGCATAACAGTGGAAGTTGTGACTGAGTGCATATCATGTGTGATGTCACCTTACCTATACTGTGTGTCTGGCTGCATGGCTTGACATCTGATGGTGTTTCCATTGGAGGTTGATCATTTGAGGTTACACAACAAGAGGCAATGCCAGGACAGCCACATTGGGTTCATGCTCTTCTGCAACATGTCAAACTTTTCGCTCCTCCCTTGGACTTGATGAATGAAGGTCACTGCTTAGTAAGAAACTCCCCACACCTGGTTGTCTAGGTCTTAATTGAAAGGAGAAACCAAAACCCAGCAGACACTAGGCCCTCCATGGAATGAGTTTGACACCCCTGCTCTAGAAAATTACACACACAGCCTGAATATATACATACACACACAGTGGCTTGCAAAAGTAGTCATCCCTCTTGGCATTTTTCCTATTTTGTTGCCTTACAACCTGGAATTGAAATAGATTTTTGGGGTTTGTATCATTTGATTTACACAACATGCCTACCACTTCAAAGATGCAAAATATTTTTTGTGAAATAAGACAAAAAAAACATAACTTGAGCGTGCATAGCTATTCACCCCCCCCAAAAGTCAATACTTCGTAGAGCCACCTTTTGCAGCAATTACAGCTGCAAGTCTCTTGGGGTATATCTCTATAAGCTTGGCACATCTAGCCACTTGGATATTTGCTCATTCTTCAAG
The DNA here is from genome assembly GCF_045791955.1 of Oncorhynchus clarkii lewisi. Classification (NCBI taxonomy): domain Eukaryota; kingdom Metazoa; phylum Chordata; class Actinopteri; order Salmoniformes; family Salmonidae; genus Oncorhynchus; species Oncorhynchus clarkii. Next base: position 46,456,218 of record NC_092159.1, read on the forward strand.
GCAAAACTGCTCCGGCTCCTTCAAGTTGGATGGGTGCTGCTGGTGTACAGCAATCTTTAAGTCATACCACAGATTCTCCATTGGATTGAGGTCTGGGCTTTGACTTGGCCATTCCAAGACATTTTAAATGTTTTCCCTTAAACCACAAGTGTTGCTTTAGCATTATGCTTAGGGTCATTGTCCTGCTGGAAGGTGAACCTCCACCGTCTCAAATCTCTGGAAGACAAACAGGTTTCCCTCAAGAATTTCCATGTATTTAGAACCATCTATCATTCCTTCAATTCTGACCAGTTCCCCAGTCCCTGCAGACGGAACAACATACCCACAGGATGATGCTACCACCACGCGTCACTGTGGGGATGATGTTCTCGGGGTGATGAGGTGTTGGGTTTGCGCCAGACATAGCGTTTTCCTTGATGGCCAAAAAGCTACATTTTGATCTCATCTAACCAGAGTACCTTCCATAGATGTTTGGGGAGTCTCCCACATGCTTTTTGGTGAACACAATGTGTTTGCTTATTTTTTTTCTTAAGCAATGGCCTTTCTCTGGCAACTCTTCAGTAAAGAACAGCTCTGTGGAGTGGATGGCTTAAAGTGGACCTATGGACAGACTCCAATCTCCGCTGTGGAGCTTTGCAGCTCCTTCAGGGTTATCTCTTTGCTGCCTCTTGTTAATGCCCTCCTTGCCTGGTCTCTGAGTTTTGGTGGGCGGCCCTCTCTTGGCAGGTTTGTTGTGGTGCCATATTCTTTCAATTTTTTAATAATGGATTCAATGGTGCTCTGTGGGAAGTGTCTGATTTATTTTTTTCACCCAACCCTGATCTGTACTTCTCAACAACTTTGTACCTGACCTGTTTGGAGAGCTCCTTGGTCTTCATGGTGCCACTTGCTTGGGTGGTGTTGCAGACTCTGGTGCCTTTCAGAACAGGTGTATATATACTGAAATCATGTGATAAATAAAGTCCACCTGTGTGCAATGATCTAACTAATTATATGACTTCTGAAGGTAATTGGTTGCACCAGATCTTATTTAGTGGCTTCATAGCAAAGGGGGTGAATACATACAGTTGAAGTCAGAAGTTTACATACACTTAGGTTGGATTCATTCAAACTCGTTTTTCAACCACTCCACAAATGTCTTGTTAACAAACTATAGTTTTGGCAAGTCTGTTAGGACATCTACTTTGTGCATGACACAAGTAATTTTTCCAACAATTGTTTACAGACAGATTATTTCACTTATAATTCACTATCACAATTCCAGTGGGTCAGAAGGTTACATATACTAAGTTGACTGTGCCTTTAAACCGCTTGGAAAATTCCAGAAAATTATGTAATGGCTTTAGAAGCTTCTGATAGGCTAATTGACATCATTTGGGTCAATTGGAGGTGTACCTGTGGATGTATTTCAAGGCCTACCTTCAATTGCAGTGCCTCTTTGCTTGACATCTTTGGAAAATCAAAAGAAATGAGCCAAGACCTCGGAAAAACAATTCTAGACCTCCACAAGTCTACTTCATCCTTGGGAGCAATTTCCAAATGCCTGAAGGTACCACGTTCATATGTACAAACAATAGTACGCAAGTATAAATATCATGGGACCACGCAGCCGTCATACCGCTCAGGAAGGAGACGTCTCCTAGAGATGAACGTACTTTGGTGTGAAAAATCCTAATCAATCACAGAACAGCAAAGGACCTTGTGAAGATGCTGGAGGAAACGGGTACAAAGTATCTATATCCACAGTAAAACCAGCCCTATATCAACATAACCTGAAAAGCCGCTCAGCAAGGAAGAAACCACTGCTCCAAAACCTCCATAAAAAAGCCAGACTACTGTTTGCAATTGAACATGGGGGTGAAGATCGTACTTTTTGGAGAAATGTTCTCTGGTCTGATGAAACAGAAACAGAACTGTGGCCATAATGACCATCATTATGTTAGGAGGAAAAAGGGGGATGCTTGCAAGCCGAAGAACACCATCCCAACCGTGAAGCACAGGGGTGGCAGCATTATGTTGTGGGGGTGCTTTGCTGCAGGAGGGACTTGTGCACTTCACAAAATACATGGCATCATGATGAGGGAAAATTGTGGATATATTGAAGCAACATCTTAAGACATTAGTCAGGAAGTTAAAGCTTGGTCACAAAAGCTTGGTCACAAATAGGTCTTCCAAATGGACAATGACCTCAAGCATACTTCCAAAGTTGTGGCAAAATGGCTTAAGGACAACAACATCAAGGTATTGGAGTGGCCATCACAAAGCCCTGACCTCAATCCTATAGAAAATTTGTGGGCAGAACTGAAAAAGTGTGTGCGAACGAGGAGGCCGACAAACCTGACTGAGTTACACCAGCTCTGTCAGGAGGAATGGTACAAAATTCACCCAACTTATTGTGGGAGGCTTGTGGAAGGCTACCCAAACATTTGACCCAAGTTAAACAATTTAAAGGCAATGCTAATTGGAATGTGATGAAAGAAATAAAAGCTTAAATAATTCTCTCTTCTATAATTTTGACATTTCACATTCTTAAAATAAAGTGGTGATCCTAACTGACCTAAGACAGGGAATTTTTACTAGGATTAAATTTCAGGAATTGTGAAAAACTTAGTTTAAATTTATTTGGCTAAGGTGTATGTAAACTTCCGACTTCAACTGTATGCACCTACCTTTTCAGTTTTTTTCTTTTTTATAATTTTTTGAAACAAGTAATTTTTTAAAAATTAACTTCACAAATTTGGACTATTTTGTATGTCCATTACATTAAATCCAGATAAAAATCTATTTAAATTACAGTTTGCAATGCAACAAAATAGGGAAAATGCCAAGGGTGTATACTTTTGCAAGGCACTGTATATATACAGTACACATGACCTTGATATGCATGGTGGTCAGTGTTGACCTGGTCTATGTTTTTGCCAACTTGTTGACATTGTCTTGCTATGCAACAATTTCATGTTATTGTCAGGTTCTATTCTGTACTCACAGATATACACTGCTCAAAAAAATAAAGGGAACACTTAAACAACACAATGTAACTCCAAGTCAATCACACTTCTGTGAAATCAAACTGTCCACTTAGGAAGCAACACTGATTGACAATAAATTTCACATGCTGTTGTGCAAATGGAATAGACAACAGGTGGAAATTATAGGCAATTAGCAAGACACCCCCAATAAAGGAGTGGTTCTGCAGTTGGTGACCACAGACCACTTCTCAGTTCCTATGCTTCCTGGCTGATGTTTTGGTCACTTTTGAATGCTGGCGGTGCTTTCACTCTAGTGGTAGCAGGAGACGGAGTCTACAACCCACACAAGTGGCTCAGGTAGTGCAGCTCATCCAGGATGGCACATCAATGCGAGCTGTGGCAAGAAGGTTTGCTGTGTCTGTCAGCATAGTGTCCAGAGCATGGAGGCGCTACCAGGAGACAGGCCAGTACATCAGGAGTCGTGGAGGAGGCCGGAGGGCAACAACCCAGCAGCAGGACCGCTACCTCCGCCTTTGTGCAAGGAGGAGCAGGAGGAGCACTGCCAGAGCCCTGCAAAATGACCTCCAGCAGGCCACAAATGTGCATGTGTCTGCTCAAACGGTCAGAAACAGACTCCATGAGGGTGGTATGAGGGCCCGACGTCCACAGGTGGGGGTTGTGCTTACAGCCCAACACCGTGCAGGACGTTTGGCATTTGCCAGAGAACACCAAGATTGGCAAATTCGCCACTGGCGCCCTGTGCTCTTCACAGATGAAAGCAGGTTCACACTGAGCACATGTGACAGACGTGACAGGGTCTGGAGAAGCCGTGGAGAACGTTCTGCTGCCTGCAACATCCTCCAGCATGACCGGTTTGGCGGTGGGTCAGTCATGGTGTGGGGTGGCATTTCTTTGGGGGGCCGCACATGTGCTCGCCAGAGGTAACCTGACTGCCATTAGGTACCGAGATGAGATCCTCAGACCCCTTGTTAGACCATATGCTGGTGCGGTTGGCCCTGGGTTCCTCCTAAAGCAAGACAATGCTAGACCTCATGTGGCTGGAGTGTGTCAGCAGTTCCTGCAAGAGGAAGGCATTGATGCTATGGACTGGCCCGCCCATTCCCCAGACCTGAATCCAATTGAGCACATCTGGAACATCATGTCTCGCTCCATCCACCAACGCCAAGTTGCACCACAGACTGTCCAGGAGTTGGCGGATGCTTTAGTCCAGGTCTGGGAGGAGATCCCTCAGGAGACCATCCGCCACCTCATCAGGAGCATGCCCAGGCGTTGTAGGGAGGTCATACAGGCACGTGGAGGCCACACACACTACTGAGCCTCATTTTGACTTGTTTTAAGAGGACATTACATCAAAGTTGGATCAGCCTGTAGTGTGGTTTTCCACTTTAATTTTGAGTGTGACTCCAAATCCAGACCTCCATGGGTTGATAAATTTGATTTCCATTTATCATTTTTGTGTGATTTTGTTGTCAGCACATTCAACTATGTAAAAAAAAAAAAGTATTTAATAATAATATTTCATTCATTCAGATCTAGGATGTGTTATTTTAGTGTTCCCTTTATTTTTTTGAGCAGTGTATATATTTTGTTGAGACTTTTGATTGAAATTTCAAGAATACCTTCAGTATTATTAGTTCTAACCAGACATCCCATGTTTGTTCTTTAAAGGTGGTGTGGTCCCTGCAAGATACTGGGGCCAAGATTAGAGAAAGCTGTCGCCAAACAGAAAGGCAAAGTTGCCATGGCAAAGGTCGACATAGACGATCACACAGACTTGGCCATTGAATATGGGGTAAGTGGAAGCTGTTGACATTATTGATTGATATTGCAAATGTTAGTTAGAAAATGTGACCTTCTTTCCTCCCTTCCTTGAAGTAACTCCTGATCTATAATGGTGGGATTTGTGAAAAAAGGGACTCCACTACATAGTTTACAGCAACCCAGTCATATCAGATCAGGGATTACTAGAAGGAAGGATGAATTTTGTCCTGGAACAGTGCCTTTGACTGATGTCATTGTGGTTACTGACCTCTACTTCTCTCTACAGGTATCGGCGGTCCCCACGGTAATCGCCATGCGAGGAGGCGACGTCATCGACCAGTTTGTGGGAATCAAAGATGATGAGGCGCTGGAGTCGTTTGTCAGCAAGCTCGTTGGACAATGAACATGTCAATCACATCCCTGTGATCCAACCCCTTATGACCCCATTGTTGTCTGAGCCTGGCCTGGTCCTCAGCGCTACATGACCATGTTGAACCTGTTAAAACAACTAACAACCCACCCACCACCTGACCACAACCCCACCTGACCACAAGCCCCATCTGACAAACAGGCACATGCTCACACCCATCCCTAAACTCTCTGCTTTGTATTATTCTGTCTGTCTATTGTCTAGTGATGGGTGTGTGCTTGTGTGAACTTCAATTCCCCTCTTTATACTAATATATTGCTTCCATCTTGCAGCGGTTTCCTCCCTCCATCAACCTGTAATGTAATGGCCCCAACCTGTAATGTAATGGCCCCACCCTGTGGAAACTGGTAGAGCAGCCTGAGCCAGTGTGTACCAGTTTACTACAATAGATTGTTTAGGGTGGGCGACTACACTGCTGTACTTTACTGCATTGTACCGGGACAAGTCGTTTAGTATTAAGTGGGGAGGGACATTAACAGGAAAGGTGATATTGGTGAATGAGCTGTGATGTCTCTCTTTGCAGTTCCTGCTTTAGTCCACTCGAGGGCGGCCTTCCCCTAGCATTGTAGGCTGCATGGTCATTTTACACCATTATGCCTAATGTGAGAGTGGAATGTGTCTGTCATGAGTGTGTCTGTATGGATGTATCTGAGTTTCTCAGTCTGTATCAGTTTGTCTCTTGGTTTTGACTGAGAAATTTGAGAAGTGGGAAACACAAATATGGTTATATGGGTTTGATTTAGATTTTATTTCAATAAACTATGTAATATGACCAAGATAATAAATAAAGGATATTAAAGGTTTTCTATATTTCGAGTGTGAATTGGTTTGTGGTCTGCTATTACATGCGCTAAAGGACTAAGAATCATGAGGAAGTGGTTTCATAGTAATATTGGAGGACTTTAGCCCTAGCCCTAGCCCTTTAGACTTCTTTAGCTGTAAAATAATATTCTTTATAATTTTATTTTTGGGGGTATGCCAACTATGAAGTTTACATCTAATCATTTGTGGTAATATTTCAGCCATGTGATTCCTTTGTTAACTATGTGGGCAGTCTAGTTAGGGGAGTGGTGATGGAATGTTGACTAAGGATGATGGTGTGATGTCTGTTTGCCTGGGAGGCAGGGATGTTTTCTGTTACACAGATTAATTTATATATTTCTTTCTAGTAGAATGGGTGTGATGTTCTCACCATTACTGACAAACTTCTGTATGGACCTAATGAGCTGGAATAGTCTTCTGTCTATAGCTACCTTGCCACATTCTTTTCCTTCTCATTTTTTTATATATTTTTTTTAACTAGGCAAGTCAGTTAAGAACAAATTCTTATTTACAATGACGGCCTATTTATCCCCCATTCAGTTTCTCCTGTTTTCCCTTTCATGTCTCTCTCCACCCTCCTGTATTTTCAGATTTATCCTTTAATTCAGTTTCTATTTAATCAGTCTATCGCTCTCTCTTTGTTTCTCTCTATCTTTACTTGTTTCACCCCCCTCTCATCAGTGTAACGATGTGGAAGCCTGAAGCCCCTCCCCCTCCCCCCCATGACCACAGCTTCACACCTGTCCTCTCCCCTACACCCTAACTCACCAAGCTGTCTAGGTGGGCCCTGACTCCCCATCTCCAGTTATCATTCCGTCTCACATGACGACACACCGGGTCATTCCGTGCGTGCCTCACGATCATAGCGTGTTATTACAGAATCACTGCTGACATCGTCATGGCACAGGCTTCCAAGCTACTTATTTGCTACCCTTAAACAGAGTACATTTTACAGGTTCCGTCTGTAGTTTTAATAACCTTGGATTAGATCATTGTTACACAAATACTGGCCCCCAAGAAATTGACTGTTGAGTGTTGAGCTGTTCAGTTCCCGGATATAAACATCCAGGGATTTTCTAAGAGGAATTCCATAAGTATTACATAAGCAGGTGTGAGTAAGCAGGTACGGTTGGAGTAGCTTATGGTCTCGATCTATAATCCAGACTGCTGTTGTACTCAATGAAAGACATTTCTGTTTGGACTCTATCACATAGTTGAAATGGCTGGAATAGTAGTTCAGCAGTACCTTAGATCATTAACAATTTTGAACCAGTCCTCCCTCTCCCTTCATGTTCTCTCTTTTCCCCCCTCCCTTTCTATCTCTATGTTCAGTGTCTGGACCACTGTGCTGATGATAGGTATAGACTTATACAGGCGTACTTGTTGATTCCTCTTCTTTAAAGAACCAGTGCAGTCAACATTATTTCCTGATAGTGGCTGGTTGAAAATACAATCTACACAGGTCCTTCTAATTAGCAGGTTTGCAATAGGTGGGAGTTTCTGACATGGTTATGCAGTAAATTAGTTAATAGACTAACAAAGAGTTCTAAAGAGAGTTCTAATGAAAATCTATTACAGTAAGGTACTTCATTGTTACCCTGAAATGATTTGCTATTGATATAAAACGGCTGCATTGGGCCTTTAACTACTCTTTGTCTGACTTGTGCTGCGTTTGTAACCAAGTGGGAAGTGAGAATTTACCACATATGTCTGGGAAAAATCCACTTTAACGCCCCTTCAACTGGTAATCACTAGTGGGAAACTCGTCTATCATCCTGAGCTCCCACATGCTGACTTCTGACAACAACTACTAAAGAACTGACCTCGTTAACAGCATTTTTGGCAGATAAATGCAATAACAAAACATTTCTAAAAAGCAATCTATTAATAGGGTTTTTGAACACTATCATTTCTTTACAAGCATTATAGCTGTACTTTTAGTTTATGGTTTATGCAGCTTGTTGGTCATTAGCCAATCAGTGTTTGTCAACAAGTTCAAAGCACATGAATGAACTTGTATTTACGACTTCACAACTGGTAAATTCCCACCTCCCACTTGTTTATGAATGCGACATTAGTCAAAGGAATGAGGTGAAGAGATGACCGAATGCTGGAAAGGTTCATGAGTAGTGTAACCCTACACCTCTTCAGCCAAAAACAATAGACCACACCTCCATCCTCGCTCCCGCTGTCTCTCTCTCTCTCTCAACCACTCTGTTACCATATAAGGCAAAAAAGACTGGGGAAGCCAGTGAATGTTGAACAAATGGGCTGAGAAGGGAGAGTTGCAGAATTCCTCTGCCACCTCTCTCTGCTTTTCTCATACTCTAAAACTTGTAATGTTTGTTGTGTGATAATTTGACTGGCCCTGCCTGTGCCACATAGTCAAAATGCCTTTGGAATGTGTGTGTGGGTGATGCTGTAACAACAGCCATACCTGGCACAGCCCAAGAGTATTCTGTGTTTATAGTAAATACTTCGCTCTATTTATATTTCAAACACATTTCACCCTCCAGCTTGTTGAATGTCCATTCTGTTCCAGACAAATGTAAATTTACCATACACAAAGCAGACACTGCTTCTCGCACCCATCTTTTCCTCATCATGTACATTTATATTTAACATTTATTTAACTAGGCAAGTCAGTTAAGAAAATATTCTTATTTACAATGACAGCCTACCAGGGAAAAGTGGTGTAAACTGCCTTGTTCAGGGGCAGAACGACAGATTTTTACCTTGTCAGCTCTGGGATTTGATCTAGCAACTTTTCAGTTAATGGCCCAACACTTTAACCACTAGGCTACCAGCCACCCCAATGAGCAATGTTGACTTTTTATACATACAGTATACATGATCTGAACTTATATTTTGGCTATGAGAGTTGATTACTGCTGACTGGGAAAGAGAATATGAAAGAAAAGGAGCCCCCCCCCCTTTCCCTTTTCTCTACATTCCAGAATTTTGTGAGTCAACATGGGTCTGTCTTATCACCCTTTCCTGTGTACTGATTACTGGGGGAGGGGAGACGCGAGGGATGCTGAAAAGGACAAATGAAGGAATAAATTGCCATGTGTTCAACTACTATAATTTCATGAGAGCATATTTGGCATGCTGGAGCTGTTTTTAATTACTTTGCGGTTGTGTTTGGACATTGCCCCTCAGGGATGCTCTATGCCATTTAAGGACACACACAAATACTTTCACACAGCCATACTCTGTCATGTCAAGACAAGCTGGCAAAATTTAAGTGAGTTGCGTAAATAGTCTTGACAGGGGGTTTGACATTATTGGTGAATGGTGTAAAACAACAGCAAGGTGCTGGATGCTGACAATGTGTTTCTACAGATAGCCGTTAGGCTCATATTCAAGCGTGTTGTATGCTTAATATGTGTCACACTATGTTTAGATAAAGTTTTTATCTGGAATTAACAGGATACAGCACTCCAATCACTTACAGGTCTGACACACATGCAGGCTGGCCCACACACATTACTGTCACATATGAATCCACACACATGAATTCACAGAAGCTATTGGTGTGTAAAAGAGCTCAATGAACTCATATCAGCCTGTTCACATTGTGCGAGTCAATGGGTCCCTTTCTTTCAGAGCAGATGATGTGACTTTACAGACACACCCGGTTGCTATTACAACTGCAGGAGAAAGAGAGAGAGACTGTCATAGCAAGGGAGAAGGGACGGAGTGAGGTCAGGAGTGTGTCTCCATATTTTGATATATATTATATTATATATATCTACTCTTAGTTATAGGCTGCTTGTCTTCTGTTTTAATCCCTCGTTGCTGCCGTCTGGGCCCAAATCACTTTGTTGTGTCCTGTCACTCCTGTTGTGACTATGATTGAGCAGAGTATGATCTACAACTCAGATTAGGTCTGGATGGGCGGCTGCACATATCTTTCCCAAATCCCTTCCTTTCTGTTCCCTCAGCATCTGATACTGCTCAGAGGTGACCCTTGACCCCCGGGCTAAATTCTTTGTATTTCCCAACCAGGCCTGACTGAGCGATGTATTGATTTTTCCAACTACACGGCATGTTCGTCAGGGTTGTCGTGTGCTATATGTGATGCACAGTTGCTAAATATGTAGGAACGAACACAGACACATTCCACACCTGCTGACATATTGAACAGTATAATGTTGAACATTGAACATATATTCTCTGCTTGTTAACAGACATTATACCTTTATTGGCTCATACTTTTAGTTAGTTATAGGCTATAACTAGGGTCCTGAGTTTTTGCTGATCATATTGTGTGGTCTGGAAAAACTCCTTTCCCTAATAATCGTTATGTCATCCTATGGTTATGATAAAGCTGTTTACCCAGACTGACTCTGTTAAGTGCACATGAGATATAGGTTGTGTATGTCAATATGTTGATGTCACCTGTGTCGAGGATGTTTTTGCCAATGTTGGTTGTGTTAACCCTTGTTTATCCAATGAGGTCACAACATCATCTGTTTCACATTCAGGTAATTTGGAACGCGTACAGAGCCGGCGTCACCCCTAGGAGAGAGGGAAGATGAGAACGAGTGAGGGCAGGAGTGCAAAGTATTAAATGACCTCATTCTTCCTCTTTCATCTTTATTCTATCCCTTTTCTCCTTGTTCCACCATACTCATTTTCACCTGGGCATTTCTTCAATGTATTTCCTTTTCCACGTTTCCTTTTTCCTTTGCAAAGGGTATTGTCCTTGCTGTTAGTGGCCTGTATACTGGTCAAATGCCTTTGTTCCGTCCGACTGTCTCACCTTCTCCAGATCTCAGGGGAACATAATGGAATGACTAGGTAGACGTGGTACTGAACCACTCTCTATGTACTTACGCTCTCTACCCTCTTAGCATCCATCAGCTCATATCATCCCCTCTTTCTTTTTCATCCTTTCATAGTCTCATTCTTCACTTCTGCTACTCTACCCCCAATTCCAGCCCTTCCCCCATCACTTAACCATGAAGTTGATATTGTTGTCTTATGTTTTCCAGTATTGTTATTTTAAGGTTCCTTTCCAGGCAAACTTGTCCAGAGATCTGGATGTGCTGAGGATGTGCAGCCATACATACACACACCCACACACACACACATACACACATACATACACACACAGAGCAGTGCTCTACTTGGGAGTGAATCTGGTTCTCTCCACTTTTTCAGCCTGCTGTACATCTCTTGGGTTCCAGTGGGGCTACGCTTGCCCTTCTCACTACAGCCATAGTTTTAGCAATCTCAGCTACTGTATCTAGACTCCTCTCAGTAAGCAAAATTACAATGAAAATAAGTATTTTCCAGATGTTGACATCACATTCATTTCAGGTGCTGAATGGAAGGTTAGAAGACATACAGTGCCTTGCGAAAGTATTCGGCCCCCTTGAACTTTGCGACCTTTTGCCACATTTCAGGCTTCAAACATAAAGATATAAAACTGTATTTTTTTGTGAAGAATCAACAACAAGTGGGACACAATCATGAAGTGGAACGACATTTATTGGATATTTCAAACTTTTTTAACAAATCAAAAACTGAAAAATTGGGCGTGCAGAATTATTCAGCCCCCTTAAGTTAATACTTTGTAGCGCCACCTTTTGCTGCGATTACAGCTGTAAGTCGCTTGGGGTATGTCTCTATCAGTTTTGCACATCGAGAGACTGAATTTTTTTCCCATTCCTCCTTGCAAAACAGCTCGAGCTCAGTGAGGTTGGATGGAGAGCATTTGTGAACAGCAGTTTTCAGTTCTTTCCACAGATTCTCGATTGGATTCAGGTCTGGACTTTGACTTGGCCATTCTAACACCTGGATATGTTTATTTTTGAACCATTCTATTGTAGATTTTGCTTTATGTTTTGGATCATTGTCTTGTTGGAAGACAAATCTCCGTCCCAGTCTCAGGTCTTTTACAGACTCCATCAGGTTTTCTTCCAGAATGGTCCTGTATTTGGCTCCATCCATCTTCCCATCAATTTTAACCATCTTCCCTGTCCCTGCTGAAGAAAAGCAGGCCCAAACCATGATGCTGCCACCACCATGTTTGACAGTGGGGATGGTGTGTTCAGCTGTGTTGCTTTTACGCCAAACATAACGTTTTGCATTGTTGCCAAAAAGTTCAATTTTGGTTTCATCTGACCAGAGCACCTTCTTCCACATGTTTGGTGTGTCTCCCAGGTGGCTTGTGGCAAACTTTAAACAACACTTTTTATGGATATCTTTAAGAAATGGCTTTCTTCTTGCCACTCTTCCATAAAGGCCAGATTTGTGCAATATACGACTGATTGTTGTCCTATGGACAGAGTCTCCCACCTCAGCTGTAGATCTCTGCAGTTCATCCAGAGTGATCATGGGTCTCTTGGCTGCATCTCTGATCAGTCTTCTCCTTGTGTGAGCTGAAAGTTTAGAGGGACGGCCAGGTCTTGGTAGATTTGCAGTGGTCTGATACTCCTTCCATTTCAATATTATCGCTTGCACAGTGCTCCTTGGGATGTTTAAAACTTGGGAAATCTTTTTGTATCCAAATCCAGCTTTAAACTTCTTCACAACAGTATCTCGGACCTGCCTGGTGTGTTCCTTGTTCTTCATGATGCTCTCTGCGCTTTTAACGGACCTCTGAGACTATCACAGTGCAGGTGCATTTATACGGAGACTTGATTACACACAGGTGGATTGTATTTATCATCATTAGTCATTTAGGTCAACATTGGATCATTCAGAGATCCTCACTGAACTTCTGGAGAGAGTTTGCTGCACTGAAAGTAAAGGGGCTGAATAATTTTGCACGCCCAATTTTTCAGTTTTTGATTTGTTAAAAAAGTTTGAAATATCCAATAAATGTCGTTCCACTTCATGATTGTGTCCCACTTGTTGTTGATTCTTCACAAAAAAATACAGTTTTATATCTTTATGTTTGAAGCCTGAAATGTGGCAAAAGGTCGCAAAGTTCAAGGGGGCCGAATACTTTCGCAAGGCACTGTATATGACACAGACTGACAAGGTGAATCTAGGTGAAAGCTAAGATACCTTATTGATGTCACTTGTCAAATCCACTTCAATCAGTGTAGATGAAGGGGAGGAGACAGGTTAAAGAATACTTTTTAAGCCTTGAGACAATTAAGACATGGATTGTGTGTGTGCGCCATTCAGAGGGTGAATGGGAAAGACTAAATATTTAAGTGCCTTTGAACATGGTATGGTAGTAGGTGCCAGGTGCACCGGTTTGAGTTAAGTACTGCAACGCTGCTGTTTTTTTTTACGCTCAACAGTTTCTTGTATTTATCAAGAATGGTCCACCACCCAAAGGACATCCAACCAACTTGACACAACTGTGGGAAGCATTGGAGTCAACATGGGCCAGTATCCATGTGGAACCATTTTGACACCTTGTAGAGTCCATGCCCTGACGAATTGAGGCTGTTCTGAGGGGAACCTTGAAGTAGTTGTTCACCTTGCTCTGCGAGGGCCGGGGCTTTTGTGGAGCGATGGGTAACGATGCTTCGTGGGAGGCAGTTGTTGATGTTTGCAGAGGGTCCCTGGTTCGGGGCGAGGGACGGAAGCTATACTGTTATATTTGCACAGGTCAAGTTTCTGTCACTTGGATTGCTATTGACCAATTGAATGCAATTTACATTTTTTTCTTAGGGTGGAAAAATAATCTGAATTGTTGTTTGTCTATTTGGTGTGTATTTTTATATGCACATACACCTACATTTATTATGCCTCAGTGTGATTTTAGTATCACTATGTTTCTCCGGACAATAGTGTTTTTGTGTCCCTAAATATCACTATTATTAGTGTGGTGATGGTAATACTATCACTAACTGAAAATGTTTTCTCAGTTAACTTACCTGTCAAAATAAAGGTAAATGGATAAATAGTAAAACAGTAGGCTACAGTTGTAGCCCAGTTTGTGTAGTGGTAGATTCCTTGACATGAACCTTGGTAGGTTCTCTCTAAGCAGTGTCGGTGAGCTTCAAAGCAGACAGTCTAGCCCCAGTCTAATGACACACGGGGATAACCTGGATGATGTAGCCCATCCTGAATGGACTGGTACTTATATGGTCATAAAAATCCTTACAGTGCACATACCTCCTTCATTAAACACCACCTTATCTGTGCCCCCCTTCTCCTCCCCTCAACTATTTCATGTTCAAGATTTTTTTTTGCCCAGTGGCACTAGTTTCTCCACTTGGAAACGCCCCTTCAATAGCATTATTGGCCCAGACGGTAAGGATTATTATAACATTGGCTGGGAGAAGCTGGGAGGGCGGAGACATAACATATAGGCCCCTCCTCCTCTGGACCGCACCCCGACTGACAACGCAAAGAGCGAATTTAACTAGCTAGTGGAAGAGAGGAGGAAAGAGAAAAAAAGAGTGAGGGAGAGGGAAGAAGAGAACACTATAGTTTGATCCGAGTTATTTGCGAGGCTGCTGTCGACTGAAAAGGAGTTTGTTTCGCGGCGACACGGAGACAGACTCAGCCACCGGTTGTAGCTAGCCAACCCCAAAAGACTCTGCATCTCAACAGCAGGTAATAATCTATTCTAGCTACATTCTCATTTCCTTCAGCCTTGGCTCTTCACATGCTTGTGTCTAGCGGTGAACAAGTGTACCTAATCAGGAAGGACGGGAACTGCAACTTCATCACCTCACTGGGTGGGAACTCATAACCCAGATGTATGAATTGTTCACTTTTCAACATCCAACTGTATTAACTTTTGTTTACATAGTTGATTCAATTTCAGGTGGAAAGTAGTTTCATTTTAACAGGCACGGTGTCAAAGAAAGATGGTATCAGCGACTAAAGAAGCAATGGCGAGAAAATGTTGCAAGTAACGTAAGCTAACTTGCTAACTACAGGAAGTGATTCGCATGAATGAGATGTAGAAAGGGAGGGAATGAAAAGTAACTCCAAATAATGGAACGCATCAACTATAAGCACGGTCCTGTTTACAACCCTTTTTACGTGTCTATTTCATCGCGGATTAACATGTTGTATAGTTTAGGTTTCGCTGTGTGATCAGCCGCTGGGCAAGCAAACAAGTTTGTAGGCTAACGTACCCCGGGAGTGTTGTTGCGCACCATTACGTCACTCTATAATTGATTCGCTGTGTACGTCCACGCTTCCTGTTCGATTGATGCTTTAGGTCTACGTCATTGAATTTGTTTCATGTATTTCAGCCTACACTCCAATGAACTCATTATGCGTGAAATGACAATGTATCCAGTCGTGTACAGTATTACTTTACATTTTCTGAGTTATGATAAATTATCTTTCTTGGCTTAAGTATTTGAACTAAATTAGACTATATTCACTTTACTCGGTAGGCCTAGTGAACCTTGTTACACGACCAGACATTACATATGCAATGACACCAGTCTAAATTCTTTGTCAGTAATGTGGGTTTGGTCAGTGTTTTGTTTTGTGAAATTATAGATTGATGCAGTACTTTGATTCTGATTATTTCGACCTCAGGGACTTTGCCTGGCTACCCAAACTCGTTGCTCCGGCCAAACGCTATGCCACGCCCACTGATATATATTTTTCTTCTCCACAATGAGTCTGGAATGGAGTACCTCCCCAACGCAGAGGCTAGCATTCTAGAAATCAGAGTCCCTAACAAGGGGATGTTCCGGATTTCAGGGCAAATGGAAAGCGTCTGATGCCACTTCCACTTTTGGATGTTAACAATGTGACTCCATCTTAACTCCTCCACATTTATCGGATTGGTTGAACATTACAGAAGAGAACCTCACCCCAAGTTGTCTTTTATCTTCTCGTCAAGACCAGTATGTAGGGGATCTAGTTTCAGGAGTTTCTTTTACGCCTGCCAGTTAGGTTGTTAGAACACAAACCCATTCTAACCATTCTGATTTGGACCAGAACGAACACAAGTCGGTAAAGCAGCATTTTGTAACTCATTGGCTTTGATAGTCTGATTGGTTTGAGATGATCCAATCACTGGTGACCTTAATTTTGACCTCACCACAAACAACTTCAACTTTGGCAGTCTCAAGCTGAATTGTAGCGAAATATAGAGCAGAGGAAGAATTCAGTGTGAGATGTCAGGCAATCTGGGACTCACAAATTACGCATGGTTCTCCATTGAGCTTGGGCAATTCTCCTGATATAGGAACATGGCTCAGTCTAGGCCTGTGCAAAAGTCTGTTCCCACTGCACTGAGTGAATATCTGCCCTACAGATATAGCCACATTTGAATATCATGCCCATTAATTCAAACTTGTTATTTCAAGGGAAACACAGGCCTATGTCTTAGAACAGAGTTTCTGTCTTTTGAAGGTAACAGTATGCAAAGTCAAGTTCATGACTTTCTTGCATACATCCTTGGTCTCTCTGGTGTCTTTCTATTTCACTAAAGCAGGGTGTTGGTTCCTGTCAGAATAACATAATTTCCTGTTTGTGCTTTCACTGCACTGAACTGTGAATCAAACCCCTGGCAGCATCTGAAACGAATCCTCTGGATTTCAACATTACTCATTGGAAAGGCATTCACCATTATTATTAGTTATAATGACCTTTTAGATATAAACTGATTAGTCTAACTTGTCGTGATCTTACATTTTACTGACTGTTTCAATGATGTCCTTACTAGACTGTATCCAGTTCATGAACAGTGGGTCGACCACATTTGGTCAGTATGTAGTCTAGCCTAAAAATCTGCTTAAAATCATACAGGACAATTCAAATGCCTGTTAATGTGTTGAAGGACAACTAGAATGCAGACATCCTGGCTAAAGTAGATTACTGTTAGGAACTAACTTGCTTTTGTTTCAATTTGGGTCAAGGGCACCGTGGCACAAGTGTCCCACAGTTATCCAGGGTTCAGTGGTAGCTGTGATTCTTGAGTTGATGCTATCAGTTAGTCCCAAGATGTTTCTGACCTGGTTTCTGTCAGGTGAGGTCCTCTAAACTAACTGTAGATTTACAGGACTATAGCTGCCCTTTCAGGGATGAGGGACAGTAACATGGGAAAATGCTAAATGATAATCCAGACAATGGAAGCAAAAAAAAATAAAGAGCACTACATTTTTGAACATGCCGTCAAAATTAGGTCATTTCCCCAAGTAAATAATCCTAATTTTATATTCATTTTAGGCCCTATATCCCAGCTAGCTACAGCAGACCAGATGAAAGGTCATAATCTAGACAGGACTACAGTTTATGCTTCATTGCTATTTATGAGCCATGTCATATAATGTACACTACATCTCCAGTCAAAGGGGCAAGTAGAACACAAAGATCAATCATCCACATGAGAGTCAAAATAACTTGAGTAATGTATACAGACCTACTCATAGCCACTGATCAGCATATAAACATGGGTCACATTCTCTTAAAGCTGGAATCCTTAGTGGTGAAACTCATGTCAGTTTGGGATATTACAACAAAGTTACTGTAAACAAGTTTCTTCATCAGACGTCATTGCACGTGTGATACAACAGCAGAATATGTACTGCAACCTTTTTTAACTACACTGCTCGACGCACCTCACCTCTGTTACATCCATAAAACGATAACGACGGTGCTGTGGAGGACAGTGGAGCTGTTTCCCCTAATACGGATTCCATCTTTAACTAGGGTTGGGAATTGCCAGGGACCTCACAATATTTCCATGATAATTGGGTGTCGATACGATATGCATTGCGTTTCTCACAATTGTATATGTATTACGATTTGGTACTGATATTAAAAAAATGTACATCTTTTTTTTTTTTATTGGAATTTGCCGTTCCAAACATTGCTCACCATATGTATGCTGCTGAGATACAAGTGAGAGCATGAGAAATACATAATGGAAGTGTCCTATAAACAAATTGGCTCCCTTTTTTTAATAAGATGGAGAACAAGCTATGAAGGAAAAATACTGGATTTTTAAAATAAAATTCAAGTACATCTCTTTGCCATCACTATTTTAAATAACAGGTTGGATATCATGGATTCTTAGTATTGCAGACATCAAACACAGGATATTACGTGCGTGCATACATCTGTGCTCTCTGATTCAGGCTCGAGTCATATTTTACTGCAGCTGGCTTGCCAGTCACATTCTTTTAAACATTTATTTTACTGCCATTACTCTCGCTATCTATTTATATGTAATAAATTCATTCCATTGTTCAGTCTGGCTTGAACAATATGATTTGAATTGGGTCAATCGGATTGGTCGACTTGGCAGGGACACCCAATGTATCAGCTAAAAAGGCCTAGTGCAAATCCCACTACTAGGTCTATTCTACTGTTTGCTTACTTGTTTCTTTCCTTCCTCCTACTCCATTCCATTTCTCCATACCTCCTATTTGGGGCCCCCTTCCCATCCTCCCTCTCACAGCACACACCTGTAGGGTTCCACTGACTGCAACAATAGCAGGAAATGACTAATCTATGTCTGGGGTTCCAAACAAACAAGGCTTGTTCTCACTCCTCTGGACTTAACTGTGGAAACACTGATTGCTGCTTGGTTTATGATACATGCCAGGCCTATGCTGGGTGGGGGGATAGTTGTCCTTTATTAATTTATAGTGAACAAAAATAAAGCAACAATGGAACAATTTCCAACATTTTGCTGAGTTACAGTTCATGTAAGGAAATCGGTCAACTGAAATAAATGAATTGGGCCCTAATCTATGGATTTCATATGACTGGGAAGACTGATATGCATTGGTTGGTCACAGATGCCTTCAAAAAAAGGTAGGGGCATGGATCAGAGAACCAGTTAGTATCTGGTGTGACCACAATTTGCCTCGTGCAGCGTGACACATCTCCTTCACATAGGATTGATCAGGCTGTTGATTGTGGAATGTCGTCCCGCTCTTCTTCAATGGCTGTGTGAAGTTGCTGGATATTGGCAGAACTGGAAAATGCTGTCATATACATCAATCCAGAGCATCCCAAACATGCTCAATGGGTGACATGTATAAGTATGCAGGCCATGGAAGAACTGTGCTTTTTTTCAGCTTCCAGGAATTGTGTACAGATCCTTGCGACATGGGACCGTGCATTATCATGCTGAAACATTAGATGACAGCGGCAGATGAATGGCACAACAAGGGGCCTCAGGATCTTGTCACGGTGTGTCTGTGCATTCAAATTGCCATTGATAAAATCTATTGTGTTCATTGTTCGTAGCTTATGCCTGCCCATACCATAACCCCACCACCACCATGGGGTGCTCTGTTGACATCAGCAAACCGCTCACCTACACCATGCCATACATGGTCTGCAGTTGGGATGTCAGTTGGACATACTGCAAAAATTCTCTAAAATGACGTTGGAGGCGGCTTATGGCAGAGAAATGAACGTTTCATTCTCTGGCAACATTTCGGGTGGACATTCCTCGAGTCAGCATGCCAATTGCACACTCCCTTAACTTGACACATCTGTGGCATTGTGTCGTCTGACAATTAAACATTATAGTGTATTTTTATTGTCCCCGACACAAGCTGCACCTGTGTAATGATCATGCCGTTTAACTAGCTTCTTGATATGCCACACCTGTCAGATGAATTGTCTTGCCAAAGGAGAAATGCTCACTAAGAGGAATGTAGCCAAATTTGAGAAGCTTTTTGTGTGTATGGAACACTTCTGCAAATGTTTATTTCAGCTCATGAAACATATGACTAACACTTTATTGCGGTTATATTTTTATTCAATGTAACTAATGGAGAGAAGCAGATTACTAGTTAGGTAGAGGTCTTTTACACCATGTGGGTGGTGAAAAGCTACCTTGCATGTCAGAAAAGAGACTTTGTTCCATGTTGGGTGTGATCTGCGCACCTGATGTGTTTGGTTTTGTAGGCGTGTATACATGTGTGTGTCAGACTGGCTATTGCCCAACACAGTCAACTTGAGCACTCGAACAGTTTCACACTGAACTTTGAAACGCTCTCTGCACGGGGACGTCCCTCTGACTGCCACTCCATATTTTATTCCTCTGTCAACGCAAATGCAGGTCAGGTTCCATATACCCAACTAGTTTCAATACAGCACATGTTCAACTGGCCGTGAGTGCTTTTTGTTTGACTGGTGAATAGCCTCCATAAACGCTAGACACCATTTGTTGTCTTCATGTAGCCTAGACTACATAGTGATTCAAAGGGAGTGCTCTTATACTGTAGATAAGACTTCTAGTCAGAGGTAAGGAGAGATAGGAGTTAGCAGACCAAAAGGGAGGGGATGGTTTAGTCTAAGTGGGGGTAAAAATGAGATGAAGACATGTTCAGTGTTCACGGTCAGGTGAAAGATGTCTTTCTAAACCCTACTCAGGACATAAAACATGTTTATTTAAATGACTGAGGAAGCAGGTATGTATGACTCCCTCCAGCATTCTTTCACAACAGTTAAAAGGCTTATGTAACATTATCTAATATCAATGCGCTTTCGCTTGTTCAATATGGCTGTCAGAATGACAACAGAAATATGAGCCGTTTCATAAGCCCTTTGACCCCAAATCATTATACGTGTGTAGGCGTATGTGTCAGACTGACACCTACTGGCTGTCAACCAGTACAGTTAATATAATAATTCTAAAGGAAATGGTGCTGCAAGACTAACCGGTTGCTTAGAGTTTGTTTTTTATGTGCATCTTTAGTGAGGAATGTGGAAAAATAGTGGATAAGGGTTTGTCATGGAGTGTGGTTCGTTTCCAGGACTTAATTTACTGCAGTCTGCAGAGGGCTGAGAAGTTCTCGTTTCAACGGTGTCCCCTGGCGCACTCTGCAAGAATTCACACAACCACGTTCCACAAATGGCAAAATAGTTTTCCCGCTTTGTCATTTCCTCTTCCCTCTCTCTCTCCTCGGCTCCCCCTCCCTCCCCTGTTTTAGGCAGGGAGACGGTGTCTGAGTCCATAATGAACTTAGACACACTCCACCTCTCCTGCCCTCTGGCCTCGTCTGGCAGTCACACTCTCTCCCTCAGGGCATCAGACAGTGGTGAGGACTAGAAGAGGTAAGGTCAGGGGGCAGGAGATGGAGCGAAAGGCCGTTGAAGCTTAACATGCATGCTAGACTGGACCCAACAAGAGACCATCTGATGACTAGAGTAGGGACGGACAGGGTAGGATGTGATATGAGGAGGATGTATTAATGGCTCCATTAATATTCCAGTCAATGGAGACCTATACCATGGCCAGTTGGCCACAGCTGTTTAACAGCTTTATAATGTGGCTGGTGGGATACAAGGCTTATTGTACATGGTCAGGTTTTAAATGTAGCCTTTGGTCTCTGACTGACGAGATGGAGGATCAAGACCTTGGTTTTTCCAGCTACTCAGCATAGCTCTGTGTGAGGAGGAGCAGGGGAAGGCACTGAGCTGGAATGAATTGAGTGGAGAAAGGAAGGAGGGAGGGAGGGAAGGATGGCTCTGATGAGCAAGCAGCCCTTAGTGTGCCTTTTTAACGAGAGGGCCAGGAGTTGACAAGGACACTCCTTACTTCCCCCCTTTGTGCCTTCATTCTTGTCTCTGAAGTTGGTTCTAAAACCCCCCCCCCCCCCTTGTTATTCAGCCCGTGGTTCCGCTCCTATCGTAGGCCACTTCTCTGACTAAGCACCACCCTTCCAAGATGTCGGAGTCTTTTTCTTAGCCTTGAATGACATGTTGGCTAGTCATTGATTGTCAGATGGGTTCGGTCACATTTAGGGACTGTTGGAGGGATTGGTTTCCTTGTATTCCACGTGTCGCCTTCATTAATCTGTAACTCTGCATGAGTAACTACCAGAATGGCTAATCTCAATGTAGCCAACCTTCAATAGATCAGTCTGTTTGTACAGCTGAACAGAGTTTAACGTGACAAGACATGGGGGGGCCTTGCAGCTGCGCAGTACTTGGCTTCAGGCTTAGTGGCGTCCCAGGTTGAGTGAAGACGTGGCCAGACAGAAGGCTGTGGACTTTGGTGGCCAGACAGAAGGCTGTGGACTTTGGTGGCCAGACAGAAGGCTGTGGACTTTGGTGGCCAGACAGAAGGCTGTGGACTTTGGTGGCCAGACAGAAGGCTGTGGACTTTGGTGGCCAGACAGAAGGCTGTGGACTTTGGTGGCCAGACAGAAGGCTGTGGACTTTGGTGGCCAGACAGAAGGCTGTGGACTTTGGTGGCCAGACAGAAGGCTGTGGACTTTGGTGGCCAGACAGAAGGCTGTGGACTCTGAGTCATAATAAAATACGTTGGTCTGCCCAGTGTTCTCGTAATGCCATAGACATTGCCTAGCCTGTACATCATTGACAACGGCTGACCATCACACTTCAGGTTTGCCTTCACTTTTCAATGTAGAGCACCTTCCATAGAATGACTATGAAAAGAATAGATGTGGTTATAAATGTAGCCCTGTGCTGCTCTCAGGAGATGGATGAAGGAGATGCGTCACTGACTAATCTGTGTCAAGACGACGTGTATAGGACACAGCACAGGCCTCTCTGCTCCCTCCCCAGGGCCGTCCAAAACGGCTGCATGCTCTCCTTTTTGAAGTCTCATTTTATCATTGTTATTTCTGTTCAATATCATTGTTATATTCCTATCCTGCTGGCTTATCCATGCCTTGCTGGTAGACAATACAAGCTCAACTCTCTGGCCCCCATCCTGCCTCCACTCAACAGATGGCCTGTATATGTTTGAGCTGCTTGTTTGACTTTGTTTTCATGTAGGCTACACGTTTTTTTTCTTCTCTCTTCATGTTGCACGCCCACGTTAGCCTAGCTGACGCTGATAAGAATCAATCCCAGAGTGTTGGTGTGTTGAGGCTGTACTCCCTACTGCTTGTTTTTGCCAAGCAGGAAAACAATGGTTAACTATTGCAGTCAGGCATTAGCTGTGTTAGGACTGCATGGAACTGACTAGACTGCCCCTTGGTGTGGTTGCTGGTTATGTTTGCCTAACGTTGCAAATAGTTAGGCCCTGCCACAGTCAACTGTTATACTGTACAGCCTGTGGGTGCATTACCAGGGCTAGGTGATATTGATGTATCGTGAGTGTTTTTAAGGGCTCGAACACACCAATAGCGTTTGCCTGCTTAGAGCACTTTGCAACCAATTTTTTAAAATATAAAAAAATGTATGTCGAATCTCGCAAAAATGTCCTCAGACATCAACAGCGTGCTGAACAATTGGTTGACGAATGGGAGATCCACATCCGTTTCAACGTGTGCGATCCTCGACTGATGTGGTGATGGGAGTAGAGGCAGAGAGACTGGAAGGAAAGACCAGGAGACTGGTGATCAGAGGAAAGAAATGTGCAGCATTCCTTTGCTCTCTGTCTTTGATAAAGGGTCAGTATGGGAGGAATGTGACCCTGGAAGACTGGATAAACAGAGGGGGGGTGGGGAGAGGGAGACTGGAGCTGACCGAGAGGAGTCTGGGGGGACTAATTTGTGATGTACCTCACTCTAAAGTAGGAAACGGTGAAGTAAGGGTTGGGAAAGGGGAGGGTGTAGTGATGGAAGTCAGCTGTAGAGCTCTGAGGAGGGAGAAGAATGGTGCTACAGTCCTGGTTCCCTAACTTAGATCAGGGTTAATGTGCCGTTTTAGTATTTCTCATAACCCTCTGTCAGCAGTGCAGTACAGCCTTTCTCAATACATTCTCAAACATCTACTTGCCCTAGCCTTTGTGTGCAGTAGACTGCATTGCCCCCAGTGTAGGTTAACATGCTTATAAAATAACTTTTCCCCATTCTACAGCAGGTAAACCTCACATTCAATAATGCTGCTATTTCGTAAGAATAGCTTTATGATGGCAGGCACTGTAAGAGAACTTGCCACCTGTAAACCCCCCCCCCCAAGATTTCACAAACTGCATTTCCAAATTATCCAAACAGAAACTCTGCCAACAAAGCTCATAAGTATGGTAAAGTGGAAAAAAAACTTCTAACCTTTTTGAGTGTGTGCTGTCTTGCAGAGTTGAGTATGTAAAACAAAACGTTGCCATTTGTTGTAAAATGTTAAATTTTATTTCTACCCTAGGGAGTAAAGGAAAGTTTTAGGCTAACGACCCTGGCGGTGGTGGGAAAGCACAACTCTCCCGTTGTTGGAATGTTCAGATAATGGCCTTCCCTTTTCTCTACCTCTGTGTATAGCTAAACGTTATGAAACACCCGTCCCTCACCCCCACTGGATTCTGGTAATACTTGTCTAGTGTCTCCATGTGGGTTACACCATGGAACTGACTTCAATGACTTAAAGATGTTGTTCATGAGCTGTGAACCGGTCCTGTTTGGGCCTGCAAGCCATGTCGCTCACGTCTGGCATTGTGGTTGTTTTACACAAGCGTTGTAAACAAGATTCAAGACTGAACATTGTGTTTAGGCCTTTAACCCCAAAGTATTTCAACTTTTAGTCCCTTGAATGTTCTCCAACATTTTTGAATGTTGTAGGTTCCTCAGGCCTCATTATGTATCAGTCTATTAGCCTCCCACTCTGACGTGCTCCTCGTCCCTAGAAACCGAACGTTGCGAAACGCATTGTTTTTGAAGATTTTCCTCCAAGTATGTAATCAATGAAGTCTGTCCCAAAACCACATATTTAAATGAGATGGTCAGCACATGTTGCACATTACCATGAATATACAGTTGAAGTCAGAAGTTTACATACACCTTAGCCAAATACATTCAAACTCCGTTTTTGACAATTCCTGACATTTAATCCTAGTAACAATTCCCTGTCTTAGGTCAGTTAGGATCACCACTTTATTTTAAGAATGTGTAATGACAGAATAGTAGAGAATGATTTCAGCTTTTATTTCTTTCATCACATTCCCAGTGGGTCAGAAGTTTACATTCACTCAATTAGTATTTGGTAGCATTGCCTTTAAATTGTTTAACTTGGGTCAAACGTTTTGGGTAGCCTCCCACAATAAGTTGGGTGAATTTTGGCCCATTCCTCCTGACATAGCTGGTGTAACAGAGTCAGGTTTGTAGGCCTCCTTGCTCACACATGCTTTTTCAGTTCTGCCCACAAATTCTCTATAGGATTGAGGTCAGGGCTTTGTGATGGCCACTCCAATACCTTGACTTTGTTGTCCATAAGGCCATTTTGCCATAACTTTGGAAGTATGCTTGGGGTCATTGTCCATTTGGAAGACCCATTTGCGACCAAGCTTTGACTTCCTCACTGATGTTTTGAGATGTTGCTTCAATATATCCACATAATTTTCCATCCTCATGATGCCATCTATTTTGTGAAGTGTACCAGTGCCTCCTGCAGCAAAGCACCCCCACATGATTCTACCACCCCCGTGCTTCACGGTTGGGATGTAGTTCTTCGGCTTACAAGCCGTTCCCTTTTTCCTCCAAGCATATCGATGGTCATTATGGCCAAACAGTTCTATTTTTATTTCATCAGACCAGAGGACATTTCTCCAAAAAGTACGATATTTGTCCCCGTGTGCAGTTGCAAACCGTCGTCTGGCATTTTTATGGTGGTTTTGGAGCAGTGTCTTCCTTGCCTTTCAGGTTGTCGGTTACATAGGACTCGTTTGACTGTGGATATAGGTACTTTTGTACTTGTTTCATCCAGCATCTTCACAAGGTCCTTTGCTGCTGTTCTGGGATTGATTTGAACTTTTCACACCGAAGTACGTTCATCTCTTGGAGACAGAACGCGTCTCCATCCTGAGCGGGATGACGACTGCGTGGTCCCATGGTGTTACTTGCGTACTATTGTTTGTACAGTTGAATGTGGTAAATGTTTGTAAATTGCTCCCAAGGATGAACCAGACTTGTGGAGGTCTACCATTTTTTTCTGAGGTCTTGGCTGATTTCTTTAGATTTTCCCATGATGTCAAGCAAAGAATTTGTGAAGTGGTTGAAAAACAAATTTTAATGACTGTTCTAAGTATGTAAACTTCCAACTTCAACTAAGTTTCACAGCACTGTAATTTACGATTTTTTAGAGACCTTCTTGGCTGGAGAGGGAGCGCGCCCTTTAATTTGATTTAGCATCTGTAGCGGTTGCCTGAATAGTGGGGCCTTGTTGAGATAAGCGTGTTTTATGTTGACCTGACCTAACCCGAGCACTCCATGTTGTAGAGGAAACATTGGTGACCCCGGCATTCCTCAGACATTACATCAAGGCAAATGGCCAGGGACCAGACCTCTCTGACAGACATCAACTCACAACCCAACAAACTTTCTGGGCAGTGGCTAGCTTTAGATCAGAACAACCCATGGGTATTGTGGATATAGATTGCCGCGAGGGTGAAATAAAATTTCATGCCCACATTCTTGTTTTGGGGATAGATATAGCTTTGTAGTTTAAGAGAAGTCTTTGTTAACTTGGCTCAGTATATGTCAGGACTGTTGCACATTTACGTCAGGTTTGTTTGTTGGTTGCGGTCTAACTAAATAGAATTGGTACTACAACTAAATGCTCGATTTCCTAGCCCTAACCAACTTCCGGGTCTCTTTCCACAGCAACCATGGCAACGGACGCAGACAAGTTCCTGTACGTGGACCGCAACATGGTCAACAACCCTCTGGCCCAGGCAGACTGGGCCACCAAGAAGCTGGTGTGGGTGCCGTCGGAGCGGCTGGGCTTCGAGGCGGGATCTGTGAAGGAGGAGCGAGGTGAAGAGTGCCTGGTGGAGCTGGCAGACTCTGGCAAGAAGGTGAAAGTCAACAAGGACGACATCCAGAAGATGAACCCGCCCAAGTTCAGCAAGGTGGAAGACATGGCCGAGCTCACCTGCCTGAACGAGGCCTCGGTGCTGCACAACCTCAAGGAGAGATATTACTCTGGCCTCATCTACGTGAGTATTATATACAAGGCACACACTGAACTGAATGACATATTCCCAGCCTGTAGAACCTGAAAAAGAAATTCTGATACTACAGCACATTGAAGGACCTCACCTCATTGTATAATACATGTGTCAATCATTACTCTGTGTTCATGTGAACACTCCTGACTCACTCTTGCCCCCCCCCCATACGAGAGCTGATTTTTAGCTGTTATCCAAGGTCTTGCTTAATGCTGGTTACGAAAGCACTGTCTGCTCATGTCACGACTTGGCCTGGTTCCAAACCAGGTAGTCCTCCTTTCCTGCCCCATTAAGCCAATTGTGTCAGATGACCCATTATGTGCAGGTTGTCATCCCAAATGAAAGGCTGTAATGTTTACCAAACATACGAGTATGTTCAGTCCTCCCTTTCTGGCTCCCTTCCCTCTCTTACTCGCTCCTTCTGTGTTTGGAGTACTGCTGTAAACAGGAATCTGCAGGGAACAATATTCTCCTGGGGGGGGGGGGGGAGTAAAGCTGTTCAGAGTTGAGTTTTAAATGGAGATGGAATGTAAATCGTGCTCCAATTATTGTTCCCCCATAATGCCATTTATCCCTCTGTCCACGACGGAGTGAATTGGTGCCTGCTACATTGGGCTTTGACCCGGTCAAGTCAACACACCCTGGCCCTCTTGGGGTTTGGGTCCTGCCGTGTTGTGCGCCACTGAACCGGGTACCCTTCTGAGACCTCCCCCCTTGGGAGAGGCAACTGAGACAACTAACAGACCAGAAGCAAGGGCAATGGGGAGTGGAGGACAGGAATGTAGCTGAGAGGGAAGGAAATAGAAATATGGAGGGCTGATGAACAAAAGTGAAGTGGGGAGGAGAGCTGCTCCAGATGCCCATACCAAGATGAGGGGAGGCTTTAGATAGGTATAATGAAAGGGACAGAGGGGGTGGGGTGAAATTACCTCAGATGATGTCACTGTTTGGTAGAAGGTCTTGGTGATTGTGAAACATGACTGATCAAGCCCAGCCTCTGGCTGTAGTCAGGGAGGGAGATTGGGAAATAAAGTATGGAGCTGGTGTTGACGAGAGACTTGGAGAGGGTTAGATTCAGAAAATAATGTTCACTATGATCTCCCCATATACATCTGTCCAGTCTTGTTCTTGACTGTAGACCATCAGTTATAAAATATACAGTCAGTTTAAACTATTACATTGGCAGGTCGGGAGTGATTTCTACTGCAGTCTCTCACTGATATCGACAGAATTTTAATTGAAGTGACATCTCAAGACTAGCCAAAATCCAATGTAAGAAGGCCAGTCAAGTCCGACTCTAGTGTTCTTGGTTCAGGACATGGATAGAGGAGAGCATGTATGTTCAGTAACTAATATTAATAAGTGTCTCTTTGTATCACAGACATACTCTGGGCTCTTCTGTGTGGTTATAAACCCCTATAAGAATCTGCCCATCTACTCAGAAGAGATTGTGGATATGTACAAGGGCAAGAAGAGGCATGAAATGCCCCCCCATATTTATGCCATCACTGACACGGCCTACAGGAGCATGATGCAGGGTAAGCCAAGGTCCTTATTATACCACAACATCGTAGTAAGTAACCTAGCAAATGTATTCCGATAAGGCTAATGAGTAAAACGGTAGTATTATTGGTAGTATTTTAACATCCATGTTTAATAAGATAATTTGTCTAGAAGATAGGAATCGGTTCAGACTCCTCCCAGGCAGACTTGGATCTGAAAGTCTGCATTTAAGTAGTGAAGCGTTAGCCTTGATTTCTGAGGGTTCCTGCCTTCCATAACCAAGGAAAGGCCATTAGTCAGTCTGTAAGGGAATGTAGTCTACATGCAGTACATTCTCAGTACTCTCTTTCTCAGACCCATTACCTTGATGTACTGTTTGGTGTTGTCAGGCTGTCCATTCACTCCCTCTTGTCTTGTTAGTCCATGGTTGGCCCCCATTTAAGTAAAGGGAGTCATTTAACTCTAGAGGAGAGGGAGGGAGTTACCGTGCAGTATGGGGATGGTTAAGTGGCTTGTTGGTTAAAAGGCATCACCCTTTCCATTCACAGGAAGCCGGATATTGATTTCCTGTGTGACCAATGCGCTTCCTGTTTCAGAGACAAAAATGTGGTGCATGTGCTCCTGAGATAGCAAATACACACTGTAGAATTCACATTTTATATGAAGCCAGCTGGCAACAACATACTTTAGTTGTTCTGACAATGGAACTGAAGTTCCTCTGCACCACAAGCACCCATGAAGGGCTGCAAGTAATAGCAGAAACTATTCTGTCACTATTGAATTCAACTGTCCCCTCATGTTATTCAATCCAACTTAATGCATGTAATATGGACCTCTTTTAAAAATCTTGGCCCCACCTCTTTTCACAGACCGTGAAGACCAGTCCATTCTTTGCACGTGAGTCTTGAGCACAACTCTATGAACAGCAAATCTTGGTCTCAACATGGCCTTGAAATATCAATGTTTGGTGTGATATTGCTGACAACCGATTTAAGGAAGTCACTTTTTTGCTTCTGTCCTCCTTCCTTTTCTCTTCCACAGAGGAGAGTCTGGTGCTGGGAAGACGGAGAACACCAAGAAGGTCATTCAGTATCTGGCCCATGTGGCCTCTTCCCACAAGACCAAGAAAGACCAGGTCAGTCATCTACTCTACTATTCTCTCTCATAATTCCCTCTCCTCTCCATTTCTCTCTACTCTCTTTCCTATTCCTTTTTTCTTTCTCTTCACCATGCTCTCACACTCTGCGTGGGCCTGGTTTCCTATGGTCCTTTATCAGCTCGGAACCAGGCTTTTCCGAGTCCTCAATGTTCAACTACTTGTACTGTGATTGTATGTGTGTTTGAGAAATAGTTTTGCCAGTGGTACTTAACATTACATCATTGTCAAGCCATCGCCATATTGTTCCAGGTCTTGGATAGGTGCTGCTTCTACATCAGTCACACCGCTCTATGGTGCCATAGAGGACCTCTAAATAAGGGTTGGCCAGTCTTGGTTCTTTAAGACTGACCGTAGCACTGCAGGAGGTAGATTAAACTCCCTTGGTAGCTGGTTCATAGTGTGATATCTAAACCACAGTGGACTGACTATATTATTCCTTTTGTTGACATTCCTCCTCCAGCAGTTGAGCTGAATCAAAGTGACCACCGGTCAACTCTAACGCCATGAGACAAAATGTAACCCTGCAGTGCTGTAGTTGGCCACCCCTGTGATAGATGCAGCTGTGACTACAGGGTTCAAGAGAGGTCTTTTCTGAAAGCAGACCAGTATCTGTATCTATCATTCCTTTGAGGTTGTGTGTTTCTCTTTTCCCATCAACAGACCAGCTCGTTCCTGTCACATGTGAGTTACCCCCCCCCCCCCATCACCCCCTTCCTTCCTCTCCCATCACACATCTCTGGATCTCCTCCTCCACACCCTTCCTCCCTCTCCTTGGCTCTTGCACTGTCGCTCCCTCCTCCCCCGTGCTGCTGGAGCGTGCTCTGTGGTGGGCTAGTGGGTCACTTGGAAGTGTAGGTCACATGACCAGTGTCGGTCCAGAGGAAGGAATGTTCTTTATTAAAGGGGAAATTGCCATTTTGAATTCAGCCAGACAAAACCGAGAGCGCATCCCGTTTTGTTGATTTGATCTTCTAAATACTAAGTTTAAAGATGTTTAATGAGTAAACAGCTCTGCAGTTTGACAAGTCTGGCTGAATTTTGCGTAACGCTGTTGATCCTTTGTTTCCCCCTGGTGGTTCCAGAAGTGTGATTGATGCGTTCACCTGTGTGTGAGACTCCATCATGTCTGCTTGCTGTGTGTGTGTGTTCCAGTGTGCCTGTTCAGAGATCTGGTCAACGTTCTCTCAGCTCCCTCTCCATTTCTCACTCTTTGTCCACACCATTTTAAAGATCTCTGGACAAACTCACTGAGTTGCTGTGTGCATCGTGACGCCAGTGGACTAGTTGTATAAGTGTGTGTTCGTTCACTGGGGATGCTTCATACCAGTCAATCATATCATTATTCCCTGCTCCTTACTACTGTTTAAAGCCTGATAGTGGTGTAATGTATAGGATTAGTTAGGGATTGGTTTTACACTAACATTGTCCTTGAAGATTCAGGGTAAAAGGTTCAGTGAGCTCCTCAGATTGATAACAGTGACAAAGCCACTACTATAGCAGCTTCATTTTTAACATTTTGAGTCATTTTAGCAGACACTCTTATCCAGGAAGAGTTACAGGAGCAATTAGTGTTAGTGCCTTGCTCAAGGGGACACTGACAAATGTTACACCTAGTCGGCTCGGGGATGCGAACCAGCAACCTCTTAACTGCTATGCTATGTAAGAATATTAGTGCAAGTCTGTATTTTTATTGGGTGGATTGAAGTGATTTCCACCCAATATGCGCCAAGCTCCTCACATGTTGACACCGCCTCAGCTGTAGCAGACTCTTGAAGGTTATCAGTAGGCTTTCCTGTCCATGCATTAGATCCTTTTAAAATTGGAAGTTCACTGTAGTATTACTAATGGCATTTTAGATGGAGTCATGTGCATGGATCCACCTGTACAACAGTCTGAAGTAGAGCTCAGTGTGAACTATGTACAGATTTCTGGCTGTAGGGGTTGTGTATACTTCATGTCGGTGTAGTGAATCTTGACAGTCAGTGCTCTGCATGGGGTCTGGGGGTTACTCTGGGTGAAGGGTTACTGATGAGGGCCACAGGGTTGTCCATTGGGTGTCAAGGTGTGGGCACTAACACTGCGCTGTGTGTGGGGTATTGTGGACTTGTGTATGTTCCCGTGTGTCGTGATTTTCAATGGTCTGCATGCAGTTTTTTTATTTTCTCCATAAGTAAGGTAATGCAGTTGTGTGAATTATCTTTTGACTTATGATTAAATGATGGGTGTTAAAAGGTAACATCCAAACACATCAAATGTTTAAGCAACTGAAATCCTCATAATTAAGTGAAACTAAAGTAAATTTAAAGCAGATGACTGTAGTTCTCACAGTGCATGACTACGAATCATCCATTGGAATCACCAAAGGTATTCACAGTTTGAGCCCACTGCTGAGAAAGGACAAATGGCATGTCCTGTTAGTGTCACTATAGAATTTGCACTAATCTAGATGTGTCCTTATAAGGAGGTGGTGGTTTAAAGAATCCAATGGGATAAAGTCATTGGTTGATGGAGCGGTTCTGTGTTTGTCCTCTAGGGTGAGCTGGAGAAGCAGCTGCTGCAAGCTAACCCCATCCTGGAGGCCTTTGGTAACGGAAAGACTGTCAAGAACGACAACTCATCTCGATTCGTAAGACCTTTTTTTAAATCTCTTAGTGATGCTTGTGGTTTGACTTCAATTTATGTATTTTTTCTGTTGGATAAGTATTTCCTGCTTCCTTAGTCATTCACTATGTTCTCTCTCTCCCAGGGAAAATTCATCAGGATTAACTTCGACGTCAACGGATACATCGTGGGGGCCAACATTGAAACCTGTATCCTTCATACTATGTTAACCACAATGAAATTCACTCCCTCATTTGAAATATACAATAATTTGGGGTCCTGAGTGGCGCAGCGGTGTAAGGCACTGCATCTCAGTCCTAGAGGCGTCACTACAGACACCCTGGTTCGAATCCAGGCTGTATCATAACCAGCCGTGTTTGGAAGTCCCATAGGGCGGCTCACAATTGGCCCAACGTCATCCAGGCTAGGGTTTGGCCGGTGTAGGCCTTCGTTGTAAATAAGAATTTGTTCTTAACTGCCTAGTTAAATAAAAATGCCTTAAACTACACTTCAAATCTATAGACTAACTCCAGACATCTCTCTGTTAGTCTTTCCAATAAACTAGTAAGTCACACACACTTGCCCCGGCCAGTAGAAGCTCACAATCCAGTCTGAATGAGTGGCTCCTTGACGGTCTAACCACCAGACCTGCTGGAGAAGTCCCGTGCCATCCGCCAGGCCAAAGACGAGAGGACCTTCCATGTCTTCTATTACATGCTCACTGGTGCTGGAGACAAACTCCGTTGTAAGCCTCCTTCGTTATCACCTTTATCAAGTACTGCTAACTGCATATCGGATGTAATAACTCTGTGCTCCCCTCAGCCGAGCTGTGTCTGGAGGGCTACAACAACTACCGCTTCCTGGTCAATGGAAACGTGACCATCCCTGGCCAGCAAGATAAGGACCTGTTCACCGAGACCCTGGAGGCCTTTAGGATCATGGGCATTCCAGAGGATGAGCAGATTGGTGAGGGGGAGGACGGGACACACTACCCTCTCACTGGTTTACTTTGGGGGGGTGTGACTCTAACCTCTGGACTCCTCATGCAGGTCTGCTGAAGGTGGTGTCTTCCGTGCTCCAGCTGGGCAACATGAGCTTTAAGAAGGAGCGCCATTCAGACCAGGCCTCCATGCCTGACGACACGGGTACAGCAAACCTTTACGTGGGCTGGTTTGATCATGACAAGGAGATCCTAGTATCTGTCAATTACACTACTGACCAGCAGATTATACACTTTTCAGTCCACCAGAATTATTTTTTGTTTCAAAGTCTAGTTCCATGCACTGCTGTAGGCATCAAACTGTTATTCCCTGGGGGGGTCCCTCCCTCTCAACACTAACTCTCATCTCTCTGTCCCCCATCCTGCCCTGTCATAGCTGCTCAGAAGGTGTGCCACCTGATGGGCATGAGTGTGACAGACTTCACCCGTGCCATCCTGTCCCCTCGTATCAAGGTGGGCAGGGACTACGTGCAGAAGGCCCAGACCCAGGAACAGGCTGAGTTTGCAGTGGAGGCCCTGGCCAAGGCCACCTACGAGAGGATGTTCCGCTGGCTGGTGATGAGGATCAACAAGGCCCTGGACAAGACCAAGAGACAGGGAGCCTCCTTCATCGGCATCCTGGACATCGCTGGCTTTGAGATCTTTGAGGTAAACTGGAGTGGGGGAAAGACAAACGCGATTACAATGTCTTGAGTAAGACCCAGAGGGTATATTTGTTAAAAGCGATTTCCTCTTCTCTCGCCATCTCCACTTATCTAGTAAGACAGAATGGGGGTGGATGCCTACAGGGAATCTGTTTTCACCTGTCTAGTTCTTTCACATCACTGCAGATTAGGAAAAGGGGACAAATACACTTGAGCCTCTTAGTTTTTGTTCATGATGGTGAATGCATCTGATTTTCTTTCTCCTCTAGCTGAACTCATTTGAGCAGCTGTGCATCAACTACACCAACGAGAAGCTGCAGCAGCTGTTCAACCACACCATGTTCATCCTGGAGCAGGAGGAGTACCAGAGGGAGGGCATCGAGTGGAGCTTCATCGACTTCGGCCTGGACCTGCAGCCCTGCATCGACCTGATTGAGAAGCCTGTGAGTCTACCCCTCTGACCCTTTGTATCTCCCTACCTTTAATCATGTACTGTATACTCCCTTTCTCACTCCACCCTTCCCTGTATGTAACTCCCTTTTAACCTCTCACTTCCTACAGTCTCATCCCTTTCTCCCAATCCTCTCCCATATCTCTCCACCTGCCACCTCCCTTTCTCTTCCCCCTCCATCTCTTTCAGTTAGGTCCCATGCTATGCTGCACCTCCAGGCTCCCTGGTCTCTCTGTAAGCCTTGTTCTCTGCTCTCCCTCAGGCTAGCCCCCCTGGTATCCTGGCCCTTTTGGATGAGGAGTGCTGGTTCCCCAAAGCCACTGACAAGAGCTTTGTGGAGAAGGTCCTGCAGGAGCAGGGCACCCACTCCAAGTTCCACAAGCCCAAGAAACTGAAAGATGAGGCTGACTTCTGCATCATTCACTACGCCGGGAAGGTAAACAGACCAGTAATGAAGGCGAAGCTTAGACTCTGCTTAAACTGTGTGCCCTTGGACATCATGTCACAGGCAAACCTTGTGTAATACTATTGTCTATATATGTTGTGCCGTCTCCTCAGGTGGACTACAAGGCTGACGAGTGGCTGATGAAGAACATGGACCCTCTGAACGACAATGTGGCCACGCTGCTCAACCAGTCCACTGACAAGTTTGTGTCTGAACTGTGGAAGGATGGTGAGTGCAGCCAATGATGAGAGTTAGCAACCAGTAAGAAGAACAGACTTGAGTGGATTAACCTTCATGCTGGGAATTGCTGCTATGTTTTCAGTGAAGGGTCTCTTCCTGTCTCATATCCACTTTTCTCTCTCGTCTCGTATCCAATGTCTGGTGTCTGGACCTTTGTTCTTACCGATCACTCTGTTTTGGTTTCTATCCATCTGCTCCTCTGTACGACCCGTTTTCGTCTGTTATTCTCCCTCTTACTGGGTCTCAGAGGTACAGAGGTCTCAGAGAGCCTATTTTTATCAGCGTTTTCCTTTTCTCCACTCAGATTCAGGTGACTGTTTTTTTCTTTTGTCTCCTTTATTTACTCCAATTCTGCTCATCCTTCTGTTCACACTAATATGAACCTTTCCATCTTCTCAGCATCAACTGCCTATGTTTTTATCCTGTCTTCATACCCTGTTTTCCCTGTGGTTCAATGTTGATATACCATATATATTTACAAGGGGTTGTAATGACCGTCCCCCCCTCCCCCCAGCTCTGTGTGCAGTGAGATCTACTACTTGTTGCTCTTTCATTGGACTCTCCTTCTCTCCCTCTGTGTAATAGTGTGGTTTGGGACCCCTGGTGTTGCTCATGGGTACTGCAGCAATGGGTATATACTGCATGGGTTTGGTTCCGTCGTCACCAATACAAACATGCCCGTAAATGCACAGTTTGTCACAAAACATTGATTTCCACATAGTATGTCGGTTCGCACCACACATTTGACATATTTAAGATGGTGGCATAGTGTAAGCAGTTACGTGTATATACACACACACACACACTTCACTCACTGCATCGAGTTGCGTCTCATTCTAGTGTGATTCCCTCCTACCCCACGCTTCACTGGCATTTTGACCCCTCTCATTCCCCAAATCCCCCTTCCTACTGTATTTGTCCTCTCTGCATTGACCCAGTATTGTGGTGTCACTGGTTTTGAACCTGTCACCATCTCTCACCATCCCCCATGTAGAGATGGGATCACCCCCATCACCATTATACTCTGCCTCATGTGTTTTATGTTGTGGTTTGTTTTCACTGTGTGGAGTTTGCCTGGTTTAGATATTAAAAAATGTGAAAGCCTCTTATCTCACGTCACCCTTTCTCCTCCTCTTTTTCTTCTGTCTTCCCCCTCTCAGTGGATCGTATCGTGGGTCTGGATAAGGTTGCAGGGATGTCTGAGATGCCTGGTGCCTTTAAGACCCGTAAGGGCATGTTCCGCACGGTGGGCCAGCTTTACAAGGAGCAGCTGTCCAAGCTCATGGCCACTCTGAGGAACACCAACCCCAACTTCGTCCGCTGCATCATCCCCAACCACGAGAAGAAGGTACCAGTAGATCAACTCCACCAGTGAAAACATCCAAACAATAGTTTCTCTCAAGATGCCATCGAACACAATACGCAACAGAGGCACCCACAGCTTATGTTAGTGGAATCTTGGCAGCTTTTTTATTTACACATCTAAACATGTTCCCTTTCTTCCCTCCCCTACAGGCTGGTAAACTAGATCCCCACCTGGTTCTGGACCAGCTGAGGTGTAATGGTGTTCTGGAGGGGATCCGTATCTGCAGACAGGGCTTCCCCAACCGTATCGTCTTCCAGGAGTTCAGACAGAGGTACCGTGAACACTCCCATTGTGGCTGTATACAAATATGTCTGTAACCTCATATTGTTGTTGCATCATGCTGTGTATGTTGCTTTTAGTGAGTTGAGTCCAACTGATGATCCCATGCATATACCTTTTTGTCTCTCTATAAGGTATGAGATCCTCACACCCAACTCCATCCCCAAGGGCTTCATGGATGGCAAACAGGCCTGTGTGCTCATGGTAAGAGAGGGGCATTATTATCTTGTTCTACAACATTGTCACTCATTCAGAATGAAGAGATGAATATTGTCAGTTTAGCTGATTGTATACCTCACCCTCCTTCTGTCAGATCAAAAGCCTGGAGCTGGATCCCAACCTGTTCAGGATTGGTCAGAGTAAGGTGTTCTTCAGGGCTGGAGTGCTGGCTCACCTGGAGGAGGAGAGAGACATGAAGATCACTGACGTCATCATCAGCTTCCAGGCCTGGTGCAGAGGCTACGTGGCCCGCAAGTAAGGAGACCCCCTGACTCCAACTGTCTATCATATGGCTGCAGTGGAAACGTTCTGATTCATGTCTTATAACTGTATTTGGACGATACCAAAGTGTTTTTCGCTCTCTCTGCTTGCTCTGCAGGGCCTTTGCCAGGAGACAGCAGCAGCTGACTGCCATGAAGGTGATCCAGAGGAACTGTTCTGCCTACCTCAAACTCAGGAACTGGCAGTGGTGGAGACTCTTCACCAAGGTACACATTATACTTATGCTAATGTTGTTCCTATACAATGCTACTCAACTCAGCCAAACCCCAGGGGAATACTGGCGTATAACTGCCTTTTC
This sequence comes from Oncorhynchus clarkii lewisi, assembly GCF_045791955.1. Classification (NCBI taxonomy): domain Eukaryota; kingdom Metazoa; phylum Chordata; class Actinopteri; order Salmoniformes; family Salmonidae; genus Oncorhynchus; species Oncorhynchus clarkii. Next base: position 46,493,472 of record NC_092159.1, read on the forward strand.
TCTTCTCCTCCTCTTCTCCTCTGTCCCCCTCCCCAGGTGAAGCCCCTGCTGCAGGTGAGCAGGCAGGAGGAGGAGATGCAGGCCAAGGATGATGAGTTGAGCAAGGTGAAGGAGAGGCAGGAGTATGCTGAGATTCAGCTGCAGGAGATGGAGGTCAAACAGCACCAGGTAAGATGGAGGCCCTCATCACTGAAACAGCCCTGAAGTGACATGTTGATCATTTTATAATGAAACAATAATTGCTCAAGCTTACTTGAAAATGCATTCATGAACCCATAACACCATATTGTCTCTGTCTCCCCCAGTTGAGTGCGGAGAAGCAGGCCCTGCAGGAGCAGCTGCAGGCTGAGACAGAGTTGTGTGCCGAGGCTGAGGAGATGAGAGCCCGTCTGGCCGCTAAGAAGCAGGAGCTGGAGGAGATCCTTCATGACCTGGAGGCCAGAGTGGAGGAAGAGGAGGAGAGAGCCACACATCTGCAGACCGAGAAGAAGAAGATGCAGCAGAACATCACAGTGAGGACACACACACAAACCAACACACTTTGTGTGCAGCATGGCAGGTACACAATGTAATAACTCTTTCCCCTCCTGTGTGTGTGTGTAGGACCTGGAGCAGCAGTTGGATGAGGAGGAGGCTGCCAGGCAGAGGCTGCAGCTGGAGAAGGTGACCACAGACTCCAAGCTGAAGAAGATTGAGGAGGACGTCATGGTTCTTGAAGACCAGAACAACAAACTCATGAAGGTCCGTACACAACCAATGGGCAGACGGTTGTATGGATGGATAGAATTGTGTTGTGAACTCCTGTTTGTCTGTGTCCCACAGGAGAAAAAGCTAATGGAGGAGCGTATCTCTGAGTTCACCTCTAACCTGACTGAGGAGGAGGAGAAGTCCAAGAGCCTTCAGAAACTCAAGAACAAACACGAGGCCATGATCACTGACCTAGAGGGTAGGTGGAGCACACACCATGTTGACCAAGTTGCTCTTATATCCTACTTAACACTTTCTCCTTATCTATTAGACCGCCTGCGCAGGGAGGAGAAGGGCCGTCAGGAGCTGGAGAAGAACCGGCGTAAGCTGGAGGGAGATTCTACTGATCTCCTTGACCAGATAGCTGAGCTGCAGGCCCAGATCGCTGAGCTCCGCGCCCAGCTGGCCAAGAAGGAGGAGGAGCTGCAGGCAGCCCTGGCCAGGTGGGATCTCTACAAGATCTCTGCAATCACATGCATACATACAATGACTTTAGTGTGATCACTCTGTAAATTGTATTTTCATGGCATAATGAATGTTATTACACCCTCCATTTTCCCTCTCGTCCCCTCAGGATTGAGGAGGAGGCAGCCCAGAAGAACTTGGCCCAAAAGAAGATCCGGGAGATGGAAGCCCAGCTATCTGAGCTGCAGGAGGACCTGGAGCTAGAGAGGGCCGCACGCACCAAGGCTGAGAAGAACCGCAGGGACCTGGGTGAGGAGCTGGAGGCCCTCAAGACTGAGCTTGAGGACACACTGGACTCCACCGCTGCCCAGCAAGAGCTCAGGTACTGACACCCGGAGAAGATCAGTTATGTAGTCGGCTACTGTGTTTCAATGAAACTGGTTTATTGTGAAATAAGATGACACATAGTGGATGCTATTTAGATGCCTTCATGTTGACCTTCTAGAAAAATGATTTCATGAGTTGATGACAATTCTCAGACTCAAATTCCGTTATGTTCCTTGTTTCCCAGTATTTAGCTTAGCTCACAATCTGACAATTTCCAATTCCCTCTTTCCTTCGTTTCTCTACTTCTGTCTGTCAGGACAAAGCGTGAAACTGAGGTAAACCAGCTGAAGAAGGTTCTAGAGGATGAAGGCAAGGTCCACGAGCAGCAGGTGGTGGAGATGAGACTGAAACATAGCCAGGCCTTCGACGAGCTCAACGAGCAACTGGAGCAGGCCAAGAGAGTGAGTGAGAGATATAGATATACCCTCGAATTCCTGTGCATTACAGTATCTGTACATGCACTGACCCCTGGTGTTCTGCCCTCCCCTAACAGAACAAGGTATCGGTGGACAAGACTAAGCAGGCCCTGGAGAGTGAGCGTAACGAGCTGGCCATTGAGCTGCAGACCCTGATGCAGGGGAAGGGAGACTCTGAGCACCGCAGGAAGAAGGCTGAGGGCCAGGTCCAAGAGCTACAGGTCAAACACGGAGAGAGCGAGCGCCAGAGGATCGAGCTGGCAGAGAGAGTGGCCAAGATGCAGGTACAGTACTATTAATCTCCTTTCAGGCACGATTTGGCGCATATGGCCTGTACACTAGCTGGAAGGCCCATGTTGATGACTGTTTTGGTTCTTGTGTTCCTCCCCAGGCTGAGTTGGAGACGGTCAATGGCTTGCTCAGTGAGGTGGAGGGTAAGTCCATCAAAGCGTCCAAGGACTGCTCTTCTGTGGAGTCTCAGCTGCAGGATGTGCAGGTATAGTACTCCATAGACGACAACAGATCCAAGTATTCAATATTGCACTAGTTTTGTCATGGTTGTAGAAGCTCAGTCATTAAGCTGCTATAACTGTGCCAGTCTTTCTCTTCTACCTACAGGAGCTGCTCCAGGAGGAGACTCGTCAGAAGCTGTCCATGGGCACTCGTCTGCGTCAGCTGGAGGATGAACAGAACACTCTGAGAGAACAGCTGGAGGAGGAGGAGGAGGGCAAGAGGAACGTGGAGAAGCAGCTGCTCACCGTGCAGGCTCAGGTAGACACTTGCAGCAACATACACCTTAAAATTGGATTGATGCAAATGTGCTATTAGAATGTTTTTGGTCAACACATCACTAGAACCATAAACCGCACCACAGAATGTTTGAGTGACAAGCGGTGTTCCCCTATAGCTGGCAGAGATTAAGAAGAAGTCTGAGCAGGAAGCGGGCTGTCTGGAAAACGCGGAGGAGGGGAAGAAGAGGCTGCAGAGGGACCTGGAGGGGCTCGGCCAGCGGATGGAGGAGAAGTGCAGTGCCTTTGAGAAACTGGACAAGACCAAGACTCGTCTGCAGCAGGAGCTGGACGACATGGTGGTGGACCAGGACCACCTCAGACAGATCGTAACCAACCTGGAGAAGAAGCAGAAGAAGTTTGACCAGGTTAGTAGTAACACTAGCTAGGTTTCCATCCAATTGGTGACAGATTTTCATGCAAATATTCAAAAATCTGCATAAAAACAATATATGCATTTTACCAGCAGAGATGTTTCCACCAAATTGACTTGTTGTGAATAAAAGGCTATAGGTGATGACGTAGTGCACATAAAAATACCTTTTGTGGGTAAATGCCCATGTACCGAGGGAAACCAAGAAAGTTCCTTTAAATGGGTTTCCTTGGCATTTCAACTAATGGTTTTGTCCTCATTTTTTGGGGGGGGTGTTCTATAACAAATGTGACTGCTCTGGCCTTGATATGGGTGCTTTAGCCTACAGCTCGCAGATGCAGTGTGTGTGTAAGCTACCTACAAAAAGGTTATGGACATAAGTAAAGGTTTTTATTTGTTAAATGGCAGCCTTGCATTGACCATGTCAGAATAAGAGTAAGACCCTCAATATTTATTGGAAAGGAGCATCAAGCTCATTACTGTGCACTTTCACCACCCTGTGCAATTCATCCTAACTTATTTAATCTAACCTAGTAAACTGTATGCTTTCCTGAGTCGTAGTGGGAGGACCACACATGTCATCGCATTACTCCAAGTTTACTTCGATATGATGGTTACTATATCAATATTTGTGCATAAAGGTGTTTCACCATTTCTCGCAGAATTTAATTTTAGACACAAAAAGATCACATCTTGTCTAGTGTATTTTGAGTTGACAGATTTGCCGTTTCCATCAGGCCTGTGTTTAAATTTTTTAAATTTTTTTTATTAAACCAGAGATGTACTTTACTCGCATGAAGATTCTGAAGATCTGTAACTATCAGGGAAAAATCTGTGTCTTGAAGTATAGTATGACATTCCTCCATTTTACTTCTAGATGCTGGCCGAGGAGAAGACCATCTCATGCCGCTATGCTGAGGAGAGGGACAAGGCTGAGGCTGAGGCCAGGGAAAAGGAGACCCGGACCCTGGCTCTGACCCGCGAGCTGGAATCCCTCCGTGACATGAAGGATGAGATGGACCGCGCCAACAAGCTGCTCCGTGCTGAGATGGAGGACCTGGTCTCCTCCAAGGATGACGTTGGCAAGAGTGTAAGACAGCCTAGGGGGTGGTTGAATTGTTCTAGGTAGAAATCAATTCAAATCCTCTTTTCATACTGGTCCCAAATTCCTATTTCTCATCACAATCTCTACTATTCTCCTTCAGGTACACGAGCTGGAGAAGTCCAAGCGTGGCATGGATCAGCAGCTGGAGGAGATGAGAACTCAGCTGGAGGAGCTGGAGGACGAGCTGCAGGCCACGGAGGACGCCAAGCTGCGTCTGGAGGTCAACATGCAGGCCATGAAGGCCCAGTACGAGAGAGACCTGGCAGGACGAGATGAGATGGGCGAGGAGAAGAAGAGACAACTGGTCAAACAGGTACACTAGTAGCTACAGGTTTGACTTTGTAGGTAGTGGTTCCTTAAGGTGTCATTTGTCCACTGCATGATGGGACATGTAGTCCAGTGATTGAAAGCTTGAATCTCTCTGGTCCTCAGGTGCGGGAGATGGAGTTGGAGTTGGAGGATGAGAGGAAGCAGCGATCTGTTGCCGTGGCAGCCCGTAAGAAGCTGGAGCTGGACCTGAAGGAGCTGGAGGCAGCCATCGACATGGCCAACAAGAACCGTGATGAGGCCCTCAAACAGCTTAAGAAGCTCCAGGTAACAACCAATTACATTATCACCAGCTTCTGACTAGTATGTTTTTATACCATGACCACATTCTAATCAAGATGCATGCAGATTGTGAATAGTTTGCTTGAAATATGCTTTGAACCTCTCCCTCTCCACCAGGCCCAGATGAAGGAGCTGCTGAGGGAGCTGGAGGACACTCGTATGTCCAGAGATGAGATCATGGCCCAGGCCAAAGAGAACGAGAAGAAGCTCAAAAGCATGGAGGCCGACATGATCCAGATGACAGAGGTCAGTCGGCGCTGCTGCTGCCCCTCACCTGACCATCTCACACTAGTCTCTCGTTTTATTCTCACCAGACACCTCGCCCTCCCAAACAATACAAAACCTACTTCTAACTATTTATAAATCCTACTGTGAAACTGTATTTGCACAAATCCTCCACTGGAATCGTGATTAATGTGGAAAGGTAGTTAGTTATGAGAGCTTCTCAAGTTAGGATTTGGCCTACTCCCACGTACACGCTTTGGTTCTCACATACACCGACACCCCACCCCCCAGGAGCTGGCTTCTGCAGAGCGTGTAAAGAGACAGGCCCAGCAAGAGAGAGACGAGCTGCAGGATGAGATCAACAACCAGGCCGCCAAGAAGTAGGAACCATTTATTTTCTTTCATAACCTGCTGTTTATCTCTGCTTCTAATGACCCAAAATGTCTCTCCCTTGCTCTCTTATCTCCTTTCTTTCCCACCTTTCCTCTTCCCCTCAGTGCTCTGATTGCAGAGGAGAAAAGGAGACTGGAGGCTCGTATTGCACAGCTAGAGGAGGAGCTGGAGGAGGAGCAGTGTAACACTGAGCTGGTCAACGATAGGCTGAAGAGAGCTCTGCTGCAGGTAGGACAGCCAAGGACGGCAATTGACTTTCATGTCCCATGTGTACAGACTGGGATAGTGTACTTCTAATGATAAGGTGGGTCAGGCAGTTTAACCCCCTGTCTCTGTCAGACTGACCAGATGACTGTGGAGCTGACGGCAGAGCGCAGTACCTCCCAGCGCCTGGAGGGGGCCCGCTCCCAGCTGGAGCGCCAGAACAAGGAGCTGAAGCTGAAGCTGCAGGAGCTGGAAGGAACTGTCAAGTCCAAGTACAAGGCCACTATTGCCGCCCTGGAGGCCAAGATCGCCCAGCTGGAGGAGCAGGTGGACATCGAGACCAGGTGAGGGGGTCTGAGCCTGACCTTAGACCACCTGCATCCTCCCTCAGATATCCCGCATCTCCTGTGCTCTCCATACTGCAAAAAATAACTGAAATTGCAGCATGGGTGAGATCAGATGGTGAAAATCCCACAAGCTAAGTAGACGTTTCAGCCTGTCCATGTGACCCAGGTGTTTCTTTCCACAGGGAGAGGCAGCAGGCGTCCAAGCTGGTGCGCCGCACAGAGAAGAAGCTAAAGGAGGTCGTCCTCGCGGTGGACGACGAGAGACGCAACACAGAGCAGTACAAAGACCAGGTCAGGACTCAAACAAGTTTCAACACAAGCCCAACAGCTTTACACCAGCAAACTTAGTCTCTATTTCCCCCTGTGTGACTCTATTTTGAAAGTATGTGAATGATTTAATGGAGTACATTTATATAAAGCTTTCACACCATCTTTGTACTTTACATTGTCTTGGATCTCAACCTATCCACCACCTATATGTAGCATCCACCTTGGTACTTGACGCTAATGCTTGTGTGTGTGTGTACGCAGTCGGACAAGCTGAACTCTCGTATGAAGCAGCTGAAGAGGCAGCTTGAGGAGTCTGAGGAGGAGGCCCAGAGAGCCAACGCCAACCGCAGGAAACTGCAAAGGGAGCTGGAGGACGCCTCCGAGTCAGCCGATGCCATGAACCGCGAGGTCAGCACCCTCAAGAGCAAGCTCAGGTACGTACACCTCCATTACCCAACCGGACTAAATGCTGACGCACTGAACTCGGTTGTAAATGAAGCCGTCTGTACTAGCACCCTACACAGCATACTTGCATTTACAATGCATGTTTTAATCACATTCCACAGAGGGACTTTTTTGGGGGGGGGCCCTCCATGACTCTTCCATGGTATGTGCTGTGCCCCTGTCATGATCTCTCTGCCCTAATCACTGATCTCTACCGTCTCTGTTCCAGGCGTGGGGACCTCCCCTTCACCATGCGCCGCATTGTCAGCCGCGCAGGCATTGAGAGCGACGAGGAGAGCGAGCCCAAGAGCGAGACCCCTGAGCCCAAGCCTGAATGAACAGCCACAGTGTTCCCTTCTGTCCATAGGATGGAACTGCAACAGTCGTACAACACACACAAACCCACACATACCACTTAAAGTAACGCATGCACTTACAGGTGGACACACATGATACTGTATGATTTAGAGGCAGTAAATATACTTCACAGCCAAACCTCAGTCTCTCTTTAATGGGAGACTTGACAATCTATGTACACTTATATTCCATACAAGCCAATACAACAGTACTTCAGACAATCACCATACTGTCATAACTCATACAAATTTGTGGGCCAAATTGATTTTCTCCTGCTTCATTCTCTGGGAAAAAAATAAAAATGAATGATATTTTTGTAAGGAAACATTCCATTAGAAATAGTCTTTTTGGGCCCTTTTTCTAACTGAAGCAAGAACGAACGAAATGAATATAAATAAATGAAGAAGGATTACTCGAAGGGGACCAAAGTAATATCGCAATCTATAGATTTGTATTTTATGCTGTAGTTTTTATAATGGTTAAGTATGAAAGTACTACACGTCTATGGCTCTCGCTCGCTCTCACCTCAGTTTATAATGGAGGTTTATGTGCTCAATTGTACCGTATTAATTTAGCTGCGGATAGTACTTAGAACATGAATATGCTTTTGGGCTTTAAGAAAACAATACATCTATAGACGCACAAAAAGCACACACAGAATTAGAGAAACGCATTAATGTACAAACATTTGATTTGTGCTGAATTGTCTTATTTTTGCACTGAGATGTGTGACTCTGGATTAGAAATGATAGACCACTGGTGCATTAAATTGAAGACATTGATAGATGGCAGATGCACCTCAAACAAGAAAATACAAATTCAGAGGAACTGCAGGCTCCTATGTATTCATGCCAACACACTAAAGCCTTACAGTCAAATTCTACTGTTCAAGGTTGTTATTACCTGGATCCACATATTTCTTTACTACTATCAATGTTTTTATTGATGCGCAGGGCGACAGTTACGGGGTGGTGGGGTAGTTTATTACTCACAAACACGCTGTATTCTCAGAGCACTGCTTGGTGGGGTATAGGGGTGGTTGAGGGAGGTAGATGAGTGAAGGTGCTTTAGGTCTGGGTGAACTGACCCCTGCAGGCTGTGCTCAGGGTTGCCTTTTTTGCTCACACTGCTGGGAAGTGAGGAATTTGTTATTATTAATGATGGATAACAGACAAAGGATCACTCTCTCTCGCACTTGGAAGCAAAAAAAGAAATCTCAATTTTGTACTGTTTATTTTCTCTGCAGCTCTGAAAAAAATGACATCTTGATGAGTTGTGAATTGTTGGTATTATTGCAATAAAGATGGCTTTCTAAACTGCAACCGTTGACTCATGAGAATTTGTCTACTATTAAATATATTTTTTTTTACTTTGCTACATTTAGTTTACCTATTGATTCTTAAAGAATATAACTAAAGTTCAAAGTAAACGTAAAAAAACAATTGGCCTCGAAACATGGTTAAAACTAAAAAAAGTTATCATGGTCCTTGCATTCGTAGCTTTGTCTATGAATTTGAGTGGTTACATTCCTACAGCCCCATCCCTCAGCTGTTCACTGACACGGGCTGGGATTTCGCGTTAATTTTTCTACTGCTGATTGCGGCTTTAAACTGGAAATACACTAGACTCTGATCTAATATTGTCCTGTAGTCTTTATTTTTTTAGCATCGTGATCTCAGACATGACCACAAGAGGACAGTCTTGAATCAGAACAAATCCCAATTGAAATGGTTCCCCAGGACAAACGGCATAATAATGAAGCAAGTCTAAACCGGTTTAAACAGAAAATTGGACACAAGGATGGACAGATTTGGGTGAGAACTGAATGTCGTTTTTATATTGTATTAATACAACGGCCTATTGTAAGCTACAATATTTCAGCGAATGGCCTTGGCTTGTTAATCACTTTAATCAAATAATTACAGATGCCTGTTTCTGTTGATTACGTCTTTTGTCCATTCTCCAGTTCAATGCTTTGCCCTATGCATTTATAAATGTGAGTTTCTATTCTCATTGTGCACGTTTTATAACTAACTTGTCTTCGGGTTGTGTTCTCATTCTAATGAATTGAAATCGTATTAGACGTACGATTTTCGGTATAAATGTTTTGTTGGACTGGGAAACGCTTCTGAAAACTGTCTGGTTCATGATTGTTAGGGTTTTGTATTAGAGCTTCCTTGTTGATTCTGCTACTTTCAAATTGGAAACTCAGAGCTCATGTTTCCAAGTCAGAGTTTCCTAGTTCCCGACTAGCACGAGAACGAGGCATTAACTCCTAAATTCTTGCGTGGGAATCCTGAGATGCAGATGGTTCCAAAGAAGATGACTATGGACCTCTGTTTATCATGATTGAAAAGGATCTAGTGTGAGACCTGTGATAAATGTTAATCATATTTGTTAAAATTAACATAAATATGTTTAACTACCTTGAATATTTGTCGATATGTACATTCGAGGTTGACATGGGAGTGTAAATTCATTCCTGTCGGTCTTTCCTGTACTGTCCTGATTCTGCAACAGTTCTATAACCCCGGATCATAATCACTTCTGTCCAGTCCCGTGCTAAAATTTGGCTGAATGAGTGTACAACTAGTCATTTAGTGATGTCTGTGTTACAATTAATGACTATTGTTAATGTATTAATCTGTTTCAATGTATATGTGTGCTGAGTCACTTGACTCTCTCACAAAATCAGTCACATAGATGCCATTTTAAAGTAATGTCTTGAAATGACAGAACATATTCCATAAATGTATATCAGGATTTAAGAGTCTGGAGTCTGGACACATTATTAAAAACAGTCCTGGACTTAAAAGCACTTAAACTTATTTTGGCCACCTGTGCCTCCTCAAACAGTATTGAGAGCATGGTGCTTCAGGGCCCCCCACACACAGAGACATATACATACACACACACACACACACACACAGATGTGCACACACAAACGCATGAGAAACATGTGCAACGTGATCAGGGTGTATGTAATGCTAATGTACTGGGTGGTGATCTTTGATTAGTTAATAAGTAACTGTGTGTCTTAAATGGGAACCATAGTGTGAGTCCGATGATTCCTACATTGGGTCTGTGCTGTGGTGAGTGCCCCAACCCCTCAGTGGGTCAGTCAGAGGCAGTGCAGCTCTCCAGTATCTCGTGTAAGGGACACACTGTATCAACATTGCAAAACACCAGTGCTGTAAGTTACAGCCTGTAACATTCTGTATCTGTTTTGAAAGGTTATTCTGTCTGTGTTATGTAGTGGGTTGCGCAGCTGAAATGCCCAATCATGAAATCGTCATCTTCTCTGTAATCTCTTGTGCAGGAGCGTTTGGAAAAGTTGAATGGACAGGGGCAGAGTAAGGACTGAGAAAGTGATTAAATAAGAGGAAAATACGAGGATTTTGATCATACAAGGACAACGTTATTGGATTGGAATTTATTCTCAACTTTCAAAATAACCATGGAACTGTCTCTGGTGAGTGGGATTTTTTATAGATCATTTAGTATTTGATCCATGGTGAAAGTCTGAAGGACAATAATTCTAGAGTAACTTCAGTGACTGTTGTACATGTACTGTGAATAGCTGAGTATGTTTTATTGATGTGGTTTCAGTGGTCTAATGGCTTGGGTTATAATATTTAATATCTCAGTTAACATTTCACATGCATTTTATGTCTGGCTGTGATTTTGGATCAGGGTACCCAGGCCTACGTTCTCAATCCAGCCCCTATGTTAATCACAGTACCATCCTGTGACATCGTTGATTAACCCAGTTGTCTTTACCCCTCCTTTAACCTGCTGGAAGTTTCAGGCCACTTTCATACTCTGCACTTTCTCAGGCTGTTCTAGAATATTCAATGTTTTCTGTGTTTACAAGTTCTCTATTGTCCTCTGCCCTGAAGTAGGTCAAACTCCGGTGTGCCACCTTAAATCTTCATAGACATGCCAAACAAGTGAGCAAGGCTTTGCCAAGCCTCCACTGTGCCAACACTGCCATTGGTCAACAAGCACTGTTGGTGGGCTGTTGCCATAGCACCCTCATTAAGGGAGGAGCAGGGACATGTTTAGAAAGTGTGGGGTTCAAGTCCCAGTGAAGGAGTACAGGTTGTCAATGTCACAGTACAGGAACTACCAAGTAATTTACCAGAGCTGTAGACATTGAAATGTACTAGAATTCATGCCCAGTGATAAGGAAATAAATACACAATTACTAGTTCTAGAGCAGCACATACTCTCTAGAATGTAAACCGTGATAAGTTGTTTTATGGAAGCCAGAACATACAAAAACATGCGCATGCGCTCACACACACACACACACACACACTGACATTTACAATGTATGACGCATGGCATTTTGCAGAGATGTGCATTCACTGGAAGCAGAAAGATGAGGGGTAGAGTAGGAGAAGCAGCATTGAGAGGTTGTGTGAGAGAGAGTGAAAACATACGCCAGTGGATTAAGCTGCTTTGTGAAGGGAAACCGAGGAAAGCTTATAGAGAAGTGAAGAGAGGGATGGAGGCTTTTGCCCTGACAACCCACCACAGTTTATAACAGCTTAGCCGGAGAGGGGAAGAAAACAAGGGACAAATGCAGGAAAAACAGGATAAGCCACTGAAAAGTAGCCTGGGGAAGGTAGGGATGTGGACTGTAGGAGGGATGTGTGTGTTGTTTTGTATATTGTGTGTGTGGCGTTGTATTTTTTTGTCTGTAATGACAGCATGTGAAAATTAGAGGGACCGGGTATGGTGTATGTGATGCTTTTTCTGCAGCCATCTAGTTCTTTGTTGATTTTTGTGTTGGCAGATTGTTTAGAGAACTAAGCATGCCAATTATAATGCATTATAACACTTACCTGATGTAGGGTGACACTTGCAGGGTGGGGAATAGTGTGCGTGTTCATGGGTTGGTGCATCTTAGTTTTTCAATGGAGAGTCCTTTGCCCTTTTGCCTGTTCTCTTCATGGTCACATGTTGATTTACACACAATTCTTGAGTCAGAATGTTTGTTTTTACTGCTTGTGTGGGTATTTATGTAATGTGAATTACTGTAGGGAGTGTATGTGCATTTGTCCTATTTCCCAGGCTTTCCATCGTAAACAATCATAAAGCCCATCATGCTTTGGGCTCTCGCTGAAGAGCACTCTACCGTGACTGGTGTGTGTTTGATGTTATCACTCTCCCTTCCTCCCCTCTCTGCTTGTCTCTCCCTTCAGGGTCACCCGGCTCTCAAAGCCTTTATGTGTGGCTCTCTCAGTGGAACATGCTCCACCCTGCTCTTCCAGCCTCTGGACCTGGTCAAGACCCGCCTGCAGACCCTTCACAGCAACATGCAGCCTGGGTGAGTAGCCTTCAGCTGGCTCAGTCAACACCTCTACAGCATAGTCCACACTTCCACATAGTAATCAGGTGAGGTTACGTTTGTAGTAAGTTTTCTGGCTCTAGATTACAGTCTTGTCCTAGACCATGAGACCAACTAGCATTGCATTACTCTATTGACTCGCCTCATTGACTAAGCAATATTGTAGATTGTAGATCTGAACATTGAGATTCCAAAGAGTCATAAAACTCATGCTGGTTCCACATGGCCTGCATGCTAGTACCAACTCAATGTCACGTCAGCTATTTTGAAATGAAGCGCAGTTGCAAAGTAACTTTTGGGTCGTTTCATAGGACAGTGTGTTAATACGGCTTTCTCTCTCTCTTACGCTCTTTCAGTTCAGCAAGAGTGGGGATGGTGACTGTGTTCTTGAGTGTTGTACGGACAGAGAAGCTCATAGGACTTTGGAAGGGGGTCTCACCAGTAAGTTGGCCTCTCTTTATGATCAGTAATATAAACAGAAACACATCAATTGTGTTGAATCTGTGTGTTGAGGATATGACTCTGACAGCATGTCTGCTCTGCTTCCTCCACCAGTCGTTTGTGAGGACCATCCCCGGCGTAGGGATCTACTTCAGCACCTACTACTCTCTAAAGCAGCACTACTTCCTGGAGCAGGGACCCGGGGCCATGGAGTCTGTGCTGCTGGGAGCTGGGGCCAGGACTGTGGCAGGGGTCTGCATGCTGCCTGTCACTGTCATTAAAACTCGCTTTGAGGTATGTTCAGGTAGAGAGACGTAGGGAGGGGCAGGAAGGAAAAGATAAATGCTTTTCTATATACTGTATGATTACAGTAACTACATGAGTACTGTTTAATGTGTGGGTGTTTACTGTAGTGTCTGTTGTTTCAGAGTGGCAGGTATAACTACGGGAGCGTGGCAGGGGCTTTGCGCAGTGTGTGTCAAACAGAGGGACCCAGAGCTCTGTTCTCAGGGCTGACCGCCACCCTCCTCAGAGATGCTCCCTTCTCAGGCCTCTATGTCATGTTCTACAGCCAGGGCAAGAACACTCTGCCACAGGGTCAGTATCAGAAAACCACACTAATGCTCAACACTGGTATTTGTTTCACTAGTGTGCGATCACTTTGAAGTGTCAGTATGGGGACGCCGATGACATAAACATGGAGCAGTAGTATTGGTTACACTAGAAGCCACATTTGATAACTTTGACGTATCTGTCTCAATGTGAATTGTTTGGTGTGGAGTGGAATTTATAGTGTCTCTCTGTTTCTTCCTCCCAGAGATAAGCACGTCTCCCTACGCGGCCCTGGCTAACTTCAGCTGTGGGATTCTGGCCGGGGTCCTGGCTTCCCTAGTCACCCAGCCAGCTGACGTGGTCAAAACCCATGTCCAAGTCAGCCCACATCTGTACAGGAGGACTGCAGACGCTGTGCGATACATTTACAATGTAACTATCTCTCTGGGTGTTTTATTGAATACAGCGTTGTTACTATGCTTAGGGCAATAGCACTGTTATAATATACTGATGTTGTTCGTATGTGGGTCAGGCTAAACTGTTGTCTGTATGTGTTTATATACTGACCTCTAGCCTGCACACAGTGTCACACTATGTAATAAAACATACAGGTTGATTAATAGTAGTTGACATGTGCCGTTCTTTCTCTCCGTCTCTCAGGAGCACGGGTTTCAAGGGTTCTTCCGGGGTGGGGTGCCACGTTCTCTGAGGAGGACCATGATTGCTGCCATGGCATGGACGGTGTATGAACAGCTGATGGCCCGCATGGGGCTCAAGTCCTGAGGAGGGATGACAAGTCCTGAAGAGAGAGAATGAAATGTGGACCGAGGAAGAAAGTGAAAGTCAAGTCACTGAGGACAAACCAGTACAGTAAGGAGTGCCCTGGAAGGCACTGCTGTGTTTGTGTCTTAAGGCTGCCTAGTTGTGAGTGTGCCAATGGACTTCTTCACTGACATACAGTATTCTGCCATAACATTATTAACCCATTGCAAAGATATGATACCTCAAGCACTGGTATCCATACTTTGACAGAAAGATGAGGACTAGTAGTTTTATTAAAATGTCTGTATATTTGAATGGATTGCAATAGTTTTGCATTGCACAATATTGTCTGTCTTCATTGTATGTGAGGCTACACCAAACAATACTTTAATGTATTTATTCTACTGGGCTACTTTCAAAATTCTATATTGCACTATAAGTCATATAATATTGTTGGTCCCTAACTAGCCACTGGACTCCCAGCCAAACTTGACTGTTTAAGCTACTCCAGGCTTTAGATATATATCCCACTGTAGAATTCTAGAATGTCAGGTACAGTTGAAGTCGGAAGTTTACATACTTAGGTTGGAGTCATTAAAACTAGTTTTTCAACCACTCCACACATTTCTTGTTATCAAACTATAGTTTTGGCAAGTCGGTTAGGACATCTACTTTGTGCATGACACAAGTACTTTTTCCAACAATTGTTTACAGACAGATTATTTCACTTATAAATCACTGTATCACAATTCCAGTTGGCCAAAGTTTTCATACACTAACTTGGCTGTGCCTTTAAACAGCTTGGAAAATTCCAGAAAATTATGTAATGGCTTTAGAAGCTTCTGATAGGCTAATTGACATAATTTGAGTCAATTGGAGGTGTACCTGTGGATGTATTTCAAGGCCTACCTTCAAACTCGGTGCCTCTTTGCTTGACATCATGGGAAAATCAAAAGAAATCAGCCAAGACCTCTGAAAAAAAATTCTGGTTCAAAAAGTCTGGTTCATCATTGGGAGTAATTTCCAAACGCCTGAAGGTTCCACTTTCATCTGTACAAACAATAGTACACAAGTATAAATACAATGGGACCACGCAGCCGTCATACCGCTCAGGAAGGAGACGCGTTCTGTCTCCTAGAGATGAACGTACTTTGGTCGACATAACCTGAAAGGCTCTCAGCAAGGAAGAAGCCACTGCTCCAAAACCGCCATTAAAAGCCTGACTATGGTTTGCAGCTGCACATGGGGACAAAGATTGTACTTTTTGGATAAATGTCCTCTGGTTTCATGAAACAAAAATAGAACTGTTTGGCCATAATGACCATCGTCATGTTTGGAGGAAAAAGGGGGAGGCTTGCAAGCCGAAGAACAACATCCCAACCGTGAAGCACGGGGGTGGTAGCATCATGTTGTGGGGTTGCTTTGCTGCAGGAGGGACTGGTTCACTTCACAAAATAGATGGCATTATGAGGCAGGAAAATGATGTGGATATATTGAAGCAGCATCTCAAGACATCAGTTAGGAAGTTAAAGCTTGGTCGCAAATGGGTCTTCCAAATGGACAATGACCCCAAACATACTTCCAAAGTTGTGGCAAAATGGCTTAAGGACAAAGTCAAGGTATTGGAGTGGCCATCACAAAGCCCTGACCTAAATCCTATAGAACATTTGTGGGTAGAACTGAAAAAGCATGTGTGAGCAAGGAGGCCTACAAACCTGACTCGGTTACACCAGCTCTGTCAGGAGGAATGGGCCAAAATTCACCCAACTTATTGTGGGAAGCAAGCTACCCAAACATTTGACCCAAGTTAAACAATTTAAAGGCAATGCTACCAAATACTAATTGAGTGTATGTAAACTTCTGACCCACTAGGAAAGAAATAAAAGCTGAAAGAAATCATTCTCTACTAATTCTGACATTTCACATTATTAAAATAAAGTGGTGATCCTAACTGACCAAAGACAGGGAATTTTTACTGGGATTAAATGTCAGGAATTGTGAAAAACTGAGTTTGAATGTATTTGGCTAAAGTGTATGTAAACATCCGACTTCAACTGTACCTGTTTTCCCTGGACTTTAGCACAACTTGTATCTGCTTGTCTTTAAATTGAAGGTAAAGAACACTAATTGCTTAACATGCTGATCCTTAGCTGGAAATGCACTTTAACCACTTCCGTAATCTAAAACCCTGGAGTGTCTCATGCTGCAGTGAGTCTGCCTGCCTCCCTTTGTGCCAAACTAATGCCACTGTTCTAAGTTATTATTCTGGTAGAGATGTTGTAACATATAATAAGATTTGCTTACTGTCCATTTGAGCTGTACAGTTGATTTGCCTTAAAAGGATATTATAATTGTTAATGTTTTCATATTTGATATAATTTATTACTGTTTATTGTAATGGTGAATAATTATGCTGTTGTGTTGAGAACATTTTACATGTTTTTTTAAAGAACATTTATAAAATGATATAAGAATACAACATGAGTCTGCTAATATTCATTATATAAGGCATTTGCTTTGTGTCTGTCATGCATCCCTTTACACCTCTTCTTCTCCCTTTTCTCTTCCCTTTCTCTCTCTCCACACTGTGAAACAACAGAAAGTGACATGACATTAGTGCCTTGGGGAACCTTTCCACCACTGCAACCCATGCGTCCTCGGAAGGAAATTAAATGACACATGACATGCTGAGGCGGTGGGTAGGGGGTCACTGTGAGAGAGACAGGCTGACACCCAGGCAGCTCGGCTTAGTCCAGACACATGTTCCAGCATTGCCCTACTTATACGGCCCATAAATCACATGACTGTTGGTCTCAGAGCATTAATAACTACACCTACAACCCAACATTGCCCTCGTTATTCAAAGAGGTAATATGACCCATGTGTGTTTCTAGCACATGGGTCATTCTCAGTTCCAGCATTAGTACGGCAGTACGGTTTTATTTTCATTTCACCTTATACACAGCCATTATACCTACCAACAGTAATAGCAGTGCATGATGATAATATGCTTATCACAGAGCTGTCAGACATAAGACTGGGAGAAGGGGGCAGGGTTGTGACATCAAAGGGATAGTTAATGATAAGGAGAGTGTAAGGCATTAGGCTATACTGATCTAAACCAGTTTGCTTCTTGGCTATGTCTGTATTTGATTCTTTTTTAATCTAGAAACCTTGTTGTACAATTAAACCATGTTATTAGTTAAGTATGCGTCATATTTAATTGTTTGTGCATTACATGTCTAACACATTATGTAAAACAAACACTGTTAACCTATTGGAAACCTGTGCAACTTTGTGGTTATTTTTTTTATCTTAATGACATGACACTCAGTTCCAACCCAATCAGCTATTCTCATTGGAAACCTCAAGGACTGCAGTGATGGCATGTGTCACAGTGGCCTTTGCTTTCAAAATTAGATAGGGAACACTGACATATGAAGTAAGTTTGACACAGATTAGGAGTTTATTGAGGTCGTAGATGATGTATGTGTGTAAACTTTCTGTGGGGAATACACAGTATTAGGTAAGACTGCCTTTTCTTGTGCCCCAGACGCATGGAATAGTCTAAAGTCCATGCTTCACCTAGATATGTTAGTGCCACTGAATGCATTTAAAATATTGATGGGAGACGCTGTTACAGAGGAGTGTAAATGCTTTTTAATTTTTTTTTATCTGGATCACGTTGTATTGTATTGTTGTATGTTTTAATTATGTAATGTATTGATTGTTGCTGCCTTCTTGGCCAGGTTTTCATTGAAAAAAAGACTGGGTCTCAGTGGGCTTTCCTGGTTAAATACAGGTTAAATAAAATAAATAGATGCATGCAAATATATTAAGATTGAGCCACTGGAAGGACTTTGAGAACACCCCAGTCTACATATTAACTTAATTATCAATTTTTAAGTGGCCTATTCAACAAGTCATAAAAGTTTGTTATTTTTATTCACTCAGTCACATAACCCCACTTCCCGCAATAACATGTCATACCCTCCACCTGTAATTACCCCATGACCTTGACATTGGTCAAAACATTGCAATGGTTTTTTTTCCAGTTCCCAACCCAAGAGGTCCAAGCCATCTTGTCTAGCAACCATTCTATCTTTGTATCTGAGACAAGTTGGCATTTTTGCAATGTATCTTCTCTTATGAAAAAAAATGCATTTTAAAACATTTTGCAAAATCACTATGTACATATTGTGATACCTTCACCAGGAACTCCGTATCTCTAGCAAATAAAGTTGCAACACAGGCCACTCTAACCGAGAAGTCAACGTCTCCCCATTGTCTTAATATGGTCTTTCCATCGCATTGTCTTAATATGGGCTCCTCGTCCGACCTCTACTTACCGGTTTCACCCAAAACATACGCTACTACTCTGTGCTGCTGGTGCGCTGGAGTGTTTGCGCCATCTAGGGAATAAAATATCCAAGTAGACAGTTATAGTTCCAGTCAGCGAAACAACCAATCATGTGCTTTGAAACTTGAGTATATAAGTGGCGTAATTTCCTCTCGTCTTCCTCTTTGACGCCGCGTGTTACAGGTTTCGCGTTGTTTCGTGGTGCGTTGTAAGTTACATTTCACGCTTTTTAATGTCAAGCGTCACTTAAATAGACGAAGTAATCAGTGACTATGTGCAGAATATCTCACATTAGTCTATCTAGACGTTTGAATTTGAAGGCTTTATATGACTTGAAAGCTAACACTAACATGTCGAGTAGACATGCCTGACATGCTGTTTAACGCACGGTGTCCTGCCGAGTACACTAGCCAGGCCATTTAATTCTAGGCAATAGGCCCCTCGGGCTTAAGCGCAACGCGTAGATGGCCCTATCAACTACAATGTCTGTGCCTGGAATAATTGTTGAATACTTAAAAAAAAAAAACAATTATATGCACTTTTGACTCTTAGTCATTTTTCTTTTTTTTTTCGGACTCAATGCAGGGAAAGTAGTCAAGATGTCTGGAAATCTAGATGTCCTTCAAATGAAGGAGGAGGATGTGCTGAAGTTCCTGGCTGCAGGAACCCATCTGGGAGGAACTAACATGGACTTTCAGATGGAGCACTACACCTACAAGAGGAAGAGTGATGGTGAGTGGTTGGCAGTCCTTAACGCCCAAAACACTCAGTGGAACAAAACTACTTGTTGTGGCCAGTGGTCAACCCACCCCGGTTGAGGAGGGATACTGTTAATGCAGGCTGCTGGTCTGGCACAAGCATGCCTGATTTTATTTATTTGTTCTGGGTTTCTGTATAGCACTTTGTGACATTGGCTGATGTATAAAGGGCTTTATAAATACATTTGATTGATATTCAAGGTCTTGATTAATAGTTGAAATGGATGTCTGTTTCAATGCTGGGCTGTAACAAAAAATGATTCAGTCCCCTTCAGCTCACAGAACTAGAGTTGATTATTGATTCTTTCTCTCACTAGATGGAGCACATTTGGGCAGGGTAAACTGGACACAGATCTGGGTTTACTGACTGCCCCTTGTCCTCAGGTGTGTACATCATCAACATGAGGAATACCTGGGAGAAGCTACTGCTGGCAGCCTGTGCCATTGTTGCCGTGGAGAACCCAGCTGACGTCTGGGCCATCTCCTCCAGGAACACTGGACAGGTAGAGCTTCAGCTGGCAGCGTAGTGGACACGGTGAATAATGAGTGTAATTGGATACTTGCCGTGTGTTTACCCATCAATTAGACATGTTTCTGTATAGATGTGACTGCATGTGTGCACAAAGCCTTGCACCGATGTCGGTGTGCAGGTGTCGAAAGTTTGCTAGAGGGATTGGGCCCAGGTTTTTGTTAACAAATCAAATAAGTTTGTCATGTGTGCCGAATACAACCGGTGTACCTTAGAGTGAAATGCTTACTTAGAGGCCCAAACCAACCGTGCAATTTAAGTTAAAAAAAATAGGTGAACAATGCATAGGGAATAAAAAAACAGTGAATAATAACAGTAGCGAGGCTATATACAGACACAGGTTAGTCAGGGTAATTGAGGTAGTATGTACATGTAGGTATGGTTAAAGTGACAGCATATTAACTCAGCAAAAAAAGAAATGTCCTCTCTGTCACCTGTATTTATTTTCAGCAAACTTGATGTGTAAATATTTGTATGAACATAACTAGATTCAACAACTCAGATATAAACTGAACAAGTTCCACATAAATTGAATAATGTGTCCCTGAACAAGGGGGGAGGGGTCAAAATCAAAACTAACAGTCAGTATCTGGTGTGGCCACCAGCTACATTAAGTACTGCAGTGCATCTCCTCCTCATGGACTGCACCAGATTTGCCAGTTCTTGCTGTGAGATGTTACCCCAGTCTTCACCAAGGCACCTGCAAGTTCCCGGACATTTCTGAGCCCTCGACCTCAGATCCAACAGGTCCCAGACGTGCTCAATGGGATTGAGATCCGGGCTCTTCGCTGGCCATGGCAGAACACTGACATTCCTGTCTTGCAGGAAATCACACACAGAACGAGCAGTATGGCTGGTGGCATTGTCGTGCTGGAGGGTCATGTCAGGATTAGAGGTCGACCGATTATGATTTTTCAACGCCGTTACCGATTTATTGGAGGACCAAAAAAAGCCGATACTGATTAATCAACCAAATTAAAATAAATAATAAAAAAATATATTTTTTTGTAACAATTAAAACAATACAGAATGAAAACTTTTAACTTAATATAATATAACATGTTTAAGTAATCCAAAAACAAAGTGTTGGAGAAGTAAAAGTGCAATATGTCCCATGTAAAAAAGCTAACGTTTGAGTTCCTTGCTCAGAACATGAGAACATATGAAAGTTGGTGGTTCCTTGTAACATGAGACTTCAATATTCCAAGGTAAGAGGTTTTAAGTTGTAGTTAATATAGTATTTATAGGACTATTTCTCTCTACCATTTGTATTTCATATACCTTTGACTATTGGATGTTCTTATAGGCACTTTAGTATTGCCAGTGTAACAGAATAGCTTCCTTCCCTCTCCTCGCCCCTACCTGGGCTCGAACCAGGAACATATCGACAACAGCCACACTCGAAGCAGTGCTACCCATCGCTCCACAAAAGCTGCGGCCATTGCAGAGCAAGGGGAATAACTACTCCAAGTCTCAGAGCGAGTGACGTTTGAAATGCTATTAGCGCACACCCAGCTAACAAGCTAGCCATTTCACATCGGTTAAACCAGCCATTAGGGTGACAGGCTTGAAGTGATAAACAGCGCTGTGCTTGCGAAGAGCTGCTGGCAAAATGCACGAAAGTGCTGTTTGACTTAATGCTTACGAGTCTGCTGCCTACCATCGCTCAGTCAGACTGCTCTATCAAATATCAAATCATAGACTTAATTATAACATAATCACACAGAAATACGAGCCTTTGGTCATTAATATGGTCGAATCTGGAAACTATCATTTTGAAAACAAAACCTTTTATTTTGGTGAAATACGGAATCGTTCCATATTTTATCTAACGGGTGGCATCCCTAAGTCTAAATATTCTTGTTACATTGAAGGTTGTACAATGTCATGTCATAATTACGTAATATTCTGGCAAATTAGTTCGGAATGAGCCAGGTTGCCCAAACTGTTGCATTTACCCTGACTGCGGGCAATGAACGCAAGAGAAATGACACAATTTCACCTGGTTAATATTGCCTGCTAACCTGGATTTCTTTTAGCTAAATATGCAGGTTTAAAAAAGTATACTTCTGTGTATTGATTTTAAGGAAGGCATTGGTGTTTATAGTTAGGTACAGTCGTCCAACAATTGTGCTTTTTTCGCAAATGCGCTTTTGTTAAATCATCCCCCAGCGTTGCATCAATTATATGCAAGGGACACGCTAGATAAACTAGTAATATCATCAACCATGTGTAGTTATAACTAGTGATTATGATTGATTTGTTGTTTTTATAAGACGTTTAATGCTAGCTAGCAACTTACCTTGGCTTCTACTGCAGTCGCGTAACAGGCAGGCTCCTCGTGGAGTGCAATGAGAGGTAGGTGGTTAGAGCGTTGGACTAGTTAACTGTAAGGTTGCAAGATTGGATCCCCTGAGCTGACAAGGTGAAAATCTGTCGTTCTGCCCCTGAACAAGGCAGTTAACCCACCGTTAATCGGCTATTCCGATTAATCGGTCGACCTCTAGTCAGGATGAGCCTGCAGGAAGGGTACCACATGAGCATTGAGGTTGCCTGCAATGACAACAAGTTTAGTCTGATGCTGTGACACACCGCCCCAGACCATGACAGACCCTCCACCTCCAAATCAATCCTGCTCCAAAGTACAGGCCTCAGTGTAACGCTCATTCCTTCGACGATAAACGTGACTCCGACTATCATCCCTGGTGAGATGACTGTGACTCGACAGTGAAGAGCACTTTTTGCCTGTCCTGTCTGGTCCAGCAACGGTGGATTTGTGCCCATAGGTGATGTTGTTGCCGGTGACGTCTGGTGAGAACCTGCCTTTACAACAGGCCTACAAGCCATCAGTCCAGCATCTCAGCCTATTGCGGACAGTCTGAGCACTGATGTAGGGATTGTGCGTTCCTTGTTTAACTTGGGCAGTTGTTGCCATCCTGTACCTGTCCCATAAGTGTGTTCAGATGTACTGATCCTGTGCAGGTTTTTGTTACACGTGGTCTGCTAATGCAAGGACAATCAGCTGTCCGTGCTGTCTTAGGTGTCTCTCAGTACGGACATTACAATTTATTTCCCTGGCCACGTCTGCAGTCCTCATGCCTCCTTGAAGCATGTTCACGCAGATGAGCGGGGACCCTGGGCATCTTTCTTTTGGTGTTTTTCCAGAGTCAGTAGAAACGCCTCTAGTGTCCTAAGTTTTCATAACTGTGACCTTAATTGTCTACCGTCTGTAAGCTGTTAGTGTCTTAATGACCGTTTCACAGGTGCATGTTCATAATTGTTAATGGTTCATTGAACAAGCATGGGAAACTGCCTTTAAACTCTTTACAATGAAGTGTGAAGTTATTTGTGTTTTTATGAATGTTCTTTTAAAGACAGGGTCCTGAAAAGGGAAGTTTATTTTTTATTTTTTTTATGAGTTTATGACAAACAGTAGTGTAAAAGTGGAGTTGTTGGGTGGCGGGACATAATGCAGATAGTCTGGGTAGCCAATGTGCAGGGGCACCGGTTAGTCGGGGTAATTGAGATAGTTTGTACATGTAGGTATGGTTAAAGTGACTGCATATATGATAAACAGAGTAGCAGCAGTGTAAAGGGGGGGGCAAGTAGCCTGGATCACCTGTTCAGGGGTCTTATGGCTTGGGGGTGAAAAGCTGTTAAGCCTTTGTCCTAGACTTGGCTCTCCGGTACCGCTTGCCATGCAGTAGTAGAGAGCCGTCTGACTGGGGTGGGTGGGGTCTTTGACAAGTTTTAGGGTCTTCCTCTGACACCACCTGGTATAGAGGTCCTGGATGGCAGGAAGCTTGGCCCCAATGATGTACTGGGCCGTACGCACTACACTCTGTTGTGCCTTGCGGTCGGAGGCCGAGCAGTTACTGTACCAGGAAGTGATGCAACCAGTGATGCTCTCGATGTAACATCGGTAGGGCTTCCGCACAATGATTTTCGTTTGATAGTGGCCTGGGCCACATCAATTCTGCATGCAGTCTAGTGCAACTTGCTTTTAGATTCCAAGGGCAGTGATGGGTGTTACACATGCTGTCTGCAGCTAGGTCGCTAATAGCCTTTCATATACATTTTTGTAGAGAGCTGTGCTGAAGTTTGCCTCGGCCACTGGTGCCATGGTCGTTTCACCCCCGGAACCTTGACTAATCAAATACAGGCTGCCTTCGGGAAGCCCCGCCTCTTAATCGTAACGGACCCTCGTGCCGACCACCAGCCCCTGAAGCCTCTTACGTCAACATCCCCACCATTGCCCTGTGCAACACTGACTCCCCACTCAGATATGTCGACATCGCCATCCCCTGCAACAACAAGGTTAGACTGCTTTGCCCTCATACACTTAACACCTATGTGAGTCTCCTGGTTGGTGTTTGTCTTGCATACCGTTAGAGCCCGGCGCAGTCCTGTCAGTGCGGTGCTGGGTGTAGGATGTGTGCTACAGAAACGCAGTGCCTCTTTTCTCTCCTTGCTCCATCTGTGTGTAAGAGGGAGGGGAATTTGGTATAGGCCTTGCTACATGTTTCTGTAAAAGACAGGTGTTCTAGTCTCATTGGTGTAGTTGGTCATGGTCTGATTTGTGCTCCAGGGTCACCACTCTGGGTCTGATGTGGATGTTGTCCAGGGAGGTGCTGAGGATGCGGGGCACCATCTCCAGGGAGCACCCCTGGGAGGTCATGCCTGATCTCTATTTCTACAGGGACCCTGAGGAGGTAAGAAGCAGGCCTTTTAGACACCATTATACACTAAATTTACTGGTAGGACAAGCTTACCTTCAACAGTAATGGATCTTGCATGTTCTGTTCGCCTTGTTAGCCTGCCGCTCATTGTTTTACCTGTCAGATTGAGAAGGAGGAACAGGCTGAGTCTGAGAAAGCTGTTGGAAAGGAGTTCCAGAGAGAGTGGACTGCTCCAGCAGCTGAGGGAATGGCTATGCCCTCAGTCCCCATCCAGCAGTTCTCTGCAGGTAAGGAAAGTGGAGATGTGGTTTCTGGTTCCACTATGCTAAGACTTGGTTTTAGTTTCTTGACTGATGCACTTGGTAGCATTTTCTAAATCTAATTTTGAGTTGGATATAAATGACTCTTGGTACTTCAGGACCTATCAAATGTGTTTGTCTGAAAGGTCTCATGTTTAATTGTAATCCTAATTGAGTTTCTGCTTGACTTTCAGCTGCTGCTCCTGCCAAGCCAACTGCTGAGGGGTTCACTGGTGAGTGTTGTGAGTGTAACATCAGCCTCCCTCTAATTGATGCACCATAATTGTCATCAGTCGGGTTGATTGTTTAACCTACTCAAATACACTGAAATGTATGATTGTTGGTCATGTATTTGCACCTCTTCAATGTCTTCTCTCTTGCAGAGGACTGGAGTGCCCAGCCAGCCACTGAGGATTGGTCAGCTGCCCCTACTGCCCAGGCCTCTGAATGGGGTGGGGAGACTGCTGCTTGGTCCTAAGTAATAGTGGCCTGATGTTTGACAGTACAATAAGTTGCTTTTTTGTTGTACAAACTGACCCCTGACAATTTAAACACTACAGTGTAGTAGGCAAGTGACCTTAACGGCAATTCTACATGAATATTAACACAACTGTTATGCTTACATTTCACATTGAAAAACTTACTAACATTTAATTAGACTGTTGCCTTATGTTGAGCCCTCTTAATGCTGACAAAAGGGGTACAGCTCTTTAATTAAACTGTGGGTTATTCTGCCCTGCAAGCTTTCAGAAATTAAAACTTAGTGAAACACCATTTTACCAGGTGTCTATGATTTGTCTAGAAATAATATCTCATAATGGCTGTGACTGTACTATTCAGGAATGTATCTTTTTCTCAGACGTCTAATGACATGATGGAAGTTACATTTGTCTACAGCCATCAATTTTAGTTGCAAATAATATAATTGAAAACACTACTTATACATTTGTACATGAACTTGTCTGTGTTAAGGTTTTCATAACTCCACATGATGCCTGAATGTATGACCTTGTGATAGCTGAAAACATAAATGAAAAATAAGATATTTCCGCCAAACATTTGAACATTGATTTCCCGATCTAAAACAAATCATACTCATGTACATCATATGGGTGAATTGGGGATGACGTGTGTATATAAAATTTTTACAAATCAACCGTTAAACATAAGACAAAAGTTAAACTCCAAAAGTAGCTGAAGGGCCATGCTCAAGGAATTAGGCCAGTGTTTTTGAAAGATGGGCCCAGATTGCAGAGGGTGACGCAGAATCACTGATGTGAATTGCCTGGGTTTCATTGAAATTACACGGAGTTCTCCGCAAAGTCAATATGCACCAACTCTTTCTGCAGTTTTGTCTTTACATTCTCTGGAGTATTGGTGTCAAATGTTGTATACGTGTTACCCCAACTTCTCTTTTCAATCCTTTGGCGAAGTCCTCCAGTAGTCTGTAGTGTGCCACCTTTTATTTTACTGTCAAATGTACAGGGACCTCCATGTTTCCCTTTGTCTTTTCTCCTTTTTTTTTCTCTCTCTCCAGCTTTGTTTTCCACTCGAACCAGCATCAAATGCATATGTTTTGTGGTTTTGGTTGGCAAAGGGAGCACTCTGTACATGCACTCTTCTGGTTCTCACAGCACAAAAACAAGCTGCAAGCGGATCACTTTATTGTAGTTTTTCCACCATGAACTGGAGGTCAGTGTGGGTATTTCCAGAGGCATGTGTCCCTATCATGGACTGTTGACGTGACAACCCCAAAGGAAGTATTTTGCAGAATTCATAGGACATCTTAATCTCTGAATATTCCCTCTTAAAATAATGATTAAGGTTCTGAATTGTGCCGTTCAAGAAGCACTTCTGCTGGTTTGCCTTCCTCTTTCCATGTTGCTCTACTGTTGTCCCGTTCATAGAATCCAGTGATTTCCTCTTCTGTGGCTGTTCTAATTCTGTTACATTGCTTTTTCCTGGAGTATTGAAGACTTGTTGGCCTGTTCATTTGCCCTCGTTGCTTTTGCTGAAAATCCAAATTCTCTGCAGCTTTGAGCAGGCCATACTTTTTCAGGATGTTGCCTCCGAGCATTTTTTAAGCCACTTGTTTGTCCTTGGCACTAGGCATGTTTTGATACTTGCTTTAACTCTGCAATAATGGCATTTTGAAACAAAATCCTTCAAGTTCTTCAGAGTTCCCATATTTGCGGTTTTGTCTTTGGGGTTCTTGTCTCTATTTTTTTTCTTGATCAGTTGATCATACAAAAAAAGGTATTTTATCAAGTTCAACATTTGTCATTCAAAAATCTGAGTGACCTCTTCTAGCAAGTATTTGACTTCTCATTCCTGTTGCAGACGATGAGGAAGGGGTATCAGGGTGTGCATCAGGTAAGTATGGGGCATGTATATTGCCCTCTAGCTGCAAGTCATCTGGTGACTAAGGTGTTGTTGCCTTATAGGTAGGTCTCCATTGCAACTTGTCTTGAACATCTGCTGTTCTGTTGGTTGCATTTCCATTGTGTTCTCTTGCCGCTTTGTTTTTGTAAACTCAGATTTCCCTTTTTTTCTTTCAGCATCTCCCTGTATTTTTGCAGATGTTCCTGGTATTGTATAGGATCTTTTAATTTTGTTTCTATGGCTGTCTATTTCATGTGTCATCTTCCTAAAAACAAAAGGAATACAAGTTGTCAAATTTTGCACACCTTGGCGCATTTTCTAGATTAAATGAATTTGAAACATGATTTTAAAAAGCCTAAAGTAAATAAAACTAACATGTTTGGTCATTTCCACCAGTTACAGTGCCTTGCAAAGTATTCATCCCTCTTGGTGGTTTTTCCTAAATGGTTACATTATAACCTGTAATTTAAATTGATTTTTATTTGGATTTCATGTAATGGACATACACCAAATAGTCCATTTGTGAAATGAAAGTTTTTTTTTTTTTTTTTTTTTTTTAAATAAAGAATTTGTGCGTGCATATGTATTCACCCCCTTTGCTATGAGGCCCCTAAATAAGATCTGGTGCAACCAATTACCTTCAGAAGTTACATAAAGTCTACCTGTGTGCAATCTATCTATGCCGCAGAGTCTGCAAAACCACTAAGCAAGGGCCACCATGAAGACCAAGGAGCTCTGCAAACAGCTAAGGGACAAAGTTGTGGAGAAGTACAGATCATGGTTGGGTTAAAAAAATATCCAGAACTTTCAACATCCCATGGAGCACCATTAAATCCATTTTTTTTTAAATGGAAAGAATATGGCACCACAAACCTGCCAAGAGACCACCAAAACTCAGACCAGGCAAGAAGGGTATTGGAGGCAACAAAGAGACTAAAGATAACCCTGAAGGGGCTGCAAAGCTCCACAGAGGAGATTGGAATATCTGGCCATAGGACAACTTTAAGCCGTACGCTCCACAGAACTGGGATTTACGGAAGAGTGGCCAGAAAAAAGACATTGCTTAAGAAAAAAAATAAGCAAACATGTTTGGTGTTCGCCAAAAGGCATGTGGGAAACTCCACAAACATATGGGAGATACTAAAATTTTTGGCAATCAAGGAAACGCTATGTCTGGCGCAAACCCAACACCTCTCATCACCCCGAGAACACCATCACCACAGTGAAGCGTGGGGATAGTATCATGCTGTGGGGATGTTTTTCATCGGAAGGGACTGAGAAACTGGTCAGAATTGAAGGAATGATGGATGGCGCTAAATACAGGGAAGTTCTTGAGGGGAAACCTGTTTGAGGTTCACCTTCCAGCAGGACAATAACCCTAAGCATAATGCTAAAGCAACACTCAAGTGGTTTAAGGTGAAACATTGAAATGTCTTGGAATGGCCAAGTCAAAGCCCAGACCTCAATCCAATGGAGAATCTGTGGTATGACTTAAAGACAGCTGTACACCAGCGGAACCCATCCAACTTGAAGGAGCTGGACCTGTTTTGCCTTGAAGAATGGGCATCAAATCCCAGTGGCTAGATGTGCCAAGCTTATTGAGACACCCCAAGTGACTTGCAGCTGTAATTTCTGCAAAAGGTGGCTCTACAAAGTATTGACTTTGGGGGGAGCGTGAATAGTGATGCATGCCCAAGTTTTCTGTTTTTGTCTTATTTCTTGTTTGTTTTCCCAAAAATATTTTGCATCTTTGAAGTGGTAGGCATGTTGTGTAAATCAAATGATACAAACCCCCGAAAAAGTATTTTTAATTCCAGGTTGTAAGGCAACAAAATAGGAAAAATGCCAAGGTGGGTGAATACTTTCACAAGCCATTGTAAGTTTGTGAGGGAAATGACTGGGATGGAAATGACACTTCTAAAGTTTTTGGAGAAAAATGACAGACTGCTTAGCATGCTTTGGCTAGTATTATCTAGCATATCGTTTACACTAAGCACAAAATAAATACAAAAAATCCAAATTCTACCACAAATTAAATAAATTATGGCCTGTTTGGAAATGACTGATAATAAAAAATATTCTCTACACCAGCAATATTTACCTTGAGTTTCCTTCAACTTCTGGACAGCACACCTGGAACAACTGTCCACTGCAGCCATATGCTTCAGTGTTTCAATATGTTTCCATGGTAACTAAATTAACATTCTCTTGGCCAAACTTTATTTATGAGGAAGTTTGCCCTCAGTGGCGGAAATGGCACCACTACCAAAGGACAGGTGTATTTTGTGCAGTGGTGGAAAAAGTACCCAATTAATATACTTGAGTAAAAGTTTTTTTTAATGACTCATAGTAATATGACTCTTGTAAAAAGTACAAGTCCAACACTAAGACATCATTTAAAAACTAAGCATTTGTGTTAAGTGAGTGCCAGATCAGAGGCAGTAGGGATGACACGGGATGTTCTCTTGATAAATTTGTGAATTGGACCATTTTCATTTCCTGCTAAGCATTCGCAATGTAACGAGTACTTTTGGGTGTCAGGGAAAATGTATGAAGTAAAAAGTACATTGTTTTCTTTAGTGAAGTAAAATTAAAAGTTGTCAAAAATATAAATAGTAAAGTACAGATACCCCCAAAAATTACTTAAATAGTACAAGGAAGTATTTTTACTCAAGTACTTTAAACCACTGACTTTGTGTAAATATAAAGGGCATACTCACAATAAATATTGATATAGAATTTATTTAATTGACTCTTTCTACAAGATAACATTATATAATTAAGCAATAAGGCATGGGGGATGTGGTATATGGCCAATATACCACGGCTAAGGGCTGTTCTTAGGACATCGCATCTTGGAGTGCCTGGACACAGCCCTTAGCTTTGGTATATTGGCCATGTACCACAAACCCCCGAGCTACCTTATTGCTATTATAAACTCATTACCAACGTAATTAGAGCAGTAAAAATTAAGGTTTTGTCATACCTGTGGTATAGGGTCTTATATACCACTGCTGTCAGCCAATCAGCATTCAGGGCTTGACCCACCCAGTTTATAATATGTAATTATTCTTGTTTTCTCATAGAAAAACATAGTTGAAGCACAAAAGTATGGGTCGGGGACAAGGGTAAAATAGTGGAATGTAGGTATAAAATGCATCTGAAAAGTAGCTAAAATACTTGATATAGTTGTTTTTAGTCTTTATATGTTAAGTTCACACTACAATCACCCCAGATTTTTTAAACACGTGTATTAATAAAATCCCCCAAAATTACCCCGAGGACATAGTGCCCGTAGCTGCAAAATTACCCTGTTACATCATATTGGGAGAAGTGGTACAATTTTCAACCACTGAGGAATCTGCTGTGATGGTGAATGGATGTGAGACTTTATGTCCATTTATAAGACAAGCGTGTGTAATAGCGTTAGCAGTATAAAACCTTAATGTTTTTTGGCATACTCGCCATGCGTCTATAATTCACTTTCTACAACTCCAGCTCTTAACACGGTGATAAACCAGTATGCTAGGGAGGGGAAGACTGGTGGGGACGTTGCTTGGCGACAAGAGCTCCCATGTTTGTCGACAGCTATCTGTTACACTAGCTAGCTGGGTTAGCACATATTTCTTGATTAGAAAAACATTTATCTTGTCTGATTATCTGAGCGCTGTTACTGCGCTTTCGTGACGACTAACTCCACTGGCCATGGTAAGTGTTTGCTTTACTGAATGCAGCTACGCTAACGTAACGTTCGCTAACATGAACGTACTGTTAGCTAGCTATTGAACCTTTGCTTAGTAGTCTATGCAATTTAGCATTGACGTTAGGTTAGCTACCACACGAAGAAGTCTGTAAACATTTATATTGATTGATTATATTGATGATTATATTTTTTGTTGTTGTTGCAGAAATCTAACGTTACCTAGCACGCCAGCCTGGTCTCATAGACTAAACCGTAACATACGTAACAGTACACTTAAATCGGGATACTGAAATTAGTATAATATGTTTGGTATGGTTACTTAGGTTGTATGGTTACATAGTGTATGTTTAGCAAATTCGTAACATATCATACGAAATGGGTGATGGGCAATCTTAAATTAATACATTTCATACGAAACATAACATATCATTCTAAATGGGAGTGTCAGGGATTTACATAGAGAATAATACGAAATGCTTTGAGACCAGGTTGCAGCCCAGCCACAGGTTTGAGACAAGTAACTAGTTGGATGGGCCCTTAGTAATTATGGCTGGCTCTGTTGTGGACAGCACCGGCTGTGGAGTTCTATATAATTTTCATATTCATTCTCTCAGATTCTGTCCAGAGTAAAGCCAGCAGCTGTTGGTGGGGAGATCCCAGTAAATAAGAAGATAAAAGAAAAAAAGTCACCGCTTGTCGAGGACTTCCTAATTCAAAGAGACTATCTGGGGGCCATTACATTGTTGGAGGTAAATGCCATTCTGGCTGCATGCCTTCTGAAGTGTGACATATAGGTTTATAGCGCTGCTATATCTTTGAACAATGCAGTGCTTACATTACTGTCTGCGAAATATGATGCTCATCCTATCAATATGGTTCAATTTGCTCAGTTTCAGCGCAATGTTGGCGAGCGAGGGGAGGATGCAGACCTGTGGTTGGCCTACTGTGCTTTCCACCTTGGTGACTACAAGAGAGCCATGGAGGTTTGAAAACCTTTATTGAATTCAGTAACATTGGTTTGGATGTGTGAAAGTATTTTCCTGTTTTTTATTTGTGAGACATGAACTAAAACCTATGTGTCTATTCCTTCTTCAGGAATACAAGGCCCTGACAGACAAACCAGACTGCCGCCCGGATGTGTGGGTCTACCTGGCCTGTACTCTCTTCTTCCTGGGGCTTTACAAAGAAGCAGAGGAGGCTTCACGCAAGGGTACCTCATCCACCTTGTTCCCCATTCTCACATTTTGTTGCTTTATTACAAAAGGTGACCTTACGTGCTTCCTCTTTCAGCCCCTAAATGCCAGCTGCAGAATCGAGTACTGTTCCATTTGGCTCACAAGGTCAGCTTTCACCCTTATCTCTAGCTCATTCATTCAGTGCTATGGTACCAAACAACTTATATAACAGAATTAGTTATATTATGCCCTTATTTCTGGTCTATTTCTTTCTTTCCCCCAGTTCAATGATGAGAAGCAGCTGATGGGTTTCCACCAGGAGTTGGAGGATGTGACAGAGGACCAGCTCAGCCTGGCCTCCATCCACTACATGCGCTCCCACTACCAGGAGGCCATCGACATCTACAAACGCATTCTGCTGCAGAACAGGTGACAGGCAACAGAATGCACCACAGAGTGACAGAGACACCGGGAAACACTCCAAATGTAATCCTGATACATATGGGAGTAGCGGCACAGGCTATGAGATGAGGATAGGGGGAGTTAGAGAGGGCGGGAGAGTGATAGTTTCCCTGTGTTGAGACAGAGAGACGATAACGGAGACTGGAGAGGAGGCTAGTGACTGCTTATGCAGGTCAGAGGGTGGGAAAGAGCGATTCATTGTACCTACTGTGAGTCGGCGGAGCTCATGCTCTGTTCATACTGTGTCTGCTGCAGAGACTTCCTGGCCCTGAATGTGTATGTGGCTCTGTGCTACTACAAGCTGGACTACTACGATGTGTCCCAGGAGGTGCTGGCTGTTTACCTGCAGAGCGTCCCAGACTCCACCATCGCTCTCAACCTCAAGGCTTGCAACCACTTCAGGCTCTACAACGGAAAAGCAGCAGAGGTAACGCAACTTGACAAGAGAGTCCTGAGCAAATCATTCTCAAAATTAAACCTTGTTTGTCTGAATGTTGCTTTGTTAATGTTTCTAAGGCTTCAGTCAGTGACTCCGAAGTGTACAACATTGTAGTATTAAACAACTAAAATCACATTTTCCTTCTCTCAGACAGAACTGAAAAACCTGATAGATATCTCCTCCAGCTCCTTTGAGTTTGCCAAGGAGTTAATCCGACACAACCTGGTGAGAGTCATGATTTATCAGCCTAGGGAACATAGCAGTTTTGCACCTCACGTGTGTAGCTGCATGCAAGCAAATTACCCTTTTGATTCTTTCTCTGGTGTTCAGGTGGTGTTTCGTAGCGGGGAGGGGGCCTTGCAAGTGCTGCCTGCACTGATTGATGTCATTACTGAGGCTCGTCTCAATCTGGTCATCTACTACCTCAGACAAGGTGGGCTGCCACTTTTATTACTGACTAGCCAATGTAATGATAACTGATTGATAACTAAGTGTGTTTTTTTTACTGTTAATATATGGATAGTAATTTTATTTTTCTATCTCTCTCAGATGATGTCCAGGAGTCCTACCAGCTCATCAAAGACTTAGAACCCACCACACCACAGGTTCATTCCTCTATTTCCATTCACCATTTCCAGATTTCACTCCCTCCCTTATTTTTTCATCCCGCCTATCATTCGTCTCCTGTCCCTCAGCTATTTTAGGGTCCAGTAATCTTACCCTCTCTTCCCTGCTCTCCCTTTTCCTCTTCCTCCTTCTACAAGGATAGTGTAGTTTGCGGTGTAGTTCTGCGTTTGCAGGGTAGACATTTGTGGTAGGCGTTTGTGTATTAACCTCCCCTTTCTCTCTCTCAGGTTCAGGGCAGTGTTAGTCTTAATGTACATCAGCGTACAGTAAGTGTGTGTGTGCAGCCAGCTCTCTCTCGCCATCTCCCCCTCTTTCATCAAACCTCCTCTTCTCTTTGCCAGGGTTAGTGCAGCCATAAACTCAATGGATTGTGGTGTATGGTAAGTGCATATGTGCTGTAACCTCTCCCTGCCTTTTTTTCAGGAGTACATCTTGAAGGGGGTTGTGAATGCTGCACTCGGACAGGAGATGGGGTCGGTGTGTACCAGAGATACATTTAGATACTACACTGAACAAAAATATAAGCGCAGGTGTTGTTCCCTTGTTTCATGAGCTTTCTGTGCACAAATGTGTTTACATCTTAGTGAACATTTCTCCTTTGCCAAGATAATCCATCTACCTGACAGGTGTTGCATATCAAGACGCTGATTAATTTAAACAGCATGCTCAATGACACAGGTGCACTTTGGGCTGGGGACAATAAAAGGCCACTCTAAAATGTGCAGTTTTGTCACACAACACAATGCCACAGATTTCTCAAGTTTTGAGGGAGCGTGAAATTGGCATGTTGACTGCAGTTGTTGCCAGAGAATTGAATGTTTATTTCTCTATCATAATCCGCCGCCAACCTTTTTTTTAGAGAATTTGCCAGTACGTCCAACTGACCTCACATCTGCACACCACGTGTACGGTGTTATGAGGGCGAATGGTTTGCTGATGTCAACGTTGTGAACAGAGTGCCCCATTGTGGCGGTGGGGTTAAGGTAAGGACAGGCATAAGCTACGGACGACGAACACAATTGCATATTATTGATGGTAATTTGAATGCACAGAGATAACGTGACGAGATCCTGAGGCCCATTGTTGTACCATTCATCAGCCGCCATCACTTCATGTTTCAGCATGATAATGCTCGGCCCCATGTCGCAAGTATCTGTGCACAATCCCTAGAAGCTGAAAATGTCCCAGTTCTTCCATGGCCTGCATAGTCACCAGACATGTCACCCATTGAGCATGTTTGGGATGCTCTGGGTTGATGTGTACGACAGCATGTTCCAGTTCCCACCAATCTCCAGCAACTTCACACAGCCATAGAAGATGAGTGAGAACATTCCACAGGCCAAAATCAACAGCCTGATCAACTCTATGCGAACGAGATATGTTGAGCTGCATAAGGCAAATAGTGGTCACACCAGGAAATGACTGGTTTTTTGATCCATGCCCCAACCTTTTTTGAAGGTACCTGTGACACAGATGCATATCTGTATTTATTGCAATTGACTGATTTCCTTATATGAACTGTAACACAGTAAAATCTTTGAAATTGTTGTGTTTTATATTTTTGTTCAGTGTATATACAACTATAGATTCATGTACAGTATATCTATAGTTCTGCCTTGATACCCGCCTGATTTTGTTTGTGTGAAATTATGTTATTTTTCCATTACAGAGAGATCATCTGAAGATTGCTCAGCAGTTTTTCCAGCTGGTTGGTGGCTCAGCTAGCGAATGTGGTGAGTGCTCCTCCAGATATTTAAAATACTGACTAGAGTAACATTTTTTGTACTGCACTAATTCAATGGTACGTTTTTACACTGATGCTTTCTTTAACAATTCCTTTCCCTGTGTCTTAGACACCATCCCTGGCAGACAGTGCATGGCTTCTTGTTTCTTTCTGCTCAGGCAGTTTGAGGATGTGCTCATCTACCTCAATTCTGTCAAGGTAAGCACAGCGTAATACCATGACACATATTTGTGTTCACATAGAATATTGATGTTCTATAATTATCATTCTTCAATGGATTCTAAATACTCTGAACTCTCATTGCTCACAGAGTTACTTCTACAACGATGACGCCTTCAACTTCAACTATGCACAGGCCAAAGCTGCTGTTGGCAACTACAGGGAGGCTGAAGAGGTAAAACCTTGACATGTACTTTTGGGGTTATTATGATGTCATTTTTTAAAACTTTTTCACTGGTACAAATGTATGTTTTATTGTCTGTTAAAAGTGTGTGCTTTCTCTTTGTCTCCCAGATCTTCCTGTTGATTCAAAATGACAAGAACAAGAGTGACTATGTGTACCTGAGCTGGCTGGCACGCTGCTGTATGTTCTCCTTCTCATTAAACGATGTAAACATTTGCTGATATAACACTGTGTGGTTGTTCTATTGTTGTCAATGAACCCTGTTGTCCTATTTAGACATTATGAACCAGAAGGCCCGTCTGGCCTGGGAGCTCTACATGAAGATGGAGACCTCAGCAGAGTCCTTCAGCCTCCTGCAGCTCATTGCCAACGATTGCTACAAGGTTACTCTCCTTTATTAATTCCAAAATCACTCAACTTCCTAAATGTTTAATTTCCCCATCAGGACATAAGTTATTTCATTCTGAGAGCACTTGCGCCAGTGGTGGAAAAAGTACACAATTGTCATACTTGAGTAAAAGTAAAGATGCCTTAATAGAATTAATAGAAAATGACTCAAGTAAAAGTGAAAGTCACCCAGTAAAATACTACTTGAGTAAAAGTCTAGAAGTATTTGGTTTTAAATATACTTAAGTATTAAAAGTAAATGTAATAAAAAAATTAAAAAAAAGACTTGCATATCAAAAGTAAAAGTACAAAGAATTTCAAATTCCTTATATTAAGCAAAGCAGACGGACACTTTTTCAAGATTTTTTTTATTTACAGACACTCCAACATTCAGACATCATTTACAAACCAAGTATGTGTTTATTGAGTCCACCAGATCAGAGGCAGTAGGCATGACCAGGGATGTTCTCTTGATAAGTAAATTAATTCAAAATGTAACGAGTACTTTTAGGTGTCAGAGAAAATGTATGGAGTAAAAAGTACATACTTTTCTTTAGGAATGTAGTAAAGTAAAAGTAGTCAAATATAAATAGTAAAGTACAGATACCCCAAAAAACTACTTAAGTAGTAATTTTACTTCAGTACTTTACACCACTGATTTGCGGCAGGGTAGCCTAGTGGTTAGAGCGTTGGACTAGTAACCGGAAGGTTGCGAGTTCAAACCCCCGAGCTGACAAGGTACAAATCTGTCGTTCTGCCCCTGAACAGGCAGTTAACCCACTGTTCCCAGGCCGCCATTGAAAATAAGAATTTGTTCTTAACTGACTTGCCTGGTTAAATAAAGGTAAAATAAAAAAAAAAAAAATAAAAAAAAATTTGCACCATGTGTAAGTAACTCTTCTCTCTCTCATCTACAGATGGGCCAGTTCTACTACTCAGCAAAGGCATTTGATATCTTGGAGAGATTGGACCCCAACCCTGAGTACTGGGAGGGCAAAAGGGGAGCCTGTGTGGGTATCTTTCAGCTAATTTTGGCAAGCAGAGAACCCAGGTAGGTACCGTGTCTACCTTAACAATCTATTGGATTGATGTAGGATCATGAATGTCACCACTTTGTATAGCGTTGAAATAATCTGTCCTCCACTCAGTGACCTAACACATTTCTTTTGACCTGATGGGCTGTATGTTGCATTGTTGAAGTCTAACAGTGTGAGTTTTTATGTTACCATAATGTGCTCAATTGTGTGTATTTTTCAGGGAGGCTTTGAGGGAAGTGCTGCCCTTGCTGAGGAACACTGGGAATCCTCAGGTGGAATACATCATCAGGATTCTGAAGAAATGGGCCAAGGACAACAGGGTTTCTCTGTGATATTATGATTCCTTACGTAAGAATGCATAGCCTATATGAAGAAAAGGGTCCTTTGGGCAAACTGACAGTCAAATGCAAAAATTCACCATAAGTGGCAGTTTGTTCATTATTCATTCATCTCTTTCCTGTTTGTTATTTTGCTAGTACATTGTATTGGTGTCGTTTTTATGCACATTTATTCTGTACATACTTTCCTATGTGAATAAATATTTAAATATTATACCACACCTGTGCTTTTACTATCTCTGGCCTTGACATAACGTTTTATGAAGAAAAGACCAGTCCTTATCATGCATACATAAATATAAAACATTAGAATTGGTTGGTTTCAAGGCATATTTTCTAATGAACGGTAGTCCTGTGTTTCGGTGCGTTCAGTCCAGATAAAAGTGTTCAAGGAACCTCGTCTAAACTTCCCGCGTGCCTGAGTCAGGGAACAATCGATTCTCCATATTCGCGCTAGTATGCAAAATGGGCGGTTCTTGAGGGGCGTTCTCGCCCTATGATTGGTCAAAGACTGCTCCCGGACTGTTCTGTTTCCGCTTTTCATACGCACGCCCAGTTACTACTCTCACTGAATAATGATAATAATGGTCAAGATGGCTACTTCAGATGCCTCCTTGCGGTAACTACCGAACAATTTAATGGAAACAACTAAAACTACTCTTCCTCGTGATTCAAAGGCCCCGGAGCTAACCTGGGAGGTGCAGAACATACCACTGTGTGGTTTAAGGCATTTTATTACCTGATATAGCTAGATGGTAAACTAACGTCAGTTGTCGAACATTCCCAATTTTAGATAGCAAGCTACAGTAACGTTAGTTCAGTGAAGTCTCGTCCTCCCTTGTGTGTTCGTACCGAGGCACTCTGTGACGGTCAGCATCAAATGGCCGAACCGAGAAAAGTACCGTTTGTCACAATCTCTTCTTTTAACAACAATGCACCGCTTTCGGAATCCAAGAAACGCCGCCGGGAAGATGAGGCCGAAATCAGTTTGGGGGAAGATGGAGGGGGTGGAAGTGCAGCAACCAGGCCAGGAGGTGGTACTGGTGCTAGTCCATTCGGTGTCGTGAAATCCGGTGACGGGGATTCAGCGGAAACTAAACGTGTAACAGTGCGCTTGAACCTCTCCTTGCCCGAACCCAGCGAACGGGGATCTGCTGAATTCAACTACAGTGAACTTGTTCAATCTACTCAGGTAAAGACGTGAAATCAGTCAAGGCTACAAGTGATAACACAGCAGGCTGGGCTGGTGAACGCGTAGGCAGCTTGAAGTGTAAGCTCTCGAGGCTATGGTGCTGTTGTCAACAAGAGCGATGTTGGCCAACTGTAGCTACAGTATTCTTAGATATGATGTAAGCATGCCAACTTCATGTAGGCTATAACGTTTTTCTAATTTTCATATGAATGTTTATATTACCGTTATATGAATCATATAATATGGCAATGACACATCTATTTCCCATCTTGCTGGAGATACAACTTTTAAGATTACATTTTAAGCTACTAAGAATCCACAGTTGAACCCATTTTACCGACTCTCATTTCCTGACATGCCTGATTGTCTCTTGAAGGTGAAGACGTCTCCTGCTCCAGGACCTCCTAAAGGCCTGACGCCAGCCCTGGTCCCCAACGACCCCTTTGCAGATGACGAGAAGAAGAGAAGAGAAATAGAGGCACTTGCCAAGAAATTTGAGAGCAAATATGTAGGTCCCTTTACTCTGTGGTGGAAACAAATAGGTCTACACATACAGTGGGGCAAAAAAGTATTTAGTCAGCCACCAATTGTGCAAGTTCTCCCACTTAAAAAGATGAGAGAGGCCAGTAATTGTCATCATAGGTACACTTCAACTATGACAGACAAAATGAGAAAACAAATCCAGAAAATCACATTGTATGATTTTTTTATGAATTTATTTGCAAGTTATGGTGGAAAATAAGTATTTGGTCACCTACAAACAAGCAAGATTTCTGGCTCTCACAGACCTGTAACTTCTTCTTTAAGAGGCTCCTCTGTCCTCCACTCGTTACCTGTATTAATGGCACCTGTTTGAACTTGTTATCAGTATAAAAAACACCTGTCCACAACCTCAAACAGTCACACTCCAAACTCCACTATGGCCAAGACCAAAGAGCTGTCAAAGGACACCAGAAACAAAATTGTACACCTGCACCAGGCTGGGAAGACTGAATCTGCAATAGGTAAGCAGCTTGGTTTGACGAAATCAACTGTGGGAGCAATTATTAGGAAATGGAAGACATACAGTGCCTTGCAAAAGTATTCGGCCCCCTTGAACTTTGCGACCTTTTGCCACATTTCAGGCTTCAAACATAAAGATATAAAACTGTATTTTTTTGTGAAGAATCAACAACAAGTGGGACACAATCATGAAGTGGA
This sequence comes from Oncorhynchus clarkii lewisi, assembly GCF_045791955.1. Taxonomy (NCBI): domain Eukaryota; kingdom Metazoa; phylum Chordata; class Actinopteri; order Salmoniformes; family Salmonidae; genus Oncorhynchus; species Oncorhynchus clarkii. The sequence goes on from NC_092159.1 coordinate 46,533,367, forward strand.
ATGACATTTATTGGATATTTCAAACTTTTTTAACAAATCAAAAACTGAAAAATTGGGCGTGCAAAATTATTCAGCCCCCTTAAGTTAATACTTTGTAGCGCCACCTTTTGCTGCGATTACAGCTGTAAGTCGCTTGGGGTATGTCTCTATCAGTTTTGCACATCGAGAGACTGACATTTTTTCCCGTTCCTCCTTGCAAAACAGCTCGAGCTCAGTGAGGTTGGATGGAGAGCATTTGTGAACAGCAGTTTTCAGTTCTTTCCACAGATTCTCCATTGGATTCAGGTCTGGACTTTGACTTGGCCATTCTAACACCTGGATATGTTTATTTTTGAACCATTCCATTGTAGATTTTGCTTTATGTTTTGGATCATTGTCTTGTTGGAAGACAAATCTCCGTCCCAGTCTCAGGTCTTTTGCAGACTCCGTCAGGTTTTCTTCCAGAATGGTCCTGTATTTGGCTCCATCCATCTTCCCATCAATTTTAACCATCTTCCCTGTCCCTGCTGAAGAAAAGCAGGCCCAAACCATGATGCTGCCACCACCATGTTTGACAGTGGGGATGGTGTGTTCAGGGTGATGAGCTGTGTTGCTTTTATGCCAAACATAACGTTTTGCATTGTTGCCAAAAAGTTCAATTTTGGTTTCATCTGACCAGAGCACCTTCTTCCACATGTTTGGTGTGTCTCCCAGGTGGCTTGTGGCAAACTTTAAACAACACTTTTTATGGATATCTTTAAGAAATGGCTTTCTTCTTGCCACTCTTCCATAAAGGCCAGATTTGTGCAATATACAACTGATTGTTGTCCTATGGACAGAGTCCCACCTCAGCTGTAGATCTCTGCAGTTCATCCAGAGTGATCATGGGCCTCTTGGCTGCATCTCTGATCAGTCTTCTCCTTGTATGAGCTGAAAGTTTAGAGGGACGGCCAGGTCTTGGTAGATTTGCAGTGGTCTGATACTCCTTCCATTTCAATATTATCGCTTGCACAGTGCTCCTTGGGATGTATAAAGCTAGGGAAATCTTTTTGTATCCAAATCCGGCTTTAAACTTCTTCACAACAGTATCTCGGACCTGCCTGGTGTGTTCCTTGTTCTTCATGATGCTCTCTGCGCTTTTAACGGACCTCTGAGACTATCACAGTGCAGGTGCATTTATACGGAGACTTGATTACACACAGGTGGATTGTATTTATCATCATTAGTCATTTAGGTCAACATTGGATCATTCAGAGATCCTCACTGAACTTCTGGAGAGAGTTTGCTGCACTGAAAGTAAAGGGGCTGAATAATTTTGCACGCCCAATTTTTCAGTTTTTGATTTGTTCAAAAAGTTTGAAATATCCAATAAATGTCGTTCCACTTCATGATTGTGTCCCACTTGTTGTTGATTCTTCACAAAAAAATACAGTTTTATATCTTTATGTTTGAAGCCTGAAATGTGGCAAAAGGTCGCAAAGTTCAAGGGGGCCGAATACTTTCGCAAGGCACTGTACATGACCACTGATAATCTCCCTCGATCTGGGGCTCCACGCAAGATCTCACCCTGTGGGGTCAAAATGATCACAAGAACGGTGAGCAAAAATCCCAGAACCACACGGGGGGGACCTAGTGAATGACCTGCAGAGAGCTGGGACCAAAGTAACAAAGCCTACCATCAGTAACACACTACGCCGCCAGGGACTCAAATCCTACAGTGCCAGATGTGTCCCCCTGCTTAAGCCAGTACATGTCCAGGCCCATCTTCCAGAAGAAGATTGGGAAAATGTCATATGGTCAGATGAAACCAAAATGTAACTTTTTGGTAAAAACTCAACTTGTCGTGTTTGGAGGACAAAGAATGCTGAGTTGCCTCCAAAGAACACCATACCTACTGTGAAGCATGGGGGTGGAAACATCATACTTTGGGGCTGTTTTTCTTCAAAGGGACCAGGACGACTGATCCGTGTAAAGGAAAGAATGAATGGGGCCATGTATCGTGAGATTTTGAGTGAAAACCTCCTTTCATTAGCAAGGGCATTGAAGATGAAACGTGGCTGGGTCTTTCAGCATGACAATGATCCCAAACACACCGCCCGGGGCAACGAAGGAGTGGCTTCGTAAGAAGCATTTCAAGGCCAGTCTCCAGATCTCAACCCCATAGAAAATCTTTGGAGGGAGTTCAATGTCCGTGTTGCCCAACATCAGCCCCAAAACATCACTGCTCTAGAGGAGATCTGCATGGAGGAATGGGCCAAAATACCACCAACAGTGTGTGAAAACCTTGTGAAGACTTACAGAAAACGTTTGACCTCTGTCATTGCCAACAAAGGGTATATAACAAAGTATTGAGATAAACTTTTGTTATTGACCAAATACTTATTTTCCACCATAATTTGCAAATAAATTCATAGAAAATCCTACAATGTGATTTTCTGGATTTTCTTTTCTCATTTTGTCTGTCACAGTTGAAGTGTACCTATGATAAATTACAGGCCTCTCTCATCTTTTTAAGTGGGAGAACTTGCACAATTGGTGGCTGACTAAATACTTTTTTGCCCCACTGTAGATCAAATAGATTGAATTGGTTTAATTTGCATTGTATATTTTCACCCAGTCAACTGTAATTGTTTGTTTCCTCTAGTCACAGGCCAATACAGGGAAAAAGAAGAGGAAGGACAGGGTGCAGGATCTCATCGACATTGGTTTTGGCTACGATGAGACTGACCCATTCATTGATAACTCTGAGGCTGTATGTACCCTCTGTCTGCTCATATACTGCAGAATCCTTCCTTTGTGAACAGACTCATGTAAACAAGCATCCACATATGCTTTAACATATTTGCATTTTATCATAGATCCTTTTTCATTAACACATTGCATTCCTCTCCCCCATACTTGCTTATTAGTTTCTCTGCTGTTTGTAACTTGTTATACCATGGCATTGTTGAATAGTCTTTCCTGATTGGCTTGACGGGCATTATTTCCCTATAATGCATGGTATATCAGCACGGTAGAATTCAATAGCTACAGTTCATTCTTACATGTTCTATGTTTGAGCTGCATTTGAAAGCATAAGTTGAGTTGAGAACATTATTGGCATTGTTGAATTTCATTTTCATAATAGCAAGTTTGTTTGGTTACCAAGGCAACTACTGTAGCTACTATATCTAGTAAACTTGCTAGCTACTTCAGTGGATGTTGAATGAATTTCTAACTGTAAATTTGTTAAATTATAGCCATGTTATAAAAGGGAAAATCAACTCGGAAAATAATGCAACTCCATGGAAGGTTAGTTCCACTCCACTAGCGTGTCGTCGAACACACCTTCCATGTTGTTTATTATTTTCCATAGAATACATAGCCCCTTGTTGATTATCCCTTAGCTACTTTCTTCCCTTCAGTATGATGAGCTGGTGCCAGCCTCCCTCAACACTAAGCTGGGAGGGTTCTACATTAACACTGGCACCCTGCAGTTCAGAGCAGCCTCCGAGTCAGAGGGAGAGGACTTCAAGGTGGGTTACACACACACACCTTTTCAATATATGAATACATGTTATTCAGTGTTAAACGCTATGTCTATATCATGTGACAAGCTCAGTTTTTGTTCCTCCTGTCTGTAGAAGTTGAAAGATGGTGAGGAGTGTGTGATAAAGAAGCGAATGAAAAAGCAAGATGGCAGTAACATGGATGAGAAAAAGCCCAGGAAGATCAGGATGCCAAAGCAAGGGTGAGCAATGTTCTACATCTGTTGTGCCACTTCTGAAGTTAACTGATGTATAAGCTCATATGATGTATGAACTTATTGCCTGACTTTGACTTGAGCCGTGTGCTTCGTAGTTATGCTATATGTCTATGGCTTGTAACAAGCTCCATGTAGCAACGCAACGGTCCTATGTTATCTTCCAGAGCATCTGGCCTGAATGTCCACCGACCAGAGAAGAAGAAGCGGAAGAAGTTGATGAAGGACTCTCTGAATCTGGCCGCCATGCTCCGCCGCTTCACGCGGGAGAAGGAGGAGAACCGCAAGAAGAACCCCGGCCTGCCCCGTAGCCAGCACAACGCCAACCGTGCCCTGCTCAACGCCCACCCTAAACCCAACGACATCAGTATGGCTGACCTGGCCAACGACCCTGCCATGATGTCACTGCTGGGCTCAGCCAATAGCAACGACATGCTGCAGGACATGATGGGCGACTTGGACTTTGGGCTGCTGGACTCTCCTCAGCCCTCCAGCCCTGCGCAGGGGGAGAACGGTGCTCCGGGTAGGGTCCAGGGTAGGGTCCAGGGGGCACAAGGAGGTCTCCTGCCCCCTCCTCCTCTGCCTAATGGACTGCCTGCCCCTCTCAGTAAGCGCATTGAGGACCTCAGAGTGGTAAGTGACTGACATCTTCAATCAAATCCAGCTGCCGATATATTTTATATTTAGAGATATTTTAGGTCTTAAGTCAGTTTCTTTATTTGATATGTAGGGTCTAAAGGCCCTCACTGCTCGTTGAAAACGTTCAAGCACATTACATGGAGTGCATTGATTCCCCCCCCCCCTTTAAAATGAAAAGTGATGATTGTCACCATTTTGATATTTCCTTCCATAAAGAGACCAGAGTAACACATGCATTCTCTCAGGGGCACAAGTAGGAGTGAGAAGTAGAGGTTGCTGTGGCAACGAGAGAGCAGTGATGTTCTTTGAAGGAGATGATGAGGGGAAAACAAGTGCCAACTCTCTCTGACAGAACGGTGAGGGTGAAGGGCAAGAGGGGAATATCAGGAAGAGGAGAGAAAGGGAGAGGAGGCCAAGAGCGAGAGGTACAAAGGGAGTCAAAAAGAAAGGCTTAGACGACAATGTGAGGCTTAGAGGAGTGAAACGTCAGGTGAATGATTGATTTGCATTACATTTCAGTGTCCATTTGAGCATAATATAGTTTGTTTTAGAGAATTTCTGAAATTGAATTATTCTCCAACGAATAGGCTTCTCATCAGTTTGATCAAGAGGGCAGGAAAAAGTTCTTCACGCTGGACATGAACAACATCCTACTGGAGTGAGTCTTTGCTAAGAGCTCTTTACAACAGTACAAACCCTCTTTCCTCCCCTGACCATCTCTCTGCATGTGTTAGTCAGTGTTTATCTTAATGTCTAACCCTCTTCCTCTGTGTGTTGGTCAGTATTGAGTTGCAGGTCCAGGAGCAGCCGGCAGCAGTGCGCTCTTCAGTCTACTCCCATCTCGAGGCCTTTGTGCCCTGCAACAAGGAGGCTCTGCTCAAACGCCTAAAGAAACTCAGCCTCAATATCCAGGTGTGTATGTATGCACTAAAATGATTGACATTTTGTGTGTGCACATAATATGCCTGTTGTCTTCTATCTAATTGTAGATTGTTTGTTAACGGAGTGTGTGGCGTGAGTGTCATCTGGTGTGCGTGATTGTAACCTTTTCCATCTTCTGTCATCCAGGATGACCGTTTGCGTGCCCCGCTACTGAAGCTGAAGCTGGCTGTGTGCAGCGTGATGCCAGAGCAGATTGCCAGATACAACATGGACTGCATCGCCAAAGTGGCCAAGTAAGGCCTTCTCCTTTCTTCTGTTCACCTCTTATTTCCTCTCATACCTCTCCTTTGTCCCTTGCTGTCTATTTTTCCACTCCTCGTCCAATATTCTCTCTGGGTTGTGTATTTACAGACAGCATTCAGAAGAGGGGGAAAAGAACGGATCAGAAGAGGAGGATGAGGAGAAGCCTGGGAAGAGAGTGATGGGACCTCGCAAGAAGTTTGTCTGGGATGAGAAGCTCAGGTGAGCTCTCATTTGTGAATTTAACGTCATACAATTATGTTATAAAGGTGTTTTGGTTTAGTGTAGTGATGGGACGTTCGGCTCTTTTTACTGACTCCGATCTTTTCGACTCATTCAGTCAAATGAATTAATCTTTTGACTCATTTTGTTCATTTGAGTCAGTAATGCCCAGAGCATGCAGGACCCCGGTGAACGATAACTAGAAATAGTCATAATTCTACAAGCCTCTCGTTCATAGGTCGTTCACCATAAGGGGCTTATTGGAGATGTCGTTTGTGACAGACTTGTAAAATGGTGCTTTAAACAATGTATATTTGTTGATTGCTAGGCATACAAATACGATTATTTATTGGTACATTTGAAACAGTCTAGTTGTGGCCGCAACCGGACACGATTGTGAACGACTCTTGGCGGAATGCATTGCTTGAGTGGTGTGAGGGTGATAAGCACAATATCGTTTGCAGTTCACAATGATTCAAGTTTGTTGAGCAGAAGCTGTGTATCTTTTGATTCTACAAAGCTGTGTCCATCATAGCATTCATTCTTGCACCATGCAATCGTTTATTATTTCTAAACATGTCTTTTTTCTTTTCTAAGCTGCCTGCAGCATAATCTATTTTACCTGCACTCATGACGAACAGTTGTTGGTCGGAGCACATCTCCGGAGTGACAGAAGGAGTGTGTATTAATCCTGCTTTAGAATTAAATGCAGCCAGCAAGTCAAACGAATGACTATAATTAACTAGTCACCCAGAAAAGCGAATCATGACTCTCGAGTCAGTAAAAAGAGTTGTCCAAAAAGAACTAATCATTCGCCAACAGTGGAGCTGAAATTGTAATGCATAGTTGGTGGAACATGTTGGTCTGTAGGATGTTGCTGTGTAACCTGGTGAGGGTGAAGCTGGGCTGCTATGAGCTGGAGGGCCAGAGCTCCCAGTCTCCAGAGGACTATCTCAAGGCCTTCATGGAGACTGAGGTGAAACCGCTGTGGCCCAAGGGCTGGATGCAGGGCAGGTCAGTGTGTGCGTTTGCATAAAAGTATACAATTTAACCATTTAACCTAGTTTCCATTTCCCCACACCACATGGGGCGGCAGGTAGCTTAGTGGTTAGATCTTTGGGCCAGTAACCAAAAGGTTGCTGGATTAAATCAATGAGCTGACCAGGTAAAAATCTGTCGTTCTGCCCCTGAACGAGGCAGTTAACCCACTGTTCCCTGGTAGGCCGTCATTGTAAATAAGAATTTGACTGACTTGCCTAGTTAAATAAAGGTAAATAAATTAAAATCTCTCCATGTTTCTCTCCTCCTCAGGATACTATTCAAAGAGAGCCTCATGGTTCATTGTCACCTTACTGGCAATCCGTGAGTTTGATTTACTTTACTTAAATATAGTGATTTTTAAAATAAGTTAACACTGGTGTTCTTAATTATGCACTATTTTTCCTTTTGATTTCACTGTTATCCAGAGCCAAGAAAAAGATGGTTCCTACTCCCAAGTCTAAACCCAAGGTTGTTGTTTTGCAGTCTGATGCATTACGTGCATGCTTGTCATTTCAATACCATTGTTGTTTGAATAGATTTAGATCACACTAATTGTTTGCTCTTTCTATCTCCTATGTTGTTTGGTGATCCAGGAGGGTAGTTGGGTCCAGAGATCCACCCCCTCAGTTGGTGCGACCCCCTCCCCTGCTGCCCCAGTGGCCTACCGGCCCTCCCAGTCCCCCGCTGAGACCATCTGTCTGCTGGACTCCCTGGATGAAGAGCTGACCGCCCCCGCCCTGGACTCCATCTCCCAGGCTCTGGCCCTCCTCAGCAATGCAGCCAAGGGCCTGGTCCAAGGGGACAGTCCCCCTTCCCCTGATAGGCCCAAGACTGCCCCGTCCTCCCTCCACGCCTCACCTCTCCTCCAGAAGCACAAGAAGAGCACCATCAACACACCCAGCTCCAACACACCTCTCTACGTCTCTACCTCCTCCCCCTCCTCTCTCTCTCGGCCTCCCAACAGCTCCCCTTCTCTGTCCTCAGCGAGGAGCGAGGGGTTGGGGTCGATGAAGGGTGGAGGTGCTCAGGCTCACAGACAATCAGTGCTGAGCACTCAGAGGCTTGCTGGGACGGCCCTGAGTAAAGCCAACGCTCCCGGCTCTCACTCCCAGCTTAAGCCGCGGCTGCCCCCCAATCAGAAGGGCTTTGGCAGCAATAATACTAAAGCCAACAGCGGTGACACCTCTCTCCCCTCCCCCTCCTCCTCCAACTCTCTCTCAGGAGCCCAAGCTCAGCAGCAGTCCAACTTCATCACCCCCATGCAGGCCACTCTCACCAAGTCCTCCCACAGCAGCACCTCGCCCATCATCAAACTCACCCCTCGCCTCCCCAACCCCTTAATGCCCACCACCTTCTCACCCTCCCCCAATCCCAGGCCTCAGGCAGCTTCCAGTATGCACCAGTACTCCTCCAAAAGCCCAGCAGGGTTCCGCCCACCTTTCTCAGGTGCTCCGGGAGGGCCAGCCAAACTGGTCCAGGGCAGCTACACCCCTCAAGGAGGGCAGAAGACCCCCTCTCAGATCATCAGCAGCAGCGCCAACACCAGCCTTACCAACACCTCATCCATCAGCAAGCATTTGGGATCCAGTCCCTCCCCTACCACAACCTCGGCCAATCAGCGACAAAGGCTGGCCGGTGGAACCATTCAGGGGGCTAAGCCTATTAAATCTGTCTCCACACAGTCTGTCTCTTCTCAGTTGCCACAGGTAAGTAAGAGATGGTAGCTGGGTGGGACAAGGTCATGGTACAGCAAATGTTCAAAATGTGTTTATTGTCTACTGTGTGGTTGTGTTGTCTGTGTATTTTATCTCTTATGTTTTGTATATGTTGTCTGTTGGTCTGGGTCTATATTTCTAATTAAAAATGTAGTGGTTTGAGCCCTGAATGCTGAATGCCGTGGTGTATCAGACTATACCATGAGAATAATGATAAACATTTATTTTTACTGCTCTAATTACGTTGGTAACCAGTATATAATAGCTGTAAGTCACCTCCAGGGGGTTATACTGTATCGCCAATATACCACGGCTATCCAGGCACTCCGCGTTGCGCATAAGAACAGCCCGTAGCCGTGGTATATTGGCCATATACCACACCACCTCGGGCCTTATTGCTTAATTATATGCCTTTGTTCTCCAGGTGTCCTCAGCCAGCAGCAGTCTTCTTGGCTCTGCTCCATCTCTCCCACTGGGCTTTGGGATGTTGGGGGGGCTGGTTCCCGTCTCCCTGCCCTTCCAGTTTCCTTCACTCTTAAACCTGCCCCCATTAGGGGGCACAGCTGGCTCCAGCACCGGGGCCAGCGGCTCCTCAACCAGCAACAGCTCAGCATTCTCCCTGACCCAGAGTGAGTGACACAGCCAGTCCACAGAAACAAGAAAAAACTGAAAAATGTACCGTGCTTTCGGGAAGTATTGACTCCCTCATTTTTCCACATTTTGTTACATTACAGCCTTAATCTACACACAATACCCCATAATGAAAACAGGTTTTTAGAAATGTTTGCAAATGTATTAAAAATAAAAAACTAACTTAAGTATTCAGGCCCTTTGCTATGAGACTCAATTGATCGCAGGTGCATCCTGTTTCCCTGTAATTAGCCTTGAGATGTTTATACAACTTGATTGGAGCCCACCTGTGGTAAATTCAATTGATTGGAAATGATTTGGAAAGGCACCAACCTGTCTGTATAAGGTCCCACAGTTGACAGTGCATGTCAGAGCCAAAACCAAGCCACAAGGTCGAAGGAATTGTTTTGAGGCACAGATCTGGGGAAGGCTACCAAAAGTCTGCAGCATTGAAGGTCCAAGAACACAGTGACCTCCATCATTCTTAAACGTAAGAAGTTTGGAACCACCAAGACCCTTCCTAGAGCCAGCCGCCCGGCCAAACTGAGCAATCGGGGGAGAAGGGCCTTGGTCGGGGAGGTGACCAAGAACCCGATGGTCACTGATAGAGCTCCAGAGTTGCTTTGTGGATATGGGAGAACCTTCCAGAAGGACAACCATCTCTGCAGCACTCCACCAATCAGGTCTTTATGGTAGAGTGCCCAGACGGAAGCCACTCCTCAGTAAAAAACACGACAGCCCACTTGGAGTATGCCAAAAGGCACCTAAAGAACTCTTTGGCCAGAATGTCAAGCATCACATCTGGAGAAAACCAGGCACCACTCATCACCTGGTCAATACCATCCCTATGGGGAATCATGGTCGTGGCAGCATCGTGCTGTGGGGATGTTTTTCAGCGGCAGGGACTGGGAGACTAGTCAGGATCGAGGGAAAGATGAACAGAGCAAAGGACAGAGAGATCCTTGATAAAAACCTACTCCAGAGCGCTCAGGACCTCCGACTGTAGCGTCATACCCAAGAAAACTAAGCTGTAATCGCTGGTAAAGGTGCTTCAACAAAATACTGAGTAACGGGTCTGAATACTTATTTATGGGTGGGGGGGGGTGATTTAATCCATTTTAGAATAAGGCTGTAACGTAGCAGAAGTTGAATGTAGAACAGCTGATCGAGATGGGGTTGCCTAGTGTATGTTGATGTCTGGGTATGTGTATAGTTTGTGTATTTTATGTTGTTGGACCATTGCGTTAAATCCCCATGCTGTGTCTGGAAGCCTGCAATGTTTTTCTCCATTGTCTGACATTCTCCCATATTGTTTCTTTGGTTCATCCCTCATTTCTCCCCTTCTCACTCTGCCTCTTCTTTAAAATGTTATTCTTCCATTAATCTCCTGTGCTTTTACATCCATTTACTATTTGACTTGGCTCATCTCTTTCCCTTTAAACCCGTTTCTTCTGTCTTTGCATCCCATTCTTGTTTCGTCTCCACTGCCTTTCCTATCTCACCATTCCCTTGACCTACACTCCTGTGTGTCTCCTCCCTCCCATGTCCTCCTGTCTCTCCTCAGATCTGTTAAAGAGTCTCCAGTCAGGGTCTCAGGTTGCTCTGCCTCCTCACTTACAGCTCGCTTTCTCAGGTAAAATCTGCCCTTCCCTGTGACCCTGCTTTCTCCTCTCAGCCCGCTGTCACTTCAAATGTCCCCAAGAAGAGAAAAGACATCTTCCCTGCCTGACCCTCCGTAGTCTCTGTGCATGCCTGTCGCTTTCGTCATGTCGGTGGTTGTCATTTGTGTTATGTTTAAATATGTTTTTGTTTCCTATCAATATTTCAAGAACTCTACTCTTCCTGTCCAGATGTCAATCAAACCCAAGGAGGGGATGTGAAGAGGAAGTCTCTTTGACCATGCCTGTTTGGAACACTGAGGACATCCACTATGATGTGACAGCTATCAGGATAAATCAGGAACAAGGATGACTTTGAATGACTAACAGAAGCTGCCCAAACACAGGATGGGCCTGAAATAGGGAATTGGACCCTCTCGATAATCTTCCGGCTGTTACTTATTTTTTTAAACAGCAATTTGATAATTGTTTTAATATTGTAAATTGTAAGGCTTAATGACAAGTTTGTTTTTGTCATGTTTACAGAACAGACCTTTATCACTGTGGTCAGGGAGGGAGAATGAATGAATGTCTGCTTGTTGGTTTGTGTGTGTGAATGCACTATTTAGCGTCAGTGTGCAAATTTGTAACCCTCCCTCTCTGATACCTGAGTTAGTGTGTCTATTTGGTGGTGCTTTTTCGATGTAATTATCTAGACCTGTAAGAAATGATACTAAATGCGAATGTTGTTGAATTTAGGGACCGGAGCTGTATTTTTTTTTGCTGTACATAACTCCACCAAATTCAATAAAACAAGCCATGAACTATGCAGGATTAAAACAAAATGGTATATCGGTGACTTTATGGTCATCAGCATGGGTACTTCTGTTCCCTCCTGTCTTGTGCCTTCACTCGCTGTCATAAAGTACTACACTCCATAAAAATGGAAAACAAGCCAATAACATCCACATAGTGAAAAGTTATAGTATATCAGAGTGGGTTGAACAAACCCCCCCCCCCCCCCCCTCCAGTCTCAATATTGTCTCTTAAAATCCACAAATGGTCAGCATTGCAAAGAAACACTTTACCATGCTACCTGGAGTCTGATTAATCAAAAGTTTATTTGATGGGTAACAAACCGGAGACACTACCTGACAGTTGCTTATCCAAAGCAGCCCAAAAGTTCAAATGAATCAACACAAGGCTGCACAACTTTCTGTGCCTCCACCAGACTGAGGTTGAAACAGCACAGAGGTTATTTAGGGTTCTGGGTCCAGACAAAGCCAACACACCCAAGGCACAACATATAGGTCAATGGGCGGTGCTTATAATGTAGCTGACATCAAATGCCATGTCGCAAATTCAGAAAATTACTCATGACTTAATCCAGGAGCTACAATCCTGACAGCATAACCCTTAAATAATCAAGCAGAACCAGTAATGTACTCCAATACAATTCCAAAAGCCTTTTTAACTCCACATCAAAATGCTATTGCCCCATACAGCACACAAGTGACATTCATTTAAACCCAAAAAGAAAACAGGAAAAACAAGATTAAACATTAAATGGGTGATCGCTTCTACAGCTGTAAAGAGTCTGGCAGTATGCAGAAGGTTTGATGGCTGTCCTAATCCCTGTTGGTTTTTCATTCTAAAGGTCCTCCAGAGTCTATTTGACCAGGGGCCTGGTTTTGTCATCATCGCCACACTGGTGGGCTTTATACTTTTTCACCTCTGCCATGTATTTTGTCCAGGCATCCCCCTTGCCCTCCATCTGGAAAACAGAATAAATAATTAGACAATGGCTTAGAGGACACAAGTGGTATTTCATGAAGACGATGTCATGACAAAACGATCAGGGAAAAATATTTCTTGAACCTCAGGATCTACTTTCTGTTTCTTCGCAACCATGCCAGTCTTGAGGGCCAATTTAGAGCCACCTCTGCGCTTCCCAACCTGGGTTAGGGGATAGAAGACTGAAACCGTTATACGAGCCCTTGTGGGTGGACTGCCAATGGAGACTACACAAGACGAGAGAACACAGAACAAGCCTATGTTATCACGGGAAACATTCCTGAAGTCTTGAATAGCTAATGAATGCTTTCCAATGTCTAGACCTGATGTGGATCTCAGGTTACTTGTTGGTGACACTGCAGTGCACCTCTTCACGTGTGAATGTATCCTTCTATTGTGATGTAACTATTCACTAACGTGAGCTGTGTGGTGGATAAGAAAACAAATGTTTGTAATTTGTTAATTGAGACATTGCCATTGGCTACAATCTCTAGCTAACAACTGCCAAACCCCTTACAAAGCTGGTCACACTCGGAGTCTTCTTTTCCTGTGTCGACTGTCCTTCGTCAGCAGTACTTTTATCACCGCATCCTTGGTCCATTTCTTTTTTCCTTTTTTCTTCCTCCATTTTTTTCTTGAACATCTCCATAAAGCTTCCATCATTAGCAAATGTATTGGCCGCTGCTGCTTTGCTGACTCCCGGTGCAGGACTGGCTGGCGACCCCGGGCTGTTACTGCTCGAATCGCTGCTGTTTTGATGTCTTCTGTTGTATCCACGCTTCGGATCCATGTTAGCTTTTTTCACGTAGAAGGGCTCAGTTCCTTTAGTCCTTTCTGCAACTAGTGGTGTGCTCTCTGGTCGTTTTGTGTCAACGCAAACTAAAGGCGGCTAGCTACTTGACAAAAAAATGCTATCGGTGACAGATCCCACCCGAACCCCCCAAACTAAGCAAAAAACTTCGAAGCAAATGCGCTAGCATACGAAGACATCTAATTAAAAACGTGGAAATCCATAAATTAATAGGAGCGACACTTGTCCGTCTCCCAGCGAGCCAGCACGTCCTCGCGGCGGAAAAAATACGCAGACTTGTTGTTGGAGGCTAGCTACCGTTAGCCCCGTCAGCGTTGTAGTTGCTAGCTATTCGAAAAATGTCAACTAGCTAATGACCAAACAATTGTGTCACGAGTAGCTAAACTATTGCACATTAGCTATATATAATATATTTTTTCAAACGACTCTCAAAGTGAAGTATATTACTGATACATTTGTCCAGATGTGGTTTTCTTTCACTTGTTATCGGCCATGTTGAATTTCGGCTTATCAGTTACGTCAGCACGTCAATATTCTATGGTATTATGGCGGTCCCCAAACATTCGTTTGCGGTGCATGCCGCCACCCACCGTGTGGGCTGTGTCTTACTGTTCTGGAGTGTGAATTCATTAGTTTGTGAAATTAAAATGGGAGGATAAAGGGAAGAAAAATGCCCTACGAACTAACCCTTCACCCATTAAAACCTCCCTACTATTCCACTACTTGGCCCTATCTTTTTATTTAACCTTTATTTCAGAAACTACCAGACATCAAAATACAAACATAAAAAAAGAAACGGCCAAAAAACAAACACATTCATCAGTAATAAGGTCCTCAGTCAGCTTTCCTAACTGCCCTAGAGCAGTGGTTCCCAAACTTTTTATAGTCCCGTACCCATTCAAACATTCAACCTACAGCAGCTTACCCCCTCTAGCACTAGGGTCAGCGCACTCTAAAATGTTGTTTTTTGCCATCATTGTAAGCCTGCCACAAACACACTATACGATACATTTATTAAACATAAGAATGAGTGTGATTTTTTTGTTGTCACAAACTGGCTCGTGGGAAGTGGCAAAGAGCTTTTCCAGGACCAGAGCACAAATAATCAATCATTTTGGTCTTTGTTTAACCATCTTACATATAAATCCTTATTTGTTAATTGAAAATTGTGAATAACTCACCACAGGTTAATGAGAATGGTGTGCTTGAAAGGATGCACAGAACTCTGCAATGTTGGGTTGTATTGGAGAGAGTCTCACTCTTAAATCATTTTCCACACACAGTCTGTGCCTGTATTTAGCTTTCATGCTAGTGAGGGCCGGGCGAGAATCCACTCTTACATAGGTACGTGGTCGCAAAGGGCATCAGTGTCTTAACAGCGCGATTTGCCCAGGCAGGATACTCTGAGCGCAGCCCAATCCAGAAATCTGGCAGTGGCTTCTGATTAAATTACATTTTCACAGAACCACTTGTTGCAATGTCGATGAGGCTCTCTTGTTCAGATTTCGGTAAGTGGACTAGAGGCAGGGCATGAAAGGGATAACGAATCCAGTTGTTTGTGTCATCCGTTTCGGGAAAGTACCTGCATAATTACACACCCAACTCACTCAGGTGCTTCGCCATATCACATTTGACATTGTCCGTAAGCTTGAGTTAATTTGCACACAAAAAAATCATACGATGATGTAAAGACCTGTGTGTTGTCCTTGTTAATGCAGACAAAGAGCTCTAACTTCTTAATCATAGCCTCAATTTTGTCCCGCACATTGAATATAGTTGCTGAATCCTAGATTCAGATCATTCAGGCGAGAAAAAACATCACCCAGATAGGCCAGTCGTGTGAGAAACTCATCATCATGCAAGCAGTTAGACAAGTAAAAATTATGGACAGTAAAGAAAACTTTAAGCTCATCTCTCAATTTAAAAAAAAAACGTGTCAATACTTTGCCCCTTGATAACCAGCTTCTTTCTGTATGTTGTAAAAGCCTTACATGGTCGCTGCCCATATCATTGCATAGTGCAGAAAATACACGAGAGTTCAGGGGCCTTGCTTTAACAAAGTTAACCATTTTCACTTTAGTGTCCAAAACGTCTTTCAAGCTGTCAGGCATTCTCTTGGCAGCAAGAGCCTCTCGGTGGATGCTGCAGTGTACACAAGTGGCGTCGGGAGCAACTGCTTGTTACCACTCCACTATGTTTCCCTGTCATGGCGTTTGCGCCATCAGTACAGATACCAACACATCTTGAACACCAAAGTCCATTTGATGTCACAAAGCTGTCCAGTACTTAAAACATTTGTTGTCCTGGTTTCCAGTGGTTTCAGAAGAGGATGTCTTCCTTAATTGACACCCCATAAACAGAACGGACATATACCAGGAGCTGTGCCTGCCACGTCTGTTGACTCATTCCGCTGTAATGCATAGAATTCACTGGCTTGTATGTGAAGCAGTAATTGTTTCAAAACATCTCCTGCCATGTCACTGACGCGTTGTGAAACAGTGTTGTTTGATGAAGGCATTGTCTGTATAGTTTTTTGGGCCTTTTCCCCCAGCATTGTCCCAGCCATATCCACGGCAGCAGGAAGATTGAAGTACTCCACAATAGTATGGGGCTTGCATGTCCTAGCCACTCAGTGGCTCACCATATAAGACACTTTTAGCCCTTTCTTATTAATGGTATCTGTTGCTTTTATATATATGTCTTACAACTCAAAAGTCGTCTTAATTCCCCCTCAAAAAACTCTTGGCTTATTCTTCAAATTGGCATGTTTTGTTTCTAAATATCTGCGCAAGAGTGAAGGTTTCCAGTTCGGAGATAGTCCTTTTGCACATATAACACACTGTGGCTGAGGAAAGGCACTACTCCCAATATAAGTGAAGCCCAAATCAATGTAGCTTTCATCATATTTGCGCCTCTTCGATGGTCCAACGTCCCTGTCTGTTGAGCAGTGCTTTCCCGGGTAAGGGGGCAGTAGCTCTTCGGCTGCATCAGATTCACAACTGTCAGTGTCCATGCTAGCTGGGCTAACAACAAATGTAGAATTACTGATGCTAGCATTGGATGTGCTCGTGGAAGCAGAACAACTTGTTTCGTTGACAGATGCAGGTGGAGTACTGCTGGTAGTAGCAGTACTACCAGTAGGGCTGGTACAGTGCCTTGCGAAAGTATTCAGCCCCCTTGAACTTTGCGACCTTTTGCCACATTTCAGGCTTCAAACATAAAGATATAAAACTGTATTTTTTTGTGAAGAATCAACAACAAGTGGGACACAATCATGAAGTGTAACGACATTTATTGGATATTTCAAACTTTTTTAACAAATCAAAAACTGAAAAATTGGGCGTGCAAAATTATTCAGCCCCTTTACTTTCAGTGCAGCATACTCTCTCCAGAAGTTCAGTGAGGATCTCTGAATGATCCAATGTTGACCTAAATGACTAATGATGATAAATACAATCCACCTGTGTGTAATCAAGTCTCCGTATAAATGCACCTGCACTGTGATAGTCTCAGAGGTCCGTCAAAAGCGCAGAGAGCATCATGAAGAACAAGGAACACACCAGGCAGGTCCGAGATACTGTTGTGAAGAAGTTTAAAGCCGGATTTGGATACAAAAAGATTTCCCAAGCTTTAAACATCCCAAGGAGCACTGTGCAAGCGATAATATTGAAATGGAAGGAGTATCAGACCACTGCAAATCTACCAAGACCTGGCCGTCCCTCTAAACTTTCAGCTCATACAATGAGAAGACTGATCAGAGATGCAGCCAAGAGGCCCATGATCACTCTGGATGAACTGCAGAGATCTACAGCTGAGGTGGGAGACTGTCCATAGGACAACAATCAGTCGTATATTGCACAAATCTGGCCTTTATGGAAGAGTGGCAAGAAGAAAGCCATTTCTTAAAGATATCCATAAAAAGTGTTGTTTAAAGTTTGCCACAAGCCACCTGGGAGACACACCAAACATGTGGAAGAAGATGCTCTGGTCAGATGAAACCAAAATTGAACTTTTTGCCTAAAATGCAAAACGTTATGTTTGGCGTAAAAGCAACACAGCTCATCACCATGAACACACCATACCCACTGTCAAACATGGTGGTGGCAGCATCATGGTTTGGGCCTGCTTTTCTTCAGCAGGGACAGGGAAGGTGGTTAAAATTGATGGGAAGATGGATGGAGCCAAATACAGGACCATTCTGGAAGAAAACCTGATGGAGTCTGCAAAAGACCTGAGACTGGGACGGAGATTTGTCTTCCAACAAGACAATGATCCAAAACATAAAGCAAAATCTACAATGGAATGGTTCAAAAATAAACATATCCAGGTGTTAGAATGGCCAAGTCAAAGTCCAGACCTGAATCCAATCGAGAATCTGTGGAAAGAACTGAAAACTGCTGTTCACAAATGCTCTCCATCCAACCTCACTGAGCTCGAGCTGTTTTGCAAGGAGGAATGGGAAAAAATTTCAGTCTCTCGATGTGCAAAACTGATAGAGACATACCCCAAGCGACTTACAGCTGTAATCGCAGCAAAAGGTGGCGCTACAAAGTATTAACTTAAGGGGGCTGAATAATTTTGTACGGCCAATTTTTCAGTTTTTGATTTGTTAAAAAAGTTTGAAATATCCAATAAATGTCGTTCCACTTCATGATTGTGTCCCACTTGTTGTTGATTCTTCACAAAAAAATACAGTTTTATATCTTTATGTTTGAAGCCTGAAATGTGGCAAAAGGTCGCAAAGTTCAAGAGGGCCGAATACTTTCGCAAGGCACTGTATGTGTCTCTATGGTCTTTCTTTTTAACCATTTATCAATTTTCGAGCAAATGGAATGAGTAGCAGCTACGTTTGGCTACATACATTACATACATTAGTGGAATTCCCGCGAGAGAGCAACGGTTAATGTGATTGGATGTTCATTATTTGAGGCTTGACATTGTATTGTTATTTCGCTGAACACTAGAAGGTTTCATTTTATTTTTGGTAGTGAGACGAGGCTACTCAGGCGAAAAAAGAAAAAAAAAAGTCACCCAAATGTATAGCCCCGTTGGAAAATATAAATGTACTGTTTGAAAATGTGAAGAAAAAAACAGTTAGGGAAGAAAAAAAGTGCGAATACCTGCCCTAGAGATACCAAAACATCAAATTTAAGAAACATTTTAAGATTTATTTGTGGAACAGTACAAGAATGCTGATTTACCTAACTCAGTAGAGACCAAAGGAATTTCCAGAGTGAATGTCTGAACACAAAATCAAATAGGCTTCCCCAAAATAATATGGTCACTGTGGTAGAGCATTTATTGTAATTGGCGATTTTGTGCATTTATCAAAATCACATCAGGTAGCCTGATTTCAGATGTGTCATGTAAATAAGATTATTTATAGGGAAATCGTAACAGTCAGTATCTGGTGCCGCCACCAGCTGCATTAAGGACTGCAGTGCATCTCTTCCTCATGGACTGCACCAGATTTGCCAGTACTTGCTGTGAGATGTTACCCCACTCTTCCACCAAGGCACCTGCAAGTTCCCTGATATTTCTGGGGGGAATGGCCCTAGCCCTCACCCTCCAATCCAACAGGTCCCAGACATGCTCAATGGGATTGAGATCTGGGCTCTTCACTGGCCATGGCAGAACACTGGCATTCCTGTCTTGCAGGAAATCACGCACAGAACGAGCAGTATGGCTGGTGGCATTGTCATGCTGGAGGGTCATGTCAGGATGAGCCTGCAGGAAGAGTACCACATGAGGGAGGAGGATGTCTTCCCTGTAACGCACAGCGTTGAACTGCCTGCAATAACAAAAAGCTCAGTCCGATGATGCTGTGACACACTGCCCCAGACCATGACGGACCCTCCACCTCCAAATCGATCCCGCTCCAGAGTACAGGCCTCGGTGTAACGCTCATTCCTTCGACAATAAGCGTGAATCCAACCATCACCCCTGGTGAGACAAAACCGCAACACGTCAGGGAAGAGCACTTTTTGCCAGTTCTGTCTGGTCCAGCGACGACGGGTTTGTGCCCATAGGCGACGTTGTTGCCGGTGATGCTTGGTGAGGACCTGCCTTACAACAGGCCTACAAGCCCTCAGTCCAGCCTCTCTCTGCCTATTGCGGAGTGTCTGAGCACTGATGGAGGGATTGTGCATTCCTGGTGTAACTTGCCATCCTGTACCTGTCCCGCAGGTATGATGTTCGGATGTACCGATCCTGTGCAGGTGTTGTTACATGTGGTCTGCCACTGCGAGGATGATCAGCTGTCCTTCCTGTCTCCCTGTAGCACAGTCTAACATGCTGACCAGACCTGACAATTTAGAAATCCCTGTTATTCAATTATTGCACCCACACTACTTGCGCAATTTTTTTTGCCATCGTGCCAAAATGTATTTTGTCCCCACAACAGCAAACGCGATCTCGACACGCAGGTTAAAATATCAAAACAAACTCTGAAAGCATTAAACATTAATGGCAATTTAGCTAGCTAGCTTGCACTTGCTAGCTAATTTGTCATATTTAGCTAGCTTGATGTTGCTAGCTAATTTTTCCTGGGATATAAACATTGAGTTGTTATTTTACCTGAAATGCACAAGGTCCTTTACTCCGCCAATTAATCCACACTTAAAACAGTCAACCGAATCGTTTCTAGTCACCTCTCCTCCTTCCAGGCTTTTTCTTCTCTTGACTTTATATAGCGATTGGCAACTTTTTTTAAATTAGGTGCATTACCGCCACTGACCTCGTTCGTCTTTCTTTCAGATCTGCGTCTCATTCTTGGTTGATGAGGATGGGATCCCAACCTTCACCTGCTGACTGGCTCCTGAGGACCTGGGTTAAACTGTGCACAGGAGTCACCTAAATTAGGAGACTCAGGGAAGCCCACAGTCAGCTGGGACCTGCCTAAGATCCAAGAGGAGAGAGTTGGTGGGTAAATACGGGATCTCGAACATAGGTAAATAAACGGTGAGACTGAAGTTTCTTGGAAACAATGATTAAGTAAGTCCCATGGGGTCTCTACCAGATCAAAAGACTAGGTGGTGGGGTTCTGTAAAAAGAACAACTAGGACTGGTGAGACTGGTAGGTACTGGTTAAAAGCCTGGGATGTGATGTCCTTTGAATAAGGAATGTTATGACCAGTGACACTAGTGGGAACTAACTAAAAGCCTAGGATGGACATGTTCTTTTAGAGATTTGTGACTAGCGAAATTAGGACTAGGTGAAAGACTAGGGTGTGGAAGTTCCATGAGAACTCTATGACTAGTGAACCTAGTGACTGATTAAAAGCCTTGGGTATGTGGTCCCGAAGGGGAAGAGTCCATCACTAGTGAAATCAGTAGTGTGTAACTGTTAAGGGAATTTTTATCAATGATGACTAATTATGTATACATTTCAATCTGGACTGAATAATCCGAATACTATTATGTTACTGTACATGTATGAATTTTCTCTCTTGCTCCCAGTATTGAGTATAATGTAGTCAAGAGTTTAGAACAATGATGGTCTGTTCCTTGGTACAAATGAATGAACTATCTCCAGATGGCAGGGACGGACTATCTCCAGACTGTCTAGAATGCTTATCTACACTGACTGACCTTGGCTCTAGGCGAGGAGGGAAGGCTTGAGATCTATAGAGCCTTTCTACCAGTGTCAAGAAGAGACGGAACATTTAGAAAACGCTGACGTCATTTTCAGTTTATAACCTGTGGTAAAATGTGTATGAACTCAGTACTCTCTTGAATTAAAGGCTGTTACTTGACTTGTAAGACTGGGGCTCTGTCCATTCTTATAAAATAAGGGGTCTTACAAATCCTTATGAATTGACAGAGTGTTTAATTTTGATTGGGAATTAAAACAGAGGAATTAAATTCCTTTAACATTAACATAAGTATTTCAAGAGGTAATGCCATGGGTAAGTAATAATAGTAAGATGTAAATGTATGAGTTACGGTTTCCCAGGAACTAATCTCGAGATAGAAACTAGACAATATTCCTGCAGGTTATAACAAAATTATTGTAGAAAACCACTCATTGATGAGTGTTTTTTTCGAACAGTACAGTGTGAATGTGATATGAGAAAATTAGATTTTTGGAAAAATAAGAGCTTGAAATTTGCATAATAAGTTGATTGAAATTTGGAAAATACATTTGGATATAAAACTATTATCTAGGGGTTCCGTCCATCACTGCCCATCATAGTAATATCACAAGGTACATGTGGCGCATTATTCCAATGACTAGCCGGGAAGTTCCGGGGGGAGTATGGTTGCAATAGGCTTTGTAGCAGCGGAGAGTCATTGGGGAATGCACATGGAGTGGTGTTGACGTGAGTAACTAAGATTTATAACGTTATATATGGATTCTGTGAAGATATGAAAAAAAAGAGAGATTGTATGTGTGTATAATCGATTACTGGAGATTTGATTAAGTATTAATGGATATAATGTAACGGCCGTTGTTGGTGGAAGATGGTGAGGACCAAGGTGCAGCGTGGTATGTGTCCATATTTATTAAAATTAACACGGAAATAACAAAAATAACAAAGAGAAACGACCTAAAACAGTTATGGCTGGTGCAGACACACAACAGAAAGCAATCACCCACGAAACACAATAGAAAACAGGCTCCCTAAAATATGGTTCTCAATCAGGGACAACGATTGACAGCTGCCTCTGATTGAGAACCATACCAGGCCAAACACAGAAATAGGAAATCATAGAAAAACTAACCTAGACAACCCACCCAACTCACGCCGTGACCATACTAAAACAACGAGATATCAAAAGAACTAAGGTCAGAACGTGACATATAATAATAATAATAATAATAATACACAAACTTGCACATCCAAACATAGACTTGCGTAAGGGGTGAAAAAAGTATCCTGAGTTGGTCGCTTTATGGACTGTATAAAGTCAGAACATCTGCTGTCTCAGCTACTGCCTGTCACCAAGGGAGTACCCCAAGGCTTAATCCTAGACTCCATGCACTTCTCAATTTATATAAACAACATAGCTCAGGCAGTAGGAAGCTCTCTCATCCATTTATTTGCAGATGATACAGTCTAATACTCAACTGACATCTCCCCAGATTTTGTGCTAAACGCTCTACAAGAAAGCTTTCTTAGTGTCCAACATGCTTTCTCTACCCTTAACCTTGTACACCTCCAAAACAAAGGTCATGTGGTTTGGTAAGAAGAATGCCACTCACTTCACATGTATGATTACCACCTCTGAGGGTTTAGAGCTTGAGGTAGTCACCTCATACAAGTACTTGGGACTATGGTTACACTGTCCTTCTCTCAGCACATATCAAAGATGCAGGTTAAAGTTACATCTAGACTTGGTTTCCTCTATCGTAATCGATCCTCTTTCACCCCAGCTGCCACACTAACCCTGATTCAGATGACCATCCTACCCATGCAAGATTACGGAGACATAATTTATAAATCGGCAGGTAAGGGTGCTCTCGAGCGGCTGGATGTGCTTTACCATTCGGCCATCAGATTTGGGACACATCACTGCACTCTATACTCCTCTGTAAACTAGTCATCTCTGTATTCCAGTCACAAGACCCACTGGTTGATGCTTATTTATAAAACCCTCTTAGGCCTCACTCTACCCTATCTGAGATATCTACTGCAGCCCTCATCCTCCACATACAACACCCGTTCTGCCAGTTACATTGCGTTAAAGCACACACATCCATGGGTCGCTTGTATTTTCAGTTCGCTGCAGCTAGCGACAGGAACGAGCTGCAACAAACACTCAAACTGGACAGTTTTATCTCAATCTCTTCATTCAAAGACTCAATCATGGACACTCTTACTGATAGTTATGGCTGCTTTGTGTGATGTATTGTTGTCTCTACCTTCTTGTCCTTTGTGCTGTTGTCTGTGCCCAATTCATGTTTGTACCATGTTTGTGCTACTACCATGTTGTGTTGCCATATGTTGCTGTCTTGCTATGTTATTGTCTTCGGTCTCTCTTTATGTAGTGTTGTGTTGTCTCTCTTGTCTTGATGTGTGTTTTGTCCTATATTTCTATTTATTATAATTTTTTATAATCCAAGCCCCGTCCCTGCAGGAGGCTTTTTGCCTTTTGGTAGGCCTTCATTGTAAATAATAATTAGTTCTTAACTGACTTGCCTAGTTAAATAAAGGTTAAACAAAATTACAAAAATGGATCATTCGATAGAGATAAGGTTAAAATATTACATGATTGTCTACACAGGGTCTGGGAAATAGTCTCAGAAAAATATTGGTGTATGTCCACTTTTGGTAAAAGTACGGGGAATTGATTTACCCCTAACCAATAAAACTATAAATACTTATGGGATGCCCTCCGTCCTGGTAATACATTTTGAAACAAAACCTATGCCCTGTCAAATAGAACCATTGAAATGTTGAACATGTAGAGATTTGTTTTTAAATTTAAGGCTATAATGTATTGTAGTCCCGATTTAGTTTTTGTTGATATTCCAAAGTTTGACGTTCTAAACCAATTCGTGAGTAGGCAAAATGGAAAGTGTCCGATTTCCTGTCTACCCATCTCAGGCGCCAGACCTATTATGGACAGAGAGCGCTATCTACAGGAGACTGGTGGATAGTGCCAGGAATGTTATAGTGAAAGTTATAATCAGAAAGAAATCTAGTCTCGAGAGCTACTTTAGAAAGTAAGCTCCTCCAAAGTTTATATTTTCACTTCTGAAACTGGCCGATGTAGTTTATAAATTCAGCGCATTACATGTTAATCTTAAAATAATAGACATTTAATGGGTCTGAAGCGAATTGTGAATATCCAACAGAGATTGGGTATAGTATATACAGTAAATGTTGGAGTGGATAAAAACACAAATGATTAAAGAGTGGAGGGAGGACAGTGGCCTCCCTGAAGTTATCGTGTTTTGTTTTGTCTATAATTTAATACTTTTTGTTCACCTGGTAAAGTAACGTTAGACGAAGAGACTGTAGAGGGGAACAAGTATTTGAGTGGAAGAGAAATGTACTGGGTGATGGTGATTGAGAGGGCTTCCGAGTTCAAGTAAACAGATATGTAGACTAGTGAAAGTAATAAAGAAAGTGGGAAAAAAGGAAATGGGAAGTTAATTGGAAAGAAAAATAAGAATTCAAATTTTGAATTGTTTGGACAGATTAAGATTTACAACATTTTTATTTTCCCCTTTAGGAGAGGATGGGGTGTCCCTATATCTCCCTTTAAAATGGTTCAATTATTGCAATAATTAATCGATATCAAATAAAGATCGATTGTTTGAAGAAATGACAAGTCTCTCTCACTTGACTAGAATTTCGACGACACTATGTACACTAAGAAGCCAATCATACCGAAGCACGTTAGTCCTTCTACTCTCTATTGGTCTCGTCCTACTCACAGGGAGCATCTTAGGATCCCTTGCCATGGATCCACCTTCCTCTAATACTTTCTTCACTGCCTCAGCATACGACACCTTCTGTACTACTCTGATCCTGGCAACCTTGACCTGCCTTTCTCTGAAACGGACACTTCTGTCTTCAGCAACATATCCCTACAGCAGGGTTCCCCAACTGGCAGCCTGCAGGCGAATTTAGACACACAGCTTTTCCCACCAATACTACATATTCCTTTGTCTCATGCCCGTCTGCACACTTCTCACGTCTCCTTCCTACACACTGCTGCAACATGACCATAAACTTGGCATCTAAAACACCGCAATGGTTTTTGGGACAAAAGCGCTCACGGAATAACTGACACATCCTAACTGACTTTATCGAGTCAAGACTGCGTCAAAACTCAGCAGGATAGACAGTCTTCTGTTTCACAACGCTCTCCACCAGGTTTGCGTTGCACCAAACAGTGGGTGTCAGAACTTAACACCACCCCAGTTAGCGCTCCTTTCAATGACGCCCTGCTCCAGAGAGCAAAGCAAGTCACAGGTCTTTTCACGAGTCCACTTCGAGTTCCTTTCACAGACAGTCCCCAACCCCTTCTCCACCCAACCTGACACCACGTATGGATCAGCCAAAAGGAAAATATCTCACTCGCACTGGGCCAGAATCATTGGGGCGAGGCTCAAACTCTGCGTTCTTCACCGCACCGGTCACAGCAGGTAATTCATCCTCACGCTCGTCACTTTAAATTTCTGAGCAACCAGGATATTTTTTGGTTTTTGTACTTGACGCCAATCTTCCTCACCATACCGCTTCCCTAAAGCCCTCTCCTTCTTCCTCGCTGTCAATATCCACATTTCCACAATCTTTCCGCTCCTCCATACGCCGTAGTAGCAAACTGTTCAAATGGTTACTGCATTCATGTCGCTCTTCACCTCAGTCACGTCAATCGTCAGTTAGCCTAGTAAATTAATGCATGTGTCATCTACCGTACTGGAGGCCAATTTACAAAAACAATATCCTCGTCACTGGCTTTTTTAATTACCCCATTTTATTTATAGTGCAAAATACTATAATATGTCCTTCACCTTAATTTTTTATATAACCCTCTATGCACGGATTACAAAGTTATACAAAGAAAAAGACAGATATAAAAATAAAAACACAAAGCCCTTCACACCATGCATGCTAGAGTTACAAAGAAAGTGGAGAGTCCTTCATTTAGGAGGGTGTTTTGCTTTTGCATGACACTTGGAAATGGTTACAGTGTCTTAGTACAAGGCATGGAGATGGGTTGCATGGTAGGTCCTGCCAGCCAGCCAGGTAGGTCCGTCAAGCCAGATAACTGGTACTATTGACAAATAAAATATCATTTTCATGCTTTCACCACCTACTAACGTTGTTCAAGATGTACACTACATGACCAAAAGTACGTGGACACCTGTAGAATATCTCATATCAAAATTATAGGCCTTTATATGGAGTTGGTCCCTCCTTTGATAGAACAGCATCCACTCTTCTGGGAAAGCTTTCCACTAGATGTCGGAACATTGCTGTAGGGATTTGCTTCTATTCAGCCACAAGAGCCTTAGTGAGGTCAGGCACTGATGTTGGGCGATTAGGCCTGGCTCGCAGTCGGCATACCAATTCCTCACACATGTCATTATGACTAAAATATCATTAAGTCTTAGTCACATTTTTGTCAGTCAAAATTATTTAAATAGTGGGCCCTTTTTGTCAACTAAATGTCCTTTCATTTTAGTTACATCACATTTGTATTGCCTCAGTAACCAAAAGTAAACATAAATCACTGACTTCCATGTACACATATATAGCCTTGTCCTACCAACATATATTTCTGCTGTTGGGAAGAGTAGAATGTTATGCAGAAAAATGACAAACATAAGAATATTTAACAAATTCAGCCTACATAAATACTGCACATTACATAAAAAGAACTGACACACGCTTGAGAGTAACAAAATCACCAGTGTTACAGGAATTGGTTTTTCCATTTTATATTTAGAGGTTTGAGGTTAGCAAGTGGGGCGCATCGATTGGTGTCACCTTGTTAGTTAGTCTGTATTACACCTGTGCTGGTTGGTCATTTCATTAGAAGGAAGGTGTTTCACCTGTGCTATATATGCACAAAGGTATGTGGACACCCCTTCAAATTAGTGGATTCAGCCATTTCAGGTTTATAAAGGTTTATTAAATCGAGCACATAGCCATGAAATCTCCATAGGCCATTCTACTGCCAATGTTTGTCTAACGGAAGTGCTCAGGGACTTTCAACGTGGCACTGTCATAGGACGCTACCTTTCCAACAAGTCTAAGGCGGCCAAATCTGGGTTTCACGGATACCAGGAGAACGCTACCTGCCCTAATACATAGTGCTAACTGTACAGTTTGGTGGAAGAGGAATAATGGTCTTGGGCTGTTTTTCCTGGTTCGGGCTAGGCCCCTGAGTTCCAGTGAAGGGAAATCTTAACGCTACAGCATACAATGATATTCTAGATGATTCAGTGCTTCCAACTTTGCGGCAACAGTTTGGGGACGGCCCTTTCCCGTTTCAGCATGACAATGCCCCTGTGCACAAAGTGAGGTCCATACAGAAATGGTTTGTTGAGATCAGTGTGGAAGAACCTGGCTGGCCTGCAGTCTTACCTCAACCCCATCGAACACCTTTGGGATGAATTGGAACGCAGACTGCGAGCCAGGTCGAATCGCCCAACCTCACTAATGCTCGTGGCTAAATGGAAGCCAATCCATGCAGCAAATGTTCCAATATCTAGTGGAAAGCCTTCCTAGAAGAGTGGAGGCTGTTATAGCAAAAGGGGGACCAAGTCCATATTAATGCCCATGATTTTGTAATGAGATGTTTGATGAGCAGGTGTCCACAGTTTGTCATGTAGTGTATATTGCCAGTGCCAACATTTCATACTGCAAATGTTGGTACTGGCATATCATATGTCTAACAGACACGGTTCATTTCCAATATATTTAAGCAGTGATTTACCATCACCAAATTGATAGGCTAAAATCAACACCAACAAGCGAGGGAGAGGAATCACTAGCACTGCTAGGCCGTCCTGAGTTCAACGAGTCGGCGTTTCAACAATGTAACAGCATGTCCAATTAGTGATGGTAAATACCCATTGTGATATGTCCATTACACATATATTGCCAGTTTCAATACGTTATACTGCAATTGGACAGTGTCCATTGCAAATATATTTGAATAGGGATTTACTATCACGAAATGGACGGAATGAAATGACCACCTAAGTGTGAGGGAGAGTTAACACTGTTTGACTCATACTGTATAATGCTAATGAACATGTGTGACGACGCTGGATATTGGCGGGAACTGGAACACGCTGTCGTACACATTGATCCAGAGCATCCAAACATGCTCAATGGGTTACATGTTTGGTGAGTATGCAGGCCATGGAAGAACTGGGACATGTTCAGCTTCCAGGAATTGTGTACAGATCCTTGCAACGTGGGGCTGTGCATTATCATGCTGAAACATGAGGTGATGGCGGTGGATGAATGGCACGACAATGGGCCTCAGGATCGTCATGGTATGTCTGTGCACTCAAATTGCCATCGATAAAATGCAATTGTGTTCATGGTCCATAGCTTATGCCTGCCCTACCATATCCCCACCACAGGGAACTCTGTTCACAACTTTGACATCAGTAAACCGCTCACCCACATGACACCGGTTGTGAGGCCTGTTGAACATACTGCCAAATTCTCTAAAACAACATTGGTCGAAAAATGAACATTCAATTCTCTGGCAAAAGCTCTGTAGGACATTCCTGCAGTAAGAATGCCAAATTGCACGTTCCCTCAACTTGAGACAGCTTTGGCATTGTGCTGTCACAAAACTGTACATTTTAGTTGCCTTTTCTTGTCCCCAGGACAAGGTGCACCTTTGTAATGATCATGCACTTTAATCTGCTTCTTGATATGCCACACCTGTCAGGTAGATGGATTGTCTTGGCAAAGAATAAATATTTACTAACAAAAACGCAAACAAATTTGTGCACAACATGAGAGAGATATGCTTTGTGTGTGTATAGACCATTTATGGGATCTTTTATTTCAGCTCATGAAACCAACACTTCACATGTTGCGTTTATATTTTTGTTCAGTAGAGTTTAAGTCCTTTAACTGCATGTTAATTTGTGATGGTAAATGTAAATTGTAATATATTGCTAATGGACAGTGTCAACAAGTTATACTGCAATTGGACAGTACATTGACAATATATTTGAGGGATTTCCAGTCACAAAAAGGACAGGTTGAATTGTACAGGCCATATCTGTGCTAGAACATAGCAGTTCAGTTGGAATGTTGATTTACTACTTTGAAATTAAAAGCCTGACTTCCTGATTCAATACCAAATAAACACATCTACTTAAAGAGTAAAACACTAAGTGAAGTTAAATGTACACACAGTTGTGGTTTCATAGCCTGGTAGATAACATTGCACAGATAGTTACACACTTACAGAGGGTTAGGTACAAGTCACAGAGCAGTTTGGCTACCAAAGAGAAGTTCCATGTTTTTACGCAGATACTGTCAAAGTAATCAGATAGATGTAGTGTTCAACAATAGTGTTGTCCTTCACAGGTTCATCTTGAGAAAATGATAGGTAAAAATGTACACAAATTCAGTTGTAAATATGACAAAGAGTACACATTGTTCATTAGCTAGGTACGTTCCAGTGTCAGCTAAATGAAGCATCTATAGTTGATTGCTTCTGCTGAGAATGAGAGAAAAGATACATACCATTGCCATCTTGAAACCTTACTTCCCTCCAGGATTACACAGTAACAACCTCCAGTGTGGCCAGTCCCCCCCCCCCCCCCCCCCCCCCCCCCCCCCCATCAATTAACTATGTGAATCAATACCCCCACACTCTGGTTCTCACAAGCACCAGCGTTTCCTACATTCAAATCAGTCTAAAGTGGTGTGTGCAACCAATCATAACTCTTAAAACACCCTGTTTCACTCTTTAGAGGGGATAAATTCAAGTGAAAAGAACTAAATGTAGTCCATCAGGAAGTCTAGTCAATCATTCATAGAGTAAATTCCCATATTACAGCTTGAAACAAAAGCTTGTTCAATAGTCTGTGTGAATACTACCAGTCAAATGGTCCTGACAGAAGAGGACCCATATCTGCTAGTCTTTCAGAGCGCCTGCCATTACATGTGAACACCATACTCCTAACAGGAATTTGATACAAAAGTAGATAGGTTAAACAGAGTCCGGGACATTTTTCTAGTCTTTCACAAGGAAATGAACCATTATCAAAAGGGAGGAAGTGCTTTTCTTTACACTGTGTACCCTTGCTGAACATTATTATACAGACTAACACAACTACATAAAACACTGAGGTTAGAAAGCTATTCTTCCTGCTCTTCAAACTATAACAAAACAACTCATCACAAAGGAGAAAACAAATAGATGATACAGCTTGAAAGAAAAGTCTAAAAACACATTCACAGAAATAAGAGAGGTCATGACTGTGTGTGAAGAGAAAATGTGTTCCTCTCATATCAAAGACATTGAGGGGTTCATCAATCAGTCTTCAACAACATTTCCTCGCCATCAAAATGGGCAAAAAGTGATGCTCCCGACTGTCATTTAGATGATTATTAGTGAGCTGGACACAGTCAAACTGTATGAATGTAGGTCCATTCGCATTTCTAGTTTCAAACTTGATTTTCGTCATTGTAAAAGTATATCGAGTTAGCCAGCCAGCCAGCCAGCCAGCCCCCCCCCGCAAAATATCTGGATCCGGATGACACCCGTTCTAGCGCTTCACCAGTTTCTCTCACCGTGTACATTTAAGTGTCAGAGACACAGCACAAGCCAGAATCTCCAAATGACTTGGGCACAAATGAATAGAAAAATCACACAAATTCACCATGATCTCAACCCATAGGTGTCTCTTAGTGTTTCCATGTCAGAGTAAGAGGATAATATCTATTTAGCCTGGCAGTGGGCTGGATAATAAAGGGTGAAAATATATAGAAGTAGTAGTAGGGGGAAGGTAAAGACCCCTGCCCTATTGACAGCAGAAATCATCCCTTTCCATCTCGGTCATCATTGTGGCCTTCCAAAGCATTGATTCTCATAATGTCCTAATCTAAACCTTAAGAAAACATAAAATACATTATAGCTAAAAATAGGGCTTGAAAGAAATGGAGGTACTGAATAAGAAACATTGTCTAAGAATTCCATGACAAAGGATTAGTCACACAGCTTATTTCTATCCACTTCATGTTCCTTCATTCCAGCTCTCATTTAGACCCATTTCTCTCATCTTTGTTCAAATGAGTCTTGGCAGCATTGAATGCACTTGAAGGTGCAGTAAGTAGCTCTGCATCGCTGACGCTCCAGAAAATCCTGTAACAGAGATGCCCAGCAGAGGGCAGCAGCAATCTTCACAAAACACCAAGAGGAGAAGTAAAGGCATCAGAGCAGTGAGAGTAGGGGTACGGAAGTAGTGAACACTAAGATATCGATAATCTCCACATCCTCCCCCAGAGTTGATGTGTCTTATCTGGGCTGGTGGCGGGCTGCGAGGCCTCTCCTGGCGTGGGTGGACTGCCTCTGCTGGGCCAAAAAGGACTGGGCCTGGTTGGACGGACCCGACCGCTCTCCCACCACCTTCTGATGCAGGGCCATACCCTGGGGAGGGAGAGAGGGAAATAGAGCCATAAGACAGGTAAATGTCTTACTAACAAACAAAACAAGACCATTATACAAGTCATTGCAGTACCTATCATGCCAACTGCTCTAATACTATGTAGATTAGGCAGATACAGAGAGGTTTGCTCACTCACCATATTGTACCAGGCACTTATGATGAGTTTCTCCTCCTGCTCATGTCTGGACCTGCTCTTCTCATAGTCATGCTGCACACAGAGGAGTTGTTCATGCATATGGAGGGTCAGACAATGCACCACTCATCTGCATCTCGTCAGTCAATGTAGAGTGGCTCTTACCTCCAGGTGCTGGATCTTCCGGTCTCTCTCAGTCAACTGGTTCTTGAGGGCCTGAACATCAGGAGACACAGTCAGAGGTGGCTGCTTGGGGTCCAGAGTCTTGATCACCTGCACAATGAACACAAACATACTTGTTGCGGAAATTCTCAACTATGTCACGATGTGCATGACAATCTTTGACGATATCTGCAACTCAGATTTAAGGCAGCGGCCAAGCACCGTGGCGCTGTATGGATGAGTTTAGTGTCAGGCAGTGTTGACTGACCGTCCTGGCCTTCTCCACATAGCGCTTGTAGCGTTCCTCCATCAGCTTCATGTCCTCATCCTTCTTCTTCAGGATCTCCTGCAGCTCATCGATCTTCTTCGCCACTGACAGGAGGGAGGTTGAAGAGGAAATATTAACGGCATTTTCAGAGCTTGAAAGTGCTCTTAGATTGATACTATTTGATAGCACTGCTCCCAAGGGCAGGAAATAAGAGGCTGCTTACTGTTGCCGTCCGCTTTGGGCTCCAGGTCATCAATGACCTCTCTCTTCTTCTGCAGGTCTGAGTGGGCCTCATGGAGCTTCTCCCTGGGACGAGGACAGAGGAAAAGCATGGAGGAGCCGGACGTGCAAGAATCTACAGAGCGGTAATAATACTCCCTTCACAGGTGCAGTGTGCAAGCATCAGTGATAATAGTACTCACAGGTGCTCCTCAAGCTTCTTCTTCAGCAGGGAGGACTGAACAGGGAGGAAGAAAGTCAGTTAATGCTCAAACTACTGAGAAACAGACTTCTGTCAGACAGAGACACAAATAATAAGCATAATACACAACTGAAGTAGTCAAAGTCAAATCAGAGCCCAGGCAGGGATGGGCCGTACTTACAATGGCCTGATTGGCCGAATGTCGGGCGGTGGGGGCAGGCGGAGAGACAGAGAGGTAGGCGTTAATGGTGAATCAACACAGCAAACAAGGGTTAAAGTTCACACTCAAAATCTCAGAGAGCAGTCACAAGCAGGCAGTCAACATAGGGGAGAGAAGGATACAATCTACAACAGTCCTCAAGGACTATACTGAGGTCTAGGTCTCTTTCCAGTTATAATGACTACAAAATAACAAATAACAAAAAACAAACATTTGAACTAAGACCCATAGATGGTCAACCGATTAAGAGAGATTGGTCCTTTCCATTCCTGATTCCTATACATTTTCAGTATACTGTCTCTGATTGGAGAAGACTGGGTCCACTCAGTGATTGGTATGGACAAGGTAACAGGAGTAAGAGGATGTTAGAGGAGGAGGGGTGAAAGAGGAGGGTCTCTCCACTCACATCCTCAGCCTTGCTGCCCTGCTCCTGTAGAGCCTTCTGGAGATCCTCCACCTGGGACCGCAGCTCAGAGATCTGCTGCTGGTTCAACCTGGAAGGAGGAGAGAGACAGAACAAATAAGAAAAGTAAGAGGGAGAGAAGGGGAAAGGAAAGAATGAGAATGAGGAGAGAATGAGGAAATTTGATTAAGCTGGTTTTGATGAGTGGGAGAGGCTGGCGATGCATACAATGTCACATCAGCCGCTGCATTAGTCCATTCTAGCGGTGTCCCGCCCACCCACTCCCCTCTCTGTGTGTTGTGGTTCATTAGGGAAAGACTGAGCCACTTCAGCCATACTCCACAGCTCGGGATGCTCTCCTCCTGCTGCTGAAGATGGCTGCCTGCCTCCCACACTCTGGACCCAACGCCACACACACGATCCACTCAGAAAAACCGCCCCCACACACACACACACACACGCTCTGTACGGACAGCCGGGGGACAATCTGGCCCATTGCTGTCCATCCTCCGCTCCGGCCCACACAACAACTCAACACACAGACCAGAGGGTGAGTTGACATTTAGCTAGATCGCTCCTCCGTTTAGCCAAATGTGAAACTCAAAACAGAAACTCTGGCAATATATACTGTGACTAAGATCGTCACTGACTGACCTTGATACATACAATCAAATCACAATGTGAATAACTAAAACCGTATAGAACATATCTTTTATTTTACACATGCCTACACACACACACACCTGTTTTGTGTCTCCAGGGTGTTCTGGCTGCGTTGAGACTCCTCCAGCTGACCCTGTACCTCCACCAGTCTCTGTCTGTAGCTCTCCTCCTGGACACACAGCATCTTGTTCTCACTCTGCAGACGCACCACCGTCTCCCTGTGGAGGAAGCAGAAGGGATGAGGTCAAAGAGAGAAGGCAGGGAAGTGGGGCAGAGAGGCACAGGTCTGTACACTATGCACCAACAGAAGTATTCAACGCCACCTCAGCCAATTTAACAGCGGTGCCATCTGACTGGGAGCCATTCTATTCATGGAGCCAATGGCACATTCTGGTTCTAAAAATAGTGTGGCTGAGGAATAAGACCTTTGCCATTTATCACAGCTGAACACTATGTTTGGGCGGATCCAGATTTCCATATCATTCCTGAACCACACCGGGTTTACGGCAGTGCACACAAAGGGCATGATTTCATGTTCAAACACTTACAAATGCTAACAAAGTACTAGCGAATTCCCATAGCGGACGTTAGCTAAATGCTAACAAGCGCAAGCGAACATAAACGAAAAGCAAAGACAGAACCCAGCTCATAAAGTTATAGAACTATCTCAAAAGGCTACTCACACTTAATATAGGAGGGGATTGATTGTCTCTGCTGTAACCAAGAAGCTTGATCTTGCAAGCTAGCAAGTTAGCAAACCAAATGCATAGCTGGAGAAAATGTATTTGGCATTAAGATAGTTAACGTATATTTACCTGGCAAACATTAGTAGTGAATTTCAAGTGCAACTTGATCAGCTCTTGCACTGCTCGACAGTGGAAGTCACATGCTCTTAGTAAACAAATATACCATGTGACTGGCTCAACTGAATTGTAGTTGAAAAAACCCCATTTCTAAATACCCTGGTACTGCCCAAGCCTACAGTTGAAAATGAGCAATTGAATTCTGACACCACTGTATGTCTATTGATAGGTGTTATCTAACAGATTGAGCTTTCACACACATACATACTTGAACTCTGTGGGCATCATCTCGGAGGCCAGGTTTCCCACTGTGCCAGAGTCCTCACATAATCCACCTGAAGAGAGAGAGCCAAGATGTCAGGGGAAAATATATCACATTTGTTTTAAGTCATCTTATCAACTGCCACAAAAGGTCAAACAACCCCCCTCTACCATCTTGTCATTTAGAAAAACAGAGGCTGAAGGTTCAGGATGTTAGCTGTGTCCATTGGACTCACCCGGTTGACTGAGGCCCTTCTGTTGGACCTGTGCACACCTGAGCTCATCATTGGTTTCCCGCAGTGTGTCTCGCTCTGAGATCAAACGCTGGAAAACACATTGGGATAACGTGGGGGTTAGACTGCACTCAATCTGATCCTACTAGAAGTGTTCAAAGTGACTACCTCAGAATTTCAGAGATTTTAAATCCATATCCACTTTGACATCATGCCCTTTTAAGTAATACATCTTAGTCTGGAAAGGAGTCGTCCCCGGCCATCCTCTCTCACCTCTTTCTCCTTAAGCAGGGCGTCATACTTATCCTGAAGGTTCTTGTACTCAAACTGCCACTTCTCAGCCTTCAGTGCCTCTGACGAATGCTTGGTGTGAAGCTCATGGACCTGACAGCAGGGAGGCAAACACATTCAGGGTCTGAAGAGAGTTCATACCATCATGTGTCATACACACATCCATCTCCACACCTTTGTTAACCCTCCCCCATTCTCTAGCCGTCTCTGCCCACCTGTCTCTTGTAGGTGTCCAGCTGCGTGCGGACTGAGTTGGCCCTGCGTAGCTCCTCCTCCAGCTCACATGTGCGCTGCATGTAGACAGTGTTGCGCTCCTCCAGCAGACGCACCTGTCTGCGCAGGTCCCCCAGGTCCTCCAGCTTACGCTTGTATGTCTCCACCAGTGCCTCCAGCCGGCTCACCCGGTCAGACGAATGCCTGAGGGAGGGGAGAGGGTGAGATGGGGAAGCGTTTTGAGGACGGGGCAGGAAAGAAAGGAGAGAAGGATAGGAGGCCACAGACTACAGAGGCTGCTCTCCTTCTGGGCTCACCGGAGGATGTCCATCTCATCTTTGAGAGTCTGGGCCTCCTGGGCGAGGCTGGTCAGTTCATCGTTACGGTGAGTGAGGTCCAAAACGTCACGCTCCAGAATCTCCCCTCGCACACGCATGTCATCTCGGCTGTTCTCTAGTCTGTCACAAACAGGGGGCAAACAGAAAATTATAAATTAATTGTATCAAAAGAGTAGACACAGAGTAGAATGCATTTAGTTTGGAAGTCTATGTTGAGGATATGACTCTGACCTGTAGTTCTCCTCCTGTAGCTGCTCCATCTGGCTCTGCAGCAGCAGCAGCTTCTTGCCAGTGATGGTGGTAGAAGCATCCTGTGGGTTACTGAGGCTGAGCTTCTCCCTCAGGGACTGTGTCTCCACCTGCAGGGACGACTTCTCCTCCAGGACGGCTGCCAACTGAGGCCCAAACACACACACACACACACACACAGACAGACAGAGTCAGGGGTGGAGAGGCAGAGAGAGAACCAGACCAGACAGAGTGGCATGTAACAAAGGCTAGAGAGGAAGGAGACCTAGAGACAAATTAACAAACAGTTACACATTGAGTCATAGAAAGTGCTGAGCACAGAAAAAGGACACACACTTCAAAACGCAGAACACCGCCAAAAAACAAATTTACTCATGAAAATGCTGAACACAAATAAGACACTCCACAAGTGCTAAAGAAAAAAAGAGCCACACTCACATATCCAGCAACAGACACTGTACAATGCTTGCAAAACAAGAGGGTTGGTGGTAACTTCACATGCACAAACATCAAAGCAGTTAGTCAGCTGGTCTGCTATGTTCTCAGTCGGGTGGGCCACTTTCTCAATGGAGCAGTTGTTAGCATTACCCCTCAAGGAGGGGAATAGAAAACCAGATGTCTGAGTCAGTCTGACTAACAGTTACAAAGTGGGGAGACTGGAGAGTGAGCTCAGAAAGGGATGTTGATTAAGGATTCAAGCTAGTGAGGCTTGATGAAAGATTAACTATCCTTGGGGTTATCATGGACAAGAATGTTGGTTGGTGGTTTAGGGTACGTCCACCCTGAATATGTTTGTGGGTTAGGCAAGCAGGCATGCCAATATTAAAAGGGGGTGTCTATTACTTACCTGTTGGACATCTTTCCAGTTTGAGCACAGCAAAACTCTACACTGAACTTTAAGGACAAATGGCTTGCTTTAGCATCATACCAGGGAGAAAGTAAAGAACTACATAAACTGAGAATTTCTTAATGTGTTGAATGTTTACATACTAAGAAATATGCTGAATACATAACAGTGGTAATTGCCTTCTAATCCTAAATACTATACAATGTAATTATTGGGGATCAATGACCTAAGTCTTTGTACCCAATGACATTGCCTAATCAGAGGCAGCATTAGCAGCACAGTTAGCACTGTTTTATAGAGAATAATAGAGGATTTCTAGTACCCAAAAGCCCATTTTAGCATGTGCAGCGCCATTGAAAACGTTCACCATTTTGAAGTAGTCAACTGGTTGGGGCTTCCTATTGGTTAAGGAAAGATCACAAAATTCCATCCAGGACATCAGGAAGGATCAGCCAATAAATTATTTGTGAGCAAACATTCCATAATTGCAGGTGGCAGTACATCGCCAACCTTGGCTTTATACAACACACTCCAGGTGGCAGTATGCACCCTTTTAGTTTGTTTACCAACTCAGAAGTAATAGAAGAAAATGTACTACTTCAAAATGAGTGGAGGCTGGTGGGAGGTGCTATAGGAGGACAGGCTCGTTGTAATGGCTGGAATGAAATAAATAGAACGGTATCAAACTTATGGAAACCACATGTTTGACGTCGTTCCTTTAATTCCATAACAGTCATTACAATGAGCCTGTCCTCCTATAGCACCTCCCACCAGCCTACACTGATCAAGATGGAGATGGCCTCAATGGCGCTGCCCGTGCACTCACAGAAGCCATAATGGGACAGATACAAAGAAGAGTCCTCTATCACTCTCTATGTACCATTTACACAACAAACCATCAGGGGGAATCAGTCAGACTGGACAACAATCCTCAGCCAAGCGAATAAATAGGGTCACTTCACTCAAAAAATCACGCAAAGAGCTGCAGATACACACTCAACATGCTAACTAACAAACAGTCCTCTCTGCCCACCTGGTGCTCCAGGTCCCGACAGCGCTGGCCCAGATCCTCCTTCGCCTCCACCTCATCACTGAGAAAATAATACTTCCTGGACTGCAGACACGGAAAGAGGCACAAGGGAGGTTATAGACAGCCCAGTGGGAGGTAGAGAACGAGAGAGATACCATGAAAGACAAGTAAATGAGACAGCAATGGAATAATAGCGATAAAAACAACTTGCAGGGGAGTGAAAGTTCAAAACTAATCAGAGAAGCAGAGTAAGAAGAGAGCAGGTCCCACCTGGTAGTCAAAGTCCCCGTAGGTCTCAGGACTTCCTGGAACAGTTGTCTCTTTAGCCAGGAGCTACACCACAACAACAGATTCAATTGCTGGTTCAAACTCCAGAAAGACAGATCACATGGTGAAACCCATTGTCAATATAGAGGTAATCAGGACAAGTGAGCTATTGCCTGTTTTATAGTGTATATTGGTTTTAAATAGATAAAGGTTTCAGGGAGCAAAGAATTGTGCTTGTAGGTGCAATCTCACAAGAGGACAAAGAGGATAATATCCAAAATACTGATCTCACCTCCTGTATGGCTGTCATGACAACATGCTGGACAGACTCCTCCAGGGTCATTATCTGCTGGATGTGCTCTATGAAAAAAACAAAAACATGGAGTCGTCGTCCACTGAATATCACATCCACATCTGACAGCCAGACACTCAAACACTTCAAGCACACTGCTTTACACACAGTGCAACAGTTTCTCCTGCATTCACATCAAACCCACTAGCTTGTTCATCTGAAGATCACATTGTCTTTTAAAACCCTGTTTTATCATAATCTGTATACAGTACATGGTTTAGGCTTTGTAGGAATGAACCAGTGAATGCGCAGTTTATCAACTCGTGATAATCAGGTCATTGCATTAATCCTGCATTTTCTCCATAGGTGACTTCCTGTTACCCAGCATGGCCTCCTCTAGCCCAGCTAGCTCACCTTGCTTCTTCTCACAGCTGACAGCACAGCCAAGCACCAACTGCACCAGCTTTCCAAGTTCAGTCACATCTCCAAACTCCCCAATCAGATTGATGTCTGGCAGGTGCTCGTCTGCTACCTGGTGGCCAAGCACCTGTTCATGGAGGGATGGAGACAATGGGGGATTGTGAGAAAATACACAGTTGAAGTCAGAAGTTTACATACACTTTAGCCAAGTTAATTTAAACTCAGTTTCCCAATTCCTGACATTTAATCCCAGTAACAATTCCCTGTCTTGGGTCAGTTAGGATCATCACTTTATTTTAAGAATGTGAAATGTCAGAATAATAGTAGAGAGAATGGTTTATTTCAGCTTTTATACCTTTCATCACATTCCCAGTGGGTCAGAAGTTTACATACACTAAATTAGTATTTGGTAGCATTGCCTTTAAATTGTTTAACATGGGTCAACGTTTTGGGTAGCCTTCCACGAGCTTCCCACAATAAGTTGGGTGAATTTTGGCCTATTCCTCTTGACAGAGCTGGTATAACTGAGTCAGGTTTGTAGGCCTCCTTGCACACACACACTTTTTCAGTTCTGCCCACAAATGTTCTACAGGATTGAGGTCGGGGCTTTGTGTTGCCCACTCAAATACCTTGACTTTGTTGTCCTTAAACCATTTTGCCACAACTTTGGAAGCATGCTTGGGGTCATTGTCCATTTGGAAGACCCATTTGCGACCAAGCTTTAACTTCCTGACTGTCTTGAGATGTTGCTTCAATATATCCACATAATTTTCCTGCCTCATGATGCCATCTATTTTGTAAAGTGCACCAGTCCCTCCTGCAGCAAAGCACCCCCACAACATGATGCTGCCACCCCCATGCTTCACGGTTGGGATAGTGTTCTTCAGCTTGCAAGCCTCCCCCTTTTTTCTCCAAACATAACGATGGTCATTATGGCCAAACAGTAATATTTTTGTTTCATCACACCATAGGAAATTTCCCAAAAAAGTACACTCTTTGTCCCCATGTGCAGTTGCGAACCGTAGTCTGGCTTTTTTAATGGCGGTTTTGGAGCAGTGGCTTCTTCCTTGCCGAGTGGCCTTTCAGGTTGTGTCGATATAGGACTTGTTTTACTTTGAATATAGATACTTTGTACCTTTTTTCTCCAGCATTTTCACAAGGTCCTTTGCTGTTGTTCTGGGATTGATTTGCACTTCTCGCACCAAAGTACGTTCATCTCTAGGAGACAGAACTTGTCTCCTTCCTGGGGGGTATGACGGCTGTGTGGTCCCATGGTGTTTATACTTGTGTAGTATAGTTTGTACAGATGAACGTGGTACCTTCAGGCGTTTGGAAATTGCTCCCAAGGATGAACCAGACTTGTGGAGGTCTACAATTGTGGCTGATTTCTTTTTATTTTCCCATGTTGTTTGAAAGAGGCACTGAGTTTGAAGGCAGGTCTTGAAATACATCCACGGGTACACCTCCAATTGACTCAAATTACGTCAATTAGACTATCAGAAGCTTCTAAAGCCAAGACATCATTTTCAGGAATTTTCCAAGCTGTTTAAAGGCACAGTCAACTTAGTGCATGTAAACTTCTGACCCACTGGAATTGTGATACAGTGAATTAAAAGTGAAATAATCTGTCTGTAAATAATTGTTGGAAAAATGACTTGTGTCATGCAAAGTAGATGTCCTAACCGACTTGCCAAAACTATAGTTTGTTTAAAATAAATTTGTGGAGTGGTTGAAAAACAAGTTTTAATGGCTCCAACCTAAGTGTATGTAAACTTCCGACTTCAACTGTATGCATTGAGAAATGACATTTCAAATGGACTAAGACATGTACAAACACTGAGGAACAACTGGAGGAGATTGAGCTCTTAAAAGAAATGCAGGAAACATGTATATACCATCCATCCCTTCCTTCTGATCTTTAATGAAGAAAAGCCTTTACTCACATCATGGTAATACTCAAGCATGCTCTGAAGAATCTTCTTCAGGTTGCTGACCTGGAGGAAAATTAAATAAATCTGAGCTGGAGAATACAGGCATCTTTGCCTTGGTGAAAATACACCATCTATAAACAGTGAGGCCAGTGGTCACTCTAGGTTGCCTAGGTGACAACCTAGAGGCACTGTGTCATATCCTTCTGTCTCATACTGCACCTTGAGGCGCCAGTTGGCCTCACTCTCCTCCTTGATCCTGCTCAGCCATGCCTCATTAAACCAGGAGGGGTCTCTGTTAATGAGATGAAACACTTAACAAGACATTCTAGGGACATACAATACACAGGAAGCCACAGGGCAGAGTATTTCTAAACTGGAAACTCTAATATGTGACACTCAATGAATGTCACAACAAGCAATCAATCATTGGAAACTTGCTTGAGTTATCATATAAAAAAAACAGACAGAATTGCCATTACCCAATTCAACTAACCTTTAGATAAAAGCAATGCATGTTTCCAGTTCGACACAAAAACAGATACATTTCTGCGTGTGCGAGTGGACAGAAAGGCACACAAATACTACAGCAGATGAGGTATGAAGGTAATTTGGCTTGGACAGACAGTACCCTAAAATGGACAGGCCCTTGCACAAAATCCCACCTGGGCACAATCTGCCAGACCCAGAAATACAGACCTATTCCTTATCAAGCGTAGGAATATAAATAAAAACAGACTAACAGCCCATCCTCTAACTTTACAAAAAGGCTTTTGAATAGATGATTGAATTTGCTCTAATCAGGCTCTATTCAAAGTAGTTAAAGGCCCAAAACAAAATGTCAGTGTGCAACTGATAAGCAAATCAGTCTGTGAATTGCAAATGACTGGGATTGAACGACTCCACAAATCTCTTACTATTGCCAATTGCCAATGTGACAGGGTAATGGGATCTGCAAGTAAGGACCTTTTGCCACGTTGACATGCTAGTCAGAACTAGGAAATTCAGAAATGTCCAACGTGCTAACTGGTTACAGTTATACACGTGCCACGTTCATCGAATCAGCAAGTCGGACATTTCTGAGTTACCTAGTTCCGACTAGCATGTGAAGGCCGCATAAATCTCCCAGTGTTCCCAAGCTGAGCTGGTGTCTACTCGTGTTAACCCACCACCAACCTCAAAACACACAAAAAAATGTTGTGCCCTTACATCCTGTGTAGAACGTGTGCAATAGCCACTCCGCTCGTCAGGTCCTGCTTACTGGTGCATGAGGGCACCTGAAATGTCTGTAGCTGGAAGGGTTGGACATGAGAAATGAGAAGAAAATGTGTTAGCGTGTCATTTATTCTACTTCAAATGACAATCAATTAGAAATCAACTGATCGAGAAGAGGAACCATGCAAATGCTACTGCCAACACGTTGGGCAAATTGCTTGCTGTTTTAGGATGGTATCTATTAAGCACTTTGTGACAACTGTTGAAAAAAACGGTCTTTAAATAAATACATTTGATTGAAGTGCTGGAAAGCCATTCTACTTATGTACTGTACAGCTAAAGTGTTTGCTAACCACTAAATGATAGACCTCAGCTAGCTACTTAGCTGGCAAGTTGTTTGTAATGCAAGTTAAGAGATCATTCCACATTTCTAGCCAATTTTAATATAGCCTAAACAACCTATATTATTGTTCCACGGTACATAGTTGAAAAACTCAGCCATCTCAATGGTACTCAGAGGCTAGCTAGGAGAGTGACACTGGCTTGCTGGGGCTTGGCTAGACCTTTGTACTGATTGCATAAGATGGTGGCTAACTCAGTTGCTGGCTGGAAACTTGAGCTTGTCCAACAAGTACATTTCTGATTTCGAAAGTAGACCATCAAAATAATTTAGCTAGCTAGTTAGCTTTATTTGACAGTGACAGCTAGTTAATGATGTTATTTTTTATTTGAACTGGTTCAAGGCACTTAACGATAAAATGCCTAGCTACATTTAATTGTAAAAACACCTAATTTCATTTCGCCACATTTCACTGCTAGCGAGAGGTCGCTTTGGATGACGACTCAGTCTGGCTAGCAAGATATCCCAGTTACCCAACTTGGCAATCATATTTAACTTTGTAAAACTTACCCAATTTAGTAACGAATCGCATAGCTTTGCTTTATCCAGACTCATTTTGGTTTGTCTAACCGATACTCTGCAGTTAGCACACTAGCAATCGAGACTTTCACCTTCAAACTTAAGATTTTAGTTTTTAGCTCACGTCAACAAACTGTCTCCTGTTAGCTAGCTTGACTTTCGCGTTTTAGCTCCATAAACCATCCGGGTGAGCCTCCGTATTAAGAACATTGTCATGGCAACAGATGACAGTATTTAATTTGTTGTTGTCACAGAGTTTCTAACCCCAGAGACGCACGCAACATCGCGAGACTTCCGGAACGCTTGCGAAGCAGACTAGGCCGGGGTTTGGTGTTTGAGAAGTGACAAATTCTTCCTTGGTTGTTAATTTTATCGAAATCTTAAGGCACAACCTAGATTCGAGACAATGTACTAAGTATTTGAACATGTTATTACTCCAACCTCGTGAAAGTGACAAACTGACACGTTTTTTTGTTATTGCACATGCGCAGCTTGGCGCGAGACAACCGTTACACCCGATTACGTGTTTTTGCGCATGAGCAGTTGCCGCGGTCACGTGCTAGTTGAAACTAGGAAACTCCGATATTTCCAACATTCGTTGAACGCGGCACGTGTATAACTACAACCAGTTAGGAGGTTGGACATTTCCGAGTTTCCGAGTCCCGACAAGCACTTGGACGCGGCACCAGCTAGCCAACGTCGCCATGACATCGCCTACAAGCGTGATCAGGTAATTAATTATATTGGAGAGGCAGTTTCTGCCTATCTTCATACTGTACGGTCTTTGTTGTTTGCTCGCCTGTATGTTGCTCAAAACAGAGCGAGCGGTATTGTAGAGATCATTTGTGGGCGTTATGTTGTGTGTTTCGAAAACCTTTAGCATGCTTTTTGGAATTAAAAAAATAATTTGTTCGAAAAAGTTCCACAAAAGAACAGTAGATGGCTCAAGTTGACAAAATGACACAGAACTGAGGAGTAAAGGTGTCTCGAGTCCGAGCAAAACGGATCATGTAGCTAGCCTAGCAGAACAAGTACATAAATCAATTATGTTTAGCAGTTAAAATAGAAAACACCATTCCCTCCAGTTGACATATTTAAAAAATATCATCTCACTTTGTCAAAGGGTGTTTATCTAGTGGCTGTA
The DNA here is from genome assembly GCF_045791955.1 of Oncorhynchus clarkii lewisi. Lineage (NCBI taxonomy): Eukaryota > Metazoa > Chordata > Actinopteri > Salmoniformes > Salmonidae > Oncorhynchus > Oncorhynchus clarkii. The sequence goes on from NC_092159.1 coordinate 46,577,552, forward strand.
AAGCAAGACACAATGTATCACAGCAATTAGACCAATGGTTTCAATTATTCCAGTGTCTTATTAATTCCCTGTGCCTAAGTGCTGATATGCATAGCTCTCACATTGATCTGTCTCCTGAGAAAATGTGCTTTATCAGCTCAATGTGAGGGCCTCACTGTGTCATAACATGCAGACACATGCTTATTTTCCTAAGTACTCTATCTCCCTGTTTACACTTCTCCCTTCTTGCTCCAATACTCACAGTTCAACCTGATGTATTTGCCAACTTCCTGTTTGCTCTGGCCAGCCCAACAAGTCAGGTTTCCTCCCTGGCCCACCCACTGTAGGCTACCTGCTCTCCTAGAACACCTACTTGTGTGACATGTCTGTTTCACTTCCTACAGTGGCTTGCGAAATTACTCACCCCCTTGGCATTTTTCTATTTTGTTGCCTTACAACCTGGAATTAACATTTATTTGGGGGTTTGTATCATTTGATTTACACAACATGCCTACCACTTTGAAGATAAATATTTTTTATTGTGAAACAAACAAGAAATAAGACACCCCAGCAATTACAGCTGCAAGTCTCTTGGGGTATATCTCTATAAGCTTGGCACATCTAGCCACTGGGATTTTTGCCCATTCTTCAAAGCAAAACTGCTCCAGCTCCTTCAAGTTGGAGGGGTTCCGTTGGTGTACAGCAATCTTTAAATCATACCACAGATTCTCAATTGGATTGAGGTCTGGGCTTTGACTAGGCCATTCCAAGATTTTTAAATGTTTCACCTTAAACCACTCAAGTGTTGTTTTAGCAGTATGCGTAGGGTCATTGTCCTGCTGGAAGGTGAACCCCCATCCCAGTCTCAAATCTCTGGACTACTGACACAGGTTTCCTCAAGAATTTCCCTGTATTTAGCGCCATCCATCATTCCTTCAATTCTGACCAGTTTCCCAGTCCCTGCAGATGAAAAGCACCCCCACAGCATGATGCTGCCAGCACCATGCTTCACTGTGGGGATGGTGTTCTCGGGGTGATAGGTGGTGTTGGGTTTGCACCAGACATTGTTTCCCTTGATGGCCAAAAAGCTCAATTTTAGTCTCATCTAACCAGAGTACATTCTTTCATATGTTTGGGGAGTCTCCCACATGCCTGTTGGCAAACACCAAATGTGTTTGCTTATTTTTTTATTTTAGCAAAGGCTTTTTTCTGGCCACTCTTCCGTAAAGCCCAGCTCTGTGGAGTGTACTGCTGAAAGTGGTCCTATGGACAGATACTTGATTCTCTGTGGTGGAGCTTTGCAGCTTCTTCAGGGTTATATTTGGTCTCTTTGTTGCCTCTCTGATTAATGCCCTCCTTGCCTGGTCAGTGAGTTTTGGTGGGCGGCCCTCTCTTGACAGGTTTGTTGTGGTGCCATATTCTTTCAATTTTTTTAATAATGGATTTAATGGTGCTTCGTGGGATGTTCAAAGTTTGATATTTTTTTATAACCCAACCCGGAATCTCCACAACTTTGTCGCTGACCTGTTTGGAGAGCTCCTTGGTCTTCATGGTGCCGCTTGGTGGTGTTGCAGACTCTGGGGCCTTTCAGAACAGGTGTGTGTGTATATATACACACATATATAGATCATGTGACAGATCATGTGACACTTAGATTGCACACAGGTGGACTTTATTTTACTAATTATGTGACTTCTGAAGGTCATTGGTTGCACCAGATCTTATTTAGGGGCTTCATAGCAAAGGGATGAATACATGTGCAAGCACCACTTAAGTTTGTTATTTTTGATAATTAAAAAATATATATATTTCACTTCACCAATTTGGACTATTTTATGCATGTGCATTACATGAAATCCAAATAAAAATCAATTTAAATTACAGGTTGTAATGCAACAAAATAGGAAAAACGCCAAGGGGGATGAATACTTTTGCAAGGCACTGTATGTCTCCCAGCCAGACCTGCCCGTAAACTTTGTTTGGTCTCTACTGAATAATAAACTCAGTCTTAAATGCGGCTTCACCATATTTGTCAAACCACCAGAGCCAATGTTCTGTGTAAATGACTGCACACGTTGTCTGTTATAGACTACATCTCTGCCCACCCACCATCTACCAATATAGTCTAAAAAAAAAAAGTTTAGATGTTATATAAATGTATACATCATTGAAGTATAATACAATAACCCTATGGTATTTATTGAGGGATAGTCACGATAATAATAAAAAACAATATTTTATAAGAATGTGTACCTGCCAGTTTGTTTTAATGACTCAAATGTTCCCCTACAGGTAAGCTACAACACTATAGTACTGGGTTTCCGTGATCCTTTGTGGAAATGGTTTTGACACATATTTACCTGCTCTCCTTCCCACACTCCCCAGTACCCGACCTCTGTGCGGGACACTTCAGGGGTGTGTGCATGTTTGGTTAGTGAGAGGGGGTCGCAACCTGAATAACCCAGAGAAAGAATATGAGACCTGGAAGGAAGTAAGGTTTATGGCTGGGGGTTCGGTGGTTTAGTCATCCACTGAGGGAGGGGTCTGCTGACTAACACCATGTGGTGGGCTGGGGATATTGGCGAGGCCTGAGAGGAGGTTGACTATTTTTGTCCAGCTCCCCCGCCTTCACTCTAATTCCTCTTTTTGCTTGTTCTTTCTTTACATTATTCCCCAGATGTGTTTCCTTCCTGAAAGTCAGAAAGCAGTACTTCTCCTCTTTTCCAACCCCAGTCTGACGCACATGCGTCCTCCAGGGAAGTGGGGAGGGGTGGAGGTGGGGAGGGCAAACAGAAAAAGATTGGGTAATTATAATTTTTTTAAATGTTGTGGTTTCTTCGGTTGGAAAACTATTTGGTGATGGTTCCTTATTCACTTTTCACGGATCTACACACTTCACAGTTTTCACATCATTGCCTTTTCCACACAGGTTTCAATAACTTTATCCATGGCATAGACACACATGTACAGAGCACATGATTTGGAGTTCTTCTGTTGAAGGCTATCATAATGTCATGCTGATCTGACACTGGTGTATAAGAAGAATACAGAGCAAACATCTTAGCTCTCATGTTCTCCTTCATGTATTTAGCCTATCCCTGCATATGAATGAAGTTTATGGTCGTGAGAAACAATAGCACACTGCGCCTTTAAATAAAGGAATGCGAACAATCCACTGCTGTGCCCAGGCATTGGGGCTGGAATTGGTTGGAATGTTGGCAGAAGTTTCATCTCCCCACAGCTCTTTCCCAGGCCAGGTGTTGGAAATGCAGGAAAACAAAACTGAAAAGCGGGAATAGAGCAGTGTGGGTGAAAGTGGGAGTGCAGGGTTAGTGAGAGATACACAGAAGTCCAATTAGAACCCAAGCTCTCTAGACATGAAGTCATCCAGCCTATATAGTTCTACTGAAAAGACATAAAATGGGAGTGAAAACCTGACTGAGATTTACTGCTCCTCCTTATCGGCCATCTCTTCCTCTGCTCTCTAAACAGAGATTTATGGCTTTGGCAATATCAGGTATTTGATAAGTGTTCATCACGAAATGCACGCATACAAACACAAGGTGACCTGGCCTAACTGGGTGCTGTGCCACTGACTGTAGTGATGCCTGTAGAACATCGTTCCGGGAGTAGCTAGTCTATACTTTATTATTGTGTAGTTTAGCCCTGTCTGGTGACTCAGTGATATGTCAATGTAGTTTGAACCACTGAAGTTAAAGTTTATGTTATGTAACAAAGATGAGATGACCCTCAGTGTTATTGAAATAGATCTCGCTCTATGCAACAGCCACAACATACCAACCTCCTATTACAAAGGGTGATCCACAGCATCAAACCAAGGGCATTAGCACTGGGTAATACCCTGGATTCAACTAATTGATGTAAACAAGTCTATCACTCCCATAGCATCTGGACATTAACTAGGTGGGCCTCATTTCACTCACCTAGTTTTGCATTCAGAAAGACAATTTTGGTTGGCATTGCTAAGTGTAAGAGTTTGTGTAATCCTCTCTCACTCATTATCTCTCTCCCTCCCTCACACACACACATACACACACACACACACACACACACACACACACACACCCATACACACACCCATGCAGAGGCAGCACACGGCCAGTGTAGGGTGAGTCACAGTGACCTGGCAGAGAGTGCCTCCCCTTGGGAGAGTCCTTACATGCATCCCTGTGATTATGGCCAAATCCCCTGAGGGCATCAGGTGGGCCTTCTCTCTGAGCAACGTGAGACCGCCACCCATTGTTAGGTCCACAATGCTGAGCTTACTTGAAAGGTGATTTCGCAAGAAATCATTTCGCAAGATGAAAAGGGTCTAGCAGTTTATATCAATTGATAGCTGTTTTTGGCACCGTTCTCCTCCTTTTTATAGTGTTGTGTTCCAGTTGTAGTCTAATATGACACCAGTATCGTATGGTTAAAAACATTTTCATTTTGAAGCATATACTATCAGGCATAGCAATCCTATATGAATCATCGCTGCATGCAGAAACATCTTTGTTCTGGTGCTGACAAGAGATCTGCCTGCTGTCCCCTCACCAGAGCCCCATGCAGGGGCAGACTGGCCATCTGGCATTTTGGCAAATGGGCCAGTGTGGGGGCCACAAGAAAAAAAATGGTCCGATGTGTTAGAAATAACAGGGCCAATTTCTAGTCCCAATCCGCCCCTGGCCCCATGGACACAGGATGGTTGACCTCCCTCCTCTGGGGAAAAAACATCTTAGCTTCACACAACACATGGAGATTATATTATACAACCACTGTGTCATGTATAATGTATTTAACAATCTATAAGCTACATTATGACAAGACTGTTACATTTAACTGGCCCTTCGGCATTTTTCCCATGTTGAATTTAGGCCCAGTTGCTTAATAGGAATGTATCAGTTTATTTAACACAACACTATAAAAGGAGGAGAACGGTGCCAAAAACAGCTATTAATTGATATACACTGCTAAACCCTTTTCATCTTGTGAAATGTTTATCACCAGTAATTGTTTGGTTTGTTTATATTTTTTGCATATCTGTTGTGAAGAACATACACAGAGTGAACAAAACATTAGGAACACCTGCATTTTTCATGATATAGACTGATCGGGTGAATGCAGATGAAGCTATGATCACTTATTGATGTCACCTGTTAAATCCACTTCAATCATTGTAGATTAAGGGGAGGATAAGTTTTTAAAGAAGGATTTTTAAGCTGCGAGACAATTGAGACATGGATTGTGTATGTGTGCCATTCAGAGGGTGAATGGGCAAGACAAAAGATTTAAGGGCCTTTGAACAGGGTATGGTAGTAGGTACCAAGTGCACCGGTTTGTGTCAAGAACTGCAACGCTGCTGGGTTTTTCATACTCAACGGTTTCCTGTGTGTATCCAGAATGGTCCACCACCTACAAGGGACAAGGGGGAGGGCAACTCAATATTAAGAAGGTATTCTTAATGTTTTGTACACACAGTGTCTATACAGTATGTCATCAGCTACAAATAACAAATGCTTGAATCTTGCTAAGAGGAGCTTGGGGACACTGTTTTTCAATTGTAATACATTCAGTAATTACAGAGTAAGACTAATAATAGGCTAGACTCCACCTGAACCTGTTTCTCCCAGCACGTGGTGAAGTACTACAAACACACACGTCGCCCACACAGCCTAAAGAATGAAACACCCTGTACCACCCTGCCCCACCCTGCACCACCCTGCACCACCCTGCACCACCCTGCACCACTCTGCACCACCCTGCACCACCCTGGCCCTTGCCCTTTCAGACACATTCCATACGCCCTTTAACCAAATTGTTGAGACCATTGAGATTGCCTGGTGGCATGGTTGGGGCCGTGTTGAACCTGGGGATGTGTGTGTTTGTGTTGCTACGTGACTGTGCTTGCCGGCATAATGAAGTACTGTACCAGTAAAATGAAACGCATCAATAGTGTGGAGAGAGAGTGTGTGTGTGGGGGGGTTTGAATAAAAAGTCCTCATAAGTATAGTAATACAGAGCTATGTGTGTGTGGTTACTTATGCAATCTCTATAGGGTGTGAGACCAAATTCTGAAGAATCTTTTCAAAAAGAGCCTGCCACACCTCCAAGCTTGCACAACTTCCCAATTTTTTTATTGTCCACATTCTCCACAGACACACACACCCATATTCAGCCGTTTACCCTGCTGCAGATGGCTGCAGCTCTGCCAATTGATGCCCTTCCCTAACAACCTTAATTATACAGCAGGACTTGAGCTCTACTTGTCAACAAGTGTGGGTTCAGAGTGAGGCCACAGCCCTTCACCCAGAGTGACAAGCCACCTGACTCAGCAATCTGGCCCTGTTTACTGGCCCTGTCCACCGCAATCAACATGCCTGCATCTAGCCTGTCTTTAATTCCACTGGGGCATGGGCAGTACAGCACTTTTAACCCTGTAAGTGCCCTCTCCTCTGTCCCCCCTCATCCTCATCAGAGTCCACACAGAGCTGTCACACAAAGGACGGACACACACACACACAGGCAGGTCTGATGGACACTCTTGGACCACACAGGATGGCTAATTCGAGCTTTGAGCGCTATGATGAAACTGTCTCTCATGAGGACCGCCACAGGAAAGAGACCCAGAGTTACCTCTGTTGCAGAGGATAAGTTCATTGGAGTTACCAGTCTCAGAAATTGTAGCCTAACTAAATGCTTCAGAGTTCAAGTAACAGACACATCTCAACATCAACTGTTCAGAGGAGACTGCATGAATCAGGCTTTCATGGTTGAATTGCTACAAAGAAACCACTACTAAAGGACACCAATAAGAAGAATAGACTTGCTTGATCCAAGAAACACGAATAATCGGTCTTTTGGTCTGATGAGTCCAAATTTGGGATTTTTGGTTCTAACCGCCATGTCTTTTTTTAAATCTCCCCCTCCCCAATTTCGTGGTGTCCAATTGTTAGTAGTTACTTTGTCTCATCACTGCAACTCCCATACGGACTCGGGAGAGGCGAAGGTCGAGAGCCATGCGTCCTCCGAAACAACGCAACCAAGCCGCACTGCTTCTTAACACAGCGTGCATCCAAACCGGAAGCCAGCCGCACCTAGCGACCTGGTCAGCGTGCACTGCACCCAGCCCGCCACAGGAGTCGCTAGTGCGCGATGAGACAAGAATATCCCTGCCGGCCAAACCCTCCCTAACCCGTACGACGCTGGGCCAATTGTGCGCCGCCCCATGGGCCTCCCAGTCGCGGCTGGCTGCGACAGCTCAACCGCCATGTCTTTGTGAGATCCAGAGTAGGTGAACAGCTGATCTCTGCATGTGTGGTTCCCACCGTGAAGCATGTAGGAGGAGGAGGTGTGATGGTGTGGGGGTGCTTTGCTGGTGACACTTTCAGTCATTTATTTAGAATTGTAGGCACACTTAACCAGAATGGCTACCACAGCATTCTGCAGTAATATGCCATCCCATCTGGTTTGCACTTAGTGGGACGATAATTTGTTGTTCAACAGGACAAAGACCCAACATACCTCCAGACTCTGTAAGGGCTATTTGACCAAGAATGGGAGTGATGGAGTGCTGTATCAGATGAACTGGCCTCCACAATCACCCAATATCAACCCAATTGAGATGGTTTGTGATGGCTTGGACCACAGAGTGAAGGCAAAGCAGCCAACAAGTGTTCAGCATATGTGGGAACTCCTTCAAAACTGCTGGAAAAGCATTCCAGGTGAAGCTGGTTGATAGAATGCCAAAAGTGTGCAAAGCTGTCATCAAGGCAGAGTGTCTACTTTGAAGAATCTAAAATACATTATGTTTAACACATATAAAGAAAAACTAGGTGTGTCCAACTTTTAACTGGTACTGTACATAGTCACTTAATGTTTACATACTGTTTTATCCACTTTATATACTGTATTTATAATTAACACATCTTAACAAAACATCTTTGCTGTAGGAAATTAAAATAAAAACATTGATGTTCTGTCCTCCTCTATCCCAGTCTCTCCTCTCTGTTTGCCTGACTTGTTTGGCATCCTTCATTCCAGCTGTTCCCCAGATGCAGAGTGGGAGGCCGGGGCTGCCTGCCCACCTGTTGCTCTCCCATCTATCTGCCTTTAGCACTGTTAACAGACCAGTCATTGTCTAGGTCTGGGGGTGCAGGGTGTCCTGTACCTCCAGACACTGATCCACTAAGACAGCATCTAGTGACTGATCCAAAACCAGGTGAATTGCTGTCCACTCCGCTCACCCACACAGTGACGGATGGACGGCTCCATTGATTGACATGCCAACCAAGTGACAGACTAACTGACTGGTGACCATACAGACTGAGTGACTGATGAGTCTCTCCTTCCAGCACAAACTCCTGTCATGTTCTAAACACATCAGTTCTCGTATCCTTTGAAGATGTTCAAGCCATGGTTACTGCCCTCAAATAAACACTGTTAAGAAGACTGCAAAGGGGTAGTCAAAGAAGACTACAAAGTGGTAGACAATGAAGACTACAAAGTGGTAGACAATGAAGATAAGGATAGGAGAGTACAGTACAGCTGAGTGAGCAGATACACTCTGGAGGTGTCTGGAAAGGTAGGTGTTAGGATTAGAGCTTTGTTGAAAGCATGACCCCTGTGAACTTTCAACCTTTAATGAAGGGTCAGCTACAGTTCCACCCACTCACATCCTGCAGGGCAGAGAAAAGCAGACCTAATCTCAGGCAGCTCAACCTCACTACTCCACCACTCCCTATCACAATGCATTGCTTTTGTTATCTGTGGGGTGGGCCGTGGCCTTCAGTGTTCACTGATAAATATTACATTGGTGTGTAAACTGCAGCCTATAGTAGGCTACTGTACCTAGGTCCAATGTAATGGAACCTAATAATGCATAGATATCTCTTATGTGTATTTATTGGTTTAACATTGACTAAGAGTCAGCAAGCCTATGTACTGTATTAGTGTCTCATAGGCATCCATATACATTTGTGATAAGTGTGTCACGTTCGTCATAAGGATCAGACCAAGGCGCAGCGTGGTATGCGTACATTCTCTTTTTAATTAATGAACAACAAACAACCAAACAAAACGTGAAGCTATACAAACTAGTGCTGACAGGCAACTAAACATAGACAAGATCCCACAACTAACAATGGGTAAAATGGCTACCTAAATATGATCTCCAATCAGAGACAACGATAAACAGCTGTCTCTGATTGGGAACCATATCAGGCCAACATAGACATACAAAAACCCTAGACATACAACAACTAGAGTACCCACCCTAGTCACACCCTGACCTAACCAAAATATATAGAAAAACAGAGAATCTAAGGTCAGGGCGTGACAATGTGTTATAAATGCCCATTGTCGTCCATTGACATATGCCATCCAGACTCTCACCACTCACACAAATCACATACTTAAACAATGGAGAGGAAAAGTCCCCCAAACTGCCAGTAGCTCTGGGAATGTCTGTTAAATTATGCCTGTTTTAAGCCCGAAAAAATGTAGGGCAACTGGACAGGATCCAACTAACCAAAAGCTTCTTATTAAGTGATTATATGAACCAGTATAATAACATAACCCCTTTTTAAAAAGGTGGTAAATTAAGTTTTGGCAGTTGGTGAGCCCAGCTAAAGAAAAGCCAATGCTCTGGTTTTGGGTCCAAAACAAAGATATCGGTCTAACAAGCCTTCCTTCCCCCGCACAGCTAACAAACTTTCAAATGGCCACGTCCACAATTACCCAGTCGCCTGAAGGAAAGATTAAACAGCCACACAGACAAACATTAACCCAGAGCCTGACCCCACAGCCTGTCAAAAAAAGATAAATGCCTGGGACTGGGAGAAAAAAAGGAAACAACATTCCTGTTCCCGTAAATCGTGAAGGGGGAGGGGGATTTTGGGAAGTTCGGTGAGTCATCACTTTCTTTTCTATCGGCGCTCCCCCCGGCGTTGGTCCACAGACTCTGAATACCTCCACTACAGTTTTCCCTGTCATGCTTTGCAGCGGGCCGTATCAAATTTTGACAAGCGGCTCGCACAGTGCTCGTCCTGCGTTCGCAGCTGCCTGGCCGGCTGTGACTGCTGGCAGGAGCTCTTTGAAGTGTAGAACAGAGATAGTAGCCTAGCAGTCAACACTGAAACTTGGTTCGATAACAAGAAAGACCTCCAACAGCTAGAGGGTCCTGAAAAAGCCCCTAACTGCTAATGAACTATAATTTGTCACTCCAACCTGTCATTGAATGTGGTAAGCGCGTGCCAAGTACTTGTCCAGACGTGGTCAAGAGGATATTTAAAACATGTTAGAGCTAAAACATGGTAGAGGTAAAACATTGGAGAATCACAGAATGGTAAGTATTTATACAGTGGGGAGAACAAGTATTTGATACACTGCCGATTTTACAGGTTTTCCTACTTACAAAGCATGTAGAGGTACCTATGATAAAAATGACAGACACTTCAACTGTGAGAGACGGAATCTAAAACAAACATCCAGAAAATCACATTGTATGATTTTTAAGTAATTAATTAGCATTTTATTGCATGACATAAGTATTTGATACATCAGAAAAGCAGAACTTAATATTTGGTACAGAAACCTTTGTTTGCAATTACAGAGATCATACATTTCCTGTAGTTCTTGACCAGGTTTGCACACACTGCAGCTGGGATTTTGGCCCACTCCTCCATACAGACCTTCTACAGATCCTTCAGGTTTCGGAGCTGTCGCTGGGCAATACGGACTTTCAGCTCCCTCCAAAGATGTTCTATTGGGTTCAGGTCTGGAGACTGGCTAGGCCACTCCAGGACCTTGTGATGCTTCTTACGGAGCCACTCCTTAGTTGCCCTGGCTGTGTGTTTCGGGTCGTTGTCATGCTGAAAGACCCAGCCACGACCCATCTTCAATGCTCTTACTGAGGGAAGGAGGTTGTTGGCCAAGATCTCGCGATACATGGCCCCATCCATCCTCTCCTCAATACGGTGCAGTCGTCCTGTCCCCTTTGCAGAAAAGCATCCCCAAAGAATGATGTTTCCACCTCCATGATTCACGGTTAGGATGGTGTTCTTGGGGTTGGACTCATCCTTCTTCCTCCAAACACGGTGAGTGGAGTTTAGACCAAAAATCTCTATTTTTGTCACATCAGACCACATTACCTTCTCCCATTCCTCCTCTGGATCATCCAGATGGTCATTGGCAAACTTCAGACCGGCCTGGACATGCGCTGGCTTGAGCAGGGGGACCTTAAGTGAGATGCAGGATTTTAATCCATGACGGCGTAGTGTGTACTAATGGTTTTCTTTGAGACTGTGGTCCCAGCTCTCTTCAGGTCATTGACCAGGTCCTGCCGTGTAGTTCTGGGCTGATCCCTCACCTTCCTCATGATCATTGATGCCCCAAGAGGTAAGATCTTGCATGGTGCCCCAGACCGAGGGTGATTGACCGTCATCTTGAACTTCTTCCATTTTCTAATAATTGCGCCAACAGTTGTTGCCTTCTCACCAAGCTGCTTGACTATTGTCCTGTAGCCCATCCCAGCCTTGTGCAGGTCTACAATTTTATCCCTGATGTCCTTATACAGCCCTCTGGTCTTGGTCATTGTGGAGAGGTTGGAGTCTGTGTGGGCAGGTGTCTTTTATACAGGTAACGAGTTCAAACAGGTGTTAATACAGTTAATACAGGTAATGAGTGGAGAACAGGAGGGCTTCTTAAACAAAAACTAACAGGTCTGTGAGAGCCGGAATTCTTACTGGTTGGTAGGTGATCAAATACTTATGTCATGCAATAAAATGCAAATTAATTACTTAAATCATACAATGTGATTTTCTGGATTTTTGTTTTAGATTCCGTCTCTCACAGTTGAAGTGTACCCATGATAAAAATTAGACCTTTACATGCTTTGTAAGTAGGAAAACCTGCAAAATCGGCAGTGTATCAAATACTTGTTCTCCCCACTGTATATCTCATGGAGAGAACCACATTTTATTGCCATTATTTCCTCTATTTCTGGACAGCCTTTCTGTTTGACCATTCATCCACCCTCAAAGCGGTTCATTTCACAAATGGTCTGACATCATTCTGCGGTTAGGTTCTAAGTTCTTTCCCCCCACCAGGACCCCTGGCCCCCTGCAACCACACAACACCCTCACCCCCCAATTAGAAAACGTTTAGCCTGCAAACCAAGCATCTCTCCCCCCTCTTCAATATATGGGACATTTATCACTCTTTTATGACAGAGTCCGCAAGGGATGACGTCACCGACCGCAACACACCAACATACAACAAAAGGGCCCCGTCCCACTCTCCCTTCTGCTTCACCACAGTGACCTCACATGATGGATCGGCTTCAGTCTCACTGCACTCTTTGTGCCACTGTAACCGCTGTGGTATGTGGCCCATGAGGCCACACTGCTGCTGCCACTGATGAGCAACACTGAGCAATAATAACAACTGGAAAGAAAAAGCCCCACTTCACAGCCACGGTTGTTAGGCTACCATGAAAGTGTCATCAGGTAGTTGATATAAAACAGAGATACTTCTAGGCTATGTTAAGTGCATGGTCTTCATTCGGCTGGCTGCGCTGTTTATTAGTGGTGGGAGTAAAGGCCTGTGTTTGTCAGTTGTGTTGTTGTGATGCGGGCCCATGCTCTCCCTGTGTCGCCTGCCTGTCAGGCTCCATTCGGAGAGTTGCCAGTTGCTGTCGCAGGCCATTTGTTCGTCATCAGTCACAAACACACATTGTGTTCAAAACAATAGCTGTCATGTCCATGCAAATCCTCCCTCCCACTCTGTTGCTTTCACTTAGGAAGACAGGCGTAAAGTCACTTCCACATACTAGTACATGAGCTGCTCTTGCAGCGCTATTTGTTATAACACTCACCCTTTTCTGATTAAGATTAAACACACACACAGACACCATCATCAATATATTTTTGTTAAACCACAATACACATCTCACAGCAATTACACACACACACACACACACACACACATCTCCCTTTCAGTTTCCAGGGAGACTAAATCCCTTTTAATAGCGTTTCTGTTAATGTGGTCCCCGGTGTAAACACGCGGACACATACAGTATTTCAGTCAAGCACAAAAATACACAGACCTTCCGTTTGAAATAGGAAAAAAATAAACAACCTCTGCAGTGATTTATGAAAAACAAACTGCTTTACTTCTCCAAACCCCTGGTGTGGTTTTCCTTCAAACGCGGCCTAGCGGGCTGACTCACTGACTGAAGTGCAGAGCATTTCCACATCCATTTTGTTCCACTGAAATAGTGCAGAAAAACAGGGAGCATAACAGAGGGAGGAAGAGATTGGCTGGATCTGGAAGCCATTAGCAGCTGAATCACAGAGAGAAAGAACGAGAGATGGAGGGAGGGATCGGCACATGATTGCCATTATGATTTTAATATCTTTGTGTGTGTGTGTGGATCATTAGATCGTTATTTGCAGACTGGTTATTTTGCAGCAAGGGGGGGAAGGACGGGAGGTGAAGAATCTAACTGTCTGGGACTAATCACCTTTCTTTTTCAACTCTCGCTGCCTTGCCCACATTTCCACTGTCGAGTAATAAAGCCTTTATCTGTCTGCATATCTGTTGTCTCGGTTCCGTTATCTCTCTCTTTCATGCTTCCTTCCTCTCTAAGCGTGCAGCTACTACCGCCCCCCTCTCTGCCACCAGTATACCCTGATGGCACTGATAGAATAATCTTCAAGAGAAACATAATTGCTTTGAGACACATTTGGGCACAGGTCCAACACTGAATTGTAGTTTTTTGTTAGGGCTTGCTCTGTAGTAAGTTTAGACTGAGTGAATGGATCTAATGGATCATCCGCAGACAGATTCCCCAGGAGAAAGTTCTGCTATCGTGGATCTGGTCTCTGGTCTAGCCGTCATGTCCATGAAGAGGCCCCCAACACGAGGTGGTGGCTAGATTGGGATGGGATTTTACTCGTGACTCAGCCACACGAATCACAAGGGATGCTCAGTGTCCGACTCACCAAGAACCAGAAGCCACAGACAAACATCCACACACGTACAGTGGGGAGAACAAGTATTTGATAACCTGCCTATTTTGCAGGTTTTCCTACTTACAAAGCATGTAGAGGTCTGTAATTTTTATCATAGGTACACTTCAACTGTGAGAGACGGAATCTAAAACAAAAATCCAGAAAATCACATTTGTATGATTTTTAAGTAATTAATTACCATTTTATTGCATGACATAAGTATTTCATACATCAGAAAAACAGAACTTAATATTTGGTACAGAAACCTTTGTTTGCAATTACAGAGATCATACATTTCCTGTAGTTCTTGACCAGGTTTGCACACACTGCAGTGGGGATTTTGGCCCACTCCTCCATACAGACCTTCTCCAGATCCTTCAGGTTTCGGGGCTGTCGCTGGGCAATACGGACTTTCAGCTCCCTCCAAAGATGTTATTTTGGGTTCAGGTCTGGAGACTGGCTAGGCCACTCCAGGACCTTGAGATGCTTCTTACGGAGCCAGTCCTTAGTTGCCCTGGCTGTGTGTTTCGGGTTGTTGTCATGCTGGAAGACCCAGCCACGACCCATCTTCAATGCTCTTACTGAGGGAAGGAGGTTGTATGCCAAGATCTTGCGATACATGGCCCCATCCATCCTCCCCTCAATATGGTGCAGTCGTCCTGTCCCCTTTGCAGAAAAGCATCCCCAAAGAATGATGTTTCTACCTCCATGCTTCACTGTTGGCATGGTGTTCTTGGAGTTGTACTCATCTTTCTTCTTCCTCCAAACACGCAAGTGGAGTTTAGACCAAAAAGCTTTATTTTTGTCTCATCAGACCACCTGACCTTCTCCCATTCCTCCTCTGGATCATCCAGATGGTCATTGGCAAACTTCAGACGGGCCTGGACATGCGCTGGCTTGAGCAGGGGGGCCTTGCGTGCACGGCAGCATTTTAATCCATGACGGCGTAGTGTGTTACTAATGGTTTTCTTTGAGACTGTGGTCCCAGCTCTCTTCAGGTCATTGACCAGGTCCTGCCGTGTAGTTCTGGGCTGATCCCTCACCCTCCTCATGATCATTGATGCCCCACAAGGTGAGATCTTGCATGGAGCCCCAGACCGAGCGTGATTGACCGTCATCTTGAACTTCTTCCATTTTCTAATAATTGCGCCAACAGTTGTTGCCTTCTCACCAAGCTGCTTGCCTATTGTCCTGTAGCCCATCCCAGCCTTGTGCAGGTCTGCAATTTTATCCCCGATGTCCTTACACAACTCTCTGATCTTGGCCATTGTGGAGAGGTTGGAGTCTGTTTGATTGAGTGTGTGGACAGGTGTCTTTTACAGGTAATGAGTTCAAACAGGTGCAGTTAATACAGGTAATGAGTGGAGAACAGGAGGGCTTCTTAAAGAAAAACTAACAGGTCTGTGAGAGCCAGAATTCTTACTGGTTGGTAGGTGATCAAATACTTATGTCATGCAATAAAATGCAAATTAATTACTTAAAAATCATACAATGTGATTTTCTGGATTTTTGTTTTAGATTCTGTTTCTCACAGTTTACAGTGATACAAAATTACAGACCTCTACATGCTTTGTAAGTAGGAAAACTTGCAGAATCGGCAGTGTATCAAATACTTGTTCTTCCCACTGTAGATATTGACACACACACAAACATGTACACACACACATGCACCCCGTGTGATGTGATTGACAGCAGCATTTGAAACCATGCCAGTTATGTGGTGTGATTGACAGCTGTGCAAGGAGGACAGTATTCCTTCCCCTGGCGCTGCTGCTCTGTGTCAGACTCCATGGGGAAATGTTATGTTCTGCTCCTATTCCCGCCCACACACCTACAGAGAGAGAGAGAGAGGCACTGTAGGAGCAGTCTAGTTTTGGGTGAGAATGTGAGATCTAGACACAGAAATAGGGACAACCCCATCCAATCAGGTTATTTTTTTTCTATCAGGTGGTTTACTCTCAGGAGAAGAACCATACTCTACAAGTGAGTGAGAATCAGTTACTTTATCAATAATGTTCTACCAACACTTTCTGTATAACAGTTTGAGGTGATTACGGATTTTAATTTGAGCCAGTTTGGAAAATAATCCTGCTGCAACAGGACATGTGTATTATAATTAGTATTTTTTTTGTAAGGTTTGACACATTTTTCATTAGGGCAAATCAAGTCTGAAATGTTAAAGTATAGGTATTTTTAAACCTGGAATACACTAGACGTTAGGAAAAAGTCCTGCAACAACAGGTTGATCAAATTAAGATACGGAATCTGTATAAATGTTTATCATCCACACTAATGCAGCACACCTTGTAAACTGTTACGACCTGGTTGCTAATATTTCCATTGTGCCACTGTGGTGGCCTCTCAGTCTAGATGCAGTGTAAATCAATAACATGATACTGGTCTGATTCCAACCACCCACAGGATACTGGGCTTATTTTCCGATTGGTTGGTCTGGTTCCTCATGTGAAAGAGATATGTGTTGGACTACAGCAGTTAGTGATAAGAGCTCTAATGTGACCCAGCCTCTTCTCTCCCTCGTCCCCTGTGGTCTGGCACACCTGAGGTCAATAAGGAGAACATGGGAATCACAGAGGGATTTCACCTTGAGATGAGTAACTCTTCTGCCTTAGTGGAAAGATCCCATTTCCGTCTGCCTCTGTGTGAGACCCTCCTAACTGTCATAATGGCATTAGTGGTTATTAATCACCCGCTTGGCTGTTTGTTAAGACAAAAAGGACGAGGTGGGTGGGTGGGGGGGATTTATTGTTGTCTGGTCACAGACCTTAGCAGGTGAGGACTGTTTGTTTTTTGAGTGAAACAAGGAACAAAGGGAAATAACCCAAGTTAACAGGAAGTTATAACACCTTTGCTTCCATGTTAAAGTTAAGCAATGTTGGTATTTCCTGTAGATATCACATACTGTACCATAAACAAAGTACAATATAAGCTTACTGGATTCACTCAAGTACATCTAAATACAAACACATATGGTTTGAAGCCATAAAGCCCATTATTGAATGAATGGAATGACATGGTTGGCAAAGATACTGACCACTTCACATGACTAACACCATCTGACTCTTCCTTCCTCTCAACTCCTTTATGGAAATATTGTGTCTGAGTGGAATGTTTTTAGCCTCCTACTATGTATCGTTAAGCCATTTCCCCTTGCTAATTCAGACACATCTGAATGGTGAGGTCACAGCTTCCTTGCCTTGTGGTTTGGGAGGCGATTGAGCAACGTTTCTCACTGACGTACAACTTGTACTTAATGACTCGATTTGCTCGAAACTCCTGGCCTCCTGTGTACGTGTCTGGCTGTAAGTCTCTTGTAGAAGCACATTCAAATTTCTATATCACAGGATGCATCACCTTTACACCCCAAACAGACAGAGACATGACAATATATTTGTGATTTAAATGAATTCACACAGTTTAGAAGAATCAGCAACCGGTTTGGGCTGAAAGCACTGCAAGCATGTAACCTCCTGGGCATCCTGCCACAGCTGCTGCTTCCAGAATCTGTCTGGTAAATTCACTATGACTGGAAGAGGCTCTGACCAGGATAGGCTGAGAGAAAATGAGTCTGGATGGATGCCCTTTGACAGGTGGAGAAATACAATGACAGGAAGAGGAAAATACAATGACATTGTGTGGGAAAGTCCACACACTGTAGGCCAATGGGCACATTTCTCATTGGAGGCTTTGCATTCTGATTTCATCAGACACAGATGCACCCACGTGTTAGCAATTTATCTGACGCTTTTTAATACACAGTTATTATATTTCAATGCAATGATCGGAAGGTGATATCTGATATGGTTGTGTGATCGTTAGATTAACTATTATATGTATCAATTAATTGTATTTTCTGATTCCAAGCATTCCTTGTTCTCTCTTTCGCTCTCTCTGTGTGTTCAAACCAAGTGTGTGGGTGGGGTTGGATAGATTCACACATGTTTTTCCAGGCACAGGATCAAAGTCAGTCAGGTGGCCTGACTCTAGCTAGCTTGGGGGTTTATATGTCATTTTTAAGCCAATAGAGAATGGAAAGAAGAACCAGGGGAACTCAGGTCCCTTTCATGTTGGTCCACAAAACAGTTACCAGACTGCACACTCATGAATAACATTTTAGCAACGAGTCTTGTCAACTAGAGTCTCAGGCTTTTTCTGGACACTACAAATTATATACAGTACACACACACAACAAAAATATAAAAGCAAGATGCAGGAATTTCACAGATTTTACTGAGTTACAGGAAATAACTTAACTTAATTTAAATATATTCATTAGGCCCTAATTATGGATTTCACATGACTGGGAATACAGTTATGTGTGACCACCATTTGCCTCATGCAGTGCGACACATCTCCCTTGAGTAGAGTTGATCAGGCTGTTGATTGTGGCCTGTGGAATGTTGTCCCACTCCTCTTCAATGGCTGTGTGAAGTTTCTGGATATTGACAGAAACTGGAACACGCTGTCATATACGTCCACCCAGAGCATCCCAAACATGTTCAATGGTTGTCATGTCTGGTGAGTATGCAGGCCATGGAAGAACTGGGACATTTTCAGCTTCCAGGGATTGTGTATAGATCCTTGCGACATGGGGCTGTGCATTATCAAGCTGAAACATTAGGTTTTTGCACGACGATGGGCCTCAGGGTCTCGTCACGATATCTCTGTGCATTAAAATTGCCATGGATAAAAAGCAATTGTGTTTGTAGCTTATGCCTTGACATCAGCAAACCACTCACCCACGACGCCATCTGCCCGGTACAGTTGAAACTTTCATCCCTAAAGAGCACACTTCTCCAGCATGCCAGTGGTCATCGAAGGTGAGTGTCAGAGTCTCGGTGATGTGGTTAAGGCGGAGTCAGGCGCAGGACACAGAGATGAGTAATAATAGTAACTTTACTCAAAAATAATCTTCCAACAAGGAGAACAAAAACGAGACAACTGACAACAATAAATACGCACACAACCATGATGGCTCCAGAGGGTTAAATAGGGAAATAATTCAAACTTAATGGGAACCTGGTGTGTACAATGCAGACAAAAGAAATTGAAAAATAAATTGCGTGAACAAGGAGAGGCACCAACTTCGGCGGAAGTCGTGACAGTGAGCCTTTGCCCACTGAGGTTGGTTACAACACCAAACTGCAGTCAGGTCAAGACTCTGATGAGGACGATGAGTACGCAGATGAGCATCCCTGAGACGGTTTCTAACGGTTTGTGCAGAAATTCTTCAGTTGTGCATTTGAGAGAAATAAGCTTTTTGTGTATGGAACATTTCTGGGATCTTTTATTTCAGCCCATGAAACATAGGACCAACACTTTACATGTTGTGTTTATGAATTTGTTCAGTGTACATACATATATACATATACTGTGCCTTTATGCAGTCCAATCTGTCAATGCACATATATAACACTTCTGATAAAATCCAGTATTTAAAACAGTGACAGAATCTGATTATATGACGTTCCATATGCAATCATTTCATGCCAAGAGAGCGAGAGAAGTGAAAGGGATGGTGGGAGAGAGTGAGAGGAGGACTGGGGGTGTAAGAGGAGGAGGCAGGAGGAGAGAGAGCAGGGTTGCCAGGGCTCTAAAGCCGGTCTGTAATGGCTTGCGTCAGTCAAGCTATTCTCAGGCACAGATGCACACATGAGCACATGGGCATGAACACACACACACACACACACACACACAGACCTGCGCATGGGGGAAATATCCCTGTCAAAATCTAATTAGATTCCACCACCACTGTGGTCTTTGTTCCTCCCTCCATTTTTACCAGTCTTTTTCCCCCTCCTTCCTTACCTAACATCTCTCCCACGCCACTCTACAGACCCTCGGGCTGTTGCCCTGGCAACAGCTGCTTCCTGTTTGTCTGTCTGGCTTTCCACAGGGGAGGGAGTGGACATTGATCATTAATGACCATAGATAGGCCATGGGGTATAGCATTAACTCCTCCAACCTGTAGTGTTACATGTCCACTATCTCCCTTTAGGGTTTTAAACTTAGTCTGTTATTCCTTAAACTACCCTGGCTCACATATTTCATTACCATAGTGGGCATTAGCTGCTGTTTTTTTTTATTGGGGCCATCTGATCAAGCCAGTTAATGAAGGCTGTGATCCCTGACCTCTGTAAACACGGTTAATATGAGTTCTACTGACCTGTGAACACGGCTGCTCTCTTTGCCTGATTACTGTGAAGAAGGTCAATCAAGCCAGCCATGCATAATGAGGCCTCAGAGCTAAGAGCAAAGGCAATGTATCTAATTGCCTCCACTGGTTCCCTTTACGTTGTTTAAAAACACTACAAGATTGATAATAAAGCCATACTTTATGAAGCTTGATGTACTTATACTATGCTGTACTGAAGAGACAGTATTTCAGTCAGGGTCATAGTCCATTCCATATAAATCCGAACCAATTAATATTAATTAATTCCCATCATCAAAAGATAAGGGAATACATCTAATAAATCCTTATGGTGCATTATGGGGATTTTTTCACTCATGAATTGACTGGAGCTGAAGTGAAATGTACTTTAACTCCTCTTGTCTCTGCAATTTACAACAGACTTCAACAGGAACTAACTACAGCAAATTGTTGCACTACCATCAAAGCAGTGTTGCTGACAAGACTGTGCTTTAGAACAAGGCAAGTTTCTATGGGTTTGCATCTTCCTGACAGCTGGTGAGCTCTTAAAGTGGCAGCACATGGCAAAGGCTCCGTGCAGGATTTTCTCCACACTACAATGTCAAACCTGTCTCGTCACCACTTGAGAGTAAATTCCATGCTTTGTGATTGGAGGATGTCAAGTCAAAAAGATAAATGTACTTTAGCTGCAGATGAAAGAGCTTTGAAGTAATTGTCTCTGCAGTGAAAAATCCTAAAATGACACCCGCTGTATTTGATTAAGCATACCAGGCGCAGTTCAAGACTTCAACCCTCTTAACAGTGTTTGATAAATGCTTGGAATGACATCAAAACACTTCTCCCAAGGCTTTTGTATCAAAAGAAGCCAGTCAGTTAAAATCCCAGTGTTTGGTGACAGGAGGTGTGCAACCATTCCTTGACCAAACAATAGTTTCTTGAGAAATGTCTCATTCATAACACGAGGGGAACAGCGTATGTAGGACAAGTATCCAATTTCATCCCTGTTTGTTTTTTCTCCCTCACAAACTACCAGAAGATAAAAAGAGTAGAAAAAGTGAGCTAAAAAGAGGGAGACATCAAAGTGGGAGAAGATTTCCTTTTAACAGAGTTCCCCAAAGACCACATCAAACAAGGGAAACCGAATGGGGGGAGGGAAAGTGTGTGTGAGGGGGCTGGCATCATAACATTGCACAACCTTGCAGAGCTGCATCTAGGCTACACTAGTCCCTGCCGAGCAAGCAGACGAATAAGAGCTTGACAATTCTGATAAAGCGTTTAGTGTGTGTCTTTTCTTTCTTGTTCTGGGAGGCCTCTCAAACACCCAGAGTGCACTTCACCACAGCGGCTGCCAAGGAGACGATCAGAGGGTGGCCTTGCAGCCCACTCACACGCTCACGCACACTCACCTACCCCATTAGGGCTCCATTGTACACACATGCACACACACTCATACACACAAGCAGCACACACACACTTCAAACCAATGCTCTCTTATCTTGTTTACAACAGTGATGGTATTGATCGTTGCACACAGATATTTACAACACATTCTATTTCAAGGGTTCAGTACACGCCCACACACTCTGTCCCACTGAAGTACACACATACACACCCCCCCTCAAACCAAACACACTACCCCTCACACCAAACACACACACCACCCCTCACATCAAACACACACACACACGCCACCACAAACACACACCAACCCTAACACCAAACACACACCACCCCTCTCAAACACACACACACACACACACACACACCACCCCTCACATCAAACACACACACACCAACCCTCACACCAACACACCACCCCTCACACCAACACACCACCCCTCACACTAACACACCACCCCTCACACCAACACACCACCCCTCACACCAACACACCACCTCTCACACCAACACACCACCTCTCACACCAGACACACACACACCACTCCTCACACCAGACACACACACACACACCACTCCTCACACCAGACACACACACACACACCACTCCTCACACCAGACACACACACACCACTCCTCACACCAGACACACACACACCACCCCTCACGCCACACACACACACCCCCCCTCATACGACACACACACACCCCCCCTCATACGACACACACACACCCCCCTCATACCACACACACACACCACCCCTTACACCACACACCACACTTGACATCAAACACACACTATGTAAAAACAACACTTTTTTTCCTCCTCCCCCCACTTTTTTCTACTGCTACTTACAGCTATTTAGCCCACATGTAGTTAGATAATTATAAGTACAGTATATTCCTAATTTCCTCTTTCTCCAAGTGCTGGATCAGCCAATCTTGACATTTCATGGAAACCCACTAATATCATCCATGGCCAATACCATAGAATCAGCTCCAATTGTTGACCCATTGTTGAACAGAACCTGACTTCTGATCTATATTCACCAAGGCTACCAGGGAGATTCAGGCATGGGGTTCTCAGTCTGGTTCTGTGACAATGGCAATGAAAAAAGGCCATTCAAATTAAACAGGTCTGAATAGAATACCATTCCAACCCACAGTCAGCCTGTCTGACCCTGCGTCTGCTGTCCTTCCTTCTGGTTCGGTGTCTCCTTGCCCTCTGGCAGACTGCCCCCCCCCCCCCCCCCCCCCCAACCTCTCTCTCTGACTATATGTCTGCCCCTGGGGCTTTTCAGACTTCCTGGTTTCTGGGTATTGTGATGCCTCTCTTCCTTTCTAAGCTATCACAGCATCACCTCACGTGAATCACAACCAGAAAGAAGCAGGCTAAAGCCCTCCCATTGACCCTGGGTAAAAACCTGGTTAAATACCTTCCAGGAAAATCTGCTTTGCACTTTGTTGATTACGTTTCCTAGATTACCCACACATTCACAGATACACAATATACATTTCCGTGTGTCGCTGTTGGCCACATTTACCTGTTGCTGGGATGGCAGGGCGAACTGGACCCAGATCAGTGTTTCAAGGAGCTTCATAAGGAGGCCAAGTGCAGGTGCAGGTTGTAAAAGAGAGAGGGCGAGAGGGAGGGAGAAGGAGAGAGAGTAGAAGAAAGAAAGGGGCAGAGAGGGATAGAGAACGAAAGAAAGGGAGGGAGGGAGGAGAGAGTGAGTCCTGTCATTAGAGTGAACTCTGAGTGGGCCGATTACACTCAGGTGCTCGTTAGGGCTCGTTAAGAGGGAGCCGTCTGATGTGGCCTGACAGGACAGATGCTCTACGCAATCTGAGCCTCACGTCTGGAACACAGAAAGACAGGCACGACAGCACACTGTCTTACAGGGACAAAACTCCCCTATGAGCTTGATGAGCTGATTGGGGGTGGCAGGTAGCCTCGTGGTTAGAGCGTTGGACTAGTAACCAAAAAGTTGGTGGATTGAATCCCCGAGCTGGCAATGTAAAAATCTGTTGTTCTGCCCCTGAACAAGGCAGTTAACCCATTGTTCCTAGGCTGTCATTGTAAATAAGAATTTGATCTTAACTGACTTGCCTAGTTAAATTAAATAAATGCCCTCATATCAACACTTCATACTCTCATGTGGCTTAATAACACTCTCACCTGAATACTTGAAGATTTCTAAAATGGCATGTATAAATTCATAAAGATCACTCCTTGATATTTAGTTTGAGGTCTGAAATCTCTCCCGAAATGTCTGTCTCTTATGCTATGACCAATACTTAGGTGTAAATAAATGTATCGATTATAGCCTCATAAGCTTGTTCTTTTCTCAAATAAGTGCATAAAGTGCAGCAGTGAGTGAACAGCAGCGTGAGAGTCATCTGAAGAACACCTGTGTGGCTCAATGGAGGCTGCTGAGTATAATGGCTGGAATGGAATAAATGGAACGGTATCAAACACATGAACCCCCCCCCCCAAAAAAACATGCCTGATTCCATTCCATTGACTCCATTCCAGCCATTATTATTAGCCATTGTCCCCTCAGCAGCCTTCACTGGTGTGGAGCCACCTGCATGCAATCATCTACAACATCTGTGCTTGGAACTGAGTCAGCATAAAAAGCCTAATCTAATTATCTACTGAAAAGAACTGAATGAGAAAACAGCTTTCCCCATACCGATATACCAGGCATATTCACATCACAGCGATAGATTTAGTATTAGGTATCATACATGGGAATGAGTCACAGGTTCTGAATACCATGGTTTTGGCAGAAGCCGTCACCAGATAATATCAAATAAACTAAGACTTGGACTGTCATCACACGGGGCATCTGTAAGGCAGTCTGTTACATGAGTAACTGCAATTGTGAGCAGTCAGGTTTTTGGGTGGTGGAAGAAAATGAATTTAACCGTTTAAATGCTGGTTGGAATTAAGCAGAATGTGGTCTCCTTGTCTGAAACTTCGGGGTGTAGTTGTATGTCAGTTGGTGTTATTGAGGTTCTCACTGACAATCATATCATAAACACACCACCATTTAATAGACAGTCAATGGACTGGTGCATCACAAAGATGATGTGATGAGAGTACAACTCTCACTATTAGTCATTATTACAGTGGGAAAGTACAAGGACTCAATTAAACTAGTGCTGCTATGAAAATACTTTAATTGTGTTTTTATTAATAGGCCTACAGTACAATATTTATTAGCAAATAATTCAGTGCTACTTCTGGTATTTTTATTTATTTATTTTATTTCACCTTTATTTAACCAGGTAGGCCAGTTGAGAACAAGTTCTCATTTACAACTGCAACCTGGACAAGATAAAGCAAAGTAGTGCGACAAAAACAACAACACAGAGTTACACACATATATATATTTTTTTAAGTATTGCTATACTGAAAGAAATATAAATGCAACATGCAACAATTTCAACGATTTGACTGAGTCACAGTTCATATAGGGAAATCAATTAATTGAAATCCCACCCATTGGGAAGCCAGGCACAGCCAATCAGAATGAGTTTTTCGACACAAAGGGGCTTTATTACAGACGAAAATACTCCTCAGTTTCATCAGCTGTACGGGTGGCTGGTCTCAGATTATTCCTACAGGTGAAGAAGCCAGATGTGGAGGTGGCGTGGTTACACCTGGTCTGGCGTGGTTACACCTGGTCTGGCGTGGTTACACCTGGGCGGGCGTGGTAACACCTGGTCTGGCGTGGTTACACCTGGTCTGGCGTGGTTACACCTGGGCGGGCGTGGTTACACCTGGTCTGGCGTGGTTACACCTGGTCTGGCGTGGTTACACCTGGGCTGGCGTGGTTACACCTGGGCTGGCGTGGTTTCTCCTGGGCTGGCGTGGTTACACCTGGTCTGGCGTGGTTACACCTGGGCTGCAGTTGTGAGGCCGGTTGAACGTACTGCCAAATTCTTTAAAAAGACATTGGAGGCAGATTATTTAACATTAAACTCTCTGGCAACAGTTTTGGTGGATTTTCATGCAGATCGCATGAACAACTTGAGACATCTGTGGCATTGTGTTGTGTGACAAAGCTGCACATTTTAGAGTGGCCTTTTATTGACCCAGGACAAGGTGCACCTGTTTAATGATAATGCAGTTTAATCATCTTCTTGATATGCCACACCTGTCAGTTGGATGGATTATCTTGGCAAAGGAGAAATGCTCACTAACAGGGATGTAAATCAATTTCTGCAAAATAATTATGAAAAATATGCTTTTTTGTGTGTATGGAACATTTCTGGGATCTTTTCTCTCAGCTCATGAAACATAGGACCAACACTTTACATGTTGCGTTTATATTATTGTTCAGTATATAAAGAAAAGTTATCGATCTTCAAAGGGATTAAATGTAGAGTCCATGCATCCGGTTTTACAGAAAGCAGAACTCTGGATGTGTGACGCAAGTAACAGTTGTAATTATTATCATCAGTCCCTGAAGTAGGCTGTTTTCTCCAACCGGAATCAGAAGAGTACAAACACAGTACAGACATGAATATACACACGGTTCCATAGAGAGACCCAAAAGAAGAGCTCATCAAATGCTATTGGGTAAAAGGAGGGGAGAACGATAGTGGTTGATTTATTTCCATATGAGAACAGCAGGAATATATTTTCAGTCACCTTTAAATATGCGGTAAACATTCACTTTCAGCAGAGAGAGAGTGAGAGGAGGAAGACATCTTAGAGAAGGAATCTGAGATGGTTTAGAGTTGTATTTTTGTACGTGTGTGTGTGTGTGAGAGAGAGACTGAGAGTGAGAGAGAACTAATCAGTATTATGTGTCTTTTAGAGAGAGAAAACCAAGAACATGTATCAGGTGTGTGTGTGTGTCGTGGGGCAGCTGTGTGTACGTATGCAGGAGGATGCTGAGGGAGTTTGGAGACCACCTACACTCCCACCTGCTCAGCCTTTTAGAGGGGCCTCTTCAAACAACATAAGGGTCATTATAGATGTGAGCCTCTAGCCGCCAGGCATTGTTTAGCTATTTCTGTCCGCTCGCCTTACACTGAAAGATCCACCAGAGCCCCATTAAAACTGAGGATAAAAATGAACAGCTAGAGAGACGGCATTACTGTACCAGTACATCTTGTAGGGAAAATGTGAGCTGGCAGTGTTGTACATTACTGAAAGAAAACTGGTTTGCTTTTAGTGTCAACTATTTTGGATCATTCAAATCAGATTTACATCTTATTTGGGTTGAATATAATGACAACCTTAGATACATCAAATACGTCCATAGGTAAGAAATAATAATAATGCTTGGATGAATTAGCATGTTATTTTCTACATGTTCCTCAGATGTTTGGAAACCTCTTTATGCAGAATACAGTAAAGAGGGACACACAACAAATAAATGAATGATTAATTGCCAATGACAGCTCACTACCCATGATGACACATAAACAACCTAATTCTTGTAAACTCGCAACACATTAATGATTAAGTGCCTTCATTAAGTATACACATGATAACACATGAAGACACCCAACTTGGCCTAGTCCATCACTCTGATGTGGAGTGACGAAGCGACGAGCTGTTTGACAGGCACTGAGAAGATGACTAACTTAACTTTCAGACTGAGGGATGAGTGGAAGTTCTGTCTCTTCTTCAGGGAAAACAAGTTGAGGAGGCTTTTGATGTCGCAGAGACCTAAACAAGCTTTTCCTGTGTGGTAGTTTTTCCTGTGGTGGTAGTTTTTCCTGTGGTGGTAGTTTTTCGTGTAGTGATAGTTGTTTGTATGTTGCTGTCTGCTCTGGTCTCCTTCAACTTTTAGGAGTTAGTTTATCACATGTATGAGGGCAGTTGGGAGAGGAAGGCTACAGGTAACTGCCAAAATAAAGGAAACACCAACAAGTGTCTTAATAGGACGTTGGGCCACCACAAGCCACCAGAAAAGCTTCAATGTGCCTTGGCATAGATTCTAGAAGTGTCTGGAGGGATGCAATGCCATTCTTCAACGAGAAATTCCATAATTTGCTGGAAAAAGCCTTCTCAGAATCTCCTATAAGTGTTCAATTGGGTTGAGATCTGGTGAATAAGACACACACATGTTTGGGTTTACTATCCTTGTGGAGACCTAGAATGTATTTCCATTTAAAATCCTATCCCTAAACCTTAAACCCTAACCCTACCTCCTAACCCTAATTGTAACCCTAAACTTAACCCTATGCCTAAAATAGCCTTTGTCCTTGTGGGGACCTGGGAAATGCCTCCACGAGGGAGAATTTTCCTTGTTTTATTATCCTTGTGGGATCTTGATTTCAGGTACCCACAAGGATAGTAATACAAGCACACATAGACACATTTGAAACCCCCATGCACCTTTGAAACCCCTCTTTTAAAGTCACTGAGATCTCTTCTTCTAGCCATGGTAACCAAAATGATGGGTAAGTGGGCATTTTTATACATGACCCTAAGCATGAGACGTTAATTGCTTAATTAACTCAGGAACCACACCTGTGTGGAAGCACCTGCTTTCAATATACTAATATTTGTATCCCTCATTTAATCGCATTTCCTTTATTTTGGCAGTTACCTGACAAATGTGATTGTACATTATATATGTTATGCATTACTGCGGCCTATATATAGTGCATACAGTATATACTGTATGTAAAGGATTTGTACTGACTGGCCTCCAAATGTCCAAAACCAAAATATTTGCCACAAGTAAACAACGCACAAACAATTCAATTGGGATTTGTGCCAAAACGAGACCATGAAATTGCCAGAGAGAGTCTATATTTGGAGCGGAGCTTCCTAAATGCACTACTTAAAGTCAAATGTGAGGTAATTACCGTGCCACACACAGACCGCAGACTGCTAATTGAGCTGCATGTGGTAGTCCCAGTCCGTCTCCACCCTACAGAACCTCCACCGCTGTAAACACCAACCTTGGAGGGTAACCTTCACAACATCACCTCACTGAACCAAAGGCCCGGAACTATCGTCTGACGTGAAGAAGAAAAAACTGGAACATTGTGATGGCACAGAGTGGAGATGAGAGCAATAATTCTGAGCTTTAGTTTTTATGTGTGTTTGTGCTTGCGAAGCAGCGAATGGGTATATGTGGGTGTGGGAGGGGAATTGATCATTTTTACATGCACTACTTTACTTGAGGACAACCATGTCTGGGCTTGTTTAAGACATGCTCAATTCAAGGCCTTGGGAATGACACTCGGTTACAAAATCACACACGGCTCCCTTGGGCTTTACAGGAGTTGCAGACGTGGCCAAAGTCAGATCTTTTTGGTTTTGTGTGTTGGCAAAAAAAACATGAGTGCTTTTGCCCCCAGAAACTGCTGGCACTGTGGTTCCTTTTATAGACCTACTGTTTCTTAACTATGATATTTTGTGAGACATTTCATTGCACATTATGTTTGTGGAATAATAAACTGAGTAATATGCCAGTCTTTAGATGTATGATGTGTTTACATTTGTTTTGAGTTTCCGGTTACAATGGGTGTGTGACTTGTAACTTACTCACTGCACCGTCATCCCCTCTCACTCTTTATCGCTCCCTCTCCCCAGCCAATGACGTTTTCCCTTTGAAGGTCATGACCTCAAAATCTATATCACCCATGAAGGGATTCCCTGGCCAGCAGGTCAATGCTATGATGATGAGTTAACACTGCCAACTTTCCCCAGCAGCTCAGCCAGTTCAGACGGCCAAGTTGAGATATCAGGAAACAGACCAGACTCTGGGAGTGGATGTGACTCCACTAAACATCAACTGCTGACTGAGAACGAAGCCTCTCCACAGCGTGCCACAGATTGATTGTCAGGTCACACATACATTTTTGATTTGTCTAAGGGGCTCTTTGAGTTTTTTAAATTTATGAGATCTGGTTTGTAATGAAAGCCGTAAATCAGTAGACTGCTGCTTTGAAAAGTGCCTGGGTCGGGCAGAACCTCCTAAGGGAGAAATAACTCCCAGAGTGCTGCATAAATTATGTTATTATAAAACCCCACTTTATGAGCACCGTATGACCTGACATGGCAATAACCTTGTGGCATTCACTTTTAATAAAAAACAAAGGCTCATTTCAGCCATGTGGAAGATAGAGAACTAGCTAAAACAAACAGATGACATTTGTGCCGGGCCAAACCGTAACTAACTGGACAAACTCAAAGGAAATCATAAAGAACCCAGAAAGAGTCAGCAGAAGACGAAGACAGAGATCAAACATGCGATTGGATTTGGAGGGAAGAGAAAAATCCTCTTCTCTTTGATTTGTCTATTCTAAGTCATGGGAACAAAATCTTAGCTCTCTCTCTCTCCCTCGCTCGCTCACTCTCTCACTCACAAACTCCTCTATCTCGCTCACATGCATGCAAACACACAGAAAAATCAGGAGACAATTGTTTTATCATGCCATGCTCGCTCACCCCCTCATTCCCGTGTTACAGTAAATGTTCCCTTGCGCTACAGGCTCTTTGCCTTTTAACTTGTAGTTCTGTATAGGCCAAGCTCATTAAGAGCACATTCAGCCTTCATTATAATGATTATACACCACTTCACTAACAGAATAATGAACGGAGAGAGCGCTACATGATAGAGCAGAGGAGGAGGGGGTTGACAGAGCCATGAGGTAAAGAGAATGTGTTGACCTCTGGCGCTGACATCACTGACCCCCACCTATAGCTGACTAACAGGACCTCTCCGTCCTGGTTGGCCAAACAGAGGGACGGTTACCCTGGGGCATGCCCCCGATACCCTGGCCAACTACCTGACTCACTTCTCCTACAGGCTCCTTTAGGTTGAGTGAGCTTGGCGAGTGTGGTACTATGCAAAGGAGGAAGGCTGGCTAGATTTAGCTTTGCCCCATTAGCTGCTTTAGCCAGTGCTAAAGCATGGGGCTGCATTTCTGCCCAACAGGCTTTTCCCCTTTTATCAAAAAGATGTGAGCAAAAGGTTGTGACAGGCCTAGAATGGGCTGCAGAGGCTGCTAGTCTCCAGGGGTAAAGCCTGTCTTGTCCTTTCCTGACTTAAACAAGACTTGACTTTGCAGTAGCTGAACATGAGAATTACAGAATCATGGAACCAGCCATCAGTTAGTAAGCACGGTAAACTGCAGGTGAGCAGATGAAACCAGGATTATCTTTGTGCCGTCCATTGGCCTACCATGACATCAATAGATGCCAATCAATCGACATGAGTTCAAGCTGTTTGGGTCAACAGCTTGGACTTGAGAAAAACACCATTGTAACCATCATGTGATGTTGATGATGATGATGATAATGATGATGGATGGTTCTATTTATAGCCTCACAACACTGACCACAGAAGACAACAACAGCATGAGAGGCCCCATTGTGTCCCAATGGGAGAATCACCCACTCAGTCAAGAGTCAGCCGAGAGGGCATTCACAACCCTCATCCAACCAAGCATGTCTTTCTTTCCCTCTCTCGTCTCTCTCTCTGATTGGCACAGACTCCTCCAGCCAGGGTGAGTCAGAGAGCGGGAGCTTCCAGCCAATCAGAGCCCAGGACAGTGGCTGAGGCTGTTGTGAGCCGGGACTGACAATAGCAGGGTTGTGAGGAGGTGGAGAGGGACAATGGGATGGTTGGGAAGAGGTGGTGTGGAGGGCTGAAGACTCAGCTCAGTGTCTTATTGTGAGAGCCTGCATTGTCTGGGGTCCCTTTGGAAAAGTCCCAAAGTCCCAAATTTCTTCCCCTGGAGGTAATATTGCATAACATGGCAAATGGAAAAACTGAGGAATAGAGTTATGCATGTCTACCTACTGGTTAGTAGGCTAGAGGTTATATCCAACCGTGATATTATCACGGTATATGGGTCAATGACTATTAGGCTGATCCTAGTTCATGTTTTTCTCACAACCATTGTAAAGAAGAAAACACATATTGTAATAGTTTGAACTATAGATCACTTTTGAGGTGAATGCTAACATGGACAACATCATACAGTCTCTCCATATGGTGCAGTGAGCAAAAGCCTCGTTGCTTAGTTCATCATAGATAATTACACTGCTTGTAATAAAGCTCTTGAAAATGTCAACACAATAAAACAAGCAGATGTTATCATGTGCAGGAGTCATTTTCGATACTGAAAAACAATATATGCAGAAAGGAAATAATGATCACGTTATCCTCCTCTTTCCCTGCAGATGTTCACACAGCTGCATGGGCATCTGTTGTAACACATACTGTTGTACACACACAGCTTGAACTCTTACCGTAAATGACTTACACCCCACCCCTTAAGGCTTGCCTTCCCCAAACTCACCCAGGAGAAACAGCAGGTAACATTGAGTTGGCCTTCATCCATGTGATCACAACCATGTCTCTTCCCAAGACGCCTGCCCCTCCTATCTCAGAGTGTTTACAGAAAAACACAATTACACATTGGCACAAGACAAGTACAAACACTGATAAAATAGAATAGAGATCTTCAGAAAGACATATTATAAAAAGGGTTGTTGAATCCAATCTCTATTGTAAACAGAGCTGGGCTGATGAAGCACATTGTTCTGTTATAATGCTTTTTATTACATGGGAGGGTGGTACAGCACATTGAATATACAACTGGAAGTGTGCATTCAATAACCATGTTTTCTGTGTCCCTCTTGCACACATTCATCCTTCTTCCCTCTTGGATAACCTGGGAGTGTTTTAGAGTAATGTGTGGCAGTGGCATTATGTACTCTCGTGGGTGTTACGGGAAACACTCACTACGCTGAACCCCACTGGGCTGCAGTCAATGCCAAATGCCACAGGAGCTGAGGTCCAAACTCTACCACAATGATGCATTAAACCAAAACCAACCTGACCAGAGCTAGCAGAGACAGAATAGAATGTATGAGGGAGGTGGCAGTTTGGGACTGTTAACGTTGCCAGTAACTGTTTTCCTCTGTTAAGGTCTGTTCCCATGGATACTGACAAAGAGGCAGACTCAATAATAGTTTTTAAATACTTTAAAGTTACCAGAAAGACAGACATTATATGGGCATCATTCAGGATACGAAATAAAGCAGTGGCAAGCCACAGCTTCAAGTTTCAGCATGGGCTCTGGATAATTCGATTTCAAGTGTCATGTAAAATCATGACAATAATGTGCCGTTTTTGAGTTTGTGTGCTGACATAACACAGTGATCAGTTATCCTCTAGCCTCGTGAGAAGTTGGACCACAGGCCTAAACATGGCAACAGTATATTCTTAACAAATATATGTGCTGACTGTGCCATTCACATTAAATACATGTTGATGCAGGTTGCTGTTTCTGGTTTGTTCCAAGGCGGTAAATGTGTTGAAAGCTTAACCCAGCCCCTTCGCTCCAGCACAGCTCTACTAACCCATGTGAATGAGGGTGCCAAGAATTGTGATATCAACACAACACAGAAATTCTAGGCTTGAATATGCTTAAGATGAGGGATATGGATTTTTCAAGTAAGCTCCTGATGCATGTATGAGTTAGTGAGACAAAGCGGTACATTTTCACTGTCATGTTTTTGAACCACAATGGGATCTGCAGGTTTGAGCCGTGTTTGTGTGGGTGATGGAAAGATTACACACAAGAGACAAAGGCACCCTTCTCATCAACCAAAGCTGGAGCACTGTGGGGGAATCACATTTCCCTCCTCTCAAAATCCACTGAGTTGGGATGGGGAGTAAACAGAAACTGATCTGCAGAAACACAAATCAAATGTGGTTTATTGGGACAAACTAAGGGTCAAATTCAACCTGAGCACTGGAGCAATTTATGGAACAAGATTCTGCTTGTAGCCTGGCTTATCTTGCCATTGTTTGACATTGCCTTTGAATCCAATCTATGATGAAAGGAATAGAACTCGTGGCAAGATTCCAAATGAAACCCATCTGCAGGACAAAAAGTTCTCACACAGCAGGCTAGATGGAGTTGTTCATTATATTAGTTACAGGTAGAAGGTGTATTTTAGGTGATGGAGAGTGGCAAAAAAACTCTCCCATTCTCACATAGTCAATCAGCTCACACAGACAGGGTGCCAGTTACAATGACTCTGCTCTGTGTGACACTGACCGGTGGCGAAACCAATTAAGCCACAACAGTTGAGGAGAGAAAGGTTGACCCCCTATGATCCTCGACTCCTGGGACAAATTGTATCCCTCTCTGAGCAGTCATGAAAGACAGCGTATTCAGAAAGTATTCAAAAACCCTTCCCTTTTTCCACATTTTGTTACGTTACAGCCTTATTCTAAAATTGATTAAATAAAACATTTTGCTCATCAATCTACACACAATACCCCATAATGACAAAATGAAAACAGGTTTTTAAGACATTTTTGAAAACAGAAATACCTTATTTACATAAGTATTCAGACCCTTTGCTATGAGATTCGAAATTGAGCTCAGGTGCATCCTGTTTCCATTGATCATCCTTGAGATGTTTCTACAACTTGATTGGAGTTCCTCTCTGGTAAATTCAATTGATTGGACATGATTTTGAAAGGCACACACTTGTAAGTTCCCACAGTTGACAGTGCATGTCAGAGCAAAATCCAAGCCATGATGTTGAAGGAATTGTCCATAGAGCTCCGAGATAGGATTGTGTCGAGGCACAAATCTGGGGAAGGGTATAAAAAATATCTGCAGCATTGAAGGTCCCCAAGAACACAGTGGCCTCCATCATTCTTAAATGGAAGAAGTTTGGAACCACCAAGACTCTTCCTAGAACTAGCTGCCTGGCCAAACTGGGCAATCGGGGGAGAAGGGCCTAGGTCAGGGAGGTGACCAAGAACCCAAGTTTCTCTGTGTAGATGGGAGAACCTTATAGAAGGACAACCATCTCTGCAGCACTCCACCAATCAGAACTTTATAGTAGAGTGGTCAGACGGTAGCCACTCCTCAGTAAAATGCAAGACAGGCGGGTTGGAGTTTGGCCTGAATGCCAAGCGTCATGTCTGAAGGAAACCTGGCACCATCCTTACTGTGAAGCATGGTGGTGGCAGCATCATGCTGTGGGGATGTTTTTCAGCGGCAATGACTGGGAGACTAGTCAGGATCGAGGGAAAGCTCAACGGAGCAAAGTACAGAGCGATCCGTGATGAAAACCTGCTCCAGAGCACTCAGGACCTCAGACTGGGGTAAAGGTTCACCTTCCAATAGGACAATGATCCCTAAGCACACAGCCAAGACAACGCAGGAGTGGCTTTGGGACAAGCCTCTGAATGTGCTTGGGTGGCCCAGCCTGGACTTGAACCCGATCGAAAATCTCTGGAGAGAAAATAGCTGTGCAGCAACGCTCCCCATCCAACCTGACAGAGCTTGAGAAGATATACTACTATACCCAAGATGGCGTAGCAGTGGGACATGTGTGTTTGTCTTTGTCTTATCCCCATGTCTTGTAAATAGCCAGTCTTTTTCATATATATTTTAATCTCACTTTATATCTACGAACTAAATATACTTTCCTGCAACCTGCCTCACCCAATGTTGCATGGATCTGCTATTTGTATTCCTTATAACTGGAACTTCCTCCCTAATCTTACTACATATGCACACTGTATATAGATTTTTCTATTGTGTTATTGACTGTACGTTTGTTTATCCCATGTGTTACTCTGTGTTGTTTGTGTCGCACTGCTTTGCTTTATATTGGCCAGGTCGCAGTTGAAAATGAGAACTTGTTCTCAGCTGGCCTACCTGGTTAAATAAAGGTGAAATACATTTTAAAAATGTAAAAAAGACCTGCAGAGAAGAATGGGAGAAACTCCCCAAATACAGGTGTGCCAAGCGTGTAGTGTCATACCCAAGACTAGAGGCTGTATTCACTGCCAGAGGTGATTCAACAAAGTACTGGGCAAAGTGTCTGAATACTTAAGTAAATGTGATATTTCTGTTTTTTTAATACATTTGCAAACATTTCTAAAAACGTGTTTTTGCTTTGTCATTATTGTGTGTAGATTGACGAGAAAAACAACAACAATTTCATCAATTTTAGAATAAGGCTGTAACATAACAAAATGTGGAAAAAGTCAAGGGGTCTGAATACTTTCCGAATGTACTGTAAATAAGATGAGAAAGGCAATATCACTGC
Organism: Oncorhynchus clarkii lewisi; assembly: GCF_045791955.1. NCBI lineage: Eukaryota > Metazoa > Chordata > Actinopteri > Salmoniformes > Salmonidae > Oncorhynchus > Oncorhynchus clarkii. Next base: position 46,613,190 of record NC_092159.1, read on the forward strand.
TAAAATTGGAAAACAATGAATTATTAATTTTAACTGATAAATTCAAATTAAATAAGACTCGTAGGGTACATTAAATCAATTGATAACCATGAACTCAGTAAAGGAGTTGCCTTCCAACAATACAAAATGTAGCTGAGAAATATTTGCTTTCATCTAAAATGATTCAAACAAAACGTCCCTAGCTCTCACACGGATGAGCTTTATACAACAGGAATGCTGCTGGAATGAGGCTGAGGGGGGCCTTTAGCTCCCAGTTCTCTCAGAGGAACTAACGCGTCGACATGCCCAAATATGGAACGCGGATTTTCTCCACAGAACGAAGTACTCGATCCCATCAATATATACATATAGTTAATACATGGTATACATTATGTGGTCTCCTCCACGGTTACGTTAACCCCATCGTGACATTGTTCATCACATTTGCACACGGAACAATTAAATATAATTTCAGCAGAACATTAGGCTAATAGCTATCCCCGCTACATGCAATTCATCAAACAAACTTCCTGTAAAATGAACAAGTGAATTGCAACTCATCTTAAAGGCCTACACAATATAGTGTCCACATAATATGTAGGCCTAGGAAGCGCAGCTCAGCGTCTGATGGACAATGCCTATCAATTTGTAACAATGTAACGTGGACCGTGCAACATCACAATAACGTACTCTACTGTAGTTACAATGTAACAGTTCACAAATCACAAAACAACATATATCAACAGCCTACGAACATGTTGACAAATGAGTCTAAACCTCGTTGTGCATTAGTCTGCACAGCGATTTCAATAAAGTAGGTGAAGAATGTATCTAAGTATATTCTTAATCCAGCCCTTGCTTCACTGTTCACTTTTCTTGCCTACATGAGCGTGTCAACGATCTGTTTTACAATCGAAGTGGTTCCTGGCAATCGCGTCATTACCCTGACGTTATGTTGTTGGGCGTGTACAAATAGTTTCTATCCAATCAATTCCCTTTGCCAATCTTGACAGCATGTGTGTGGGCTGATTCGTTTTGCATGGCCAGTGCACCGGGTGGATGGAGATTTCGTTTATGGACCAATGGAATAGTCTAAAATATATAGACTCCGCTCACCCGGTGCACCGGGCCATGCAACACGAACTCACCCAATGTTTGGTGTGTATATAAAACGGCATGTTACGCGCTGCTCACTCGGAGTGAATTTATCACGTAGAACAACATACCGGGAACGCAACCTTATGTATGGGTATAAAGTTTAGTGTTTTCTTATACAAGGTTGAAAAAGACAGTTCAAGACATTGGATCACATCAATACTGCGGTCATTCATCTGTTGACAGCCTTCGTGAACAACTGCTCTGTTCTACATCTTGGATTTTCCCTCACACTTTTAGAAGTGAAATAATTTTTAGTTTTGAACTTGGGTCATTGCTGAAAAAGATCTTTGCTGAAAAAGAAGACCGGTGCTTGCGTTGATGCGTAGCCTACATTTTGTTGACACCGTCATTTGTTGACCAATATCCTGAGACTGTTTAAACAACTGGTAAGCTCACTTTCCTACGACTTTATGTCTACAAAAATGGAGCAGCCTTTTTATCATGACGACTCTTTTCTCTCGGCATACGGCCACTCTGATGCTGCATTGCACGACTACAAACACCTAAAGCAGAATATGAATTTGAACATGACAGAGCCATATCGCAACCTCAAGTCTGACTTGTACCAGGTAGCGCACCAGGACGTCGGGTCACTGAAGCTTGCTTCCCCCGAACTCGAAAGGCTTATCATCCAAAACAGTAACGGTATAATTACTACTCCCACCCCAGGCCAGTACTTCTACAACCGGAGCATCACCGATGAGCAGGAGGGCTTTGCGGAGGGTTTCGTGAAAGCCCTGGATGAGCTCCACAAGATAAACCATATGCCCATAGCCCCGCCCAACGTGTCTATTGGAGCGGGTGGTGTGACGACCTGTTCGGCGGCGGCCTCTAGTGTCTTCGGCTCCTCCCTGCAGCCCGAGCCTCCAATCTACACAACACTGAACGCTTATTGCCCAAACACTAACCTCTCTTCCGCATCCAGTTACCCCAGTACCACCATCAACTACTTACCGCCGCTCCACCAGCAGAGCCATCACCAACAGACCTCGACGCACGCGTCACACCCCTTTCAGTACTCTCTACCTGGCGCTGGGGTCCATCCACAGCGCCTTGTGGCTTTCAAAGAAGAACCACAAACCGTCCCTGATCTACACAGCAGCGACGGTTCCCCGCCAATGTCCCCAATCGACATGGAAAACCAAGAGATAATCAAGGCCGAGCGGAAGAGGCTTAGAAACCGACTAGCAGCAACCAAATGCCGGCGCCGCAAACTGGAGCGCATCTCTCGACTGGAGGACAAGGTGAAAGTTCTGAAGTCGGACAATGCTGGGCTCTCCAATACGGCGACTGTGCTTCGTGAACAAGTCGCCCAACTCAAACAGAAAGTCCTAACACATGTAAGCAGCGGCTGTCAGCTGATGTTGACGAGCAAAATGGAGGCATTTTAAATGGAGAGGCGAGGGCATTACGCAGAGTAATTCATGATTTAGACGTGACAACACTGGAGGAATGTTCTACATGAACCGCACTGCAATAAGCCATATACCGGCAGGCTATTGTTAGTAATGACAATACGGTCGCAGGCTGTGTGTTGGCTACTCTCATTTCGGGTAAAAGACTGACAGAAATGGTACTTCCGGATGCTGGACACCGCACAAGGGACCATATCATCCAAATACATGACAACAGGAACAGCATCTAGACGGAACATAGACACTAACACTGAGTGACTAGAAAAACAAACCAGAGACCACTTGATAGGTTGGTTTGCTTAGGTGTCAAATGGAAATGGTATTGTTTGTAATTTTGCATATCGTCATGCAATGCTGCATTCATTAAATGTGTAAGTTATTTTGTTTGCCAGGTTGATCCTGACAAATTAATATTTTGTCATGTTTACGATGTCTTTTTTTATTTGTGCAATGTATATTTAAGTAAAGTCTCTTTTCAAAACGATTTTGGCTTCATGTTTGTCTGGTGTCATTATGCCATCCATGGTGTTTGATAAATGCCATTTAGAAATTGTTGGTCGTTGAAGTAGGGTATATGCACATGATTTTACACATTTACTGAAGCCTAGTGTTATGCCTAAACAACCTAAAGCGTGTGAATTAAATAGGTTTAGTTCATGCTACTTTACAGTGATAAACTCTATGCAATCGATGCCATTAGACTACATTCAGCGCCTTCATTTCCAGAACGTCAGCGCGTTGCGTTACCTTTCCTTTACGCACAGCGTGTCCATATAGGGACATTTTTGGTTGCGATTACGTCACTGTGAGCGAAGATTTCTGGGAACTCCCGCCTTCCTTGCAAATTGGTTTCATTCCACTTCATCTAACACTATCAATAATATGGTTTGGCTTAACGGAATTTCCAATATTATTATTGAAACTAAGCTGGCGCATAGGGTAATTAAGAACTGCGATAAGGAGCACGACAAGGGAAACAAACTTTGACCAGATATGGACTTGGCACAGTCATCATTTCGCAAGTGTTAACAAATGACTACAAAGTTCAGCCACTAACTTTTCTTGGCTATTTTAAATGACAGTATATTACTACATTTTTCTTATGGCATGAAGTGGTCTACCATTAGACAAAAATATTCAGTCATCCCATATTCAAGGTGTCTGTCCTCAGTCCATCAATTCTCTGGTTGGACCATCTATTTGTATAAAGACTGATGTCCAATGGCCACCAGCTCATTCTGGGCACATTGTTTCCCATGATGCCCAGCCAGGGTAAGGAAACATGATGGTTGCGTACACACCACAGTTAAGACAGATTCAGGTCTTATATTTGAATGAGGTCACAAGGAAGTGACAGTGGCCTTTGGAATGCCGGGGGTGTTTAAAGTTGCCACACCGCTTGGCAGAGCAGTAGAAGTGAGTGGGCATCTGGTGTGTGAGAGCATCTGTGTGTATGGTTGGGTTAGCATTGCCAAGGACAAGAACATTGTGGGGACATCAGAGAAATATGTGAGGCCCTGTTCTCTTTGAATTGAGTCAGGGATATGGGAAAAGTCCCATTAAAGTCTAGTTTTGAGGATTAGTCATCATACATGAACTTCTTATCCAAACAGTTTTTTTAAATTCAAGCCCTTCAAAGTTGGCAACAGTTGCAACTCCTGTTGTTTTGCGGTCTTTGGCAGACAGAGGAGTTATTGAGTATGCACAAGCTGTTCTCAGGAAACCAGGAGGGGAATTCTGTCCTGTTAAGCAGTTAATGATGTAGGCTACCGCAGCCAGCTAGGCAAACAACCCAGCCAGTCTGCTCTCCACAACCTTCAGCACACTTGAGAAGAAAATAAAATAAAACCACTTGAAAAGAATCGCTGAACGCTGGGGTTTTGACACACTTTCTCACCTCAGCTGTTTTGGAGAGAGTTTTTTATGCCCCAATATGGAAAATATCAGCTACGACACCTACGTGTATTCCATTTGTGTATCTTTCAGTTTAAATAGTCCTACTAGTATTCATAAAAACAAGTGCAGTTTCTGTCTTTTAGTAAAAAAATCTTGTACGATTTTCTATTTATTTTTTATTTTGTTATAACACATACATAATTAAAATGTGATAGTCAAGAGCTAAGGTGTCCTAATTTAACACTTCTCTCTCCTATACCAATTTATTGTACTCTTCTATTGTTTTCACTTCTTAACACATTGGTGGGAGCGTAAATGTTCCATTGCCAGATGGAACCAATGTTTTTTGGATACTTGATCTCTCAGAGGGGGAAATACATAAAAACATGATGTTAACATGGCTATTTATGTATAGGCCTACACAATATGTATAAATACACACGCACAACCTGCCCATTTCAGCTTCTTGCTACCACAGCCCACAACCATCAGTGTCTGTGGGAACATCTGTGATGCAGGTGATGATGTATGAAGATCTGGGGTGGGTTTATTTTCCTCCCCTCTAGCCCCCTTTCACTCCTACAGGCTTCACTCTCTCGCTCCATCTCCCACATTTCTCTCGCATCATACATATTCCTCCCACCTCACCATGGCCATCTGAGCTTCTTTCAATAATTACATAACTCATTTCAGAGACATTTAGGCCTACGTAGGACAATGCAGATTGAATGGGATTTTGCATACTGAATGTGTATGTAAAGGCGACATAGGTCTTCAATAGGAATCGTCTAAAACACTACTACAAGCTTTTTCCATCTATCTCAAACCGAGGGAGGTAATCCCATAATCTTTTAAAGACAGTCAATTTGTGATAAGTAGGAGTCTACATAATGTCTGGTTTCTCAGTCCCATGTGTCACCAGAGGAGTGAGTTAAGTTGTAATAGAATGGAGTTGACATGCAGTGTAAAGTGTGCAGCTCAACATGAATGACCTCTGGAACACAGGGAACAGATTATAACCTATTCTGAGACATGCAGGGCTCACTATCACCCTGGGAGATACAAGAAGCAGTTTGGTCATAACAAGTGGGGTCATTCAAAAATAGAGAATGTTTATAATATATTATAATATTAAAACTTTAAAAGGGCAACTACACTTCCTGATCTGGCCTCGTTTTAGATTAGGTTAATTAAGAAATGCTAGCGGCCATGACTGAATTCAAAACATGAGTTGATATCAGGGTGTGGTTTGATGTGTGTGTGTTCGCAGGTGGGAGGAGTTAACCAAACTATTTAGCCAATTAGCTTCAGCCGACTGTGGCAAGGTTGGTTAGGGCAAATTGGGGACTGTCAATAAATTACACAATATAAATGTGAATATTTTCATGTTGTACACCTTTTAGTTCTCGTCATGCTTTACATTTTTGTATTATCATTTCTACAATTTATAGTTGGTTTGAGGTGTTTAAGTCATTGGAATTTGCAGCTATTGGAATTTTATCATATTGTCCCATGTACATTGTGTAATTTAGCAATGGTCCCTAACTAGCCCCATTGGTACAGTATATCCAAAGTCAACCCAAGCACAGGCATTACAATCGGGTCACATGCAGCTGCACTCCTAATGAATAGTTACTTGTGTGCTGCCAGCTGTGGGCAGGATTGAAACAAACCCAACCTTCGTTTACATTGTGATGCAGTCATGACCACAAGTCCCACAAAACTCAGTTTTGGATGAGACTACGACCAAAATTAGTCTATTTACACATTATACTAAATTTAGACAGCAGAATAAATGTCTCTGACTCGATGCCACATAGGCTGTTTTCTAAATGAGAAGTTGTTTTTTAGGGGCAGTTGCTCTTTAAAACTAATTTGTTTGTATCATATCAATAAACAAAACCTATACAAAACCAGTATTCCAGAAAAACAGAGACATTGCTTGTTGAATGTGTGCATAGCACCATCTAGTGGTTAGTAACTAAAGCTTACCATTAACTCTATACCAGTGTTAATGTCATACTCCAATAGAAAAGTACTGAATAAAACACTTGGTTTTAAACTATATTTTCTTTAAAAAGGCAAAAGCAACTTCCAAATGCCTCATCACTACAAAACTAGAGAAAAATGTAGCTATAAATTCTGTTTTTTTTTATTAACATTCAAGTTCATCAACAAAAGACATAGCACTGTTAGAATTGTAATCAAATCAAATGTTAGTTGTCACTTGCACCGAATACAACAGGTGTAGACCTTACAGTGAAATGCTTAATTACAAGCCCTTAACCAACAATGCAGTTTTAATAAAAAAAATAAGTGTTAAGTAAAAATGAGATAATTTAAAAATTAAAAATCACTAGAGAACAGCAGTAAAATAAGCCCAATGATGGAACCAACATCAAGCCTAATACACAAATAATATATCATTTTCAAGAAGTCTCACAAAACACATCCCCACTGACAGTGTAGTTTACACAGAATCAATGCGATCAGCAGACTCAGTCAGTCAGCGATCTAGCTAACAACAGTAAGTGCTCAGTTAGTACCCTGTATAGACGTAGCACCTCTAAGGAGGTGTGGATGGATCAGTTCTGTTTGGAGAAAAACTCCTTGCTCTTCTGGACGTTTGGGACGATGGTGTCTCTCCCTGGTCTCCATCCTGCTGGGCACACTGTAAAGAGAAACAACAAGTCACACACCTGCCCTGTGAACATACAGTGTATATCAAACACATTTGCTCACTAAATGTACTGTATATTCATTTTTATTTTATTTATTTTTTTACCCCTTTTTCTCCCCAATTTCGTGGTATCCAATTGTTGTAGTAGCTACTATCTTGTCTCATCGCTACAACTCCAGTACGGGCTCGGGAGAGACGAAGGTTGAAAGTCATGCGTCCTCCGATACACAACCCAACCAGCCGCACTGCTTCTTAACACAGCGCGCATCCAACCCGGAAGCCAGCCGCACCAATGTGTCGGAGGCTACACCGTGCACCTGGCAACCTTGGTTAGCGCGATGAGACAAGGACATCCCTACCGACCAAGCCCTCCCTAACCCGGACGACGCTAGGCCAATTGTGCGTCGCCCCACGGACCTCCCGGTCGCGGCCGGTTACGACAGAGCCAGGGACTCTGATGGCACAGCTGGCGCTGCAGTACAGCGCCCTTAACCACTGCGCCACCCGGGAGGCCTTGTACTGTATATTCTAATAAGAATGGGAACTGAGCTGAAGAGGGGCTAGAGGTCACTTGTTGTTTCTCTGCATACAATGGAGGTCTATTGGTGCCTAACAATATGAGTTTCCTGCCATGTCCTGAGATGTCTGCACATCCTACTCTAAATGCCCAACCTGTTCTCTGTCCCCTCCTCCTCTCACCCTCTCCAAACTTGTCAGTGTGCTGGAAGGCCTGCACCAGGTGCAGTGTCTCATCCACAGAGCACCCCACTGGCAGGTCGTTGATGGGGATCTGTCTCGGGATGCCCTTGTCATCAATCACAAACAGACCTCTGGGCAGTTTGGAGGAAGGTTAGAACAGGTTTAGGGCTGAGCACTTTATAAAGGTCAGGAAATGGGCAGCTGTGAGTGAGTGAGAGAGAGAATAGGATTATAAGACTTGTCCCAGAGCTTGGTAACAGACCTGTAGGCTATGCCCTCATCCTCCTTCAGTACTCCGTAGTCCCTGGAGATGGCCTGGGTGGGGTCAGCCAGCGGAGGGATCTTCATAGGGCCCAGACCTCTGTCTTTCCTTTCTGTGTTGATCCTGCACAGGAGGGGGAGAGAGACCTGGACAACGCATGAAACATGAACTTCAGATATGAGTTTGGTAGAGTTAAAGCTAGTATTAAACATTAAAAACTGTTCTTCTATCAATCTACTGCATTCCAAACATTGTAAGATAAAACGTGTAGTCTACAATAGCCTAATAAAATAACACTGCAGTTCACACAGCCAACAACCAAAGTAGCTTAGGCTGTCTGATCTATTACCCCTCTCTACAGTCTAGTCTACTCCACCTAGTCTGTCAGCAGTTTGATAGTGTCAGTTTGACTGTCAGTAGAGTGTAGAGGTACACATGCTATTGCTACTTTCTTAGGTCACCGCCACACAAGTAATAAGAAATAGTACAGGTGTCTGAGTTTGTGTCAAAGAAAGTGCACAATCAAGTGGCAACAGATCGTGGAAAATGTATAGCACAGAGTTTCTAAACCCAGAGAGACAACATCGCGAGACTTCCGGGAAAATGACCAAGCAGACTAGGCCGGAGTTTGAGAAGTCAATGAGAGAACTGAAAAGTTCTTCCTTAGCTGTTCATTTTGTAAATATGAAGGCACAACCTAGATTCGAGCCAATGTCTTCAGTAGTTTAACATATTATTACCTGAACTTCGTGAAAGTGTCAAACTGACACGTTTACATTTTCGTCAAAAACAACTTTATATCCAAGGTGTGGCTTTGAATTGACGGCATGCACATGCGCAGTTCGGCGTGAGAAGACCGTTAGACCCGATGACGTGTTTCTGCGCATGAGTTTAGCTAGCAAACGTCGCCATGACATCGCCTACAAAAGCGTGATCGGGATTTCTATAGGAGAAACCGTTTCTGCCTATCTTCCTACTAGGCTACTGTTTTTTTGGGGGGATATGCCGCACTCACATCCTAATCGGAACTAGGAAACTCGGACATGTCAGACATGCTGATATCGTTTAAAGCAGCACGTGTATAACCACACTGAACAAAAATATGAGTGCAACGTTTAAAGTGTTGGCCCCATGTTTCAGTAGCTGAAATAAAAAATACCAGAAAACGTCCATACCGCACAAACAGCTTATTTCTCAAAAACGTCAACATTTGTTTTACATCCCTGTTAGTGAACATTTCTCATTTGCCAAGATCAAATGAGAAGTATTTCTGTCTGTAATAAAACCCATTTGTGGGGAACTCATTCTGATGTGCTGGGCCTGACTCCCCAGTGGGTGGGCCTGGCTGCCAAGTGGGTGGGCCTGACTCCCCAGTGGGTGGGCCTTGCTGCCAAGTGGGTGGGCTTATGCCCTCCAAGCAGTGGTGGAAAAAGTACCCAATTGTCAAGTCACCCAGTAAAATACTACTTGAGTAAAAGTCTAACAGTATTTGGTTTTAAATATACTTAAGTATCAAAAGTAAATGTGATTGCTAAAATATACTTAAGCATACCGCTTTCTTTTTTTTTCTTTTTTTTTTTACAGATAGCCAGGGGCACACTCCAACACAGACATAATTTACAAATGAAGCATTTATGTTTAGTGATTCTGCTAGATAAGAGGCAATAGGGATGACCAGAGATGTTCTCTTGATAAGTGCATGAATTTGACAATTTTCCTGTCCTGCTAGCATTCGAAATGTAATGAGTACTGTTGGGTGTCAGAGAAAATGTATGGAGTAAAAAGTACATTATTTTCGTTTGGAATGTAGTGAAGTAAAAGTAAAAGTAGCCAAAAAAATGAATTGTAAAGTACAGATACCCCAACAAAAACTACTTAAGTAGTACTTTGAAGTACTTTACACCACTGCCTCCAAGGTTCACCCATGGCTGCCCAGTCATGTGAAATCCATAGATAGGGCCTAATGATGTTATTTCAATTGATTTTAACTCAGTAAAATCTTTAACATTTCTGCATGTTGTGTTTATATTTTTGTTAAGTATAGTTCACATTTCAGAAAAATGTCTGAGTTTCCTAGTTCCGACCAGCAAGTGAACATGGCATTTCATGTATAACTATAGACCGGGATGTGCACCCATCAAGGATTCATGCTTCGAACACACCATGTCATTGCATTTTGGTACACCAGAATTCATCAAATCAAGTCAAACTTTATTAGTCACATGTGCCGAGAACAACAAGTAACCGTAACCAACAGTGCAGTTCATGAAGAGTTAAGAAAATATTTACCAAGTAGACTAAAATAAAAAGTAATAATAAAAAAGTAACACAATAAGAATAACAATAATGAGGTTATATACAGCGGGCACCTGTACTGAGTCAGTGTGCGGGGTACTGGTTATTTGTACATGTAGGTGGGGGTGAAGTGATTATGTATAGATAATAAACAGCGAGTAGCAGCACTGTACAAAAGGGAGGGGGGGTCAATGTAAATTATCTGGTGTCGACAATTACATTAATTTCCAATGAAGCGCTGCGTTTGCCTTGCAGCATTGCGTTGCAGAGGCAGTTGCAGTGCGTTCGGCGTGGTGCATATGCTGGATTTACCGAACGTATGCGTCAAACTGTATGCGTTGACAGAAATGGTTGCAGAAGCTGAATGTTGAACTTTTGTTGCATACATATCCAGATGATGTTGTTAACTATTTTGCGCAAAAGCGTCAGAAAGACTGCCATCCGATTTTTGTGAACTCAGTGCGGTTCGCTTATTATTTTGTGTAGTGTGAATACTCCAAAGGAACTCAAAGAAAGCGAGTCTCTCGTTGGTCTGAGTTCGGGTTCGCTTAAATTTTATAGTCCTGTTCCCATTTTTTTAGGACAATGTGAACACAAAGCTCCCCAGGATCGCTTGACATACACTAGACTACTGGACCACCGATTCCCCTGACATAACCAATCACATTGATGCCACGAAAGACAGAAGATGATCAGAAGATGATAATGTGCAGGTTCGCAGAAAAAACGTGCTATTTTTCGATGTTGATTAGCGATTGTCGAGAATGCACAGAAATCCAAAATTGTGCGCGCTAACCAAGGTTGCCAGGTGCATGGTGTTTCCTCCACACATTGGTGCGGGTGGCTTCCGGGTTGGATGCGCGCTGTGTTAAGAAGCAGTGCGGCTTGGTTGGGTTGTGTATCGAAGGACGCATGACTTTCAACCTTCGTCTCTCCCGAGCCCGTACGGGAGTTGTAGCGATGAGACAAGATAGTAACAATTGGATATCACGAAAAAGGGGTAAAATTAAAAAACAAAAACAAAAAAATAGTGTCTTCTGACTACAATTATTATGTATCATCTTTGAACTTTTAGGACAGACACTTCAAAACCTTATTCCATGTGATTTATTTTTGGACTCTATTTTGTTGTTGCCATTTATGAATGCGTAATTCAACGTGTTTCTATGGGCTATAGTAGTAAAGGCCAAATTCAATATACAATTCTAAATCAAATAGCTAAATGATCCATGGTATCAGCGGCTTAGACTTTAAGCAATAAAGCATAGACAGGCCTAATGATTTTGAACAATGATTTGACAAGCAATGTATTCTACTGCTGGAGTTCAATAACACTGCCCCTTGACAATATTTTTAATAAAGCGCAAAGGGGAAAAAAAACAGGCCTGTCAGAGTCTACAGACCCGCTGTGTAAAATGATATAGAGCTACAGGTAACTGCCAAAATAAAGGAAACACCACCCACATAAAGTGTCTTAATAGGGCTTTGGACCACCACGAGCCAGAACAGCTTCAATGCACCATGACAAAGATTATACAAGTGTCTGGAACTCTATTGGAGGGATGCAACACCATTCTTCCATGAGAAAGTCCATAATTTGGTGTTTTGTTGATGGTGGTGGATGGATGCTGTCTCAGGCATCACTCCATAATCTCCCATAAGTGTTCAATTTGGGATGAGATCTGTTGACTGAGAAGGCCATGGTATATGGTTTACATGATTTTCATGCTAATCAAACCATTCATTGACTACTCGTGCCCTGTGGATAGGGGCATTGTCATTCTATGGGGGCATAGCTATGCTAGCCAAAATAATGGCCTGCCCAGAATGATGGGATGTTAAATGCTTAATTAACTCAGGAACCACACCTGTGTGGAAGTATCTGCTTTCAATATCCTTTGAATCCCTCATTTACTCAAGTGTTTCCATTATTTTGGCAGTTGCTTGTACATATTTATAATCTCCCCGTAATGTACTGTACATGGGCAGAAACATGATCTATCAATCCTAGGAAATATACAGAAGAACGAAGGGATGAGAGTGTGCCTTGATAATAGGCAGGAGAATTGGAGAGGGTGGAGCAGGCTGCAATTGCACACACACACACATGCACACACACACACACACACACACACACACACACACACACACACACACACACACACACACACACACACACACACACACACACACACACACTCAAACTACTAATTTGAGTGTCACAAAAACAACCATATTGATGGCTTTAACCTCTGATGTGGCGCCTTTGTAATTTGAACAATACATATACTATATTTATTCACTCCCATAATCAAACTGTCAAGCTGTCTGCCTGCTTGAGCTGGACTGGTGAGAACGTCAGAGGTGGACCGACCCTTCGGCCGTGGTGGGTGATGACATCATCCCTGGAATACACAGTGTTCTTATCCTGAGGTGCCAGGTCAAACGGTTGGACAGTGCTGCATATGGAGAACACAGAACACGTATTTGCTATGTCTTTTGATCTGGCAATGGCTCTAATAACAACACAATAGCAAATACCAATGGAACGATTTTGAAATCCAGTGTTTATTGAGGATGTCAAGAAACAAAAGAACCCCAAATAGGGATTCATGTCACACTCAGACAAACAGGTTCCCTTTTGGTCCTCCATTCTATAGACATTCTATAGAGTTTGGCTCTAATTCTACTTCACAGCATTTTGAATGACATTGCCTGAATAGAGTTCCGATGCATTATCATACTAACACAAAAGCCTTACTGGCATGAGTCATGTTTCTACATCAGCAGTCTAAGTCTGTCCTTTGCGCAGATTCTCTTTCTGAAATTCAAGACTTCCTCCAGCTATATAAAATACTTCATCATTTTTTACAGCTGACTGACTCCTATGGTTGCAGGATGGCAACCACTTTAATGATGTGGCTGTGCACCACAAACACCCTACCTCCCTCCTCCACTCTCAAACAGTTCATGACGAGAAAACAGTAGTACATTACGTTATATCACAACAGTTAAATATGCCAAGCATGTTGACAGTTGTACAGGTATGTCTAGAAAAAGGTGTTTAGGATTGAGGATTAGAGGAATTTTGGAAGCTTCAGTATGGATACGTACATATATCTCCTGTATGCTTAGTCTGATGGTATAGTTACACAATACAGTTTAGAAACTACTGCAGTCCACTGATGGGTAAACACAACTCTACAGTATGATATGCACCGAGGCAGTCCCAGGCACCTCACAAGATGACAGATATTTTCATTTGTAGGCCTACTAATGTAGCTGCAAGACTACATATGTTAATAATGAGCTTACATGACTGACAATTACATGCCAAACATTGATGGCGATCATGAATGGTGTCACCTGTTTTAGCAACTACTTTACTTTATTACATTTACTTTTACAGGGACAGGGGACATTAATCAACATTACTACTGTATAAAAGTTTTAGTCAGCCGGCTAATTTTCAACTGCAGTCCCTGGGCCAAGTACCATGTAACAACAGACTGTAATACAACATGATGTCATACACTTTGATGTTAGCTGTTGATTGTTTTACCTTTCACAATAATGTTACGGTCAATGTCACTATTTGTACATTATTTACACAGTGTTAAAGGCATGTCATGTCATAATGATTTATATGTTTGGTATTACTTCAAAACATGGAGTGTCTCTAAGCAACATTTGATTGATGGGTTATAATGGTGCGTAATGATGAGAGGTACAGTATGTGAGGTAAGGTTAGTTATAGGAGCAAGATATGACAACCCCAGCTTGGGGACAGAGCTACAGATTCAGAGATCAGATTCTGTCAGTTCATCTACAGCCCACTCCCACTACCCTCCACATCATCCACCACGACCGAGCGTTTCCGCATCACAATGTTGCTGTTGCTCCTCCGCGCCTGCAGGGGCAGTGTGGCAGGCTTGGTCTGGGGCTGCGTGTGGCAGGGGGCACGATACTGAGGCAAGCCACTCTTGGTGGTGTCCAGCTCCTCTGGGTCTTCCTCCAGGGCCCTGAGGGCAGCGATCACCTCCCTGTCCGAGGGGCTGAGGGTCAGGCATCCACAGGGACGTCCACCATTACCATTGCTAATACCCTCACCCCCCTCCCGTTCCTCCTCCTCATCCTCCACCGTCATGAAGGCGTCCCCCCACAGGCTCTCACACAGGTCCCGGCCGTGCTGGTACATCTGTGGTAGCAAAGAGCAAATAATTGGAGGTGTAGTTTGACATTAGATTCAATATGACCTTATCTGTTCTGTGTGTTGCAAAGTATACCTCTGATTAAGGCACTCGTTTTAATTGGGACTATTGATTACACAAAGGTGTACCTTTTCTGAAAAAACAGAACAAAGCCTTTGCCAGGCAGCAGCTGCCACTCCCACCCCTCTCTCACCCATCCATTAGTGCCCTCATCATACAGAGAAAGGCTTTTAGAGACACGGGGGAGCAGCACACAAGGTCATGCTTCATCTGTCATCTAAAAGCCAGCTGATAGAGAGAAATAAACATGTTTTTCCCTTCACTTTAATCCAAATTCAGGTTTTAGGGCCAAAAAAAACATAATTAAGTCTACATTTCTCAGAAAAACTTGATATTGGAAAAGCTTATTAGTAGAATGGTAGTGACACCGTGGGTCTACACATTTACAGATGTAGGTTCTTAATTTGATCACTCTTTGTTTGATCACTCCTGTAACCCCAAGCAATGCAGATGAGCTTTGTTATTTAGATAAATGAACTGAAAACCCAATCTAACAGACAATTATATTAACAGTATTACACTTTTCATGTAGCCTACTTTTGGCCAGCTAATAGCTTAACCACATCTCCAGCTACATTATGGACTAAGCACTTAAATCCTGTTGCTGAATGATTATTTTGCTGTGACAATATAGGTCAAATGAAGAGCCTATATCTGTAAGCTCTGATTCTCTGGGGAGTGAGTCATCCCCACTTTGTAAGAAGTGCTACCATTACAACTCTACTCTCTCCTCTCCCCTCCCTCCTGCCTCCCCCTCTCCTCTCTCCTCTCCCTCTCTCCTCTCTCTCCTCTCTCATCCCTCCCACTCTCCCCTCTCCCCCCCTCCTCTCTCCTCTCCCCCCTCCTCTCTCCTCTCCCCCCTCTCCTTTCCCCCTCTCCCTCCTCCTCTATCCTCTCCCCCTCTCCTCCCTTCTCCCTCCTCTCCTCTCCCCTCTCTCCTCTCTCCTCTCCCCCCTCTCCTCTCTCTCTCCTCTCCCCCTCTCGTCTCTCGTCTCTCCTCCTCTCCTCTCTCCCCACTCTCCCTCTCCTCTCCTCTCCTCTCCTCTCCTCTCCTCTCCTCTCCTCTCCTCTCCTCTCCTCTCCTCTCCTCTCCTCTCCTCTCCTCTCCTCTCCTCTCTCCTCCTCTCCTCTCTCCCCACTCTCCCTCTCCTCTCTCTCCTCACTCCTCACTCCCTCTCTCATCCTCCTCTCCTCTCCTCTCCTCTCCTCTCCTCTCCTCTCCTCTCCTCTCCTCTCCTCTCCTCTCCTCTCCTCTCCCCCCTCTCCTCACTCTCTCCTCTCCCCCTCTCGTCTCTCCTCTCTCCTCCTCTCCTCTCTCCCCACTCTCCTCTCCTCTCCTCTCCTCTCCTCTCCTCTCCTCTCCTCTCCTCTCCTCTCCTCTCCTCTCCTCTCTCCTCCTCTCCTCTCTCCCCACTCTCCCTCTCCTCTCTCTCCTCACTCCTCACTCCCTCTCTCATCCTCCTCTCCTCTCCTCTCCTCTCCTCTCCTCTCCTCTCCTCTCCTCTCCTCTCCTCTCCTCTTCTCTCCTCTCCTCTCCTCTCCTCTCCTCTCCTCTCCTCTCCTCTCCTCTCCTCTCCTCTTCTCTCCCCCCTCTCCTCTCTCCTCTCTCCTCCTCTCCTCTCTCCCCACTCTCCCTCTCCTCTCTCTCCTCACTCCTCACTCCCTCTCTCCTCTCCTCTCCTCTCCTCTCCTCTCCTCTCCTCTCCTCTCCTCTTCTCTCCTCTCCTCTCCTCTCCTCTCCTCTCCTCTCCTCTCCTCTCCTCTCCTCTCGTCCTGTCTGTCTGAGGGATAAGGAGTGAATGAGTCACTTAGAACATTTAGGAAGCACTGCTATATTGACTGTGTTAAAAGAACAGTGCTGTTGCTGTGCAGCAGATAGCTACTAGCTGGTCTTATTACTAGCCTGCTCTCCTGGGGCGGCCATGGTCATGTGCCCAACCCTAGTGCCTAACCCTAACCTTACATTTGTTTTCATTAATTTTTACAATATAGAAAATATTTTTACTTTCCTGTTGGCTGGATCTAGAGGAAATCGCTCAGTTCTGCCTTAAGGATAAGATTCATCCCAATAAATGTCAACCTGCTGTTATCGCAACACAGGCTTGCCAGTCTGTGGGCATGTTAGTGCAGAGTCACTGCCCACTTCATAACCAGTGTTTGAGTAGAGAGCGTGAAGAGAGTGTTGGTTTCCTTGTTGATGATGTTAAGAAGCCCCAGCACATTGCTGTGGCCAGTGAGAAGATGGAGAGGAGCCAGCAGAGCTTACAGATGATGAGGGAGAAAGCCAGAGAGGAGCCTGGGAGAAGGGCCAGGGGACGTTTTGATGGTTTGTACGTGTGTGTGCAGTATTGTGTGTGCATGTACAAATGTTTTTGTGTGTGTCTAGCTTATGTGGGAATGCAGTATGTGCATGTGTTTGTTTGTGTGTGTGTAGCCTATATGTGAGTGCAGAATGAGCATGTGTTTGTTTGTGTGTGTGTGTGTAGCCTATATGTGAGTACACAATGTGCATATGTTTGTTTGTGTGTATGTGTTTCCGTGTATATATATTTGGAGCCTGCCTGTGCTGTGTACAGTGGCCCTGAGGCCTTGTCATCTCGATTAGAGAGGACATGTGAATGGGTGAGGTGCAGTTAGCTTCCCAATTCCTTTGTCTGATGAGGAATCAAACGGAACATTCCAGTCTAAACTACAAACTGTTTACCTCAGACTGTTAAAATAACTGTTTTTTAAACAGCTGAAGATCATTAAAAGAGCCGTCATTAAAATGCCAGGACACAAATTGCTTCCAACCTCATTTGAGTTCCAAAGTCAGTTGCTCTTAAGAAAAGGGTCAAACTAATGAATAGCATAAATCTGTGAACATATTGTTATTGTGTTAACAATATTTCTATTGGATGTGAGTTGTTTTGTTCAAACATTCTGACTCCTCCTTTTGGGTTCTTTTGAAGGTCTCTGTGTAGCAGGACCCTCATATTCAGAACAGATTCACTTTAATTGAATGGCCTCACAATAATTACGTTTTTATTTGGTATATTTGTGGTTCCCTGACCTGCCTCTTCCACATAAACATACACACACTCCTGTCACCTCTCATCATCACATCCAACCACTGATTATGTGTGTGTGTGTGTGTGTGTGTCAGAGGGGGCTGGTGGGAGGAGCTATAGGAGAACGGGCTCACTGTAATGGCTGGAATGGAATCAATGGAACTGTTGTTTTTCCATGTGTTTGATGTGTTTGGTATTACAATGAGCACGTCCTCCTACATTCACTCCCATCAGCCTCCTCTGGTGTGCGTGCATGTTTGTGTGTGACTGGGAGGTTCGCAGTTGGTCCCAGCTGTGCACACGCCCTGGGTCACTCTGCCTCTTTTTATATCCTCCTCTGTCCAGTGGAACAGTACAGAGCAGAGCCCAGGGGCGGACTGGCCATCTGGCATTCTGGGCAAATGCCAGGCAGGCTGGACCATTTTTTATCACAGTGGGCCTGTCTAACTTGGATTTTTTTGTGCAAAATAATTCTTATCTGGCTAATAATAGGGGCCTCGAGGAAAGAAATGGGCCAATGTGGGGGCCTCGAAGGAAAGAAATGGGCCGGTGTGGGGACCTCGAGGAAAGAAATGGGCCGGTGTGTGGGCCTCGAGGAAAAAAATAGCAGGTTTGATAGAAATGCCAGGGCCGATTTCTGGTCCCAATCCGCCCCTGGCAGAGCCCCTCCTTTATTCCACTGAGCCAGGCTCTGTGTCCTTAACCCCTCACTGACCACTGAGACCAGCAGTACCAGTACAACTAACACTGACTCAGCTATACTACCATGATTCTTTGCTAACCTAGCCTTGCATGCCAGGCTTCTATATCTTCCTACAGCTCTATCATAAGAGAAACAGCTAGAGAAAGAGACTAGGACAGTTCTTAACTTCCTCAAAGAAATGAATCATTGAGTCTAAATATCTCTTTTTGAAATAAAAATATATATATATTTATAGCAAGGTTAAAACACAGCTCAACACAGCATTACAGCCAACTCAACATGGCTCCCTCCCGTGAGACTGGCTGCTGCCCATCCAATCAACAGCCTACCTGCTGATACGGCACACAGTTCCCAGTGCAGTTCTGTCCTCTGGGGTCTCTGGCCCAGTTACGAGCACATGTCATGTCCATCCTGCAGGCCTCATACCTGAAGAAAAATGTTATGTTGCAATGACCAGATGACAGATCAACATTTGATACTGCTAGATTATGTGATTAGCGCAGAGCCTTCAGTACAGTTTACATTGGGGACCCTAGATTATTGTAGTGAGCTCACCAGTCACGGCAGAAGCTGTGGCACAGTGGCACGGCCTGCATGGAGGACTGGAGGTGAGAGTGTGGCCAGCGGGCTGCATCAGGGGAACAACGGTAGAAACAGGTCACACGCTTCAGGAAGTCTTCACACCTGGTCATAGAGATGGATGAGAGAGAGAGAGAGAGAGAGGGTAGACCACAGCATGTAACTCTCTCTTTGCTCCAGCAGTGCAATGTTTTTTGTCTCTGTTGGCTATTGGCTTTGATGTGATAGATTGAAAATATTGGTTATATCAGCTAGTCATGATCAAAGGCCGCTGTAAATTGCAGACTTACTTCGGGCTCAGTTTCCCACACTTGTCCCAGGGGCTGTTCTTCTCAATGGTCATGGGATTAAGATCCTGGATGTCATCCCCTGAACAACATGCATCTGATGAGAGAAAAGATGTGGATAGATTATGACCATGGGGAGACACCTCATCTCATAAGAGGATTGAGGATTTAGATAGCAAACTTCCAACAGCAGTTTTCTCTCATTATCATGGTTTGACAATGCATGTTGTTTTCTTTAAAAAGCACAGTGCTCTCACTCACTCTCAGCATAGATTGTGCACTCTTTCAGGTGAGGTTCCTGGCTGGGCGTGGCCTTCTGTCTACCGTCCTGTAGACACGCACCCTCCAAACACAAAATGCGACCAATCAGGGTAGCCGCTAAATATGCACAGACCAACGGCAGGGAGTTTGACGTGATAGCCATTTCTTCAACCTGCGATACGTTCAGCTAACCGGCTATAATCAGGACCTTGGACAGCGGAGCGGGAGACAAAGCGGGTTCAGGGAACCATACAACATGAAGACCAGTTTTTTAAATAATGTGACATTTGAATGTTTCCCTATTGCCTATAGCACTAAAGAGAATGTTTCCCTAAAAAAGGGAGTAAGGTCAACCACCACTGATCAAAAACTGTCTAGTCTGTCCATAACATAGCTTCTATTCAATGACGTGCCATGGAGCATCTAGCCTGAATAAGGAGATTCAAAGATTGGTGTGATGTATGACACAGCCTGTGAAATATTAAGCTATAGCCTATCTAGCCATTGGATAACGCTAAGCATGCATAACAATAACTGATTAAATAATAAATATGGTATTTTCTTATGAACTTCCGTTTAAGTATTTTATAGAAAATGAGTTACAGACACGTTTAACACATTTCAGAGTTTACTAAGCGCTTTGTTAGATGTATAACAATGTAGGCTGGTTATTGTAGGTCGTCTGTATGTAGGCTACTTGAGACTATCAGCTACAAACCTACAAATGACTGACTTTCTTTCAGTTAAACGATGACCATACCCGACAAACTAAACTATCAACTAATAATTTGACGAGAAAATAATTAAGACTTGAACAAATGCAAAGATAGGCTACTGTAAAACCATGTTTGATTAGCTTTAAACAAAATAACGGGAATGACAAGATTTCACACCACAACATCCCAACTGCGTAGTTTGCAATCTATGTCCATTTGTTTATTTTCCACTATCGACAAAAATACTTTACGCCTCGCCTGCCTTAGCCTACCTGTCGGTGGGAGAAACCGTTTTCCTTTTGATTCTGCTTGGTCTTGTGCGACGTGTCTCCTCAGCTTTGGAATCGTCGTCGAATCAGCACCACTCTACGCAGCTCTTCCTCCGGGCTGAATGCTTGTTATGATCTCTTCTTCCCAGGGGCAGCACGATAGTTTCTCACTGGTTTAACCGAAGGACATCTAATCTCCTGGCCACCTCCCCCACCTCCTCCTCCGACCTCCCCTTGCTGGTAATCCATATCACACCCCCACACACACACAAATTTGTATCATATACATTAGAAAGATATCCATGTAATATGATGACCTTTTAAATGATTTGGCCTGAGCATATTATGTCCAGGTAGTGTCATTCTGTATCAAACACCAGTTACTGAAAAACACCAGGATGTGGTTGTCAGTGGATTCGTCAAATTGATTTGTTCCTATATGAACATGTTGGCACTGCGTTGTCCTTGGTATAAGTGAATCCTCCTCAAGTACTGAGTCACCTGTCCTCCCCTCCTCCCTCAAACCCAGAGGTCAGGGCTTTGTGTGAAGGGTAGGTGAAGGATGAGATTTGATACTGTATGATATGCTGAGAGCATTGGAAAACATCTCCCTGTTGACAACCATCCGCACTCCGCAGCAAAATCCGCACTTCACCCCCCCCCCCCCCCCCCCCCCCCCCCCCCAATGAGGCATACATTTGCTTCAATGTTTGTTTTGATGTTTGGGCCTGTGTGACCTACCTTATGCTGGTGAGAATAGAGATCTAAACAGACACTTTGCCCAGTGCTCATCCTGTCCTGTACTCTTGTCCTGTAATCTCTCTCCCCCTCAGACCAACTAAGACCAACTAGGTGCCAACTAATCCCTGCCCCAGACTCCCTGTGTCGTCACGAGCCTTTTGGCCTCATCACAGCAGATGTAGTTCCTTGTGGCCTAGATACGATTGCCTAAAACCAAGAATCTGAAATGATATAACAATAAGATATGGCAATAAGGTAATGACAATAAGATATGGCAATAAGATAATGACATTCTTATCCATTATTGGTTTTGGTAGCATTGGTGTGCAATACCTTGAGTCTTATATAAGTCCATTGTACAGTATTGAGTTCAAGTGTTTTCATAGAAGAAAAGGATGGAGCTTCATGGAGCAATAACATATAGTATACCTATAGAATGCCTAGATTCATATCATCCTATAGAAGGAGGATTCTACACATTTGCCTCACATGGGCCCAAATTCACCAGACAGTTTCACAATCAGGGGCCGTTCACAATGCACTTATTTACGAGGATGAGGGGGCGAGAGGCAGACAGAAACAATTTCCCTTTGGCAATTAGAAGGCGAATAATGATATCCTTTGTGTTGGAGCTATTCAGGGACCAATGAAATGGGGGACAGAGATTTGCATTGCTGTGAACTGTTGTTTTTAATTAACCGCGAGGTTGCCGGGAACCAGTCCTAGAGTTGGCAAACAGTGTAACGATCCTTGTTGTCTCACTAATTGCAAAACATTCTTTGCTTTGATCCACTGATCCATTTCTTAAGCTTTTGTTTTGGTTTTCTGATCGGTTTAAGAGTTGTGGACAACTAAAGAGGAAGACAACTCAAAATACTAATCCCTTTTGAATTTCCAAACAAATCAAAAATATTAGTGTAGTCTGTGTTGCTTTGCAGAGGCTGTGTAGAGTGGTTATGTAAGCTAAGAGAGAGGCCACACACAACCTGACCTCTCACACAATGACAAGTGAAATACAGACTGATTGGAATTCCAGGCCAACAGAATGTGGCCTGAGTATTACTTCCTGAAGACTGGACCCTAGAAATGATCTGAAAAATATTCTGTGAAATGACAGAATATTGATAATGTTACATACTTTAAATGATTTACAGACAGTGCCTTTGGAAAGTATTCAGACACCTAGACTTTTTATGCATTTTTGTAGGTTACAGCCTTATTTAAAAAAAAAATGTAACAGTTTGTTTTACTTAATCTACACACAATACCCCATAATGACAAAACAACAGGTATAAAATGGAAATATCAAATTTACATAAGTATTCAGACCCATTACTCAGCCTTGAGTTTTCTTGGCTGAAAAACATCCCCACAGCATGATGCTGACACCATCATGCTTCACCGTAGGGATGGTGACAGGTTTCCTCCAGAAGTGACGCTTGGCATTCAGGCCAAAGTGTTCAATCTTGGTTTTATCAGATCAGAGAATCTTGTTTCTCATGATCTGAGAGTCTTTAGGTGGCTTTCGACAAACTCCAAGCGGGCTGTCATGTGCCTTGTCCTAAGGAGTGCCTTCCGTATGGCCACTCTACCATAAAGGCCTGATTGGTGGAGTGCTCCAGAGATGGTTGTCCTTCTGGAAGGTTCTCCCATCTCCACAGAGGAACTCTAGAGCTCTATCAGAGTGACCATCTGGTTATTGGTCATGTCACCTCCCTGACCAAGGCCCTTCTCCCCCGATGGCTCAGTTTGGCCAAGCAGCCAGCTCTAAGAAGAGTCTTGGTGTTTCCAAACTTCTTCCATTTAAGAATGATGGAGGCCACTGTGTTCTTGGAGACCTTCAATGCTGAAGAAATGTTTTGGAACCCTTCTCCAGATCTGTGCCTGTTACGGTGCGTGAATGAGGACCCAAAAGCGAATTAACTTAAACAGAGCTTCTTTAATTACCAAACATAGGTAGGCTCAGACGGACCGGCAGATTCCGACAGGACAAGACAAGGTTACAGCAAACATGACGACAGTCTGGTTCAGGCATGAAACACAACAAACAAGAATCCGACAAGGACAGGAACAAAAACAGAGAGAGATATAGGGACCTAATCAGAGGGAAAAAGGGAACAGGTGGGAAACGGGGTGACGAGGTGGTTAGGAGGAGACAAGGCACAGCTGGGGGAAAGAGGGGGAGAAAAGGTAACCTAACAACGACCAGCAGAGGGAGACAGGGTGAAGGGAAAGGGCAGAGACAAGACACAACATGACAGTACATGACAGTACCCCCCCACTCACCGAGCGCCTCCTGGCGCACTCGAGGAGGAAACCTGGCGGCAACGGAGGAAATCCTCGATCAGCGCACGGTCCAGCACGTCCCGAGAGGGAACCCAACTCCTCTCCTCAGGACCGTACCCCTCCCAATCTACGAGGTACTGGTGACCACGGCCCCGAGGACGCATGTCCAAAATTCTACGGACCCTGTAGATGGGTGCGCCCTCGACAAGGATGGGGGGGGGGGGGGGGGGGGAAGACGAGCGGGGGCGCGAAGGGCGGGCTTGATGCAGGAGACATGGAAGACCGGGTGGACGCGACGAAGGTATCGCGGAAGAAGAAGTCGAACTGCGACAGGATTAATGACCCGAGAAATACGGAACGGACCAATGAACCGCGGGGTCAACTTGCGAGAAGCCGTCTTAAGGGGAAGGTTCTGAGTGGAGAGCCAAACTCTCTGACCGCGACAATATCTAGGACTCTTAGTTCTACGCTTATTAGCAGCCCTCACAGTCTGCGTCCTATAACGGCAAAGTGCAGACCTGACCCTCTTCCAGGTGCGCTCGCAACGTTGGACAAAAGCCTGAGCGGAGGGGACGCTGGACTCGGCGAACTGAGATGAGAACAGCGGAGGCTGGTACCCGAGGCTACTCTGAAAAGGAGATAGCCCGGTCGCAGACGAAGGAAGCGAGTTGTGGGCGTATTCTGCCCAGGGGAGCTGTTCTGACCAAGACGCAGGGTTGCGAAAAGAAAGACTGCGTAAGATGCGACCAATAGTCTGATTGGCCCGTTCTGCTTGACCGTTAGACTGGGGGTGAAAGCCGGAAGAGAGACTGACGGAAGCCCCAATCAAACGGCAAAACTCCCTCCAAAATTGAGACGTGAATTGCGGACCTCTGTCCGAAACGACGTCTGACGGAAGGCCATGAATTCTGAAAACATTCTCGATGATGATTTGTGCCGTCTCTTTAGCAGAAGGAAGCTTAGCAAGGGGAATGAAATGAGCCGCCTTAGAGAACCTATCGACAACCGTAAGAATAACAGTCTTCCCCGCTGACGAAGGCAGTCCGGTGACAAAATCTAAGGCGATGTGAGACCACGGTCGAGAGGGAATAGGAAGCGGCCTGAGACGGCCGGCAGGAGGAGAGTTACCGGACTTAGTCTGCGCGCAGACCGAACAAGCAGCCACGAAACGACGCGTGTCATGCTCCCGGGTGGGCCACCAAAAACGCTGGCGAATGGAAGCAAGCGTACCCCGAACGCCAGGGTGGCCGGCTAACTTGGCAGAGTGAGCCCACTGAAGAACGGCCAGACGAGTAGGAACGGGAACGAAAAGAAGGTTCCTAGGACAAGCGCGCGGCGACGGAGTGTGAGTGAGCGCTTGTTTTACCTGCCTCTCAATTCCCCAGACAGTCAACCCGACAACACGCCCCTCAGGGAGAATCCCCTCGGGGTCAGTGGAGGCTACTGAAGAACTGAAGAGACGAGACAAAGCATCAGGCTTGGTGTTCTTAGAGCCCGGACGATAAGAAATCACGAACTCGAAACGAGCGAAAAACAGCGCCCAACGCGCCTGACGCGCATTAAGTCGTTTGGCAGAACGGATGTACTCAAGGTTCCTATGGTCAGTCCAAACGACAAAAGGAACGGTCGCCCCCTCCAACCACTGTCGCCATTCGCCTAGGGCTAACCGGATGGCGAGCAGTTCGCGGTTACCCACATCATAGTTACGTTCCGACGGCGACAGGCGATGAGAAAAATACGCGCATGGGTGGACCTTGTCGTCAGAGAGGGAGCGCTGAGAAAGAATGGCTCCCACGCCCACCTCTGACGCGTCAACCTCGACAACGAACTGTCTAGAGACGTCAGGTGTAACAAGGATAGGAGCGGATGTAAAACGATTCTTGAGGAGATCAAAAGCTCCCTGGGCGGAAACGGACCACTCAAAGCACGTCTTGACAGAAGTAAGGGCTGTGAGAGGAGCTGCCACCTGACCGAAATTACGGATGAAACGACGATAGAAGTTCGCGAAGCCGAGAAAGCGCTGCAGCTCGACGCGTGACTTAGGGACGGGCCAATCAATGACAGCTTGGACTTTAGCGGGATCCATCTTAATGCCTTCAGCGGAAATAACAGAACCGAGAAATGTGACGGAGGAGGCATGAAAAGTGCACTTCTCAGCCTTCACAAAAAGACAATTCTCTAAAAGGCGCTGGAGGACACGTCGAACGTGCTGAACATGAATCTGGAGTGACGGTGAAAAAATCAGGATATCGTCAAGGTAAACGAAAACAAAGATGTTCAGCATGTCTCTCAGGACATCATTGACTAATGCCTGAAAGACAGCTGGAGCGTTAGCGAGGCCGAAAGGAAGAACCCGGTATTCAAAGTGCCCTAACGGAGTGTTAAACGCCGTCTTCCACTCGTCCCCCTCCCTGATGCGCACGAGATGGTAAGCGTTACGAAGGTCCAACTTAGTGAAAAACCTGGCTCCCTGCAGGATCTCGAAGGCTGAAGACATAAGAGGAAGCGGATAACGATTCTTCACTGTTATGTCATTCAGCCCTCGATAATCTATGCAGGGACGCAGAGACCCGTCCTTCTTCTTGACAAAAAAAAAACCCCGCTCCGGCGGGAGAGGAGGAGGGGACTATGGTACCGGCGTCAAGAGCTACAGACAAATAATCTTCGAGAGCCTTACGTTCGGGAGCCGACAGAGAGTATAGTCTACCCCGGGGGGGGGTGGTTCCCGGAAGGAGATCAATACTACAATCATACGACCGGTGTGGAGGAAGAGAGGTGGCCCTGGACCGACTGAACACCGTGCGCAGATCGTGATATTCCTCCGGCACCCCTGTCAAATCACCAGGCTCCTCCTGTGAAGAAGAGACAGAGGAAACAGGAGGGATAGCAGACATTAAACATTTCACATGACAAGAGACGTTCCAGGAGAGGATAGAATTACTAGACCAATTAATGGAAGGATTATGACAAACTAGCCAGGGATGGCCCAAAACAACAGGTGTAAAAGGTGAACGAAAAATTAAAAAAGAAATGGTTTCACTATGATTACCAGAAACAGTGAGGGTTAAAGGTAGCGTCTCACGCTGAATCCTGGGGAGAGGACTACCATCCAGGGCGAACAAGGCCGTGGGCTCCTTTAACTGTCTGAGAGGAATGTCATGTTCCCGAGCCCAGGTCTCGTCCATAAAACAGCCCTCCGCCCCAGAGTCTATTAAGGCACTGCAGGAAGCTGACGAACCGGTCCAGCGTAGATGGACCGACAAGGTAGTGCAGGATCTTGAAGGAGAGACAGGAGTAGTAGCGCTCACCAGTAGCCCTCCGCTTACTGACGAGCTCTGGCCTTTTACTGGACATGAAGTGACAAAATGACCAGCGGAACCGCAATAGAGACAGAGGCGGTTGGTGATTCTCCGTTCCCTCTCCTTAGTCGAGATGCGGATACCTCCCAGCTGCATGGGCTCAGCACCCGAGCCGGCAGAGGAAGATGGTAGTGATGCGGAGAGGGGGGCGACGGAGAGCGCGAGCTCCTTTCCACGAGCTCGGTGACGAAGATCAACCCGTCGCTCAATGCGAATAGCGAGTTCAATCAAGGAATCCACGCTGGAAGGAACCTCCCGGGAGAGAATCTCATCCTTTACCTCTGCGCGGAGACCCTCCAGAAGACGAGCGAGCAAGGCCGGCTCGTTCCAGCCACTGGAGACAGCAAGAGTGCGAAACTCAATAGAGTAGTCTGTTATGGATCGATTGCCTTGACATAGGGAAGACAGGGCCCTGGAAGCCTCCTCCCCAAAAACAGATCGATCAAAAACCCGTATCATCTCCTCCTTAAAGTCCTGATACTGGTTAGTACACTCAGCCCTTGCCTCCCAGATTGCCGTGCCCCACTCACGAGCCCGTCCAATAAGGAGAGATATGACGTAGGCGACACGAGCAGTGCTCCTGGAGTAAGTGTTGGGCTGGAGAGAAAACACAATATCACACTGGGTGAGGAACGAGCGGCATTCAGTGGGCTCCCCAGAGTAACACGGCGGGTTATTGATTCTGGGCTCCGGAGATTCGAAAGCCCAGGAAGTGGCCGGTGGATCGAGGCGGAGATGGTGAACCTGTTCTGTGAGGTTGGAGACTTGGGTGGCCAGGGTCTCAACGGCATGTCGAGCAGCAGACACTTCCTGCTCGTGTCTGCCTAGCATCGCTCCCTGGATCCCGACGGCTGAGTGGAGAGGATCCGAAGTCGCTGGGTCCATTCTTGGTCGGATTCTTCTGTTACGGTGCGTGAATGAGGACCCAAAAGCGAATTAACTTAAACAGAGCTTCTTTAATTACCAAACATAGGTAGGCTCAGACGGACCGGCAGATTCCGACAGGACAAGACAAGGTTACAGCAAACATGACGACAGTCTGGTTCAGGCATGAAACACAACAAACAAGAATCCGACAAGGACAGGAACAAAAACAGAGAGAGATATAGGGACCTAATCAGAGGGAAAAAGGGAACAGGTGGGAAACGGGGTGACGAGGTGGTTAGGAGGAGACAAGGCACAGCTGGGGGAAAGAGGGGGAGAAAAGGTAACCTAACAACGACCAGCAGAGGGAGACAGGGTGAAGGGAAAGGGCAGAGACAAGACACAACATGACAGTACATGACAGTGCCTCGACACAATCCTGTCTCGGAGCTCTACGGACAATTCCTTCCACCTCATGGCTTGGTTTTTGTTCTGACATGCACTGTCATCTGTGGGACCTTATATAGACAGGTGTGTTCCTTTCCAAATCATGTCCAATCAATTGAATTTACCACAGGTGGACTCCAATCCAGTTGTAGAAACATCTCAAGAATGATCAATGGAAACAGGATGCACCTGAGCTAAATTTTGAGTCTCATTGCAGAGTCTAAACACTTGTGTAAATATGTTTTTTTCCCTTCTTCTTTTCAATACATTTTCAACAAAAATGTAAACCTGTTTTCGCTTTGTCATGATATTGTGTTGTGTGGAGATTGATGAGGATTTCAAAAATAAATAATGTAAATAAAGGTCACACCAACCTGGGTGCTTTAATGTCACCATGTTTCATTAAGGTGTGTTGGGTGTGATGAAAATAAAGTGTGTGTGTGCGTGCGTGCGTGTGTGTGTGTGTGTGTGTCAGTTGGTAGAGAATGGCGCATCTGTTTGAAGCCCAACTGAAGACTCCCACCCTGTGGTTCTACTATGTTATAACACTTTGTTATGGTCGATTGGTTATTCTCAGCCGGATGGCACCTGAGGTCCATCAGACCTACATGAAGAACATAGAAAAACAAACCATATGATAGTATGTTAACATGTCATGCTCAATAGTAAAAAAAACAGTATTATTATTTATCCATGTAGGTTATTGGGAGGAAAAAAAAGGAAAGTGGTTTTTAAATGGTTCAGTATAACGTTGAAATGCATTGCAGAGTTCAGCATGTTGGAAAGATCGGGGCCCAGACATCATACCATCATACACGTGCATTTTTCCCAGTAGGAAGGATATATTTACGAGTCCCTGACATGAGTTGAACGCGGCATAACTAACCCATTGTTTTATGTCAGATGGCGTCACTCCTATACAACGCGTGTCCCTCAACCAATATCATGCTGCATTCAAGACAACTTAGAACTCGGAAACTAAGAAATGTCCGACTTGGAAACACGTTGTGGAAAGATGAGCTCAGAGTTTCCCAATTGGAAAGTATCAGAAAAAAAATCAACCAATTTCAAGCTCTACGCAAAAAACAGACCCATATTTTAACTCAGAAGTTCAGAGTTTCCGAGTTGTCTTGAAAGTATCTGATGTAGGACAATGCTTCTAACCTTCTTGTTGTATTCAAGACAGTTGCCTTGGAACTCGGAAACTCCAACATTTCTGACTTGGATACTTGTTGTAGAAAGGTGCGGTTCGAGTTTCCCACTTGGAAGGTATCAGAATCAACCAATAGGAAGTGCGACACAATTTTTTTTACTCACATTTATCTATGAGTTTACGAGTTTCTGAGTTGTCTTGAACTCGGCATCTGTTTCATTGCTCTAATATCTGAAGTGTTTTTTATAACATGTGTTGGCCTGCTGCGTTGACAGGATTGGTGACAGATGAACCCGTGTCTGGACTCCTTAGCAAAGGATCGAAAGGTTGTAACTGCATTAGAGATTCCTGCCATGCCAAAGAGATGCTATCCAATAATCTATTTTCTGAAGAAAAGTCCCACACAACATCATACTGCTTCTACTCCAGTACCTAAATCAGGACCATGGATAGCACCACAGCCTTCCGAAAGAGCCTGTGACCTAACAACAGCAGGCCAGGCCAACCTAGCTCTGTTACCCCTCTCTATGGGGCCAAGGCCTATACTAATTTACCTCCCATTCTTTTCTTAATGGGATTGCTGTCTACTGTGTCTCTAAACAAACAACATTATTTGACTCTGTTTACAACAGAGCATATGATATGGTTACATGGATGATGTTTGTTTTCTATAAAACGACAGTGGGGGAAGCAAGGCTTTTTCGTTGTCTTTTTCATCTTCTTTTGGCATCCATCCAGCCTATGACTTGGCTGGGGGAGGCGGTAGACATTTTACGCTTTCCAAGAGTATCTTTTTTCATTTCCTTTCCGTGACAGACAGGCTCAAAGAAAATGGAGTGATGAACAGAGAGAAAGAATCAATGAGTAATGATCAGATTTGATTTTGACAGAGGTGCACTGACACACACACACACACTCTCTCTCTCTCTCTCTCTCTCTCTCTCTCTCTCTCTCTCTCTATTTTCATCACTCCCAACACACCTTAATGCTTATAGAAACTTGGTAACATTTATGCACCCACAGTGTTATGACCTTTATTGGAGAGTATAGCTCCAGTGTCTGTCTGTGTGTACACACAGGGAAGATACACTGAGTGTACAAAACATTAGGAACACCTGCTCTTTCCATGACATAGAATGACCAGGTGAATCCAAGTGAAAGCTATGATCACTTATTTATGTCACCACTTCAATCAGTGTAGATGAAGGGGAGGAGACAGGTTGAATAATGTTTTTTAAGCATTGAGACAATTGAGACATGGATTGTGTATGCGTGCCATTCAGAGGGTGAATGGTCAAGACAAAATAATGAAGTGCCTTTGAACGGGGTATGGTAGGAGGGGCCAGGCGCAACGGTTTGAGTGTGTCAAGAACTGCAACGCTGCTGGGTTTTTCACACTCAATAGTTTGACGTGTGTATCAAGAATGGTCTTCCACCCAAAGGACATCCAGCCATCTTGTCACAAGTGTGAAAAGCATTGGAGTCAACATGAGCCAGCATCCTTGGGGAATGTTTTCGACACCTTGTAGAGTCCATTCCTCAACGAATTGAGGCTGTGGGGGTGTAACTCAACATTGGGAAGGTGTTCCTAATGTTTTGTACACTCAGTGTAGATTGCATGAGACACGGACAGATTCATGTTTGCATTACGAGCAGTCTCTGCACTTAATCTCGTCTCCTGTAGATGGATTGGATGGGAGCGTCCTCTCGTAAGGCCCTGTTTGTCCCATAACTCTACCTTTACATTGACACCTCAGAGGGAACAGATCAATACACCACACTGACCTCCCCCTCTCTGCCATCTCCGCAGTGCGACCAGCCGTGTGCATGCTGATCACACTTTGTTTTGGCATTCATCATCATTCGTTGTAGACGAGGGGCAGGCTGTAACCACTGTTAATGAAATGAGTGGAGCCGGAAAAAACCTGAGAAAGACTTGTTTCTGATGGAACACCCCTGTGACCTATGTTCAGAGGGTCAGTGGGGCGTTACCACTTCTAAGCCTGTTACTGCAGCAGGGTACTGTTTTTCTCACGCCGTCACACGCTCTCTAACAGATTCACACACTGACCCTCTGCTTCTATTTAATAGGCTTAGTTGGACAGGAACAGAGTGTGAGTGTAAAGCCTGCATGTATGTGTGTGAGTGTGTCAGGAGGTGTCCAGGGAGACCATAACTCCAGCTGTCTCTGTGGTCATCAAATCAACAGGGAAGTAGTACATCCTATATACATGCTGTGCATGACATCCATTCTGATCGCCATGTTTCACTCACAGTGCCTGCAGAGCCACTTGGCAACATTGCTAAACATTGTTTTCTACTCCAAAGTGACACACACACACGCACACACAAAGACTGCACTAAGACTTTAATCTATCTCAATTTGCTCTCTGAAAGCACTTTCCTCTAATGACGTTTGCTGTGTCTGTCTTTGTTGTTGCCTTTTATCTCAGGTATATTGTATACTGCCTTCTGCCTGAGCTAAGTAACTATGAATTATACATAAAAAGGAGTTTCTCTTTAGAAGTTGGCTTAAAAGAGTGACGGCAAAACCTCTCATAAGTAAAGTTGTTTCACTTTCTTCTTTTTTTTACCAGAAGGCCCCATTGAGTAAAAAAAAAAAAAAGATTGTAAGACCCAACGTGAACAGGGAAAATCCTGCCATGAAATCCCCTGTCAGTCAGGAACAAGGATTAATTTACCTGGATCTCTAATACAGTTATCTGACACATATGGGTTTACGGTTACTGTCTGCTGTTCTCTCAGTTACAGTAAAAAGAGTCTGATCCAGGAGAATATCTAGCTACCCAAAAGAAAGAAGCCATGCCATGGTCATTAGGCCAGGCTGTTCCCTCAGTCCCTGGCAGGTTGGTTGTGAGCCATTTCAGATGTGTCTGTCTGTCTGTCTGTCTGTCTGTCTGTCTGTCCGTCTGTCTGTCTGTCCGTCTGTCTGTCTGTCTGTGTGCATGCGTATGTGTGTGTGTGTGTGTGTGCGTGTGTGTGTGTGCGTGCGTGTGTGTGTGTGCGTGTGTGTGTGTGTGTGTGTGTGTGTGTGTGTGTGTGT
The DNA here is from genome assembly GCF_045791955.1 of Oncorhynchus clarkii lewisi. NCBI lineage: Eukaryota > Metazoa > Chordata > Actinopteri > Salmoniformes > Salmonidae > Oncorhynchus > Oncorhynchus clarkii. Next base: position 46,645,624 of record NC_092159.1, read on the forward strand.
GTGTGTGTGTGTGTTTGTTTGTGTGTGTGTGTGTGTTTGACCAATCCTCTTAGAGTGGCTGTCCCTAACAGTGGGTGATGACTGTGGTGCTGATCAGAGCTTAGTGGCATCCTGCTGGGCTCATCCATTGGTTTAACAGAGGGGACTCACCTCCTGACTCAGACACAGACACGCTGACCACACGGATTACACACCATGCCTCCTGTCATCATCTAGTAATGACATCATCTTGTTAATGCTTGGGGGGGGGGGGGGGGGGGGGGCATGTGCGTGTGAGAGAGCGAGAAAGAGAGAGAGAAAGCGAGAAAGACAGACAGACAGACAGACAGACAGACAGACAGACAGACAGACAGACATATAATAGATAGGATACTGTTTTCTGTGATGTCTAACACTGTGACTTTGATTTGTTAGTGACTCTATGATGGGGCAGTGTGTCATCTGCAATTGCATAATACAAAGCAGGCCAATCCAGATCTGACTGTACCACCATGAACAATAACTGAAAGACTGCCTGAAGACTGGTTTACATTAAACTGCCTGATCCTTTTATTGCCTCGTGGATTTCCTATGTAAAATAGATTGTCAGTCACTCCTCACTGGGAGAAGGCCAACATGGGTCCACTCAGTGCTGTTCAAATAAGTGCGGAAATTTTTCTGCACTGTCACGTCACCACAGGGTAGCAGTGGCACAGTTGGGATCTATTACAGTGAACCTGGTCTTGTTTACCAGACTCATGGCCCGCCACAGCGGCTGTGGTATGAAACTATAGTTCACCACCTCTTCAAAATAAAATGAAACTACTCATTAAGAATAATGGGATTGAGTATAAAACAGTCTGGTCTAAGGTTACAGTGGTTTGGGAAAGGCAAGGAAAAGAGAAACAAGGAAACTGATGTTCCTATGGGAATGTCAATGGATGGTTCAGAGAGGAAGAGGGAAAAATGACTGCCAACTTCAGTTGTGTTTTCATCTCTGTCTATTCTCCTCTCCTCCCTCTCATCCCCTCGTTTATGTGATGTTTACACTCCTCATGCCTTGGCATTGGAACAAGCCCCCTGTGTGGCTGAATGTGTTCTCTGAAGTCCAGAGCCACGTCTGTTGCCTCTTAATGATGATCCTCTGGGGTGTCTTTCCACGCAGGCGGTCTGTGAGTGTGTGTGTGTGTGTGTGTGTGTGTGTGTGTGTGTGTGTGTGTGTGTGTGTGTGTGCGTGTGTGTGGAAACTGTGACCCACTTCTTTACTATGGAGAGTGGGAGAGGGAAACATTATGGTTAACATTGTAATAATGAAAACAGACATCTAGACAAGCTAGAGATTTTTTCTCATGCACACACATACACACTTAGCAGGTCTATGTCATCTCACACACATACACACTTAGCAGGGCTATGTCATCTCACACACATACACACTTAGCAGGTCTATGTCATCTCACACACATACACACTTAGCAGGGCTATGTCATCTCACACACATACACACTTAGCAGGTCTATGTCATCTCACACACATACACACGTAGCAGGGCTATGTCATCTCACACACATACACACTTAGCAGGGCTATATCATCTCACACACATACACACGTAGCAGGGCTATGTCATCTCACACACATACACACTTAGCAGGGCTATATCATCTCACACACATACACACGTAGCAGGGCTATGTCATCTCACACACATACACACTTAGCAGGGCTATGTCATCTTAGGTCAAAGGCATTTGATATGGTGGAGATCATGTCAAACAGTAATGCACATTTGCACAGCGGTTTGTGTGTCCTTGCATTTCATAACATTGTATGAAACTGTCTGTAACAGTAACACTCAGAACACCAAGAAGAGAGCATTCTGGAGCACTGAGTGACAGCTTTACGGTTGTCTTTGGTAATGGTTGGTTTGTCTTCTGGCTGAGTGGGAGGGGGAAAGGAATGCATCTCTAATTTTCCATCTGTGCTCCCCTATTGGTGTGTGTGTGTGTATATGTGTGTGTGTGTGCGGGCACACGTGTGTGTGTGTGTGTATGACATGACAGGTGTCTTAGGATGAACACTGCTTCAGTTTGTTACATCACCCCAGGCTGAGGTTGCCTCCCCTCACCCCTGACATAATCAACCACCACCCCATGTGTTTTGAGTCAGTGCCCCTTGCTCGTGGGCATGATGGTGTAAAAATCCCTTGATAATCTACACAGTCTATATGCTTTCCCAGAATTGTGCTTCAGTAAAAACCTCTGGTCTCCATCCAATTTCAATGAATGATTTATGCCCTTTTGCCATCTTGCTACCACATTCAGAGACACTTTTAAAAGGGATTTTATATAAAACGTACTTGCAGGAGAAGAGGATGAGCCAAGGAGAGGGAATGACAGGGATCAGACTATTTACTGTACTTGGACTACTTACCCCTGAAAATAAACCCTCTCCTCTGCTGGCCATGTGGGGTTTAGTTCAGCACTAACCTTCGCACAGAAGGAATAGAAAAATCCAAAGGAATAAAAATATATTTTTTAATACAGTGCATTCGGAAACAGCCTTATTCTAAAATTTCTAAAATCGTTTTTTCCCCTCATCGATCTCCACACAATCCTCCATAATGACAAAGCAAAAACAATATTTTGAAATGTCCGCAAATGTATAAAATAAAAAAAATCGGAAATATCTAATTTACATAAGAATTCAGACCATTTACTCAGTACTTTGTTGAAGCACCTTTGGCAGCGACTACAGCCTCGAGGCTTCTTGGGTATGACGCTACAAGCTTAGCACATCTGTATTTGGGGAGTTTCTCCCATTCTTCTCTGCAAATCCTCTCAAGTTCTGTCAGGTTGGATGGGGAGCGTCACTGCACAGCTATTTTCAGGTCTCTCCAGAGATGCTCGATCGGGTTCAAGTCCGGGCTTTGGCTCGGTCACTCAAGTACATTCAGAGACTTGTCCCGAAGCCACTCCTGCATTGTCTTGGCTGTGTGCTTAGGGTCGTTGTCCTGTTGGAAGGTGAACCTTCAGCCCAGTCTGAGGTCCTGAGAGCTCTGGAGCAGGTTTTCATCAAGGATCTCTCTGTACTTTGCTCCATTCATCTTTCCCTCGATCCAGTCTAGTCTCCCAGTCCCTGCCCCAGAAGAACATCCCAACAGCATGATTCTGCCACCACCATGCTTCACCGCCATGCTTTACTCTACCATAAAGACCTGATTGGTGGAGTGCTGCAGAGATGGTTGTCCTTCTGGAAGGTTCTCACATTTCACAGAGGATGTCTGGAGCTCTGTCAGAGTGACCATCAGGCTCTTGGTCACCTCCCTGACCAAGGCCCTTCTCCCCCAATTGCTCAGTTTGGCCAGGCAGCCAGCTCTAAGAAGAGTCTTGGTGTTTCCAAACTTCTTCCATTTAAGAATGATGGAGGCCACTGTGTTCTTGGGGACCTTCAGTGCTGCCAAGATTGTTGGTACCCTTCTCCAGATCTGGGCCTAGACACAATCCTGTCTTGGAGCTCTACGAACGAATCCTTTGACCTCATGGCTTGGTTTTTGCTCTGACATGCACTGTCAACTGTGGGACCTTATATAGACAGGTGTGTTCCTTTCCAAATCATGTACAATCAATTGAATTTACCACAGGTGGACTCCACACAAGTTGTTGAAACATCTCAAGGATGATCATTGGAAACAAGATGCACCTGATCTAATTTTCGAGTCTCATAGCAAAGGGTTTGAATACTTAAGTAAATAAGGTATTTCTGTTTTCCAAAAACCTGTTTTTGTAATTATGGGGTATTGTGTGTCGATTGATGAAGTAAAATGTGTATTTAATCAATTTTAGAATAAGGCTGTAATGTTACAAAATGTGGAAAAATCAAGGGGTCTGAATACTTTCTGAATGTACTGTATGCCCACCAGGCTTTTACCTGCCGTGCAGGGCATCTTGCAGGGTCTATCAGTCAGACGAACCTGTTTAAGATGCTGCGAATTCTCGCAGTTTTTTGTTAAAAATCGTGCAACATTTCAACGTCCTGCTACTCATGGCAGGAATATAGTATATGCATATGATTAGTATGTGTGGATAGAAAACACTCTGAAGTCTCTAAAACTGGTTAAATCATGTCTGTGGCTTTAACAGAACGTGTTTAGGAGTAAAAATATTGAGGAAAACTGTTCACAAAAAACACAAAAAAAATATCCGTCCGCCAGTCTATGTATTGTCTACGGCAAGGGAAAATAGATAGGGACCCGTTTACAATGCCTACAGCTTCCACATGATGTCGCCAGTACTGGCATTTTATTGGTGTGATGACGAATAGGCACTTCCTGTCTTGGGGTCCACCGAAGGAAGTTATGAAAGGGAAAATATGGACGATGATTTCAAGACTTGCTGCTATCGAATACAGATCGCCCCGTGATCAATTTGATCGATTATTAACGTTTATTAATACCTAAAGTTGGTTTACAAAAGTAGTTTGAAGTGATTTGTAAAAGTTTATAGGCAACTTTTAGTAATTTTAAACAATGGCGTTGCGTTTTGGAAAGGCGCTTTTTCCTGGATCAGACGGGCTTCATAAATCGACATTTTGGGTATACTTTGACGGATTTAATCGGGAAAAAGACCCAATTGTGATGTTTATGGGACATATAGGAGTGCCAACAAAGAAGCTCGTCAAAGGTAATGAATGTTTTATATTTTATTTCTGTGTTTTGTGTAGCGCCGGCTAGGCTAATTATTTTGTTTGCGTCTCGTTCAGGTATTTTGGGGGGTGCATGCTATCAGATAATAGCTTCTCATGCTTTCGCCGAAAAGCATTTTACACATCTGACATGTTGGCTAGATTCACAACGAGTGTAGCTTTAATTGAGTACCCTGCATGTGTGTTTTAATGAAAGTTTGAGTTTTATCGAGTACTACAGTTGGCGCTCTGAAATTTCCACTGATTTTGGTCCCTGTACCGGGACCGCAGCCATAAAAGCAACAAGGAGCAAAAATCAATACAGTACCTGCAGTATGTCTGAAGGCACCACAGCAGTAGAGATGCCTGAGGATTTCACTGAGTGGAGTGGATGAGGTGCTACAGGGTTTGGGTGAGGAACTCTAATGGCCTCCTGATTGTGTTGTGAGTTTTTGTCTCTGTGAGGTGGATGTTGGCTGCATAGAAATGGAACATAAAGAGCAGCCATCAGCATTAAGAAATGCCAGCCAGAAAGCCCTGATGGTTGCTATTTAATCAAATGAATCAAATCCTGCTTACCACAGCTGTTCTCCATGATTTTGCATTATGAGCACAATGTACTAATTCAAGTGGCATCGCAATTCTATGTGGAGAAGTAATCTGTTGAATATATTTAAATTGGTTACAGTATTGCTGTTTGGACGGGATGGTCTAGCTGGACTGTGTGTGTGTGTGTGTGTGTGTGTGTGTGTGTGTGTGTGTGTGTGTGTGTGTGTGTGTGTGTGTGTGTGTGTGTGTGTGTGTGTGTGTGTGTGTGTTGCTCTGTCCCCCATTGCGTGGGCAATACACTCGGACCGACCATATGTTACATAAAAACAGCGTGAAAGTCCTAATCCTTGATCGCAAAGCATTACGCAACCTCTCTCTGCCAAAGGGCAACCCATCTGTCCCTCATCATCATCCCAGGCAAACAAATATGATGAGAGGAACTCATTATAGTAGATCTGTAGATCTATCCAATGGCCAACTGTCCAAGGGCAAACATTGGCCATTGTTTGTGCTCCTTCTTTTCACTCAGGTCATGCACTGTCTGACTGTCTGTTTCAGTTTGTTCACAAATGTTGAGGGCACCAAACCACGAGTAAAACATTCTCTCCACTCAAGCATTTTTCTGATGGAGAGAAACATTCAAAAGTTTCAGCTCCCAGGCCTCTAGTCGTTCATTCTAATTTCTTATGCAAAAAATGGATGACAAATGTTTGAGATCTAACCTGTTTGCTGCACATAGGCCTATTTGATCAAACACCAGGAACTAAAGATATTGGATATGGGTATGCCATGCATGATGAAGATGATAAAGATGATCCATGCTTGATCAACAGCAGGTCAGTAGACTTACTGGATTCCATTTGCATGGTCTCCTGATATGATCTTTGAGACCAACATACACCATGAACAGATATTGCAAAAGGATAAATATATACATTACCACTCAAACGTTTGGACACACCTACTCTTTCCAGGGTTTTTCTTTATTTCTTTTACTATTTTCTACATTGTAGAATAATAGTGAAGACATCAAAACTATGAAATAACACATATGGAATCATGTAGTAACCTAAAATATAGTTTATATTTGAAATTATTCTCCACCCTTTGCCTTGATGACAGCGTTGCACACTCTTGGTATTCTCTCAACCAGCTTCATGAGGTAGTCACCTGGAATGCATTTATATAAACAGGTGTGCCTTGTTAAAAGTGAATTTGTGGAATTTTGTTCCTTCTTAATGCGTTTTAGCCAATCAGTTGTGTTGTGACAATGTAGGAGTGGTATGCAGAATGCAGAAGATAGACCTACTTGGTAAAAGACCAAGTCCATATTATGGCAAGAACAGCTCAAATAAGCAAGAAGACATGAAAGTCAATCAATCGGGAAAATTTTTACTTTTAAAGTTTCTTCACTTGCAGTCGCAAAAACCACCAAGTGCTGTTATGAAACTGTCTCTCATGAGGACCGCCACAGGAAGAAGACCCAAAGTTACCTCTGCTGAAGAGGATTAATTCATTAGTTACCAGCCTCAGAAATTGCAGTCAAAATAAATGCTTCACAAAGTTCAAGTAACAGACACATCTCAACATCAACTGTTCAAAGGAGACTGTGTGAATCAGGCCATTGTCGAATTGCTGCAAAGAAACCACTACTAAATGACATCCGTAATAATAAGAGACTTGATTGGGCCAAGAAACACGAGCAATGGACATTAGACCAGAGGAAATCTGTCCTTTGGTCTGAGGAGTCCAAATTTGAGATTTTTGATTCCAACCGCTGTGTCTTTGTGAGACGCAGAGTAGGTGAACGGATGATCTCTGCATGTGTGGTTCCCACCGTGAAGCATGTAGGAGGAGGAGATGTGATGGTGTGGGGGTGCTTTGCTGGTGAAACTGTGATTTATTTAGAATTTAAGGCACACTTAACCAACATGCCTACCACAGCATTATGCAGCAATACGCCATCCCATCTGGTTTATGCTTAGTGGGACTATCATTTATTTTTCAACAGGACAATGACCCAACACACCTCCAGGCTGTGTAAGGGCTATTTGACCAATAAGGAGAGTGATGGAGAGCTGCATCAGATGACCTGGCCTGCACAATCACCCGACCTCAACCCAATTGAGATGATTTGGAATGAGTTGGACCGCAGAGTGAAGGAAAAACAGTCAACAAGTGCTCAGCATATGTGGGAACTCCCTCAAGACTGTTGGAAAAGCATTCCAGGTGAAGCAGGTTGAGAGAATGCCAAGAGTGTGCAAAGCTGTCATCAAGGTAAAGGGTGGCTACTTTGAAAAATCTAAAATATAAAATATATTTAGATTTGGTTAACACTTTTTTGGTTACTACATGATAAAAAAAATAATGACAATGCAATGGCCCGCAGTAAATCTATCTAAAAGCTAATTTAGTCATTCGTAGACTATGTGGCGCTGTCCATGGTCCTGAATGACCAGTATGGCGGTCACACGCATGCGGTTCTCATCGTTGCCCAGCAATGAAGTAGTTCACCCCATATTATCCTTCTTATCCCCCCCCCCATTTACCTGTGGCGAGAGGAGAGGGATGTTGAGTTCATCACACTGGCCCAGTTGCGGATTGCGCGTGGAGGAGGGGCGTGAGGGAATCCCGGGCACGGAAGGGTTACAGATATCGCGCTTTTGTCGTCCGTTATCAAAGGAAGTGAAGGTGGAAGAATGAGTGGACCGCGATATGCAGCCAGGGAGAAGAACATTCTCTCGAATGTTTAAAGTTTGAGCGGAAAGACGATGTGTTTTGTTATGTCATGGACTGTTATTGCCCTGGGAGTCCAAAGAAGTGGATGGATTCCTGGGCGAATCAGCGACAATGTCAACGGGACTGACTGAGCTCGATGAAGCATCTTTGCACGTCTCGCACCATTGCTCAAGCAGCATCAACCGCGAAATGAACATTCTGGTGTATTGTGAACATTTAATGCTGTAGGTGTAACTTATTTTAGACACCGCCAAAGAATTGGTGCAGTAGACTATATTGCAAGTGAAGTCTCTAAAGACATTGTTGGTGGTGCACAAAGATGCTCTAAAAACAACCGGAAGAAGTGAAGGTGACAATCGACTATCAACATGGGGATTTATGAGTCATTGACTTAATCATTTAATTAACCTATAGGCTACAGCGGAATAACTTTATTTTAGAGACTTAAAAGCCCGAAGACCCTGCTCGTTTCAGATGCTACGGGACATCCTGGCATTTGGTGGTTTTCAAGCGGTTCCTCAACGTGACACTGTGCGCTTTGGCTCAAAGTGAGCAACGCCGCCGTTTCGGCTGTGTTATTTGAGTGAGAACCGGACAGCCAGTGGATGCCGCAGAGTTGTTTGGGTCGAAACCGAAACAAGTGAAGGGTCAGAGGGCTGTTTTTGGGAATTCCCCATCCGACTGCGCCTTATTTCACCATGGATGACTCGGGGATAATTCGGCGTCGGAGGCTGCAGGTGAGGTCCGGGTGTAATGTGTTTGATAGTATCTCTAATTGACAGTTAGTTCCATGTAGGCTACACTCATGTCAATAGAAATCGTACAGAATGTGCCATTGAGTTGAGATTATGTTCAATACAATTTTTAGGCTCATATGTTAATAACCAACTACCCACACACAACATCCCTTTTAGAGCATGTGTTATAACAACTGTGCTATGTATTTATGACTTCATATGCTCAGCTGCAGAAATCTTGATTGAATGTATCTCAGCAGAGGTCATATTCATAAGATACTTGGCGACTCCATGTCTATAATGCCATTCAAGGTAATATCTCCATAATGAAAATGTACCGCCATGCATATTGATATGACATGTTCATATTACTAAAGCCTACGTGTTCATCCATTATGAAGTAGCCTGGTTAAGTACGGGTCACCCCTCCCCCTTGGAGTGTGATTCAGTCAAGTGAACTGAGCTGAGCGGTCAGCCAGGCGGGCAGGCAGGCACAGTGCCTTAGGGCCTGATTAGGGCTGGGCAGTATAGTGATGAAGAGTAGGGAGGGATAGAGAGCTGGGGATGGAGAGACTGGGGTTGACCATTACACTGTTTCTTTATTGTGCTGGGACAATCCACCTCATGGCATTGTCAACACTCTCAATTCCATCCTGTGTGTGTGTGGTATGTGTCTGTTCACATATGCTTAACTTCACAGTATTTCATTTTTTATTTTACCTTTATTTTACCAGGCAATTCAATTAAGAACAAATCATTAATTACAATGATGGCCTGGCAAGAGGCAAAAGGCAATGTAAGACAAAATGGACAACACAGACAGAAGACACTGGCAACAGCACAAACACAACAGCAAACAAACAGTGGATGTGTGTGTGAAGTAAAACATAAGGCAAAGCAAACTAGTGACATCGGGTGACAACTAGAAACATCTACATGTCTCAACAACAAGCATGAGTCATGAATGTGCATAAGGCAGATGTGTGTGTATGCCAGTGTGTCTCTCTGTGTGTTTATGAGGATGGATAGTGTCTGGATGACCATCCTTCAGATTCATCCAACAGCTCATCTCCCTGGAGTCTCATCATCCCAGCCACTCTCACAACCGTTAGTGTCTGTTTAAAATCCCCCTTCTGGCGCATCTCTCATCTCTCTGCGCCATATGGTGACACACCCCACTCCCACAGAGAGCAGGTCAAGGTTCAGCCCCATAATGCACTGCTTCAACATGACTAACATTAAAAAAAAATCTTTGTATCTGCTCCAGACACTATCCCTCCAGCCTCCACACACACACACACACACACACACACACACACACACACACACACACACACACACACACACACACACACACACACACACACATATATATATACATGTACAGTAGCATACAGGGGGTGGACCGATCTGAATAATGTGTGGGGTATTGAGGATTGTGTGCCAGCCCTTGGGGATGATATGACACTTCCATACTACAGCATCACCTTTCTCTCCAGCCCCTCTCCATCTGTTAGACATGGGATGGTGAGCAAATCACTGACACTGACTGAGGTGATGAGCATGCCCCTGTCTAGGTTCCGATCAGCTCCCCAGACTGACTTTCTCACCATTGTCCTTCGTGTGTTCACGAAATGATGGAGCCAGCGGTGGTGTAGCTGTGGGCAGGGAGCCCAGCCAGTACTGTTTCATAACAGCCAGGGCCATTTCTCCTCTGGCTCAGAAGAGAGGAGCTGAAGGGCATGACGTCAGACGACCATTTTTAGTGCTGCTGTTTCTCCTATCTCATGGCAGGGTCCGGCAGCAGCATTACTCTCTGCCTGCCTCTGTCTGATCCTCATGGTTGGCTGGTGTCTTAGCAAGCCCATCTCATTATCAGAGAGTTTCACAGAGATTACTGCCAGGAAGTGGTCTGGGGGAAGATAATTAAAGTAGCACCATATTGCTGATATTGAGGTATTGTACAAAAGCTGAAGAACATACATACATTCAGGTACTTTTTGCAAGTTCTGGAGTTCTAGGTGAATTTATGTTTAATAGAAAGGAAAACACTGCCCACTGCTGCTCATGCAATAACGTTTCGACCATTAGGTCTTCATCAGCATCCATATCCCAGCTGGGGGTGGAAGGTTCTATATACAGTGCTTTCAGAATGTATTCAGACCCCTTGATTTTTTCCACATTTAAATAGTTTTTTCCCCCCTCATCAATCTACACACAATCTACACACCCCATAATGGCAAAGCAAAAACAGGTTTTTAGAAATGGTTGCAAATGTATTAAAAATGAAAAACAGAAATATCATATTTACATAAGTATTCATACCCTGTACTCAGTACTTTGTTGAAGCACCTTTGGCAGCGATTACAACCTAAAGTTTTCTTGGGTGTGACGCTACAATCTTGGCACACCTGTATTTGGTGTGCTCTGTCAGGTTGGATGGAGAGCGTTGCTGCACAGCTATTTTCAGGTCTCTCCAGAAATGTTAGATCGGGTTTAAGTCCGGGCTCTGGCTGGGCCACTCAAGGACATTCGTCTTGTACCAAAGTTAGACATCTTTTTTTGCAAATGTATAAAAATAAAAAACAGATACCTTATTTACATAAGTATTCAGACCCTTTGCTATGAGTCTCGATTATTGAGCTCAGGTGCATCCTGTTTCCACTGATCATCCTTGAGATGTTTCTACATCTTGAGTGGAGTCCAGCTGTGGTAAATTCAATTGATTGGACATGATTTCCGTTCTTAAATGGAAGACGTTTGGAACCACCAAGACTCTTCCTAGAGCTTGCCGCCCGGCCAAACTGAGCAATCGTGGGAGAAGGGCCTTGGTCAGGGAGGTGACCAAGAACCCGATGGTCACTCTGACAGAGCTCCAGCGTTCCTCTGTGGAGATGGGAGAACCTTCCAGAAGGACAACCATCTCTGCAGCACTCCACCAATCAGGCCTTCATGTTAGAGTGATCAGATGGAAGCCACTTCTCAGTAAAAGGCACATGACAGCCCGTTTGGAGTTTGCCAAAAGGCACCTAAAGACTCTCAGACCATGAGAAACAAGAATCCCTGGTCTGATGAAACCAAGCTTGAACTCATTGGCCTGAATGCCAAGCGTCACGTCGAGCATGATGCTACCATCCCTATGGCAGCATCATGCTGTGGGGATGTTTTTCAGCGGCAGGGACTGGGAGACTAGTCAGGATCGAGGGAAAGATGAACGGAGATAATACAGAGATAATTTTTGTTTTGTTTTTTTGTTTGTTGTTGTTGTGAATTTGACCCCTTTTTCTCCCCAATTTCGTGGTATCCAATTGTTGTAGTAGCTACTATCTTGTCTCATCGCTACAACTCCCGTACGGGCTCGGGAGAGACGAAGGTTGAAAGTCATGTGTCCTCCGATACACAACCCAACCAAGCTGCACTGCTTCTTAACACAGCGCGCATCCAACCCGGCTGGCACCAATGTGTCGGAGGAAACACAGTGTACCTGGCCACCTTGGTTAGCGCGCACTGCGCCCGGCCCGCCACAGGAGTCGCTGGTGCGCGATGAGACAAGGACACCCCTACCGACCAAGCCCTCCCTAACCCGGTCGACGCTAGGCCAATTGTGCGTCGCCCCACGGACCTCCCGGTCGCGGCCGGTTACGACAGAGCCTGAGCGCGAACCCAGGGACTCTGATGGCACAGCTGGCGCTGCAGTACAGCGCCCTTAACCAGTGTGCCACCCGGGAGGCCCTACAGAGAGATCTTTGATGAAAACCTGCTCCAGAGCGCTCAGAACCTCAGACTGAGGTGAAAGTTCACCTTCCAACAGGACAACAACCCTAAGCAAACAGCCAAGACAACATAGGAGTGGCTTTGGGACAAGTCTCTGAATGTCCTTGGGTGACCCAGCCAGAGCCCGGACTTGAACCCGATTGAGCATCTCTGGAGAGACCTGAAAATAGCTGTGCAGCGACGCTTCCCATCCAACCTGACAGAACTTGAGAGGATCTGCAGAGAAGAATGGGAGAAACTCCTCAAATACAGGTGTGCCAAGCTTGTAGTATCATACCCAAGAAGACTTGAGGCTGTAATCACTGCCAAAGGTGCTTCAACCAAGTACTGAGTAAAGGGTCTGAAAACGTATGTAAATGAGAAAGTTCTGTTTTTTAAGAATTTTGCATACATTTCTAAAAACCTGTTTTTGCTTTGTCATTATGGGGTATTATGTGTAGATTGATGAGGGGGGGAAACTATTTCATCCATTTTAGAATAAGGCTGTAAGGTAACAAAATGTGGAAAATGTCAAGGGGTCTGAATACTTTCCGAATGCGCTGTACATCACAATCACATGTATTCTATTAATTAGGAATTCTTATTGAAAGGATATAACCCCGTGAGATGCACCATTCCGTGTTGAAACGGTCACCAGCGCACCATGTTCTGTTCTGGGCTGAATACACAAGTATATTGTGGTGCATCCGGTGGAACAGTGACTTGTAACTGGGAGTTCCACCTCCCCCCTGGCCCACAGCATAGTATACTGTACTGTACACAGCATCCTGAACTGTATTGGTAATGTTGTGAACCACAGCAATCACATGACAATAAAGTCTATTTCAATATTCATAGACATTTGACATATGTTTTGTCATTTGTGTCACAAACATCCCAATGTGGTTGCGACTCAGAGGGACGATTTAGACTCCTCAACCCACAGGGCAGAACCTTCTGGAAGAGCAGTCATCCTCGTCAGGGAGAGGGGGTAAATATGGAGTATAATTGTTTTGCTTTCAAATCTGTGATCAGTCAGTGGGAACGGTACGGTTGTGTCAGAGCTCCATCTGTCGTCAATCTGCTCCAGATCTATCAGATTCAGAGCACCAATCTCTACCGTCAGCCAGTCACTGCACTTTTATTGTGTTTAACATTCAGAAAGCGGAAACTCAAGTACAATCCCTTCCATTAGTCTCAGCTTCCTGGATTAACCGCGTCAATGACACAATGTCTGGCCATTGATAAAGTCTATATTTCAGTGTGACATGAGTTTCTCCCCATATGGCCTGACAAAGTGAGAGAGCATTCAAATATTAGTTCAACAATGAAAATCATGTTGTTTGTCAGGCAGTTTGAGAGGGTGACCTTTATTCATTGCATTTTTTTAAAATTCGAAAACATGACATTATAACGTACATTATCTGACATTCTGATGCAAATCTAAAGCAAAAGAATAGTCAGGAGGGGAGGCACCTTTTGTCAGACCACTCTCCAGACCCGATGTTATTCCATCATATATGAGCTGATTGGATACATTGGCCCTCAAACAGCTAATCTCCTCCCCTGAACTCATTTGGTCTTTTTGAAACTATACGCTTTCCTGAATCCCTTTACTATATCCCTCTTCCATATCCCACTCCTGAGTTGGCTCTGTGGAGTGACCTCCTCCTAAGTATCCCCGGTCCATGGTCCAGTTTCCTTCCTCCAAGGTAGGGCCCTGTCCATGGTGCTGATTCCTTCCTCCAAGGTGGGGCCCTGTCCATGGTGCTGATTCCTTCCTGCAATGCAGGACATTTAAAACTTGTAGTGTATTTGACATTTTAAAAGGCTTCTGAAGTTTGCAATTGTCACGCTGGTATAAAGGATTTTGGAGACAGGCGCAGGAATACACAATAGGGGTTTTTAATACACCCAAAACATACACGTATACAAAAACACTGGGCTGTACCCAAACAAAAGAGCGAGGGTAAACCTCATTGAACGACACGGGACAATACCCGTAATCAGAGGTGGGACCAAGTCATTGTTTACAAGTCACAAGTAAGTCTCAAGTCCTCAAGTCCCAAGTCAAGACAGTCAAGCATCAAGTCAAGTCTCAAGTCCTAAACTTTGAGTTTCGAGTCCTAAACAAGTCATAATGTGCTCTTCACCAAATGTAATACCATTTCATATTTTTAACAAGAGTAATAGTTAGTATATTACATTTACTCAAATCATGAATGCTTTTAAAAATATATATACATTTATTACTTTCCAAATAAACGTTATATTTCCATGGAAATACATGGGTAGCCATGAGAAGGACCCCCCCAATAGTGATCGACTATCGAGGATCGCAATGGGGCGCAATTGGGCAATGTAGGCTTGTACACAATCGCCCAACCTTAACACACACACACACACACACACACACACACACACACACACACACACTCTCTCTCTCTCTGTGTGGTTACAGTAGGCTAATGTATATCAATGGTTTTAGGAACAGCAGTGACATCAGGCAGGATTTAGGTTACCAACTGCCTAACCAGTTGTAGCACAATCTTGGGTGCAATGATCACGTTCCCGCACTGACTGACTGTGTGGAGGATCATTGATTTAACGTTACGTTAGCCTACATGATACACTAGTAAAGTAATAAAATATATAGCTGTCGGCTATATTAGCCACGACTTACCGTTCTTTGTGCAGCTTCAAATGTCGAACAAAGTTGGAAGTTGTTGCGCCTCCGTCTGTAATTTCCTTCCAGCATGTTTTGCAAGTTGCAATCCATTTTTTGTTGATACAGCGTTGTCTTTATATCCGAAAATAATAATTTTGTTTATCATCTTTCCAAGGGCTCCATCTGAATTCACCCGACGACGTTCCTCTGCACTGCCATGCACAACTTTTTCTCAGCTAGCACAATTTGATTGGCTGCTGTCCGATTCTATCTGTAAAGAGTTGATGCGCTGCACACTTTTTTTAATAGCATCATTTTAAATATTTGGGCTTGGGGAGGGTATCAAGTAAGGTCAAGTCATAAGGCTCAAGTCCAAGTTAATAAGTCACAAGTTATTGGTGTTAAAGTCAAAGCCGAGTTGCAAGTCATCATATTTGTGACTCGAGTCTGACGCGAGTCCAATTCATGTGACTCGAGTCCACATCTCTGCCCGTAATACACAATATATAAAGCACGCAGCATAACAGCTGCACCAACGCATAGGTACTCACACCACCGACGGTCATGGGAACAATAATCGACCCCCCAATGGAAACCAAAGGGCACATATATAGAAAACAAATCAGTGGGAATAGTGGACAGGTGTGCGTGATGAAAGTTACGGAGGGATCCGTGACAGCAATTTACATTTTGAAATTTTAGACTTGATTTTCTCTTGCTTAAAATGTATCAACCCCCGACAAACAATTCCATGAATTATAATCAACATAATAATTCACATTTCCTGTTGCTGCTGGATTATTTTCCTGAAGTAGAAAACTGACTCAAATTAAGATCCTACACCTGTAGGGCCCTGTCCATGGTTCTGATTCCTTCCTCCCAGACAAATAGAAGGTCGCAATCTCTTTGATGCACCACATTGTTCTCTTTGTCTAGACATGCCTCAGACAGGCCACAGCAGTAAAGGGCCCTACTGAGGACATCAGCCAATGAGCAGACTCATTTTGATGCAATGCCACAGTCGGCGTAGTGCATCCTGCTTTGTTCCTTTGGTTTCATACCTCTACATTCTGAAGGTTTTCTCTTCATTCTTTCTTACTCTAACTAGTCTGCACTTGTAGCATAAAAAGATTTCCACTCCTTGTGTGTCAAAGCGAACTAGATGTTCTCTTCATAATCATGTTATGAGAGGTTATATGACCTGGATGAAAAAGTATGCACAATGGAGAGTATCTATTGAAAGTGCATTTCAGTACAGGCATAGCCTCAATATGGATCTATGCCACAGCTCTTAAAGTGGCAATTATAAAGTGATTTACTGGTATGTGTTGTATGACGGGTACGAGCCAGATATCTTTATGATGTTGTGTCTGAGATTTGTTCATACACCTTCCCCATCACCAGTCTTTCTCTGCACTGTCTTCCCCTCCATCCACACTTTCAAGTAATGTACAGAGCTCTGATGGCTCAGGATCAATTAGTCTGACCAATGGAGGAGGAGTGAGGAGGAATCAATAGGTTGAATATTCGGTTGTCCTTGTAAAGAGGGATTTGTTTCTATTAACACGTAAACCCATGGGAGGAGCTTAATATACACCAACAACTATCGATGACCTTCGGCTTGTGCTGGGTGTAAAACTCATGTGAGAATCTGACCTTACAATGGTGAGGTCACTTCTCTTTTGATCCAAAATGATTTATTTCATATTCACTCCTCAATCAAGGTCCTACTGCCTTCTCTCCCAAGCATTCATAGTTTTTACCAGCTCTCTCTTGGGTAAGACTAAATCTGTGGAGTGTTCCGTTTGACACTTCAAGGTAACTGAGTGTTGAAGGTATCCTGCTATGTGGGAGGTTTGTCAAAGACATTCCACTAGACAAGCACACACTATGGAGAGGGTTACTCTAGTTGTTCCAGTGGGAGTACCTTATGAAGAGGATCACACACACACACATGATTCAGTCTATTTCCTATAGTGATGGGGAAAAAATTGATACGGTTACATATCGCAACATTATTTTTGGATGATATTAAGTATTGATTTGTAATAATAGAAAATTATAAAAATAATTGTAGCTAGCGCTAGTCGGCTGTACCTGCGCCAAAACTCTGGTATTATTCATCCTGTAGCTTGTTCTCCATCTTCTTTTTAAACAGTGAGCCAACAAGTCTTCAGCACTTTTATTTCCCTGGCTGATCACAACTAATTTTCTCATGATCTCTCTCTCTCTGCAGCAGACACATAGTGAGCAATATGTTCCGAATATTGAATCGCAATATAAAATCATGACAATCGCAATACATATCGTATCAGCTCCTAAATATTGTGATAATATCATATCGTGAAGTCCCTGGAAATTCCCAGCCCTAATAGCTTATAGTATACATGTAAGCACACACACACACACACACTCTCTCTCTCTCTCTCTCTCTCTCTCTCTCTCTCTCTCTCTCTCTCTCTCTCTAACAATCAGGTACACTTTAGCTCAAGATGAACCAAATATTGTATTAATTGTCACTGGTTGCCTGTCAATGCTAATGGCATCTTGACGGAGTCGCCCCTCATTGACAGGAGTGGCTAATGCATTAATTAATGCTCTACACAACACACACCTGGGAAATGGGCTCAGTGTCTCTCTTGGCTCCTCTCTCCTGATTTATTTTGCAGTACCTACTGGTAAATTTGCAATTTCTCTGTCTCTTTCATGTTCTACATGTATGTCTGGAGAGAGTGGGAGTCTGCTGCAGTGAATGTGTGTGTAAGAAGTAAGCAGTCAGGGACACAGACAGAAGCAGAATCAGGCTCTGGTTGAGGCTGAAGCTCTAGGCACCACAGAGCTTAAAGGGATAGTTCATCCCAAATTACAAAATGACACATTGGTTTCCTTGTAAGCAGTCTATAGACAAGGTATGACAGCAATCCATGCATTAGTTTTATTTTCCTGGCATTGTTTCCAAATGCTAATGTTTTAGCATTTGTGGCACAAATCCCATTCTAGTCATAATACCAATATTAGCATTTTTTGCGCATGTCCAAATCCTCCGAAAATATCTCAAATTGACTGTGAAGCTCAACAAATGTCACTATAGATGATTTGAACATGATGCATGAAAAATACAAATATCGGTACCATGACTTGAATGGGATTTGTGCCACAAATGCTAAAACAGTGTCAGGGAAACTAAACCAGTGTCTCAGTTAGAAGCATTTCAAATAGCCAGGCTGGGCTGGTGTAGGATTTGGCACTTCTCAGCGTTTGCTGCTGTTCCAGCACAGTGTTCTGGGTCCATCTGGGACCCAGGGGAGAGATAGGGGGGTGGACACACTGTTCTTCTCTGCTGGGGGAACACAGAAAGAGAAAGAGAGAGAGAGAGAGACAGAGAGGGAGAGGTAGCGAGAGCGTTGGTCCACTTCAAAGCACTGGTGCACATTACTGAAGCACACACTCACATATACAAGCACATAATGCACTTACCCATCCTCTCTGTTCTGCTGTTTCCTGGTATCTCTCCCTCAACGGAATTCACAAACAAAGACACACAGAATACCATGTACTGTATATGTTGTCCGGACCTCTGGCAGTCTCTATGGGGGTACCACAGGGTTCAATTATCGGGCCGACTCTTTTCTCTGTATATATCAACGATGTCGCTCTTGCTGCGGGTGATTCCCTGATCCACCTCTACGCAGACGACACCATTCTGTATACATCTGCTCCTTCTTTGGACACTGTGTTAACTAACCTCTAAACAAGCTTCAATGCCTTCTGTGGCCTCCAACTGCTCTTAAACGCTAGCAAAACCAAATTAATGCTTTTCAACCATTTGCTGCCCGTCTGGCTAGACTGTAAACTCTCCTTTCAGACTCATATCAAACATCTCCAATCCAAAATCCAATCTAGAATCGGCTTTCTATTTCGCTAAAAGACTCCTTCACTCACGTCGCAAAAATTACCCTAGTAAAACTTACTATCCTACCGATCCTCAACTTTGGCGATGTCATCTACAAAATAGCTTCCAATACTCTACTCAGCATATTGGATGCAGTCTATCACAGTGCCATCCGTTTTGTTACCAAAGCCACCCACCACTGCGACCTGTATGCTCTAGTCGGCTGGCCCTCGCTACATATTCGTCGCCAGACCCACTGGCTCCAGGTCATCTATAAGTCTATGCTAGGTAAAGCTCCTCCTTATCTCAGCTCACTGGTCACAATAACAACACCCACCCATGGCACGCGCTCCAGCAGGTATATCTCACTGTTCATCCCCAAAGCCAACACCCCCTTTGGCCGCCTTTCCTTCCAGTTCTCTGCTGCCAGTGACTGGAACGAATTGCAAAATTCGTTCCCTCACTAACTTTAAACATCAGCTAACTGAGCAGCTAACCGATCGCTGCAGCTGTACATAGTCCATCTGTAAATAGCCCACCCAATCTACCTACCTCATCCCCATATTGTTTTTAATTACTTTGCTGCTCTTTTGCACACCAGTATCACTACTTACACACCATCATCTGCACATCATCATCTACTCATCTATCACTCCAGTGTTAATCTGCTAAATTGTAATTACTTTGCTACAATGGCATATTTATTGCCTTACCTCCTCATGCCATTTGCACACACTGTATATAGACATTATTTTTTTCTATTGTGTTATTGACTGTACACTTGTTTATTCCATGTGTAACTCTGTGTTGTTGTTTGTGTTGCACTGCTTTGCTTTGTCTTGGCCAGGTCGCAGTTGTAAATGAGAACTTGTTCTCAACTAGCCTACCTGGTTAAATAAAGGTGAAATAAATAATAAATAAATAATGATTAATGTCCTGTATATGTGAGTCTTTATAGCAGAGGCGAGGTCCAAGTGGACTAAGAGACTGAAGGGAGGTGTCATATCATAACACTCCATTGCTTAGCTTATGTACTAATGTGGTGAGGTGACTTAGTGGATGTCTGTTTCTCTGCTTCTAACCACCTCGTAACCTGTGAATCCCTCTAATGTTACCAGTACCTGATCTCTGTTGTCCTCTCTTTTTCTGCCTTTCTTCCAGAAGGATCTGCCACTGCCCCGCAAGAACAGCAGGTTAGTACATCCTCCCTCCCTCTTGGACAACTGGGCACTCCCTAAGAAACACACCCCGAGCCAGGGGAAGTGTGTGTTTGGAAACAACAGCTCTTTTATCAGCCGAGGGCTCTACTGTCCTGGTTGGAAGATTTCATCCCTGTTGAATCCCTGTTGAGACATGATTAGCATTTCAACACCCTATTGAGGGTTTGAGGATACTTTAGAGGTACTTAGAGGGGAATTAGAATGAATGGAGGAGGCAATCCTGCCATCTGTCTGGGTAGACAGCTCTCTGCGTCTGATCGCTTTCCATGGTGCTGAAACACTTCCTCCTCCGTCTTTGTCTGTCTCTCGTTCTATCTCTGGCTCTCTCTCTCGCTCACCCTTCTCATACCCTAGCTTCTGTGTGGTAGGGAAACAGCTCCAGTGTGTTATTGTCTGTGTCAGCAAGACAAAGATATGGCTGACATAATTGATTGTGTTAATGAAATGTTATAATATGTTAATAATGTGGTAGATGAAGCTTTCATCATTCTATCATTGTGTGTGTGTGTGTGTATGTGTGTGCGTGCGCACGCACGCTTGTGTGTGTTTATAATCACAGCATACAGAACACAGACCCAAGCAGTCTCTGTGTAGTCTCTGTCCCTACTTCCATCCAGTCCCTCTCTCTGCCTTTCTCTGTAACCCATCTCTTCCCCCTGCCCATATCACCCACACCATACCCCTGGGAAATAAACCAGGAAATAAACCTGGGGACCGTGCTAACCTCTGACATCAGTGACCACTGGTCATCTCTATTTTTCCCTCACAGTGGTATTCAGCTTTCATTTTGTCCCCCATTTAGTCATCAACTCTATGCTCTCCTCCAGAGATGTACCATCTGGGTTCATTCTGTCTCAGTCTGGTTCCCATTCTAGGCCTCCCTCCCCTTAGACCAGTATCATCCATATCATCCATTATAGATGAGCTCACTGGAGTAGGCCTCACATTCATCTACTGCCTTGATCTATTCATCTGGATGGGGTGTCTCCTCTATTGTTCTCAGTAGGCTTGTATTTATCAGCACTGTTGAGGTTTTAGATTTGCTTGGATGAATTACGGAATGGTTGTGCTCATATCTAATCTAATCTGTTTTTTGTTATGTAAGAAACGTCCGCTTGTATACACACATATTGCAGATCAACACACACATCTCTACCACCTCCTAGCATCAGCTTCACTTAACACGCTCTGGACTTCTTTAAGTGTCTTCTCCTCCTCCCTGGGATTATGAATTCATCATCCCTTCTTCCCTCGCTCTCTTTTCTCTCATTCATATTTACAGTAGCCTCAAGTAAAAAGCTTTTCACACAGATTTCCCCCTCAAGCACACACACAGCGAGAGAGAGAGTGCATTCTTATGATATTACCCCCTCCCCCCAACTTCTTTCTGTCTCAAATGAGTCATTTTGAAAGTGTTTCTTGGTAAGCCCTTTCCTTGCCACGACCCTTACCCTTGAGACACGATCCACAATACCCTGTCTGCTTTTTTGTTCCTATTTAAAACCAAAGACAGCCTCTCTCTCTCTCTCTCTCCTTTACTGTCATTTGTCCACCGCCACATCACTCAGACACCGGTGCACATCTAAAGGTTGAGAGAGCGTTTGCGACGACATTTTCAAGGGACCCTGCTGCTTCCTGACTCTCACTTCTCAACTGCTCTCGTTGCTTAGCATTACGCTAAGCTACCTTCCCTACGCAAGCAACATGTTCCGAGGCACCAAAAGGTACAATATAAAACAAAGGGCACTATTAAATAGGTCAGTGTGTCCTGAGGGATGGGGGATTCTGTCTTTGTAATACGTGATTTTGTTCCCTGTACTCCCTTTTGTTTTATCCTTCTCTAATCCCTCCCTCCATCACCTCATCTATCTGTGTTTCTCTCCCTCCCTCCATCACCTCATCTATCTGTGTTTATCTCCCTCATCTATCTGTGTTTCTCTCCCTCCCTTCATCACCTCATCTATCTGTGTTTCTCTCCCTCCCTTCATCACCTCATCTATCTGTGTTTCTCTCCCTCCCTCCATCACCTCATCTATCTGTGTTTCTCTCCCTCCCTCCATCACCTCATCTATCTGTGTTTTTCTCCCTCCCTCCATCACCTCATCTATCTGTGTTTCTCTCCCTCCCTCCATCACCTCATCTATCTGTGTTTCTCTCCCTCCCTCCATCACCTCATCTATCTGTGTTTCTCTCCCTCCCTCCATTACCTCATCTATCTGTGTTTCTCTCCCTCCCTTCATCACCTCATCTATCTGTGTTTCTCTCCCTCCCTTCATCACCTCATCTATCTGTGTTTCTCTCCCTCCCTTCATCACCTCATCTATCTGTGTTTCTCTCCCTCCCTCCATCACCTCATCTATCTGTGCTTCTCTCCCTCCCTTCATCACCTCATCTATCTGTGTTTCTCTCCCTCCCTTCATCACCTCATCTATCTGTGTTTCTCTCCCTCCCTCATCTATCTGTGTTTCCCTCCCTCTGTCCATCACCTCATCTATCTGTGTTTCTCTCTCTCCCTCCCTCCCTCCATCACCTCATCTATCTGTGTTTCTCTCTGTCTCTGTGTTTGTGTAGCAGCTAAGTGTACATGAGGAGGTGGTTAGCATTTACAGTGCGACTGATGTGTTTGTGCTTGTAAGGTCACAGAGTGTGTGTGTGTGTGTCCATCTGGTTTTGTATTTCTGCTCAGTTCTGCTGAGTGAGGCTGTTGAGTGGCTCAGAGTAGTGTTTATGAAGATTGCTGTGTCAGTGTTTCTACGGATATCCTCTATGTATCAGCTAAGATAGGACTGTAGCATTAGTTGAGGCTTAACATAGTATTTACTAATCAGTGACTCAAATGAAAGGTGACTGTTTGATTATATCCATGGCTCTGTTTGAATCAGGTTGACTCAGTGATGCTGAGATAAACTCTTTGTTGAGCGATGACTGTAAGGGAATACGTAGCTGTCTGACACATGAATATTCTAAAACAGTTAGTTCTAGCCATGATCAAGATCATTTCGCTTTAATCTCAGAGAAGTTCTCCTACTCCCAATGACTTCATTCTCTCCTGCTGATTGGCCAGGGATTAGGCTGCCTCTGGCCTGTTATTACTGCAGTTTTAACACACACACCAACACACACAAACACCCACCAGACAGAAGATACTCGACTTAGTCAATATGCTGATTAACAAGAAGTCTGTTGTGCTGATGTTTCATATGAATTTGTGTGTTCAATCATCTCATAGTGCCCCTATATAATTGCTTTCAAACAAATGTATATCTTCCCATTACACTGCAGTGTAATAGATTATCAGCCTTTGTTGCCATTTTAAGTTAGCTGGTGCTCTGCTACAGCAGGTTCATCAATGGCATTCCCTATTTGTTTTGAATGGACATGCCATTATCACACTACATTATCTTCCAGTCACATCCTCAAGTCAAAGTGGCTTAGCAAGTGAGGAGAGAGAGTGAGGGAGAAAGAAAGGGGTAGAGAAAATGAGAGCGGGAGAGACAGGGAGTGAGTAAGAAAGGGGTAGAGAAAATGAGAGTGGGAGAGAGAGGGAGTGTGTAGAGCACAGTGTACTGTGTAAGAGCACAGGGCCCAGGGGTAATATCTCTATCTCAGCCTCCATCAAGGACCAACACACTGGGGTTATGTGAGCAGTGAAGACATGCACATGCCTCTCTCTCTTTCCCTCTCCCTGTTTCTTTCTGTCTGTATCCAGCTCTTTACAGTTTAAACACGAAAGAGAGGATGACAGAGAGAAAGAGAGCTCGTGAGCGAGAGAACGTCCTGGGATGAGTGTCCATTCAGCTGTAGTCAGGCACATGTGTGCACACAAGTCTCTCCTCTTTTTATGTGGGTGTGTGTGTGTTTCCATGTGTGTGTGTTAGCTAAATACAGATGTATTGGGTGGGTGTGTTCAGGATGGAAGGAGTGAGAGGTAAAGAAGATAAAGAGGGAAGGAGAGATAAAAGGAGAGATAATGAGTGTTGATAATCAGACAGTGTATGTCCCTCAGGTGCTGGGCTCAGGTGTACCTCATCACAAAAAAGATCAGAGCGAAAACAACACTGCTCCATCCCCAACCCCTCCCTAGAACACACACACACACACACACACTCTCATGGCCACACCTTAACCCTTACAAACAAACAAGGCCATCAGACCACTATTACACAGTACTTAAAGGTAGACTCAGTAATATGAGGTAGATGCAAAAAGTAAAGTGCGTAGTGGGTCAACTAAGAGCATTAAAGCACAAGGCTCAACTTCTCCACTGTGTTGGTGCCCTGGCTGCCACGTTGTTCACAGTGTGAAGCGAACCCGTGCTCATACGCAGATACTGTGTGTGACTGTGAGAGTGAAGTCTTGCATCTCATTTATCACAATATATCTCCGGTGCTGCTTCGGGGCAGTGTCATTTAGCTGAATCTACCTTCAAACAATACCACACATATCACACATCGAATGAGGTAAGTGGGGTGTCAAGATACCTGGGCCAGACCAAAGAATCCGTCCTTCTGAGTGGTCCCCTGTCTCTCAGGGGATGTTTGGATTCAATAGCAGTAGCTTTGGTGGTAGTGGTAGCATTACTCCTCTCTTAAATCCATTCTGTGGAGTAATGGGGCTTTTATTCTCTTTGATCTTCTTTAGTCCCGTCGGAGCCTGACTTCAGTTCCAGGAAAAGTCTACCCCCTCAATACTGAATCTGAAGAATGCCACTCTTGACACTGTCCTGTTTCTCTGTCAGCCTCTATGTTTCTAGACAAAATAAGGGATCTTTGTTTATCAAAGACTATAACAAGAAGCTAATGTTTTGTCTCTGAGACTGCAACGTCAAAGCTGTTCTAGCTTTGAAGTAAGCCCCTAGACCAGTGTTATTCAGTGTTGGAGTTGTAATTTTTTTAAATTAAATTAAGAGTGAAGGTTATTGTATGGGACAATATACAAACGTTTTTGAGAAAGATCATTTGAAAATTGTTATTTTATTGAGTAAATGTATTTATTGGTTTCTTTTTTTATTGGAGTGTCGATGGGGTGCCCAGAAACTTGTCGAAAGAATAGTTTGAATTTCACTGCCCTAGACACTGATCTACGGTCAGTTGTGATTTACCTTAACTGGCTATAGCCCCCACAGTAGTATGGCATTGGTTGAAGCTCAATGTTAAATTCAGGTACACAACACACTCCCTGCCTCTGGTCATGAGCCATCTGGGTTGTTAGGCAAACAATAAAATGTCTTGCCCCGATCTAGCTCAATATCTAGGAATGTAGGGGAAACAGTTTTGATCAAATGTATAATTTACCAATCTCATGTGCTCGTTTCTGTACATTAAGAACCAACGATGTGTTACCCTTTTGTTACATTTCTGACATCGCTAACGCCCAGCTAGCACAGTGGATCTGGGCCGATTCCGGCTGAGAGTCGGTGCGCTCGGCTGACGTCATGTGGCCCGAGTCTGGGCCGACAGCAGCAGTATTACTTATGGCTAGGTTGTGGGGATTGAGCTTGGGCCTGGGTCAGTTATCTGGCCCAAATGTATTACTTGGGCCTCGGGCCAATTGTGGCTACTCTCTGGCAGATGATTACACAGGATGCTTTATATAATTAACATTTCATTATTTATTTATTTTTCCCATATTTTCTCATTGTTTCTGTGATAAAAAATACAATTATTTAAGTAGTGTTTTAGTATTTTGATACTTTGTGCAAGGCAAATTGATGAGCATTTAAACCTTTGCAGATCGGGCCTCCTGAGTGGTGCAGCGGTCTAAGGCACTGCATCGCAGTGCAAAACTACGTTGCTACAGATGCTGGTTTAATACCCGTGCCGACCGGGAGACCCATGAGGCGACGCACAATTGGCCTAGCGCAGTTTGGATTAGGGGAGGGTTTGGACGGCCGGGATGTACTTGTTAAATCAGGCTGTAGCAACTACTGTGGTGGGTCAGGAACTGACATGGTCACCAGGTGTACGGTGTTTCCTCTGACACATTGGTGCGGCTGGCTTCCGGGTTTAACGTGCATTGTGTCAAGAAGCAGTGCGGCTTGGCGGGGTTGTGTTTTGGAGGACGCAGGGCTCTCGACCTTTGCCAAGCCTGAGGCCGTATGGGAGTTGCAGTGACAAGGGGACAAGACAATTGGATATGATGAAAAGGGGGTAATAAATATATAAATAAATACAATTATTTAACAAAAATTGTGGATGGGTATAATTTGTATGTATAAAATGTATAATAGTACGATAAAAAATGACTAAATCAGGTAATTTTGTTTACATTTATTTAAAATGGCATCAAGCCGCTTCTGGGAGGGATTCTGGAAAAATGCCGGCAAAATTGTCTGAATTCCGTTAGACGGATACATCGTGTCGATTCTGGTCAATCATTCATTTTGATTTCCGGCCGAGTCCAACACCCGATTCCGGGCCGTTTCAATCAGTTATGGCCCCCCGGAAAAGGGCCACTTCTGGGAAGATTCCTCATGTTAGCTGGGCATCTTTTAAGCCGAATCTCAGGAGTTCTAAAACCAGACCAAAGCACTTGGATTGCGCAGCAACAGCGCTAGTAGCTAGCTTTCACCAGTCGGATGAGAGGCAAGCTACAAGCTAAGGAAGATAGCTTTATTTTGCTATGGAAGTCATCTGGCTGAAGTCATCTGGCTGAAGTCATCTGGCTGAAGTCATCTGGCTGAAGTCATCTGTGTAACCGGTTGGCCTTGAAACTTGTGTGTAATCAGAGTACAAACAAATAAGCACAAATAAGATAGCGAATGTCCTTGGCTGCTATTGCCAGTTAGCTAGCCAACTAATGTTAGCCAGTAATGTTAGCTAACTAGCTAGCTACAAGCTAACAAGGCTTTAACATTAGCTGTGTGGACTGATCATGAACCGGCCGGCACAAATCAATGTTGACAATATCTCCCACATTCGTCCACAAAGCACAGCTAGCTAGCTAAATAAAGTTCATTGTCAACACCAAACCTTGGGAAACTGCCACGCTGGAGAGACTGGAGAGACCAACTCTAAACTTTCAAGGAATACGTTGTTGCCCCTCCATCAAATGCACTCCATCCCTACGGGACATCCCAGGGACACACTGCTTATCAGGGTGGCGGATTGTGTTCCCGGAAATACGTAACCAGATAGAGTGCCGGGCCCTCTCTATGCACTTGTTTATCCTCTGGCCCCACTGGAACATCCAGCTCTTCCGCTGCGCGATATCAAAGAAGACCACTGTTGTCCCGGGAAAAATTTGGATGACCACCTCTAAATCTATGCATCTGCTGCACCAGTGCCGTCCCCCTGGTATATCCCAAGTCGTTTCCACCGAGGTGGAAGACTAGGATGCCAGGAAGAGATGCAGGATGTCAGGGGGAGCTGACGCAGAACACAGAGCAGTTTGTGCCAATTCATGCTTTGCTCTCCGAACCACCTAATGTGACAGTCAAGAATGTATGTGAATAGTTCATTGGTAGGCTACATGTTGATTATTTGTATATTTTCCAGTAGCTTGCTCGATTGTCTTGTTAAATGATTTCAGGGATATTTTTCCAGTTTACTCCATATTGGCTTAAATGTGTTTCTGGTTTTTCACTTCCCTCTGGAAAATCAGCTGTTAATATGAAATAAATACTAATAACTACATTATTTCTGTTGCCATTTGTCATTATTGTGTATTTTTACTTTACTTGTATTGCTGTGTTATGGTGCAAAAAACTATAATGTCTGCATACACTGACTGTACAAAACAATAAGGACACCAAAGTTTAGAATGGGAACCCGAGTGGCGCAGTGGTCTAAGGCACTGCATCTCAGTGCTAGAGGTGTCACTACAGACACCCTGGTTTGACTCCAGGCTGTGTCACAACCGGCTCTGCTTGGGAGTCCCATAGGGCAGTGTGCCCAGTGTTGTCTGGGTTTGGCTGGTGTAGGCTGTCATTGTAGATAATCATTCGTTCTTAACTGACTTGCCTTGTTAACTAAAAAAAATATACATTTGAAAAAAAACGTCCTAATATTGAGTTACTGTGGGTGTTTGATAAGGTTTACATTCTAAGCAACCTGCATACACATTGTTTAAAGTACAGTAGACCAATATTATGTCAAAGCTGTGTGCTGGAAAACCTTGATAGAGCATAGGTGGAGTAGGAATTGTGGTACTCGTGAATATCCTTTCTTTTTCGGCTTCAGACCAATGCCTACTTCTCACTTAAAACGTTTGTTTTTGTTTTGAACAGTTATAAGGATCTGGGGAAGGTGAGCTGATCCTAGATCTTTGCCCCAGGGCATCTTGTATGAGGATCTGGAACTTGTTGACCCTCAGTAAGAGGGTCAGTAGAAGGTGACTAGGCTCGGTTTGACTTCTCTGGTGGCGGTAATGAAATTAGGCCACACAATTTGACATTTAACACACATGTGGTCCAGTGGAGCTGTGACAAAGCTGTGTTAGTCAGAGCTCTGCTTGAGAGCTGGCATGTCCATTTCAACATCTGTCAGTGTTTAAACTTTCAGGGACAATAAAGCCACATCCATCATCTTCCAAGCTGGGGTGGCATCGCCTCTCCTCGGATGTCTGTCTAGATTGGGTTGCTGTGATGTGCTGACGCTGGCGACTTTGTCCCAGCCCATGGCGGTCAGGAGGAGGAGAGGATGCTGGGAAATGGAAGGACTGTCAGGATAGAGGACAAGACAAGGCACTCTCTTTTTCACTGTAATATTCTTCTCTCTGCCCTGGTTTTCTTTGATTGGCATGTCATCGATTGTGGTCACATAGTGTAGCCTATACAGTACTATCACAGATAGAACAGATGTTTCACCGGATGTATAAATCTGAAGCATACGGTTGGAATTTCCACTCACCACCAAATATGGTGACGCGAGGAAGCCTAGTGGCCGGCAGTGGGAGAAGATGTAGCAAGATAGGTTTTGGCTGACATTCTGCACATTTTCTCATTGATGAAACGTTTTGTAGACTTTACCCTTTGCCAAAGTTTAGAAAAAAATGGATTGTTTAGGGAGTTGTGTACACAATTGTTACCTGGTGGAAAATGGGGGAGGGTCATGCTTTTACAATTTCAGTCAGGGGGAGGGTTTACTATTTTTCTATTTTGTCCAGAGGAGGGTCATCTAATTTGTAATCAATTAACCAGGGATCCTGAGTGGCACAGTGGTCTAAGGCACTGCATCACAGTGCTAGAGGCGTCACTACAGACTCGGGTTTGATCCCGGGCTGTATCACAACCGGCCGTGATTGGCCATAGGGCGGTGTACAATTGACCCAGCGTCATCCGGGTTATGGGAGGGGTAGGCCATCATTGTTAATAAGAGTAAAGATTATTGTTCTTAATGTTCTTAACTGACTTGCCTAGTTAAAAACAGAACCAAACCTATTGCAATAGTAAATCTAAGTGCTGGCGGTAGACCTTTAGATTTGGGGGTGTGCCAGAAATATGTTTGCCCTTTTCACAGCCTGAAATGATTGGTGCAATGCTGGCACAAAAAGGTCTGGGTTTAGATTAATACATTCAGTGGAGTGGGGGTGTGGTCTCGGTTTAAGCGTCTCTTTTCCAAGATTAAAAGGATAAACATTTAATTAACACGATGGGCCAGAAAAGGTTGAATACATTGGTCATGCTGTCAATCCAGCATGACTTCTGCCTTGTTCAAAACAAATGGAAACTCGGAACTGGGAAATCTCAGACTTAAGTGCGTTCAAGACAACTGGGAACTCTGAAAAAAATGAGCTCTGACTGGTGTGGTGGTTCATTTCTTTACTATCAAATGAGGAGAGACAAACGTATCACACAAGTCAGAGTTATACTTAAACTAAATATTTGATAGTGAGAGCTTTGCAATAGCAATGGCTGGTCGACGAATCACCATCTCTAATGATCCGTTGAGGGCGCCGAGACAAAAGTACAAAGGTCTTTTATAGCCAAGATACACCCCTTTCAACCTACATGACAAACAACAGATATATAGAATGGGTCAAGGTTAAGATCTGTATAAAAGATAGCTATAATACATAGCAGACAGTATCTGCTGTGTCAACAGTTTTCATTGTATAGACCAGTGTCTGGCCCTCCTACTCCAAACTGGAACCATCTCTCCTGTCACGTCCTCACCTTAGTTCCTTTTTTATGTCTCTA
The DNA here is from genome assembly GCF_045791955.1 of Oncorhynchus clarkii lewisi. Classification (NCBI taxonomy): domain Eukaryota; kingdom Metazoa; phylum Chordata; class Actinopteri; order Salmoniformes; family Salmonidae; genus Oncorhynchus; species Oncorhynchus clarkii. The sequence continues at coordinate 46,675,982 of NC_092159.1, forward strand.
TTTTGGTTTGGTCAGGGCGTGAGTTGGGGTGGGCATTCTATGTTTTGTTCTATGTTTTGTACTTCTATGTGTTTGGCCTGGTACGGTTCCCAATCAGAGGCAGCTGTCAATCGTTGTCTCTGATTGAGAACCATACTTAGGTAGCCTGTTCCCACCTGTGTTTGTGGTTAGTTGTTTCCTGTTTTGTGTTGTTTCACTTGGCAGGACTGTTTCGTTTCTTACATTCTCGTTGTTATTTTTGTTTCGTGTTCTGTTATATTAAAATATTAACATGGACACTTACCACGCTGCGTGTTGGTCCGATCTTGACTACTCTTCCTCAGACGAAGAGGAGATTCGTTACATCTCCCTTGTATGGTATAGAACAGAAACATTAAGTCATGCTCTGAAATGCTCTTTAGGTTTTATCATCCAAAAGACATCGTAAATCTCCTGTCAGTGTTATCTCCCAGAGGCCCATCCTCAGAAGAACACACACACACAATAGTTCAAAATATTATATTCTGTTGATTAAAACAACCATGATGCAATACAAGTATTATAACATAATCTTGCAATTTTGCCACCATAATCCCCCATTTTGAGAATCCTTCAAAGAAAATGTCAAGATTTAAGAACATTCATATGTGGAAAATACATATATTCTACATAAACCAAGATGCACAAAAACAAGAACTCATTGCATGGGGTTCCTGCACGTTGTCACGCCCTGACCATAGAGCTTTTTATGTCTCTATTTTGGTTTGGTCCGGGTGTGATTTGGGTGGGCATTCTATGTTCCTTTTTCTATGTTTTTGTATTTATTTGTTTTTGGTCGGGTATGGTTCTCAATCAGGGACAGCTGTCTATCGTTGTCTTTGATTGGGAACCATACTTAGGTAGCTTTTCCCCACATGGTTTTTGTGGGTAGTTCATTTCTGTATAGTGTTTTGCACCTTTCAGGACTGTTTCAGTTATTCTCTTTGTTATTTTTTGTTATAGTGTTGAGTTTTAATAAAGAAAGCATGAACAGTTACCACGCTGCGCTTTGGTCCGATGATTCCTCTTCTTCAGACGACGAATACCGTTACACACGTGACTGGCTGCTATAGCACTGGCTCAGCCTCCTTTCAAGAAACTCAGCACTGTCTCCCATTTCAACCTCCAACACATTTTCTAAGCACTCTAGCAATTTGTCTGGGAAGGTTATGATACACAGTCACCTGCACGAATCCCATGAAGAAAAACAAAAAATGCATACAGTTTGAGATTCAAAGCTACATCTTCATAGACAGTGAAAATCACATATTTAATGCATAATGCAGTGCATGCAACAATGGAGTTTAATAAAAATACTATTTAGTTATCCATCACACTCCAATGGATCAGCATGGTATGGTGGGGTGCAAATTACTATTTCCATCCCAGAAACTAAAATTAGCATATCTTGTTGGACAAATCCAGGTTGTGACTCTTAGTTAAAGTACATTTTATTCCATTGGTGCCTAATGAACATGACCCAAGACAAGCATCATGATTCCACTATTTATATGGCAATGCCTATAGATCAAATAGATTAGGATCAGTTTCACTCTCCAGATCGGAGCTCACCCTCTTCATTCACCATGGCATGATGAGAATAGTTTCAACATCTTTAGTTCATAACAACAATCAAAACAATAAATCCCTAATACATTAATGGCCTCACACATATAATTATTAACATACTAAACTCAAATCAATCCTTCAGTTTCCAAATCATAATTAAAAACCCAATGAATTATCCAACCAAAATGTAGAATGACATTGCTCAGTGATTCAAATTGGTCCTATCACTCAAAGTAAAAAATAAATAATTTAACACACATTGGCAGAATGTACATTTATATTAGCATCCGGTATAATTAGGCCATAATTCTACTATTAACTTTTTTAAATAATACAGATCAGTATCTCAATGCATTCTTAATCTAAATTACTATCATTTTATGTAGTGCAGACCTCTACAATCAACCTGATACCCCAAAAGTCTAAATCAATTTTGGGCACAGTTGACCAACCCCCTCCTTCAGGCACTGATTCTTCTGGTGTCCTTTTCGTCTTCTTCATAGCTTTACAGTTAAAAGTGGATGGCCATTATAATGTCCAAATTTCAATGTCTCACCTGAGCAGCCATCACCTTCACCACCCATTATGTCTTGTCCATTCATCAACCAGTATACCAGTAACATAAGAGCAGTTTAGAACAGATCTCTCCCCATGCTCACTCCATGTGGACTCCTCTCACACTCCTGAGAAAAACATGATAGAAAAGCAGTTGATAGCTTAGATTGGATGCTGTACACTGGTTGCTGGCTCGGACTCATTTCTCTCGGTAGAAGTGGTGCGGACAGGGCTGTATTGAACACCTTTGTCACTATTCTTCAGTGGGGGTTTGAGGTACACACACTGTTCGAGGGGGGTTTGAGGTACACACACTGTTCGGTCCAATTATCTCTTCCATGCATTAAGATACCGTCTGATGTCACCTTCATTATAACCTCAAGAGGACAGATCAGAACAACAGTTTAGTTCAGTTCATTAACTACAGTGCCTTGCGAAAGTATTCGGCCCCCTTGAACTTTGCGACCTTTTGCCACATTTCAGGCTTCAAACATAAAGATACAAAACTGTATTTTTTTGTGAAGAATCAACAACAAGTGGGACACAATCATGAAGTGGAACGACATTTATTGGATATTTCAAACTTTTTTAACAAATCAAAAACTGAAAAATTGGGCGTGCAAAATTATTCAGCCCCTTTACTTTCAGTGCAGCAAACTCTCTCCAGAAGTTCAGTGAGAATCTCTGAATGATCCAATGTTGACCTAAATGACTAATGATGATAAATACAATCCACCTGTGTGTAATCAAGTCTCCGTATAAATGCACCAAATCAAAAACTGAAAAATTGGGCGTGCAAAATTATTCGGCCCCTTTACTTTCAGTGCAGCAAACTCTCTCCAGAAGTTCAGTGAGGATCTCTGAATGATCCAATGTTGACCTAAATGACTAATGATGATAAATACAATCCACCTGTGTGTAATCAAGTCTCCGTATAAATGCACCTGCACTGTGATAGTCTCAGAGGTCCGTCAAAAGCGCAGAGAGCATCATGAAGAACAAGGAACACACCAGGCAGGTCCGAGATACTGTTGTGAAGAAGTTTAAAGCCAGATTTGGATACAAAAAGATTTCCTAAACATCCCAAGGAGCACTGTGCAAGCGATAATATTGAAATGGAAGGAGTATCAGACCACTGCAAATCTACCAAGACCTGGCCGTCCCTCTAAACTTTCAGCTCATACAAGGAGAAGACTGATCAGAGATGCAGCCAAGAGGCCCATGATCACTCTGGATGAACTGCAGAGATCTACAGCTGAGGTGGGAGACTCTGTCCATAGGACAACAATCAGTATATTGCACAAATCTGGCCTTTATGGAAGAGTGGCAAGAAGAAAGCCATTTCTTAAAGATATCCATAAAAAGTGTCGTTTAAAGTTTGCCACAAGCCACCTGGGAGACACACCAAACATGTGGAAGAAGGTGCTCTGGTCAGATGAAACCAAAATTGAACTTTTTGGCAACAATGCAAAACGTTATGTTTGGTGTAAAAGCAACACAGCTCATCACCCTGAACACACCATCCCCACTGTCAAACATGGTGGTGGCAGCATCATGGTTTGGGCCTGCTTTTCTTCAGCAGGGACAGGGAAGATGGTTAAAATTGATGGGAAGATGGATGGAGCCAAATACAGGACCATTCTGGAAGAAAACCTGATGGAGTCTGCAAAAGACCTGAGACTGGGACGGCGATTTGTCTTCCAACAAGACAATGATCCAAAACATAAAGCAAAATCTACAATGGAATGGTTCAAAAATAAACATATCCAGGTGTTAGAATGGCCAAGTCAAAGTCCAGACCTGAATCCAATCGAGAATCTGTGGAAAGAACTGAAAACTGCTGTTCACAAATGCTCTCCATCCAACCTCACTGAGCTCGAGCTGTTTTGCAAGGAGGAATGGGAAAAAATGTCAGTCTCTCGATGTGCAAAACTGATAGAGACATACCCCAAGCGACTTACAGCTGTAATCGCAGCAAAAGGTGGCGCTACAAAGTATTAACTTAAGGGGGCTGAATAATTTTGCACGCCCAATTTTTCAGTTTTTGATTTGTTAAAAAAGTTTGAAATATCCAATAAATGTCGTTCCACTTCATGATTGTGTCCCACTTGTTGTTGATTCTTCACAAAAAAATACAGTTTTATATCTTTATGTTTGAAGCCTGAAATGTGGCAAAAGGTCGCAAAGTTCAAGGGGCCCAAATACTTTCGCATGCAGGAATTTTAACCTGCAGGAATATTTTCTCATTTCTATCTCATGATTAGTTCCTAGGATAATGCAACTCATACATTTGCATCTTCCAATACTTCTAAAATTAGTTACAGGTTTAAAACAATTACCGGTTTAAAACAAGTACAGGTCTAAAACAATTACAGGTTCACCTTACTATCTTATACTGTATCATAAATGGCCTTAACTAGTTCATACAGATTCCAGATGTTTTAACATTAAATGACCAAAACTAGTTCACACACATTCTAGATAATTAACGCTAAATTACCAAACCCAGGGCATACCTGGCTAGCACATTTAAAATAATTGGAATTCACCACTTCTGAGGGTCTCTTAGACAATCACACAGACACTTTTCAGAATGAGGTCTTTCTTCCAATAGGGTTACAGCAGGTACCGTACTACACACAGAACCCACAGTCACCCTGGCCCCTTACCCCTACAAACCACACCAATCCCCACTATGATCAATTCAGCGTCAGGATAGCTCTAGGTCGACCGCAACCGACCAATGATAGGTGTCTTTGAGTCGACTAACTCTCAGATCATCCTCCACTGACTCGGCCTTTCTTGCGCCTCCAAGGTGCCCCCTTCACAAAGGAATACACACTCAGAGCCTACGTAACAGAGGCTTTTCTCAAAAACTCAACTTTAAGTGTGGTTCGCTCACCTCTTTCTTAAAAAAAACTAAGTTGGAGATGTGGTATTCACTCGGCTCGCTGCCTCTCAGATCAAAGGTGGGTTCATCTGCTCCGTTCCCGAAGTGTGGTCTCCCTGGGATCCCAAGTTTGAGGGATCCCTCGTGCACTATTTAGGTCGTCAGGAGCGGTCACCAAGTGAAGATTCATATCCCATCCTCGTCTCCAAATGTGGTGGTTCATTTCTTTACTATGAAATGAGGAGAGACAAACTTATCACACAAGTCAGAGTTATACTTAAACTAAATCTTTAATAGTGAGAGCTTTGCAATAGTGATGGCTGGTTGACAAATCACCATCTCTGATGATCCGTTGAGAGCACCAAGACAAAAGTACAAAGGTCTTTTATAGCCAAGATACACCCCTTTGTAAACTAGTTTACACACATTCTAGATAATTAACGCTAAATTACCAAACCCAGGGCATACCTAGCTAGCACATTTAAAATAATTGGAATTCACCACTTCTGAGGGTCTCTTAGACACTCACACAGACACTTTTCAGAACGAGGTCTTTCTTCCAATAGGGTTACACCAGGTACCGTACTTCACACAGAACCCACAGTCACCCTGGCTCCTCCCCCCTACAAACCGCACCAATCCCCACTGTGATCAATTCAGTGTCAGGACGGCTCTAGGTCGCCCGCAACCGACCAATGATAGGTGTCTTTGAGTCGACTAACTCTCAGATCATCCTCCACTGACTCGGCCCTTCTTACGCCTCCAAGGTGCCCCCTTCACACAGGAATACACACTCAACCTACATGATGAACAACATATATATATAATGGGTCACAAGGTTAAGATATGTATGAAAGATAGCTATAATACATAGCAGACAGTATCTGCTGTGTCAATAGTTTACAGACTCCAAACTGGAACCATCTCTCCCTTGTACGGTATAGAACAGAAACATTAAGTCATGCTCTGGAATGCTCTTTAGGTTTTATCATCCAAAAGACATCGTAAATCTCCTGTCAGTGTTATCTCCCAGAGGCCCATCCTCAGAAGAACACATACACAATAGTTAAGAATACTCTACTCTGTTGAATAAAACAACCATGATGCAATAAAAGTATTATAACATAATCTTGCCATTTTGCCACACTGGGAAAATACGTTTTGAACGGTCATCCAACTTGGAATTCCAAGTCTGGAACTTGAGCCTCTTTCTCGAGCTCCAACCTGAAGATCACTGACATCATGATTCAACTTTTGGGGTTTTTCTTCGAGTTTTCAGTTGCCTTGAAAGCACCATAAATCCAGAGAATGCCAGACTTTGATGACAAAGTTTGCCCACAAGGGACCTCCGCTCCACTCCTTTGTTCAAGTGAGCACAGCACAACATGGTGAGTTTAAAAATGTATTGTATGCTGCTGCATAAATGCTGTAATATGCCAGGGAGATATGTATACTGTAGCTAAGAAAGTAATAATACGCAGTCAGTCAGGAAAGCAACGGCCAGCTTTTTCAAGCAGAAATTTGCATCCTGTAGCTCTAACTCGAAAAAGTTCTGGGACACTGTAAAGTCCATGGAGAACAAGAGCACCTCTTCCCAGCTGCCCACTGCACTGAGGCTAGGTAACACGGTCACCACCGATATATCCATGATAATCGAAAACTTCAACAAGCATTTCTCAACGGCTGGCCATGCCTTCCTCCTGGCTACTCCAACCTCGGCCAACAGCTCCACCCCCCCCCCCCCCCTCAGCTACTCGCCCAAGCCTCCCCAGCTTCTCCTTTACCCAAATCCAGATAGCAGATGTTCTGAAAGAGCTGCAAAACCTGGACCCGTACAAATCAGCTGGGCTTAACAATCTGGACCCTCTATTTCTAAAACTATCCGCTGCCATTGTCGCAACCCCTATTACCAGCCTGTTCAACCTCTCTTTCATATCGTCTGAGATCCCCAAGGATTGGAAAGCTGCCGCGGTCATGCCCCTCTTCAAAGGGGGAGACACCCTGGACCCAAACTGTTACAGACCTATATCCATCCTGCCCTGCCTATCTAAGGCCTTCGAAAGCCAAGTCAACAAACAGATCACTGACCATCTCGAATCCCATCGTACCTTCTCCGCTGTGCAATCTGGTTTCCGAGCCGGTCACGGTTGCACCTCAGCCACGTTCAAGGTACTAAACGATATCATAACCGCCATCGATAAAAGACAGTACTGTAAAGCCATCTTCATCGACCTGGCCAAGGCTTTCGACTCTGTCAATCACCATATTCTTATCGACAGACTCAGTAGCCTCGTTTTTTCTAATGACTGCCTTGCCTGGTTCTCCAACTACTTTGCAGACAGAGTTCAGTGTGTCAAATCGGAGGGCATGTTGTCCGGTCCTCTGGCAGTCTCTATGGGGGTGCCACAGGGTTCAATTCTTGGCCGGACTCTTTTCTCTGTATATATCAATGATGTTGCTCTTGCTGCGGGCGATTCCCTGATCCACCTCTACGCAGACGACACCATTCTGTCTCCTTCTAGCCCTTCCTTGGACACTGTGCTATCTAACCTCCAAACGAGCTTCAATGCCATACAACACTCCTTCCGTGGCCTCCAACTGCACTTAAACGCTAGTAAAACCAAATGCATGCTTTTTAACCGTTCGCTGCCTGCACCCGCACGCCCGACTAGCATCACCACCCTGGATGGTTCCGACCTAGAATATGTGGACATCTATAAGTACCTAGGTGTCTGGCTAGACTGTAAACTCTCCTTCCAGACTCATATCAAACATCTCCAATCCAAAATCAAATCTAGAATCGGCTTTCTATTTCGCAACAAAGCCTCCTTCACTCACGACGCCAAACTTACCCTAGTAAAACTGACTATCCTACCGATCCTCGACTTCGGCGATGTCATCTACAAAATGGCTTCCAGTACTCTACTCAGCAAACTGGATGCAGTTTATCACAGTGCCATCCGCTTTGTTACTAAAGCACCTTATACTACCCACCACTGCAACCTGTATGCTCTAGTCGGCTGGCCCTCGCTACATATTCATCGTCAGACCCACTGGCTCCAGGTCATCTACAAGTCCATGCTAGGTAAAGCTCCGCCTTATCTCAGTTCACTGGTCACGATGGCAACACCCACCCGTAGCACGCGCTCCAGCAGGTGTATCTCACTGATCATCCCTAAAGCCAACACCTCATTTGGCCGCCTTTCCTTCCAGTTCTCTGCTACCTGTGACTGGAACGAATTGCAAATATCGCTGAAGTTGGAGACTTTTATCTCCCTCACCAACTTTAAACATCTGCTATCTGAGCAGCTAACCGATCGCTGCAGCCCACCCAATTTACCTACCTCATCCCCATACTGTTTTTATTTATTTACTTTTCTGCTCTTTTGCACACCAGTATCTCTACCTGCACATGACCATCTGATCATTTATCACTCCAGTGTTAATCTGCTAAATTGTGATTATTCGCCTACCTCCTCATGCCTTTTGCACACAATGTAGACTCTTTTTTTAAATAAAAAAAAATAAAAAAATAATACTGTGTTATTGACTTGTTTATTGTTTACTCCATGTGTAACTCTGTGTTGCTGTCTGTTCACACTGCTATGCTTTATCTTGGCCAGGTCGCAGTTGTAAATGAGAACTTGTTCTTAACTAGCCTACCTGGTTAAATAAAGGTGAAATAAAAATAAAAAATAAATAAAATGGTAAGCTGTTATTAGCCTATGTTCCTCACCCTAATAATTTGGCCCCTTTTCCCCTCATAATTTAGCCATTTGTTCCTGACTTGGTGGTGTACATGTAGCCTATAGCCTGTTTTAGTGAAATGTCATCATCAAATATTGTAAGACCTCTCATTGTAGGCTCATATGGCCACTTTATTTGTCCTACGGTTCTGTCTTGGTGAACAGGGAGACTACTGTAAGAACGGCCTATGTTCTGAATTCTGTGGCTGTACAATTTCAAAAGTGCTGAACAAATAGTTATATATTTTTAAAGGCAGAAAATGAAGCTGAATGAACTGTTTCGTTGCCAAACAAGGCTCAGCTGATAGCCAGGTGTAGTAGTGGTAAAGATTCACTCCACGGTGCTGAAAAGAAAGCTCTGCTGTTGGTACAGCTTTATGTAGGCCCTAATAGTTTCTGGGCACCGTTTGTCACCGTTATAGTGCAATTCATTTTGGGGGGGGGGGGGGGAGTTAGCCCCACCAGGATTTACATGCTAAAATGGCCACTGGGCCTACTGGGCCTACCCCTTGTTAGCTTTGGATAAATGTTTTTAAAAAGGCCTGATTGATATAACACAATGAAATATGATATAATGATATATCATATATCATGATAATAATGATATTGATAATGATATTGATATAACACAATCTGTATCGACGCTTTAGTCCGCAGAGCTTTATGCTAGAAGCAAGTTATAAAATGCAGGGGAAAGACGTGACCGATGCTAAAGGAATATCTTTGCTTGGGAAGTAATGTGTGATTCTGTCACTAATATTGACATTCTGTCACTAATCAACTTTTTTTTTTAAAAGTACCTAATTGTCATACTTCTGTCAAAGTAAAGATACCTAAATAGAAAATGACTCAAATAAAAGTGAAAGTCACACTGTAAAATAGTACTTGAGTAAAAGTTAAAGTATTTGGTTTAAATATACTTAAGTATCAAAAGTAAATGTAATTGCTAAAATATACTTAAGTATCAAAAGTAAAAGTATTAATCATTTTAAATTCCTTATATATTAAGCAAACCAGACAGCACCATTTTCAGTTTTGTCATTTTATTTTACAGATAGCCATGGGCACACAACATCACTAGGACATAATTTACAAACAAAGCATGTGTGTTTAGTGAGTCCACCAGATCAGTGGCACTAGGGATGACCAGGGATGTTCTCTTAATAAGTGCATGAATGCACCTTTTTCCTGTCCTGCTAAGAATCCAAAATGTAACGAGTACTTTTGGGTGTCAGGGAAAATGTATGGAGTAAAAAGTACATTACTTTCTTTAGGAATGTAGTAAAGTAAAAGTAAAAGTTGTCAAAAATATAAATAGTCAAGTAAAGTACAGATACCCCCAAAAAACTACTTTTATATTGAACTGTTTCGCTGCCAGACAAGGCTCCGCTGATAGCCAGGTGTAGCAGTGGTAAGTAGCATTTCGCTACACTCGCATTAACATCTGCTAACCATGTGTATGTGACAAATAAAATTTGATTTGATTTGAAGTATATTTTACTTAAGTACTTTACACCACTGTAGATTTTACATGACTGGACAGGGGCGGAGGCCCAGACAATCAGAATGAGGTTTTCCCCACAAAAGTGGATTATTACAGGCAGAAATACTCCTCTGCAGTTACATTTTTTTTTTTTATTGAGATTGAAAAATAATTAAATGAAAAATACCTTATTAGGATATGCAGTCATTCTACAGAGCCTTTGCATTTACTTTTAGAAACATCAGTTGTAACTGGTTCTGTTGTCGCTCAATTTTTACTCAATTTTTACAGTTGATAGACAACTTCAGCACTGTTCCAACCTTATCCTCTTTTTTAAACAATAGCCTGTTTAGAAATCACAACCTCTCCGGTGCTGCAGCATGCGCTCATTAGTTGTCATGCGCTGTTCTGCACGTCTCCAGTCATGTAAAATAATGTAGAATTGCATGAAATGCTTTTATAAAAGACTATTTTTTTCTCAGATACATTCATGCAGTGTTTTTATTATAATGGAGATCTTTTCACAGCTACCCTTGTCCACGGTGTAATGGTGGACAACCTTCTGGATAATTTGCCATGTAGGCTAATGCTTACAAAATGAAGGACCGTTTCTGAAACTGCATATCTAAAGGCTCAGGTCTCTGCTCTGAGTGAGGGTAAATGGTAGGCATGTCCTCTGCTATCCACTTCATGTTTTAATTATTATTTTGGGCATAGCGGAGGGTCACTTGTTTTTTTTCAAAAGTTCAAGTAATGTCGGGTAAAAATATATTTTACTGAAGGGAGGGCCATCCATTTTCATTTCAGAGTGGTCCGATTTTCTTCAGATATCCCTCATTATAAATAACGTAGGAATGAGTGCAGGGGCGAATTGAGTTATTGCACACACGCACTTCGCAGAGTAGGCGTTCCTTAACGGAAATATGCTAATACATACTAGACCATGCCAATAGGATTTCGCTAGCTCGTGATTGGCTCTGCCCACCTCCATGCTTGTTCTGCCCACTATGCTTAATTTGCTCACAATGGAAACGACAAGCTGTGGTCTAGCTTGGGTTGTTACAAAAATTGTAACTTTTTGGTACTATTGTAGCCATTGTTTACACCATTTAAAAAAAATCTTAATGCACCCACATCATACATTCACCGTATTTTGTTATTTCGCTCTTTCACATTATTGCTTCTCCTTTGTCATTTTCTTTTCATCTCACATGGTCTGTGAACTTGAATAACTATGGAGTCGGGTGTCTCTCTCCTCTGTCTCCTCTCCTCGTCTCACTGGTCACCCTCTCTCAACTCTTATCTGTGTCTCCCCTGCTGCACATTGCGTAGCAACAAGCCAACATGTGATCTGAGCCCACCGCTCAGTGCTCTCTCCTCTCCACTAACTCTCTCCTCTGCCTCCTTCTCACTTCTCCTGTACCCAGTAGTCTCCTATTCTACCTATATCTCTCTCCCCTCCTTTCCTCTACTAATATCTCCCCTTCTCCACCCATCGCTCACGCTACCCTCTATCCATCTTTCCCCTCATTTCCTCTACCAGTCTCAGCTCTTCTCCACCCATTGTTCACGCTACCCTCTATCCATCTTTCCCCTCCTTTCCTCTACCAGTCTCAGCTCTTCTCCACCCATCTCTTTCCCCCTCCTCTATCCATCTTTCCCCTCCTTTCCTCTACCAGTCTCAGCTCTTCTCCACCCATCTCTTTCCCCCTCCTCTATCCATCTCTCCAGTGCCAGATGTAAACACCTGCTGTACCTCATCTCAACCTCAGCTTCTCTCTTTCTTTCTTGCTCTCTCTCTCTTTTCCTCCCTCCATCGCAGCTCTGTGTCTCTCTTTCTTGCTCTCTTTCACGTTCTCGCATTCTCTTTGTCCTTCAGAATATAATCAGTTTCAAATTTGTCATCACATCCATAGAATGTAATGTTGCACCTGCCTGTTTGTTAGCATGGAGGGAGACATGGTTTGGTTTGCTCAGTATTAATGAGGTCTGTTCCCTCTGCTGTGAATGGAGGAAGAGAGAGGGGGAATAGATGAAAAGGCAGAGGATAAGCATAAATAAGGGGATGAGGGCTCCTATTTGTCAGGCATTTTGTTCAAGCAGAAGGGCCTATGTTTTTTTGTGAATGTGTGTGTTCGCTATGTTTCCATGTGTTTACATTATAGTGTGTGTGTGTGTGTGTGTGTGTGTGTGTGTGTGTGTGTGTGTGTGTGTGTGTGTGTGTGTGTGTGTGTGTGTGTGTGTGTGTGTGTGTGTGTGTGTACAGCACTGTGAAAGAACTGGGTCATGTTTACCGTACACCTGTGTCGTGTCTTTGGCTATGCCGGATTAAGTGATATGACATGCTATTAATATTACCTGATTGAGCTAATCACGTAAATGTAATTAACTAGTGAGTCGGGGCACCAAAAACTAATATTTATAGAGCTGTTATCTTCCGAATAAACTCTTAAAGACCTAATAATATTTTACATCAATAGCAGTCAATATTAATCGTCACCTTAATTCAGTCTCATCTGAAAGTTGTAAATTATTGGTTATCTTCACAAAACCTGGCTAACAAGTTGAATCAGCAATACAAAATTGGGTTTAATTATTTATTTACTAAATACCTAACTAATCACACAGAATTACACATACGCATAATTAATCATAACTTGATTACAAATTACGTCATAAAGGAAAACGTCCCTAGCGGGCGGAACAGATATGACAGCTGGTTACACAAAAGAAAAGGGATGGGTTTGAGTGAAAGAGCGGGAAGACTGAGGACCAAAGGAAGATGCTGTGCTATCGTAAATACAGCATTTTATGCATTCTAAATTACTGCCCATTTGGAAAAGGAAAATGCAATAAATATTTACTCTGAGCTGCGCTTCGGTAGGTTGGTGGTAGATGGAAGGCCGTGTTGCCAAACCGAGTCCTTTGTCCTTTGAAGTTGTAGTAACGTCGTTGTGTGATAGACGGGATACTCTGTCTGTTCCTTCCTAACCCTCGTTTGCAGCTGCTGTTGCTAACTCAACGGCTAGGAGGTATCACTTCTGTTGTGAATAAGAGTTCAAAGTTCATACCATTTGCAACCAAAGCTCACTCTAATGTTGGCTTCGTTCTGTAGTTATTATCTGAACCATTCTGACATCGGACCGTCGTCCTCATATCCTCGGAACAGGAAGTTACATTTTCGTCAAGGCTTTATATAGTGGCGCGAGAAGGGTGTGTCTGAAAAGTTTTATAACCCATGAGCCCTAACCTTATGAAAACCAAATTCTCACATTTTAGAAGCTAAACTCACATTTCATCCCATCACAAATGATTTCATATTCAAACATTTAAATTGAACAACAATTCCAAGTGAATCCGATAACTCTGATGTGTAGACTTTCCACTGTAGAGTTTATGTCATCGTATCATTACTGAGAATGTCTCAGATGACAACCAAACTGACATCATATTCATTAAGTACCACTGCATATGTTCAATTGGTCGGATTACCAGAATATAGTTAATTTCCCCCCACCTTCTGATGTTCCCAGAATCTCTATTTTAGCCAAGGGGTTTGCAAATGTAACATCAGTAGGGTAGAGAGAGGAAAAAGGGGGGAAGAGGTATTTATGACTGTCATAAACCTACCCCCAGGCCAACGTCATGACTCCTGTGTAACAGTGTTGCTGTCGTCCCTCTCCTCGTCCTAACCTGGACTTGAACCAGGGACCCTCTGAACACATCGACAACCAGGTAAACAACTACTTCAAGGTCTCAGAGTGAGTGACGTTACCGATTGAAACGCTACTAGTGCGCACCGCTAACTAGCTAGCCATTTCACACTGGTTACACCTGCAAGGATGATGAGCACCACTGGGAGAACATCCTCCCTTTCCCTACCTCATTTCTCTTTGTCTCTCTCTCTCTTTCCTCCCTCCTTTTTTCTCTTCCACTTGATTTTATTTTTTCTATCCATCCCTTTCTTCCCTTGTCCTTGTTATTTTCCATGTCTTCTCCCCACCTATATTTCTTTCTCCATCTCTCCCTTCCTTTCCATCCCTCCTAATTTATTCCCTCCTCTCAATCTCCATCCCTCCTCTTCAGTGAGAAGCCCCAGGCAGTGAGAAGCCTGTCAGCTGGGAGGTTGTGTGGAGTCAGCCGGTTCTGTCCAGCCTTAGGCACTGGGGCTGAAACAAACATCCACATCTCCCCACTGTCCTGTCTGGCTGTGACCCTGAATGAGCAATCAGAGAATGGGCCTGGGCCCCGGGGCCATGGGGGACTGGTCCTAAATTATAAAGCCATTACACCAACACTCATTTTCCTTTAAAATAATGAGTAAGGGGGTGTACTGAAGGACTTCGATGGGGTTGAAGTCAGGGCTCTGTGCAGGTCAATAAAGTTCTTCCACACCGATCTCGACAAACTATTTCTGTATGCTTTGTGCAGTAGGATATTGTCATGCTGAAACAGGAAAGGGCCTTCGACAAACTGTTGCCACAAAGTTGGGAACACAGAATCATCATTCAGGGCGACAGATAGCCTTGTGGTTAGAACGTTGGGACACTAACCGAAAGGTTGCTGGATCGAATCCCCGAGCTGACAATCTGTTGTTCTGCCCCTGAACAAGGCAGTCAACCCACTGTTCCCCGGTAGGCCGTCATTGTAAATAAGAATTTGTTCTTAACTGACTTGCCTAGTTAAATAAAGATTAAATAAAAATGTAAATCTAAAATGTTATTGTATGGTTAAATAAAAATGTACATCTAAAATGTCATTGTATGCTGTAGTGTTAAGATTTCCCTTCACCATGAAAAACAGGCCGAGACCATTATTTCTCCTCCACCAAACTTTAAAATTGGCACTATGGGGCAGGTAGCATTCTCCTGGAATCCGCCAAACCCAGATTCATCCGTTGGACTGCCAGATAGTGAAGCATCACTCATCACTCCAGAGAATGTATTTTCACTGCCCCAGAGTCCAATGGCGGTGAGCTTTACACCACTCCAGTCGTTGCTTGGCATTGCACATGGTGATCTTAGGCTTGTGTGCGGCTGCTCTGCCATGGAAACCCATTTCATGAAGCTCCCGACGAACAGTTCTTGTGCTGACGTTGTTTCCAGAGGAAGTTTGGAACTCATTAGTGAGTGTTGGACATATGATTTTTACGCGCAACACTCTTCAGCACTCGGCGGTCCTGTTCTGCGCACTTGTATGGCCTACCACTTTGCGGCTGAGCCGTTGTTGCTCCTAGACATTTCCATTTCACAATAACAGCACTTGACCGGGGAAGCTCTAGCAGGGCAGAAATTTTACGAACTGACTTGTTGGAAAGGTGGCATCCTATGACGATGCCACATTGAAAGTCACTGAGCTCTTCCGAATGGCCAATCCTACTGGCAATGTTTGTCTATGGAGATTGCATGGTTGTGTGCTAGATTTTATACACCTGTCAGCAACGGATGTGGCTGAAATAGTCGAATCTACTAATTTGAAGGGGTGTCCACATCTTTTTGGCCATGTAGTGCATCTTAAATTGCATGTGTGTACGTTTGCGTGCGTGCCTTTGTGTGCGTGTGTACATATTTGTGTGAACACTTAGCCCTATTTATTTCCCACAGCATTGAGAGTGCATTTACCCTGCTAGTTTGAGAACCACAGAAGTAGAATCTCAGCCAGTGAGGCTCTTTGTACTCTGGGTTTCTCACTGCCTCAGAGCGCCCTGCACTTCTTTAAATAGCCCCAGTCGCTGAAGAAACAATTAACCACGAACGTGATGAAAGCCAAGTGAAACAGTGTTTAATGTGCTCGCCGTCGCTTTCTGCACCCACCATCATCTGCAGTGAAATGAAACTTTAATTAATACGTCTCCAAAGCCTCTCCCTCACGTTTAATTACGATTGAATCTGGAGAGGCCCAGTGCTGGGGATGAGGACCACAAATTAGGATTACAGAGGCATCCATTTGTAGCAAAGGCTAAAGAGTCGAGACCGTAAATGACCATAACTATAAACTTGATGATGGATCATATTTTATAGGATAGGGAATGAAAACAAAAATGAATGAACTCCTCACTCTGGTTAGTGGTTGATGATATTTGGGTTTAGGCTAACAGCTGGTTTTGTGATCAACTCTTTATCAACATTCTCAGTAATAACCACAAGCACAGGAGTATGATCTTCGCAACTGAAACAAACAGATAGAGCAAACACAGGTTGATTGAACAGATTTGTTGCAGAGTCATGCTAATCATTAGCATTACCTGCAGCCTGACTAGACTGTCTGTGATTGGTTGCTAGCAGCACTCTGTCACTGTCTCCCAATGGAATAGAGGAGGTTGTCTCTGCGACTGCCTCTGTGTCTGTCCGACTGGGTGATCCTACAGTCAGCTCACGTCATGACTCAGCGATCAGCCTATTAGTCCCAGTGACTCTGCATTTATTCAGACTGAAAACACTCCTCTGAAACAACGTCAAAGATACTGTGTGTGTGGTGGTGGGGTGTGGTGATAGTGGGGGGGGGGGGGGGGGGGGGGGGTGTGTGTGTGGTCAAGGAGAGTTCCTCTCGCGTATCTGCCTGTGTGCTGGGAAAGGCTGAATGGATATGCCTGGTGCCCTAAAATAATTGATGACATATGTTGTTCAGCAATAGTTGGGTGGGGATTAGAATTCTTTCTCTGGTCCACTCATAACCCGAATACCCAAGATCTGTGTTCTGTGGGTGTCACTGAGTAGGCTAATACCCCATTTCATGGGTACACACTCTATAGGCTGTACATGTGCATGTATGTATACCACCAAGTAACGGTTTCTTTTACTGTTCATTGTCCAATTAATAAATTATTGCATTTATTTTTAAGTTATATAACAACATTCCAACCTTGTTTAGCATTAATATCTAGTCCAAATATGGCATTATTCCACTCTGTATCTGTTTTGGTCAGTATTAATTGGGGACTTTAATTTTTAAGCGAAGCACAAATTCCACTTATGTGGCTAATCCTTATTGTGGCTAGCTTCACACAGGTATGTGAACCAACTGCTGCCTCTCTGCTTCTGCCCAGTCGGAAGGAAGAAAGAGTGGGAATTGCACCTCGATGGAATTGCACCACTGTTGCACTGGTCATCAGCATCGGCTTGTCGTTGAGTTAGCAATTGGATTGTCACGGTAACAGTCAACCACCAGACCGAATATGGATGGCTATTTAAATTAAGTGTTATCAAGTGTTACTCAAATGCTATGTTGCTGTGGCTTGCTACCAGAGGAGGCTGGTGGGATGAGCTATAGGAGGACAGACTCATTGTAATGCAATAAATGTAAAGGTATCAAACATATGGAAACCACGTTTGACTCTGTTCCATTTATTGTATTTCAGCCATTACAATGAGCCCGTCCTCCTATAGCTCCTCTCACCAGCCTCTCCTGCTTGCTACACACACTCGAACGGTGACTGCATTTCAAGCCATGCATGTTTGGATACCATGAGCACGCAATCTCCATATAGAGCAGATTGGGAAAAGGCACAACCGGCAGTATGTGAGCTCTGTACAGTGCAAACCAACAGACGGGGTAGGGAGTGGGTGATGACATCACAACTACTTGGGGTCAGTGGGTTCAGAACAACAATGACAAAAACTGTATACAGAAAAATACCCAAAAGGGCACTTGAGGAGTGGGAGGGCAAAGGGGAAGGTCCTCTGACATAGGTAGACCCCCCTATCTGTGCCATTGGCATAAAGCAGCTTCTCTGGATCCCCACAAGGTAGGAGTTTGTCCTCCTGTTAACCAGACAGGCACTAACAAAGTATAGACTTCTGATCACTGTCCATGGTGCTGAAATTGTGACATCTATTCGATGATAGGCTTTCTGTGGTGCCAAGGCATGTAGCCTAGAGCTTTAGCTAATGGATAAATGTTTATTGGTAGGCCTATTTGGCAGAGGTGTGGACTCGAGTCACATGACTTGGACTCGAGTCAGACTTGAGTCACAAATATGATGACATGCAACTCGACTTTGACTTTAACACCAATTATTTGTGACTTATTAACTTGGACTTGAGCCTTTTGACTCGACCTTACTTGATACCCTCCCCAAGCTCAGATATAAAAAAATGATGCTATTAAAAAAGTGTGCAGCGCATCAACTCTTCATTTAACAGATTACAGTTTGAATCAGACAGCAGCCAATCAAATTGTGCCAGCTGAGAAAAAAATGTTTGTGGCAGTGCAGAGGAATGTCGGCGGGTGAATTCAGATGGAGCCCTTGGAAAGATGATAAACAAAATTATTATTTTCAGATATAAAGACGGCGCTGTATCAACAAAAAACGGATTGCAACTTGCAAAACATGCGGGAAGGAAATTACAGACGGAGGCGCAACAACTTCCAACTTTGTTAGACATTTGAAGATGCACAAAGAATGGTAAGTCGTGGCTAATATAGCCGACAGCTATATATTTTATTACTTTACTAGTGTATTGTCATGACGTTGCCTCTGGGTGTGGCGAGCCCTATCCCCCTCTCCCTGCCTCCCCCTTTCCTCCTTCAACTAGGCTGCTGTGGCCAGAGAGACGTCGTAAATTCCTGAGGATCTCCTCATGGACACACAGTATAGAGAGAGTACATTTTCATAGAGAACAAAGGAATTCCTTCCACCTCACAGAACTTGAGGTACGAACAAATTTCATGTTCTGGAGAAAGTATAAAAGATCGCTACGAACTGGTCTGTTTGTTACAACTTGGGGAAGCTCATGGGAGATGGTGTGGCCACATTGCCATAACACTGTTTATATAATAGCCTCAGATATGGGGTTTACATCTAATTGTTGTATAGGATGAATGAGTGAGTATGATACTGGGTTCGTGCAGATAACCAACAACTTACGACATTTGGAATGAGACTAATGTGAGGTAAAGTAAATAATTCATGAATTCCAAGACTAATTGATCAGATAAAATATCTGAAAAGTTATTTTAGGATATTATAACTTTGTAATCTGAATATTTTTCCTTGGTGCCCCGACTTCCTAGTTAATTACATTTACATGATTAATAAGTTGATCGCGTAATACTAATTACAGAGAATCTTTGATAAAAACCATAAGTCTTCAATTTAATGATAGTAAAGACACGACAGTATCATGTAGGCTAACATAACGTTAAATCAATGATCCTCCACACAGTCAGTCAGTGCGGGAATGTGATCATTGCACCCAAGATTGAGCTACAACTGGCTAGGCAGTTGGTAGCCTAAATTCTGCCTGATGTCACTGCTGTTCCTAAAACCATTGATATACGTTAGCCTACTGTAACTACACACAGTGTGTGTGTGTGTGTGTTAAGGTTGGGCGATTGTGTACAAGCCTACATCGCCTGATTACGATCCTCGATAGTTGATCGCTATGGGGGGGGGGGGGGGGGGGTCTTTCTCATGGCTACCCATGTATTTCAAATCAAATCAAATCAAATTGTATTTGTCACATACACATGGTTAGCAGATGTTAATGCGAGTGTAGCAAAATGCTTGTGCTTCTAGTTCCGACAATGCAATAATAACCAACGAGTAATCTAACCTAACAATTCCACAACTACTACCTTATACACACAAGTGTAAAGGGATAAAGAATATGTACATAAAGATATATGAATGAGTGATGGTACAGAACGGCATAGGCAAGATGCAGGAGATGGTATATACATATGAGATGAGTAATGTAGGGTATGTAAACATAAAAGTGGCATAGTTTAAAGTGGCTAGTGATACATGTATTACATAAAGATGGCAAGATGCAGTAGATGGTATAGAGTACAGTATATACATATGAGATGAGTAATGTAGGGTATGTAAACATTATATAGTGGCATTGTTTAAAGTGGCTAGTGATACATTTTTTACATCAATTTCCATTATTGAAGTGGCTGGAGTTGAGTCAGTATGTTGGCAGCAGCCACTCAATGTTAGTGGTGGATGTTTAACAGTCTGATGGCCTTGAGATAGAAGCTGTTTTTCAGTCTCTCGGTCCCTGTACTGACCTCGCCTTCTGGATGATAGCGGATGATAGCGGGGTGAACTGGATGATAGCGGAGTGAACAGGCAGTGGCTTGGCTGGTTGTTGTCCTTGATAATCTTTATGGCCTTCCTGTGACATCGGGTGGTGTAGGTGTCCTGGAGGGCAGGTAGTTTGCCCCCGGTGATGCGTTGTGCAGACCTCACTACCCTCTGGAGAGCCTTACGGTTGTGGGTGGTGCAGTTGCGGCTCTCCAGAGGGTAGTGAGGTCTGCACAACGCATCACCGGGGGCAAACTACCTGCCCTCCAGGACACCTACACCACCCGATGTCACAGGAAGGCCATAAAGATTATCACAGCCCGACAGGATGCTCTCGATTGTGCATCTGTAAAAGTTTGTGAGTGCTTTTGGAGACAAGACAAATTTTTTCAGCCTCCTGAAGTTGAAGAGGCGTTTCTGTGCCTTCTTCACAACGCTGTCTGTGTGGGTGGACCAATTCAGTTTGTCCGTGATGTGTACGCCGAGGAACTTAAAACTTACTATCCTCTCCACTACTGTCCCGTCAATGTGGATAGGGGGGTGCTCCCTCTGCTGTTTCCTGAAGTCCAAGATCATCTCCTTTGTTTCGTTGACGTTGAGTGTGAGGTTATTTTTCTGACACCACACTCCGAGGGCCCTCACCTCCTCCCTGTAGGCCGTCTCGTCGTTGTTGGTAATCAAGCCTACCACTGTAGTGTCTTCCGCAAACTTGATGATTGAGTTGGAGGCGTGCATGGCCACGCAGTCGTTGGCAAACAAGGAGTACAGGAGAGGGCTCAGAACGCACCCTTGTGGGGCCCCCGTGTTGTGGATCAGCGGGGTGGAGATGTTGTTACCTACCCTCACCACCTGGGGGCTGCCCGTCAGGAAGTCCAGTACCCAGTTGCACAGGGCTGGGTCGAGACCCAGGGTCTCGAGCTTGATGACGAGTTTGGAGGGTACTATGGTGTTAAATGCTGAGCTATAGTCGATGAACAGCATTCTCACAAAGGTATTCCTCTTGTCCAGATGGGTTAGGGCAGTGTGCAGTGTGGTTGCGATTGCGTCGTCTTTGGACCTATTGGGGCGGTAAGCAAATTGGAGTGGGTCTAGGGTGTCAGGTAGGGTGGAGGTGATATGGTCCTTGACTAGTCTCTCAAAGCACTTCATGATGACGGAAGTGAGTGCTACGGGGAGGTAGTCGTTTAGCTCAGTTACCTTAGCTTTCTTGGGAACAAGAACAATGGTGGCCCTCTTGAAGCATGTGGGGACAGCAGACTGGGATAAGTATTGATTGAATATGTCCGTGCAGCTGGTCTGCGCATGCTCTGAGGGCGCGGCTGGGGATGCCGTCTGGGCCTGCAGCCTTGTGAGGGTTAACACGTTTAAATGCTTTACTCACGTCGGCTGAAGTGAAGGAGCGTCCGCAGGTTTTGGTAGCGGGCCATGTCAGTGGCACTGTATTGTCCTCAAAGCGAGCAAATAAGTTATTTAGTCTGTCTGGGAGCAAGACATCCTGGTCCGCGACGGGGCTGGTTTTCTTTTTGTAATCCGTGATTGACTGTAGACCCTGCCACATACCTGTTATGTCTGAGCCGTTGAATTGCGACTCTACTTTGTCTCTATACTGACAGCTTGTTTGATTGCCTTGCGGTCACCTTGCCGTGGTTAAAAGCAGTGGTTCGCGCTTTCAGTTTCGCGCGAATGCTGCCATCAATCCACGGTTCCTGATTTGGGAATGTTTTAATAGTTGCTGTGGGTCTAACATCGTCAATGCACTTTCCAATGAACTCGCTCACCGAATCAGCATATTCGTCAATGTTGTTGTTGGACGCAATGCGGAACATATCCCAATCCACGTGATCAAAGCAGTCTTGAAGCGTGGAATCAGATTGGTTGGACCAGCGTTGAACAGACCTGAGCGCGGGATCTTCCTGTTTTAGTTTCTGTCTGTAGGCTGGAAGCAACAAAATGGAGTCGTGGTCAGCTTTTCCGAAAGGAGGGCGGGGGGAGGGCCTTATATGCGTCGTGGAAGTTAGAATAACAATGATCCAGGGTTTTACCAGCCCTGGTTGCACAATTGATATGCTAATAGAATTTAGGGAGTCTTGTTTTCAGATTAGCCTTGTTAAAATCCCCAGCTACAATGAATGCAGCCTAAGGATATGTGGTTTCCAGTTTACATAGAGTCAAATAAAGTTTGTTCAGGGCCGTCGATGTGTCTGCTTGGGGGTGAATATATACGGCTGTGATTATAATCGAAGAGAATTCTCTTGGTAGATAATGCGGTCGACATTTGATTGTGAGGAATTCTAAGTCAGGTGAACAGAAGGACTTGAGTTCCTGTATGTTGTTATGATCACACCACGTCTCGTTAATCATAAGGCATACCCACCCGCCCCTCTTTTTACCAGAAAGATGCTTGTTTCTGTCAGCGCGATGTGTGAAGAAACCAGCTGGCTGCATCGACTCCGATAGCATGTCTCGTGTGAGCCATGTTTCCGTGAAGCAAGGAACATTACAGTCTCTGATGTCTCTCTGGAAGGCTACCCTTGCTCGGATTTCATCAACCTTGTTGTCAAGAGACTGGACATTGGCGAGTAGTATGCTAGGGAGTGGTGCGCGATGTGACCGTCTCCAGGGTCTGACCAGAAGACCACTTCGTTTGCCCCTTTTACGGAGACGTTGTTTAGGTTCGCCGGCTGGGATCCGATCCATTGTCCTGGGTGGTGGGCAAAACACAGGATCCACTTCGGGAAAGTCGTATTCCTGGTCGTAATGATGGTGAGTTGACATTGCTCTTATATTCAGTAGTTCCTCCCGACTGTATGTAATGAAACCTAAGATTACCTGGGGTACCAATGTAAGACATAACCCGTAAAAAAACTAAATACTGCATAGTTTCCTAAGAACGCGAAGCGAGGCAGCCATCTCTGTCGGCGCCAGAAGTCTCCATGGAAATATAACGTTTATTTTGAAAGTAATAAATATATATATTTTTAAAAGCATTCATGATTTGCGTAAATGTAATATACTAACAATTACTCTTGTTAAAAATATGAAATGGTATTACATTTGGTGAAGAGCACATTATGACTTGTTTAGGACTTGAAACTCAAAGTTTAGGACTTGAGACTTGTCGGTCTTGACTTGAGACTTGACTCGGACTTGCTTGTCTTGACTTGGAACTTGACTTGGGACTTGAGTGCTAAGACTTGAGACTTACTTGTGACTTGTAAAACAATGACTTGGTCCCACCTCTGCTATTCGGTCATCCTTTCCTCATGTTAACATTTCACAACACTATATATACATGGTGTTAACATTTCACAACACTATACATGGTGCTAACATTTCACAACACTATACATGGTGTTAACATTTCACAACACTATACATGGTGTTAACATTTCACAACACTATACATGGTGTTAACATTTTACAACACTATACATGGTGTTAACATTTCACAACACTATACATGGTGTTAACATTTCACAACACTATACATGGTGTTAACATTTCACAACACTATACATGGTGTTAACATTTCACAACACTATACATGGTGTTAACATTTCACAACACTATACATGGTGTTAACATTTCACAACACTATACATGGTGTTAACATTTCACAACACTATACATGGTGTCGCAATGCTGCCATCTTTAGACTGCTTGCTGGCGGCAATAATGTAATTTCTTGTTCAGTAATTGAAGTTGGAAATTCAAACATTGTAGATTGTTAAATAACTTTTCGATGCAATTAATCTCTTTCAATAACGTGTTGAAGGAGAATGAGAGGCTCAATTAAAGATGTTCAATTGCTGTATTTGAAGTACTATTCCCTTCTGCCCAGTTTCTCGGATGTTGCTAGAGCAATCAAGCTGTTTTTACCAACCCTGTAACTGTCGCTTCTGCAGAGAGATAGTTTTCTAAACTTAAACACATGAAGAGCTAGGCCTGCCTGAGAACCATTAGGCTCCCGGTCTGATATGCGCTTTTGAACACCTGAGTAAGCTTCATTCATTGCTCTGGCGCCGTCGTAGCCTTGACCATGGAATTTGTTCACTGATTTCCTCTTACTTTCAATCAGTTAAATGTTGTATTGTTCAAGGCTTGAGACACTTTTTGGGGAAAAAATGTTTCCGGGCTACGGAGGGCTAATAAATTACTAGTAAAGGCCCAGTGCGCCACTTCTGTGGAGAAAAAACAATGTCTATTTTTTTTATTGTTATTTATATATTTTTTAAATTCATATTTCTTAGGGGGTGCTTCACCCCTACTTCCTGCGGCTATGGCAACAAGCATGTCTGTATAACCTCTCCCCTGTGTGACAGAGGTAGGATGTGGAAAAACAGCAGGACTCTTCCCGCATTAACATGCTATATGGAACTAGGAATATCTTGCTAACTGGTTGTAGTTATACACTTGCCGCATTCCACAAATCAGCAAGTCGGACATTTTCGAGTTTCCTATTTCCGACCAGCATATGAACGCAGCATCTCTCCTCCTTTCCTTGACGGTAAAGCCAAGCCACACTGATGGAGCTATCTGAGTGTGTTTTAAATTAATCTGAGCTGTGGGGTATTAGTGTCATTAAAGAGACCTCGTGCCATTACTGAGAACGCCTGTGTGTGACTCAGAGTCATCATGTGTAGTACGACATGGATGAGAGTGTGTGGAGTGGAGGTTCCAATTAGGATTGAGATTCTCCCATGGATTTGAGAGGATCCTGTTGTCTTCCCATTCTCTCTCTCTCTCTCTCTCTCTCTGTATATCTGTATCTCTCCCTCCTTCCTACTCTTCACCCTTATCTTGCATGAGAGGAGACGGCTGGGGATTGATGGCAAATAGAATTTTCTTTATCGCCTTGGTCCTCCTGCAGTGAGCCCTGCATACGCACATGTCCACACAAACACATACACACACACACGAACACACACACACACACATTTGAAGACACACACACACACACTTGCAGTAACACACTCTCTCTTTTATGTACCACACTAAACCTTCACAGAAGGTCTCCTGCTAATACATCATTGTTCATACAATTCCCTCTATTTCTCTTTCTCTGTGTTTCCAGTTGTCGTACCAGTAACAGGAAGAGTCTGATCCTGTCCACCACCTCTCCCACTCTGCCCCACCGCCCACACTCTCCTCTGCCCCTCCCTGGACACCTCGGTACGTACTACAGCCATCTCGGACTGCAAACATCCTACTGTAAACACGTCATTACCTCTCCTCCTCTTTCATGCTCTGTCTGTTTCTCTATTCCCATTCCTTTATGTTTCCAGGAAGTAGCCCTCTGGACAGCCCACGCAACTTATCTTCCAGCACCCCGGCACACTTCTCATTCGCCTCCTCCAGAAGGTAACAGCTCCCTGACACTGTGTGTATGCATGTGTGTGTATGTGTGTGTGAGAGAGGGAGGGAGAGGTGAATACCTGTTAGATGCAGGTCTAGTACCTCCCAGTGAGAATGATCACACCTCTCAGAATCAGTGGTGAGAGGAAGCCAAAGAGCCTAGCCAGGTCATACCATCTCTTCCCAGTCAGTCAGTCAGTCAGAGTTAGGACCAGAGGCAGGAGCAGTAATAGCTTCCTGTACTCACGGCTCTCATTTATCAAATCATTCTGCCAGTCTGTCACTGCAGCATGCTGCAGCCCCATAGAAACTCAATGGCCAGGCCACTCCACTCTATTCCCTCTCCCTTCGGATGGCTCGTATGACTAACACAACACGGTGGATCAGTTGTGTTATACAGGATGTGGGCGTCGCCTCCTTCGCATATTTCCATATTAGTTCCATTGGTGGATGCATTGAGGATGTTGGGCAGAAGTCTGATGCTCTCAGGTTTAATATTGTACATTGTTTTTCTCCTCTGAAGGGCGGATGGTCGACGATGGTCCCTGGCATCTCTGCCCTCCTCTGGATATGGCACCAACACGCCCAGCTCCACGGTAGCACAGATTTACCCTGCTTTGTCTCATCTCATGCATCAATGGCCTTTTCCTAAAAAAGCTCTTAGTCTTTTCTTTAAAACTCGCTTTATTCCACTTTCTCTTTTTCCTTTGTCTGACTTACTTCACTGTCTCTGTTTCCTTTTTCTTTCTAACACCATGGTACACTCTTACGGTCTCTGTCTCCTTTCTCTTTCTAACACTATGGTACACTCTTACGGTCTCTGTCTGCTTTCTCTTTCTAACACTATGGTACACTCTTACTGTCTCTGTCTCCTTTCTCTTTCTAACACCATGGCACACTCTTACTGTCTCTGTCTCCTTTCTCTTTCTAACACCATGGCACACTCTTACTGTCTCTGTCTCCTTTCTCTTTCTAACACCATGGCACACTCTTACTGTCTCTGTCTCCTTTCTCTTTCTAACACTATGGTACACTCTTACTGTCTCTGTCTCCTTTCTCTTTCTAACACCATGGCACACTCTTACTGTCTCTGTCTCCTTTCTCTTTCTAACACTATGGTATACTCTTACTGTCTCTGTCTCCTTTCTCTTTCTAACACTATGGTACACTCACTGTCTCTGTCTCCTTTCTCTTTCTAACACTATGGTACACTCTTACTGTCTTTGTCATTGCCTCGGGGACTTCTTCAGTTTCTCTCTCTCATTCACACACTCATAGACACACACACAAATACCGGCACACACATCATCTCGACCCACATTTTCTCTGTCTTTGATTCTCCTCCCTCAGGATTCTTTCTCTCTCTCTCTCTCTCTCTCTCTCTCTTTTTCTCTCTCTCTCTCTCTCTCTCTCTCTCTCTCTCTCTCTCTCTCTCTCTCTCTCTCTCTCTCTCTCTCTCTTTCTCTCTCTGCTTTTCTCACTTATGTAACACAACATCAGAGGCCTGGGGACTGCTCTCGTCTGGCCAGTGAGAGAGGGAGGAACAGAGGGTAGCTAGATAAGAACCAGACCGGTGGGATGAGAGAGGAGAGTAGAAAAGATGAGAAAATAGATAGTACACGCTGTTCGGTGCCCAATTCACCACAGGCTCTATTTAGCTAAATACCCCCACTGGAAATAATGCGTCAACAAACAACACATATATATCTGAATGAGCCCAGACATGGAACTTAGTATGGAGCTGGCAGGGTGGCTTCAAATCAAATCAATTTTTATTTGTCACATGCGCCGAATACAACCTTACCGGGAAATGCTCACTTACAAGACCTTAACCAACAGTGCAGTTTAAGAAAGAGTTAAAAATATTTACCAAATAAACTAAGTGTAAAAAGTAACACAATAAAATAACAATAACCAAGCTATATACTCCTCTCCCCTGGACTGAGTCTGATCATGGCTATGGTGGAGACAGATCCATTTGGGAGTGAAAACTCTGCTTTTTCAATACCCTGGCAGACATATTGAGAAAGCAGCATCGATGAATAACAGAACATTTATAACCATGAAATGCAGTGACAGAGATAATCTTCCCGTCCTTCCATCCAACCTTGTCCTGATTGTTTTAAGCAGGGATGCCAATTGGGATTGATTTGGGATGGAGCCTGTGGTGAATGTCAAGTCCCATTGCTTTGACTCAGCAGGTAAATGAGTCTGTGTCTGAAAGGGACAGATTAATGTAGCAGACCCTGGTGCTGTGCTCACTTCATTAGTGTCTCTCTCTGTCTCTCAGAGGTGAGACAGATGGATGAGGTTAACTGTCCCCACTTCCCAGTATAGCCACTACCAGAGCCACCAGAGTACATGATTAGCCATGGTTCTGGCCAATACAAAAACTGGATTTCATGTATGAGAGAACATCAATTTTCATCCTCTTTTGTCTCCTGTCCAACACCTCTACTCTTCCTCCCTTCTCTTTCTCCTCCTTCTCCCTCTCTTCCTCCCCCTCCAGTCCTCCAGCTCGTCTCAGGAGCGGCTGCACCAGCTGCCCTTCCAACCCACCATGGACGAGTTGCACTTCCTGTCCAAGCACTTTGGCAGCACGGAGAGCATCACCGACGATGATGGGGGCCGCTGCTCACCACAAATGCGACCGCGCTCCCGCAGCCTCAGTCCTGGACGCTCCCCCTCCTGCTATGACAATGAGATCGTCATGATGAACCATGTGTACAAGGAGCGCTTCCCCAAAGTAAGACATGACACACACACACACACACACACACAAAACATAATTTTCTCTCACACTTTCAAGTGCAAGTAAGGATTGATTAGAGCAGACTGGTATCAAAAGGAAGCAGGTTATGGTGTTTGCTCAGTGTGGTACTGTATGTCAGAGAAACTCTCTTCTATGGAAGTTGAGGGGAAACGATTTGTATGTCAGGAGTTATGTCTACTTTTAAACATGTGGAAGTGAGAATGATGGAAATACCACGGGTCAATGGAGCGAAACTGAACTATTTCAGCTTTGAATGTAAAATATGAAATAGATAAAACTCTCCTAACTCTGTTTCCTGTATCTCCCTCTCCCAGGCCACGGCTCAGATGGAGGAGCATCTAGCAGAGTTCATCAATGCCTTCTCCCCTGAGAGCGTGCTGCCGCTGGCCGACGGGGTCATCAGCTTCATCCACCATCAGATAGCAGAGCTGTCCAGGGACTGCCTGTCCAAAGCTCGCAAGGGCCTCATCACTACTGTCTACTTCTTTGAGCTGCAGGAGAACCTGGAGAAGCTGCTCAATGACGTGAGTCACAGAAGCACTGCAACTATAGGCTAAGATGTCATGATAGGTGCCAGGACAGGTCAGTTCTGGGGTTATAGAGCTGCCCATAAGCCACTCTTATGTTGCAGTGTATAACATCAGCATAGCCCTGAGTGGAATTGTTGAATGGGAGCCACATTGTCTCAATATCAGGCTCTTCTCGGGTCTGGGTGGCCTAGCTGCAGGCTGCTGAGAGGCACAGTTAGTTCCTATCATCTCATTTCAAATGACAGCACTACGCCTTTCAGAAGGATAAGAACGAGTAAAGGAGTCAAATAAGGCTAATTGTGTGTGTGATTTGTCTGAGTGGATAGAAGCTATCAAGGAACTTAATCTGCACCCTTTGTTTGACAGGTTGATTAAATCGTTCTGATTATTCTGGGTTGCCAGTATTCTGTTTGATTGGATTAGTTTTGCCTGGAATATAACTGTTCTCACATCCCACGTCGCTGCAAAGCTGTGATTTATTTTGTCTTGTTCTGTCTGTCGCTGTCTGTCTCTCCCTCTCTCTACTTCTCTCTCTCCCTCAACGTTTCTCTCTCTCTTCCTCCATCTATTTCTCTCTCTCTCAGGCGTATGAGCGATCAGAGAGCTCAGAGGTGGCCTTCGTCACAGAGCTGGTGAAGAAACTCCTCATCATCATCTCTCGCCCAGCAAGGCTGCTGGAGTGCTTGGTGAGAACAGAACATAGAACTCTCAACACAATCACAGTCATGGTAATGGTCATGGGAGTGTTCACAGTCATGGTAACGGGTCCATGGCCCCACTAATGATTTAACAGACCATATCCCTGGCCTGGACCAAAGACAAATTAATTTCCTTAAATAAATATGAGCACAAACAGTCATCATGAACATTTAAACAGGGGGTTTATTACACATTAGGGCAAAAATACTGAGCTCCAACTAAGCACCTTGATAAAAGGCCCAATCTGACTGGCTAGCCATTCCATTTGCATTTAGATTAAAATTTCATTTGCCTCGCTACAGTATTACAAATAGCAGCTGCCCCCTGAAGTGCTGTCTGAGTCTCACAGACCGTGACTGTGTCATTTAAAGTTTGAGCCTGTGTGTGTAGCCCAGACTGACTCAGGGTCTCTGGCAGAGCAGTAGTCCTGTCCTCTGGGTGACCGCAGCCAGCAGGCCTCATGAACTTGGCTTCCATCCAACCTTTTTATGTGCGTAGAGGACATGTTGGATAAAAAAATGTCATGACAGGCCTGATGGAAACTGGACGCAGTATTTGCAGCATACTGTAGTTATACTGCACTCTGACTATTTTATGCTCAAATATTGAAATAACAACCCATCAAATGGAAGTTAACTTGTTGTATGGTCCTCCCACTACAACTCGTCAGGGAAGCATGCAGTTTATTAGGCTACAGATTAAATCATTTATGATGAACTTCACAGGGTGGTGAAAGTGCACGGTGATGAGCTTGATGCTCCTTTCCAATAAATATCCAGGGTCTTATTCTGGTGATATCATCATCGATGATTGGGTGGTGTTTGACGAATAAAAATGATGTCGCTCTTTTGTCCACAATAATCTCATCAACTCAATTCTGGACCTCGAAGCCAGTTCTACTGAATTATTTTCATTGTTCCCCTCTAATCAGAGACTGATTTAGACCTGGGACACCAGGTGAGTGCAATTAATTATCAGGTAAAACAGAAAACCAGCAGGTTCCGACCTCGTAGGTTAAGAGTGTAATACCCATGATGTAGGCTGTGCTCTAGCCTACAGCGCGCAGGGCGCAGATACAGTACTGTGCCAATACCAGAGTGGGCACACTCGCTATATATATAAAAAAAATGTGACAAAATCATCAGTAGAGTTGAAAATGTGATGGAAACCCATTTAACAATTTTTTATTTGGTACATGCATAGACGCGGGAAGTAAGGGTGCTGAAGGTGCTGAGGGCCCCCTTGAAAAATCAGAATAATTATTTGAAAAAAATGGCTTCATAAAAGTAGTGTACTAGGCCTTAACTAGTCCTGTATTAGGGAACCGATATAGTGTCTGTAGTGCGTGCAATAAAAGTAGTTATATCTTGATTCAAGCAGTGTTATACCTGTGTCACACTGAATGTGGTCACCCTGTTCCTGTCCCTCAGGAGTTTAATCCAGAGGAGTTCTACCACCTGCTGGAGGCAGCAGAGGACCACGCCAAGGAGGGACACCTGATGAAGACGGACATCCCTCGCTACATTATCAGCCAGCTGGGACTGACACGAGACCCTATAGAGGGTGAGCGAGAGAATGAGTCCGAGAGAGAGAGAGAGAAAGAGGAAACCTTGACTTGTGTTGACTACTGTTGCTCTCTCACTCTATGTATTGCTGAAATGCAGCTCATAGGTACTCCCTCTGTATGTCCCCAGAAATGGTGAACCTGGACAGCTACGACAGTGAGGGACCTCTCACCCCAGAAACAGACGACTCAACAGAGGTGAGAACCTTGTCCCTACTCCACCTCTTCCCAGCCCACCCACCATCAACCCCCCTCTCCCTCTGTCCCTTTGAGTTAAGTCAAACTGTAGTCCAAGGCCCTGCTGACTAATGAATATGACTGCTTCCTCTACTAATTACTTGGCACAGTGGACAATACTCTACGTAATTTAGTCCATTTACTTTGATTAGAGTCTGAAGTCAAAGCAGGATATCCTCTAGTGCCTTGTAGGCCTGCAATCAGCCCTCCTTCAACCATCAGAACAGGTGCCAAAATTCAGCTAACTGGACAAGAAGTCAGGAAGACAAGGGTAGCACTGGGGGAAAAAGAGACAACGTCACTCCTGTGGGCCTGGTGTTGGAGGTCTGGCCAGATCCAGTCTCATCTTACCCTGCTGTTATGCTCTCTCCCTCAGGGCAAGATGAGAGCTATGAAGACGCCCGAAGAGGCTGACTTCCAGACCATAAAGCTGATCAGCAATGGAGCCTATGGGTGGGTGTGAGTGTGAGTGTTGGTGTGGGTGTGTTCACGCATATGAATGTTACATTAGTACATGTCTCTGAGCCATCTTGTTGATGTCCATTAAATGGTTTTAGGAGAAAACACTGGATTTACTTAGTAAAATGTGTATAAAATCAGATTACTAACTGTGTGTATGCGTGTGTGTGTCTCCAGAGCTGTTTACCTGGTTCGTCACCTGGAGACCCGTCAGCGTTTCGCCATGAAGAAGATCAACAAGCAGAACCTGATCCTGAGGAACCAGATCCAGCAGGCCTTCGTAGAGAGAGACATCCTGACCTTCGCTGAGAACCCATTCGTGGTCTCCATGTTCTGCTCCTTTGAGACCCGCAGGCACCTCTGTATGGTCATGGAGTATGTGGAGGGTAAGTTAACACAATAATACACTGGGCACCACTTCTTGTCTGTTTAGGACAGGAGCAGCATTTAGGACATTGCTGGTGATGGGAATGTTAGCAGTCAGCCTGATCACGTGTTATCTGTTGCCAGGGGGAGACTGTGCCACCCTGCTGAAAAACATCGGGGCATTGCCCGTGGAGATGACGCGCATGTACTTTGCCGAGACCGTCCTGGCACTGGAGTACATCCACAACTATGGCATCGTGCACCGCGACCTCAAACCAGACAAGTAAGACCTCACTTGGGTTGGCATTGAACAATTATCATATGGGACTCATTGGAGGGAACTCAAAGCTTGATTATATTACAAACACGAAGAGTGTTTCAGGTAACCTTTGACCTGTCTGTCCCCAGTCTTCTGATCACTTCCATGGGGCACATCAAGCTGACTGACTTCGGCCTGTCTAAGATGGGTCTGATGAGCCTCACCACTAACCTGTACGAGGGACACATTGAGAAGGACACCAGAGAGTTCCTGGACAAACAGGTGTGCATTGTATATAGAGCAGAGAAACCCACCACAGTATACACAACCTTGGCAGAAATTCCAAATGAATTTGCAGTAATATATTTAGATTTCTACATTTTCCATAACCACTCAGACCCAAAAAACTATACCTAGTAAATGTTTTTATGTATTTATTTCTAGACAAATGTAATAAATAAATGCTGAGTTTATAAATGTGTGCATACAGTTGTCAAAGCGTGAAGAAATGAAATGATCAAACAAACTGATAACCAAATATGCCTCAGTTATTATAATCAACTGTCTGTTAAGATGTTTTGTTTTTCTCACCCTTTGAATGGTGCTGCTTCAATTAAATCCCCAATTATTTATTGGCTCGGCTTCCTCACAGCCACAGATCTGACGAATACCCATCTGCACATGAAAACACAACGTCCAAAGCTTTCATGTTTCATCCTGGCATTCTCGCATGGATCCCATCAGCTTGGAAAACACGTGCATTGGCCACACATGTCTCTCACTCACGTTTTGAGAGAGACTGGCCTTAGCATCTCACCAGTAGGGTTTTATCCATAGATATGACTATAGAACCTCTCATAGGAGCGCTGTGGTTCTGTCCTCCATCAGGTGTGTGGCACGCCAGAGTACATCGCCCCGGAGGTGATCCTGAGACAGGGCTATGGGAAGCCAGTAGACTGGTGGGCTATGGGCATCATCCTCTATGAGTTCCTGGTGGGTTGTGTGCCGTTCTTTGGAGCCACGCCTGAGGAGCTCTTTGGACAGGTCATCACAGGTGAGAGGTCCGGGGTTAGTGGGTTCATTGAGCAGCATCTTACAGCCATTTTGAAGCCATCTTTCTCACATCTACATTGTCCAATGCAACTTATCTCTGTCTGTCTCTTGTAGACGACATAGTGTGGCCAGAAGATGAGGACGCTCTTCCTGCCGATGCCCAGCATCTGATCTCTACTCTGCTTCAGACCAACCCACTGGTCCGACTGGGCACAGGTCAGCATAACATCAGACGTGTGCTGTAGCAGAAATGGACTAAACTGCCTATTCATAGTGAAAATATAGATTCACTCAACAACACACATCTTATCTCTCTCTCCCTCTCTCTCTCTCCCCCTCTCTCGCTCGCCCTTTCATTCTCACTCTCTCTTTCATTCATTCTCTCTCTCTCTCTCTCTCTCTCTCTCTCTATCTCTCTCTCTCTCTCTCTCTCTCTCTCTCTCTCTCTCTCTCTCTCTCGCTCTCTTTCTCTTTCGCTGCCCCAGGCGGTGCATTTGAGGTGAAGCAGCACTCGTTCTTCACTGAACTGGACTGGAACAGTCTGCTGAGACAGAAGGCTGAGTTCATCCCCCACCTAGAGTCAGAGGAGGACACCAGCTACTTCGACAGTGAGTCTCTCTCTAACTGCACTGCCCCCTGGTTACATGAAGGGGAACTGTGCTGATTTGTTGCATTCTTAATGTATAGAATCACCATAAGGCAGTGGTATTCAAACTTTTTCAACGGGGACCCCGTTCTCTTCTCCAGAATTTTTTTGCAACAATTTCTCGTTACCCAAGCCCACCCCACCCCTAATCTATTGACAAAAATGTTGATTTTTACATCAACAAATAACCTTAAATAACATTTGAATCTCTTATCAAAGAATCCAATAAATACATTTACTTAATAAAATGGTATTTCTCAAAAAGGTTTGCATATTGTCCTATACAATAATCTTTACTCTGTTCCTAAAAAAATAACTGCAGTTTGGTCGCAACCCCAACTTTGAATACCACTGGCATATGGGATAGAGATATGAACTAGCTGTGTTTGGAGCTTTGAGGCACTTGTCCATACTATTTGTGTGTGTGTGTGTGTGTGTGTGTGTGTGTGTGTGTGTGTGTGTGTGTGTGTGTGTGTCATGTCCTCTTCCGTCCCCAGCCCGCGCAGACCGCTACCACCACGTCCACTCTTATGATGAGGACGACACCAATGATGATGAACCTGTCGAGATCCGTCGTTTCTCCTCCTGCTCCCCTCGCTTCAGCAAGGTCAAACTCTACACTTACTCATCTTTAAACTTCAGTTAAACACAGTCTCAAATAGCCGACCTGTCCATTTTAATAGCCGGCCCACACTACACATTTCAGCAAATAAACGCCTGTTTGAAATAAACACTGGGTCTAAATGAATTGTTTACAATGTTTCCATGAATTACCATGAATTGTTTACAAGGTTTAATGTTTAATTTGTTACATTAAATAATTCAGTAATGACTCAAAAAAGTGATGGCAATCATCAGTTTTTATCGCCAGTAAGAAACTACTAGCCATTGGCTGCTAACAGCTGAGAACTGCTAGCCATTGGCTGCTAACAGATGAGAACTGCTAGCCATTGGCTGCTAACAGATGAGAACTGTTAGCCATTGGCTGTTAACAGCTGAGAACTGCTAGCCATTGGCTGCTAACAGATGAGAACTACTAGCCTTTGGCTGCTAACAGATGAGAACTGCTAGCCATTGGCTGCTAACAGATGAGAACTGCTAGCCATTGGCTGCTAACAGATGAGAACTGCTAGCCATTGGCTGCTAACAGATGAGAACTGCTAGCCATTGGCTGCTAAAAGATGAGAACTGCTAGCTAACTGGCAAACCTCAGGAATACAGACCCCCCCCCCAGAAAGCAGCTGTTCGCTCTAGTGACGAAAGTAAGAACTGCAGAAAAAATGCAGATTCAACGAGAACAATTATTCTGTCAAGGGTGGGGGTTTTTATAAATTTTTATTAGAGGCATACTAAGACAAAATAAACGTGGCACAGTGTGTAAATGATAGCACATTAGTGCAGGAAATTAAGATATTGATTCAAATACTGGAAGTGAATTCAGGAATTAAACAATTAACTATGCAAGTGAGCAAACGCTGTGTGCTTTAAGCAAATAGACACCTGACTCAAATAGAAGCCAGTGTCTAATAAGCACATGTTGTGTTTAGTGATTCAAGCAAATAAATGCCTGGGCTATTAATTGATGTTCACGTAAAACCTATATTTTGGCCTAATTAGTTCTTCTGTCTCACCTCCCTTCTCCAACACACCTTGCTGATTGAGATTAACTTGATGCCCCTCATTGTATAGGTTCAGTGGCACAATTATCTTTCACAGATTAGTCAAGAAGGGGAGATCTGAGCAGAAAGAGACATACGCCTGAGGCATGTGTGTCAATAATAACGTCTGAGCCAAGTGACTTAATGTGACTATCACACATGGTAGACTAAGTCATGAAATAACCTATTTTGTAACCTTGGATTTTATTGACACACATGCCTCAGGCGTATGTCTCTTTCTGCTCAGATCTCCCCTTCTTGACTAATCTGTGAAAGCTAATTGTGCCCCTGAACCTATTGTAAAAGAAAGAATCATGGGAAAATTTGTAATTTTTCCCTCTGTGGGTTCTGAAAGCTTATTGGTCCTCTCTCTGTTGGGAACTACAGGTGTACAGCAGCATGGAGCACCTGTCCCAGCTGGAGCACAAGCCCCCGACGGTGACCCGGCGGGAGCACAAGGGCCCCAGGGAGGACCGGGCGGCCAAGAGAGAGAGCCTGGGCAGCCTGACCTTGAGAGACAAGAGCTGGAGGACAGGATCACCTGAGATGTGAGTATGACCACTACTGTACTCTGACTAATACTAGTACCCTCTTACCTTGCATAACAAGTTGGAAATGTGACATTGTTGGTCCTCATTTTCAAGGCTCTCATTACCATTACTCATTGTTTGTTTTCATAAATACAATAAATCTATTCTGTGCTGTGTTGTTGTGTGTAGGAAGCGACTGTCATGCTCAGAGTCATCCTTCACTGAGAGTGACTCCAGTCCTCCATCTGGGGCCCGGCGACGCTTTTCTGCCCTCATGGACACTCACCGCTTCGCCTCCCCACTAGAGGATCCTGAGCTGCCAGTGCCCACCAGGCAGCCCCCAGTCAAGGCCAGGGGCACCTCTCTGGAGGGGGCCATGGGCACCACATCCGTGGGCACCACATCCAGCCAGGGGGATTTTAGGAAGGAAAGGGAGGGCAATGGGTTGACTGCTGGAGGTGAGGGCATTTGGCATTAGATAATGGATGAATCCTGGCTTGACATACACTTTGATACCTACATGATATTATTCCTCCATCTTTCTGCTCTGCTCCAGACAAGCTGCTGAGGCCAGCTGATGTACCAATGGGAGTCATCCCCAGCCCCAACAGTACTGTGACTGCTGGGGCAACAGAGCCCCAGGGGTCCCGGGCTACCAACGAGCTGGTCCTGAGGAGGGTCCGCCACAGCCAGCTCTCAGCTGAGGGAGAGAAGCGCAACTCGCGACCCGTGACCAAGGTCATCAAGTCTGCCTCCACCACAGCCCTGTCTGTCATCATACCTACAGGTGAGGAGCTGGAAGGCAAGGGAGTGTGAGAAGAACAGGGCTGTCTGTTGCTAATGACAATATTAATGTTAAACTGTTAAAACGGTTAACTGGGCTTGTTATGGAAAATTGTACATTTCTTAAAAACTATCTATTGCTTTGACCTTCAATTGACTTATTCAGATGGTTTTTCTCACACTTTATTCCTGTGATTCCCTCCCCCCTCCTCAGTGGAGCAGCATGGTACGTCCCCCCTGGCCAGCCCCATGTCTCCTCGATCCATCTCCTCCGACCTGTCGTCTCGTGACTCCTCCCCCAGCCGAGACTACTCGCCCACGGTCAACGTGCTGCGTTCTCCCATCACCATCCACCGCTCTGGGAAGAAGTACGGTTTCACCCTCCGAGCCATTCGAGTCTACATGGGAGACAGTGATGTCTACAGCGTACACCACGTGGTCTGGGTGAGACAGCGATAGAGATGATATGTTCTGTATTCGTTTCCATGGACAAAGTAGTGTTAAGTAGACATCACTCTATTGAAGAAGTTCTGTATCATAACAAAGCATCGCTACAATTTGTAGTGGAAAAACAGACTTGTCCAATAGCATGATGACTTGTTTGATTGATGTTGATCTGCTTCAATCACAGCATGTGGAGGACGGAGGCCCTGCCCAGGAGGCGGGACTCTGCGCTGGTGACCTCATCGCTCATGTGAACGGGGAGTCTGTCCACGGGCTGGTGCACACTGAGGTGGTGGAGCTCATTCTGAAGGTGAGAGGAAAGGAAAGAAACAACAGGTGTTTTTTTCTACAGTATAGAATACAGGTGAAGCCTATCATACACTGTGTGCACAATTATTAGGCAAGTGAGTATTCTGATCTTATCATTATTTCTATGCACATTTTCCAACTCCAAACCATATAAACTTGAATACTTATTGGATTGAACCATTTTCAGGTGGTATGTATTTGTGTAATGAGGGAGGGTGTGGTGAAAGTGAATAACACCTTATGTCAAGGTGTGCATAATTACCAGGCAGCTTCACCGGACAATCAAACGTTTTGTTGCGAACAGTCAACTGGGGCGCATAAAACACATGGAGAAGAAAAGGTGCAAATTAACTGCAAAAGACTGGAGAATAATTAAATGTCAAGCTACCAATAACCCATTATCCTCCAGTGCCACCATAATCCAGAACTGCAACCTACCTGGAGTGTTCAGAAGTACAAGGTGTCAAGTGCTCAGAGACATGGCCAAGGTCAAGAAGGCTGAAACACGACCACCACTGAATAAGATTAAACAGTTGAAGCATCAAGATTGGGCAAAGAAACACCTGAAGACAGATTTTTCTAAGGTTTTATGGACAGATGAAATGAGAGTGACTCTTGATGGTCCAGATGGATTGGCCCGTGGTTGGATCAATAATGGACACAGGGCACCACTTCGAGTCAGGCAAGGTGAAGGAGTGGTACTGGTATAGGCTGCTATCATTAAGGATGAGGTAGTTGGACCTTTTCGGGTTGAAGATGGACTGAAACTGGAAGATACTTTCTTCAAGCAGTGGTACAGGAAGACGTCCTCAGCATTCAATAAGGCCAGGATCTTTATGCGGGACAATGCTCCATCACATGCATCCAAGTACTCCACTGCTTGGCTAGCCAGCAAAGGCCTCAACGATGCCCAAATAGTGACCTGGCCCCCTTCCTCACCTGACTTAAATCCTATTGAGAACTTGTGGGTCCTTCCCAAACGTGAGATTTACAGTGAGGGAAGACAATATACCTTTTTGAACTGCATTTGGGAGGCTGTAGTTGCTGCTTCAGCGAAAGTTGATCGAGAACAGATCAAGAAACTGACAGACTCCATGGATGAAGGCTCAAGGCAGTTATTGAAAAGAAGGGTGGCTGTATTGGTCACTGAATATTTTTGAAAGGCCAAAAATGTTATTTAATTGTCATTTTGTGTTACTTATTTGTTACACTTACTCTACAAATTGAGAGTAAAAAGTGAGTTGGGAGAAATTATTTTTGTAACGTAGTTGCCTAATAATTGTGCACACTTATATATTCCCATGAGAAAGACAAAACTCCCTATTCCTTTGTTAAATATTCAGGTTTGAGATTCAATAACATTTTGGATTGACTGAGAGCATTGTGTTTGTTCAACAATAAAATTAATCCTGAGGAATACAATTTGCCTAATAATTGTGCAAGCAGTGTATACTGTACTTTTTTTGTTTCCGTTGTTTCTCCAGAGTGGAAACAATGTGATGGTGACCACCACCCCCTTTGAAAACACCTCCATCAAGATTGGTCCTGCCCGCAAGTCCAGCTACAAGTCCAAGATGGCACGGCGCAACAAGAAGACAGGGGCTAAGGAGGGACAAGAAAGGTACAAGTGGGTTTCTCTGCACAGCAGATGCTGCACTATGATTTCAGATGAGCGCTCTAGAAAATCAATGTCATTGACTCTGTTTTTCTAACTCTCTCTCTCTCCTCTCATCCTCCCACCTCTCTCTTTTCACTTCTCACTCGCAGTAAGAAGCGCAGCTCGTTGTTCAGGAAAATCACTAAGCAGTCGAACCTGCTCCACACCAGCCGCAGCCTGTCCTCTCTGAACCGCTCTCTGTCATCAGGGGACAGCCTCCCAGGCTCCCCCACCCACAACCTCTCTGCCCGCTCCCCCACACAGAGCTACCGCTCCACCCCCGACTCCACCTACCTGGGTCAGTATGAAAGGCATTACTCTACCTACATTACTGTACAGCACTCCTCTTAGCATCTGCACCCTCACATAACAAAATAATAGTTTGAATGATTGCTATATGTCTCCTCTTCACTCCTCAGGCAACACTTCTCAGAGCAGTTCTCCAGTCTCCAGCACCCCTAACTCTCCGGCTGCCTCCCAGCACATGAGACCCAGCTCCCTGCACGGCCTCTCCCCCAAGCTGCACCGCCAGTACCGCTCAGCCCGCTGCAAGTCAGCTGGCAACATCCCCCTGTCCCCCCTGGCCCACACACCCTCCCCCACCACCTCCTCTCCCCCACCCCTGTCTGGCCACACAGTGGGTAGCTCCAACACCACTCAGGCCTTCCCAGCAAAGCTCCACTCCTCTCCCCCTGTGGCCCGTCCCAGGCCCAAAAGCGCAGAGCCCCCCCGCTCACCTTTGCTACAGCGGGTTCAGTCGTCAGAGAAACTGGGTGCAACCCTCCTACCCTCCTTTTCATCTTCGTCTTCAGCTTCCTCACCCCTTGCAGGAGGGGTGTCAATGCGTAAGCACAGCCTGGAGGTGTCACATGGGGACTACAGGAGGGAGTCTTTCCACTGCGAGCACAGCCTGCAGAGTCTGCTGGAGATGGAGGGAGAGAACGGGCCCGTTCCCCCCTCTCCCTCATCTTCCTCCTCCCCTTCTCCCCCCACGGTTGGAGAGACAGGGTGCCTGAAGCCTGCGAGGAGGCTGGGGAGACAGGAGTCGCCCCTGAGCCGGGACACACCGCTGACAGGGAGGGAGAGAGCTGCCCAGACTACAGCATCTGACCCTCACACTGACAGCACACCTATTAAAGTAGAGCCCAAGACCGGCGCTAGTGCGACAGCTAAGATATTAACCCCTTGTGAGGCTCTGAAGAGAAAAGCTTCACCAGTACCAGGTGAGGCCCAGCCTAGCCCAGCCTCAACCCCCTCCACTCCAGGGGCCAAGTCCAGCCCAGCAGACAAACCTCTAAGCTCTAGTGCTCCAAGCTCTGAGACAGCCAGTGGTGGCCCTAAACCCACTTACAGGGCCCCAGTCCAGGCTACATCCCAGAGTCCGCTCTCCCAGGAGCGTAAGCACCAGGCTGTCCAGACAGACACCACCTCAGCAAGCAGAAGCCAGGAGAAGAGTGAGGAGAAAGGGAGTGTGAGTCCAGACAAAGTCACCACACAGAGGGCGGGAGCTACAGAGTTGGTCAAGGCAAGTAAAGACACACAGATGGGAGAGAGCGCTTTGAAAGGAGGGATGGGTGGCATTGACAAAGCCACTGAGACCAAGGTTAAAGGACCTGCTCCTTCAGTCCCAACCCAAGCACCAGCCCTGACCCCGGCCCCAGCCCCTCTTACCATAGGCCCAGTTCCTGCTTCAACAAAATCCAGAGCAGATAAGGTTTCTGTCCCGTTGAGCAGCTACCGAGGGGCCAAGGAGGAGAGGAGTCACCTGGAGGTGGTGGAGGAGAACCCTATGTCCCCCTCCTCCACCGCTGCCTCCCCCTGCTCCAGCAAGTCACACCCCATCTCCCCTGGTGACAAGCCAAGCTTTGTGACTCAGCTGACCAGTGTGGCCAAAAACGTGCTGGGGCCTATGAAGATGGGATCCCAGGAAGGGCCCAAGGGCGGTGAGGAGAAACGGGGAAGTTCAGAGGCTCCGTCTGGAGGTAGTCGACGGGGCGCTCAGGGGACATCTCCAAGTCCTACCGGCTCAGCTCAGCCTGAAAAGGCAAACACAAGGAATTCAGGTAAGCACCACTCCTGATCTGCAAGTGAGGAACAAACCTGGGATCTCCCGGAAAAGGCCTTTTGGACCAGAATATCATGCCACCATATCAGGCACCTACAGGGCACCCTCAAAAAAGGGACAAAAACATGTACGCCTAAAGAAACACACCAAATAGCTAGAAAATACAGACCTGTAGATAAAACAAGAATATGTGGAGGAATGTGCTTTAATGCTGTTCTCAAATGTGTGTGTGTATGTACTGTATGTGTAATGTATATAGTAAAAGCGTGTCTTCTTGCATGTTCCAAATTGTACATGAGAGATGAAAGAATATTTAAAGAGATGAGGAAAAAAATCTAACAGACCTGATGGTAGTGAACACTGTGAACATCATGTCAACAGCCCCCACATGTTCCCAATGTAAACAGCATGTCTATAGGCAGGCTCCTGTCACAGTCTGTCAACACGAAGAACATTACCCATGTCCGTCAACTCCGGTGCCATCTTTTCACTCAGTTAAAATACCTAAAGATAGCACCTTGTTCTTTTTCTCACACAGTACCTGGGAAATAGATTGAGAGAAGAATTGTTGCATTGGTGTAACATGCATTGGTGTAACACATTGAGATCTGTTTCTAACTGGACAAAGAAGATGACCTGCTTGCTAAATGTGGAACTTGGAATTGTATTGTGTAAGGAAGAGCTGAATTAATTTGTTTGTGTGTTTTAAGGGCTGAGTCCTGGTTGGATTTAGGTGGACTATCTGAACTTGCACAGGGACACTATTCAATGGGATTTTTAGGTATCTTCCTGTGTGTCCCCTACAATGTACCCATGAACGGATGTTAGGGAGGTAAAGGTTTGCAATAAGCCAAGCAAGCAGATATATTGTTCTCCGAATTGTCTGCATTGACTCAACCCACTGGGCACACACTGGTTGAAGTCAATGTTGTTTCCACGTAATTTCAATGAAATTACGTTGAACCAACATGGAATAGACATTGAATTGACATCTGTGCCCAGTGGGCATTGTGAAATGTGCAATTATTTAGGTTCTGAAATTAATACAGTGCTAATGAATTGAACTAAAGAAGAGGAACCCATATGTCTCTGCGTGTGAATTAAGTGTGGTCAGGTGATGAAATTGATACTATAGAATGGGAGTCTTGTTTGAGACTTACTCGTACTCTGGCAACGTAGGCTAGAACTCTCCCTTTTCAATGTATGCAAAATTAGCATTGTATAATGTAATGTGCGAATAAAAGTGCCAGTTTATTTGAGGGATATGTTGTTTACAGTGATGAGTAATGATATGCAAGTTCTATGTAGAATTCCTAGTGAGATCTGAGAGCCCACCGTAGACCTAGGCAGCACTTTCATCAGGGACGTAACTTAATATGTTCATGCCCATACCTGTATCAGACTGCCATCTTGTGGTCATCACACGACTGTCCTGAACATAGTATTTGAGGTCAAAATGTAATTTACACATAATCAGTTCACAATTGAATGACACAAGATTAGATTTTATCCGAGATATTACCCTCATATCTTCATGATTTTCTATTGTAACCACTGTTCCATTCATATAGCTACTAGAAACTTGTTTGTTTGTCTAAATACAATTTGAAAAAACTTTTGTTGTTTGTATTATGACCGATAAAGAGAGATAGATGTATGATACAGATACAGTGCTCCTAGGAAACGACAAACAGCTCATATTTAGATGAATGCTAGTTAAAAGCTTGTGTTTGTGTATGTGGGGGTGTGCGTGGAAATTGCACTTTATTTTGTGTCAAATGTATTTATTTATCTATTTATTACACTTTATTTATTGTATTTGATTATTTGTCAATTGCTCTCAAACGGTTTACTTGTGCATTGTTCTTTGAATTGTTATTTATGTCTCTAAATTGTAAGTCTACAAATGAGAGGATTTACCAAATCTGTGTGGTTGTCATATTTTGTGCAGTTATACTTCTGTCATTCCATGAGAGAGTTGCAATACACCATGGCCTCTGTCCATGTTGACTTATTTGAGAGTTTTGACTTTTTTATGACACTTCTCTCATTTCATTGTTGTCCATGTCATTTTATTCCCTAGGCACTGTTATGAAACCAATGCAAAAAAAAGCCTATAGAGTAATAAAATCCTTCAAGATAATCCTTAAATTACCATGTGCCTGTTTGTGTTCTTGTTGTGAGACATAACTTTGACAGACAACTTCTAAATGGATATCAACAGGGCCACGTTCAGCAAAACTTTGTCCAAACATGCAGACAGACATTTCAGGAGTAGAGCAATCTATATGTCAGAGAGGCATGTTTGTTTTACGTAGCATATACATGAACGTTCCAAAACGTTGCGTCATGCTGAACACGCCGCTGTGGAGGGAGTAAATCAATGGGGATAAAACGTTGGTCATTTATTGACCAATCACGATACCGATTGCCAAGTCGACAAACAGGAAGTTAGGCCGCTAGCTAATGATGGAATAACTTGTTCTTGAAAGTCATCTCTAATTCAGACGATTATTTCGTTGACAGTAGTTTGTAAGTGAAACATACAAGATGACATATGTAAGTAAAGGTAAGAGGACAAATTATAACCAACTATAAAGAGCTCAGGAAAAAAGAACAGCTAATGTTAGCTTGTTTACAGAATATAATAAAGACATGGACGTCGTTGGATAGCTAGATATCGTTAACCCGTTGTCAATTACCTATTAGCTCACTCACTAGCAAGTTTCCCTACATTGAGTTAGCTTAAGATTTGAAAGCAATATACAATATTTTTGTTAGCTATATTTTTACAATGCAACGTTAGATCACATTCAGCCAGCAAGAAGCTCGTCAGTGACAAATGAATGCCTACGTGCTTGCCATTGGCATTGTGTTGGAAAAACATGTTGACGATTCATCTGTAATGTTGAGACATGTAGTTACCTCAACCCTAGTCGTGTCAATAATGTTAGCTGGTTGTCAACACGAATTGTATTACTTACGTTAAACAATTCAGGTGCTGATTTATAACACAACGTGTATTGCCCGGGCAATACTTATTTTCCACCATAATTTGCAAATAATTTAATAAAAAATCCTTCAATGTGATTTTCTGGAAAAAAAAATCTCATTTTGTCTGTCATAGTTGAAGTGTACCTATGATGACAATTACAGGCCTCATCTTTTTTAAGTGGGAGAACTTGCTAAATACTTTTTGACTAAATACTTTTTTGCCCCACTGTATTTTTTTTGCCCCACACATTTGCC
Organism: Oncorhynchus clarkii lewisi; assembly: GCF_045791955.1. NCBI lineage: Eukaryota > Metazoa > Chordata > Actinopteri > Salmoniformes > Salmonidae > Oncorhynchus > Oncorhynchus clarkii. Next base: position 46,720,909 of record NC_092159.1, read on the forward strand.
AAAATGTCTAAACCTGTTTTTGGTTTGTCGTTATGGGGTATTGTGTTTAGATTGAGGGGGGGGGGGGGGGACTATTTAATCTAGTTTAAAATAAGGCTGTAACGTAACAATGTGGAAAAAGTCAAGGGGTCTGAATAATTTTCGAATGCACTGTAGACTAGCCAGCTATAAAATCTTTCAATGTATATTAAACAGTTGGATACTTGCTACATGCGAAGGCATATGGAGCTCTACTGTGTGAGTAACTGCATTTTCAGTGTCTGCTGAAAAGAAAGTGCTGCTCCACAATTATTTGCCAGAAGATACTGACCCTACCATAACGATTGTTTAAACTGAGCTGCACTGGGGTCGGAACGCAATCAGGATTATAACCACAGCAGCCGTTATGGAAATGGCAAGTCGCATTGAACAACAAAGGAGCTGATTGGCTGACACTGCCATTTGAAAATGGCTACTGCTAGCTAGCATACGTTAGTAATAATACATATCCCATCCATACATTGAGATTTATATTCCGACCCCCACGCTGGCTTCCCATTGTCTTAATTTAATCATGATTGTGTTTCGACCCCAGTGGAGCTCAGTGTAAACAAGCCTAACGGTAGGGTTGGTATCTTCTAGCAACATTTATTATAGTCTATCTATTTGAAAGAAACCCATACATGTCTGAAATTCTTACTGTCATCACAAGCTTGTCACATGCCCTCAGTCTAACTCACTGAGGGGAATTATTAACATGTCATGCAGTTTAACTTACGTTTGTAGCTACTTCCTGGAGAGAAGACTTAGTATAAGCTACTACTATGATCTGTGCAGTCAATATCTCTCAGCTTACATCTGAGCTTTGCCCCTGATGGTAATCAAGGTTTCTTCTTGGCTGAATACTCAATGCTGTGTCCACTCTCAGGTTGATATGGCATTAGGAAACGACCTCCAGACAGTTGGACAAGCCCAGTAGTCATGAACCCCAGTTCTCCCTGTGAGGGCCAGAGCCCTGAGGGTGACCCTCCAGACGATTGGTTCCACCTTTCCACCATGTCTCTGGGAACTCAGGGCTCTGATGGAAGCCAGGATGACCCAGAGGAACCTGAGGAGAGAGGCAGACTCAAGTCCAAGCTGGTGTCAGCATGGAACAATGTCAAATATGGTATGTGTGCCTAAAACCGTTTTGACCTAAGTGACCAGTCACTTTAAAGGTGATTTTTTTTTATTTTACCAGGTAGGCCAGTTGAGAACAAGTTCTCATTTGCAACTGAGACCTGGCCAAGATAAAGAGAAGCAGTTAGACACATACAACAACACAGTAACACATGGAATAAACAAACATTTAATCAATAATACAGTAGAAAAAGTATATATACTGCATGTACAAATGAGGAAGGATAAGGGAGGTAAGGCAATACATAGGCCATGGTGGTGAAGTAATTACAATATAGCAATTAAACACTGGAATGGTAGAATGTGCAGAATATGAATGTGCAAGTAGAGATACTGGGGGTGCAAAGGAGCAAGATAAATAAATTAGAGGTCGATCGATTATGATTTTTTCAATGCCGATACCGATTATTCGGCTGATTTTATTTTAAAAAAAGTGTATTTGTAATAATGACAATTACAACAATACTGAATGAACACTTATTTTAACTTAATATAATATACTGTTAAAAAAAATAAAGGGAACACTAAAATAACACATCCTAGATCTGAATTAATGGAATATTCTTATTAAATACTTTTTTCTTTACATAGTTGAATGTGCTGACAACAAAATCACACACAAATTATCAATGGAAATCAAATTTATCAACCCATGGAGGTCTGGATTTGGAGTCACACTCAAAATTAAAGTGGAAAACCACACTACAGGCTGATCCAACTTTGATTTAATGTCCTTAAAACAAGTCAAAATTAGTCTGTGTGTGTGGCCTCCACGTGCCTGCATGACCTCCCTACAACACCTGGGCATGCTCCTGATGAGGTGGAGGATGGTCTCCTGAGGGATCTCCTCCCAGACCTAGACTAAAGCATCCGCCAACTCCTGGACAGTCTGTGGTGCAATGTGGCGTTGGTGGATGGAGTGAGACATGATGTCCCAGATGTGCTCAATTGGATTCAGGTCTGGGGAATGGACGGGCCAGTCCATAGCATCAATGCCTTCCTCTTGCAGGAACTGCTGACACACTCCAGCCACATGAGGTCTAGCATTGTCTTGCATTAGGAGGAACCCAAGGTCAACCGCACCAGCATATGGTTTCACAAGGGGTCTGAGGATCTCATCTCGGTACCTAATGGCAGTCAGGCTACCTCTGGCGAGCACATGGAGGGCTGTGCGGCCCCCAAAGAAATGCCACCCCACACCATGACTGACCCACCGCCAAACCGATCATGCTGGAGGATGTTGCAGGCAGCAGAACGTTCTCCAGGGCGTCTCCAGACTGTCACGTCTGTCACATGTGCTCAGTGTGAACCTGCTTTCATCTGTGAAGAACACAGGGCGCCAGTGGCGAATTTGCCAATCTTGGTGTTCTCTGGCAAATGCCAAACGTCCTGCACAGTGTTGGGCTGTAAGCACAACCCCCACCTGTGGACGTCGGGCCCTCATACCACCCTCATGGAGTCTGTTTCTGACCGTTTGAGCAGACACATGCACATTTGTGGCCTGTTGGAGGTCATTTTGCAGGGCTCTAGCAGTGCTCCTCCTTGCACAAAGGCGGAGGTAGCGGTCCTGCTGCTGGGTTGTTGCCCTCCTACGGCCTCCTCCACGTCTCCTGATGTACTGGCCTGTCTCCTGGTAGCGCCTCCATGCTCTGGACACTACGCTGACATGCACAGCAAACCTTCTTGCCACAGCTCGCATTGATGTGCCATCCTGGATGAGCTGCACTACCTGAGCCACTTGTGTGGTTGTAGACTCCGTCTCATGCTACCACTTGAGTGAAAGCACCGCCAGCATTCAAAAGTGACCAAAACATGAGCCAGGAAGCATAGGAACTGAGAAGTGGTCTGTGGTCACCACCTGCAGAACCACTCCTTTATTGGGGGTGTCTTGCTAAATGCCTATAATTTCCACCTGTTGTCTATTCCATTTGCACAACAGCATGTGAAATTTATTGTCAATCAGTGTTGCTTCCTAAATGGACAGTTTGATTTCACAGAAGTGTGATTGACTTGGAGTTACATTGTGTTGTTTAAGTGTTCCCTTTATTTTTTTGAGCAGTGTACATCAATAAAATCAATTTAGCCTCAAATAAATAATGAAACATGTTCAATTTGGTTTAAATAATGCAAAAACAAAGTGTTGGAGAAGAAAGCAAAAGTGCAATATGTGCCATGTAAGAAAGCTAACGTTTAAGTTCCTTGCTCAGAAAATGAGAACATATGAAAGCTGGTGGTTCCTTTCTGGTGGTTCCAGTCTTCAATATTCCCAGGTAAGAAGTTTTAGGTTGTAGTTATTATAGGAATATTTCTCTCTCTACCATTTGTATTTCATATACCTTTGACTATTGGATGTTCTTTTAGGCACTTTAGTATGCCAGTGTAACCGTATAGCTTCCGTACCTCTCCCCGCTCCTACCTGGGCTCGAACCAGGAACACAACGACAACAACCACCCTCATAGCAGCGTTACCCATTGCTCCACAAAAGCCGTGGCCCTTGCAGAGCAAGGGGAACAACTACTCCAAGTCGCAGAGCGAGTGACGTTTGAAACGCTATTAGCGCGCACCCTGCTAACTAGCTAGCCATTTCACATCACATCGTTACACCAGCCTAATCTCAGGAGTTGATAGGCTTGAAGTCATAAACAGCAGAGCTGCTGGCAAAATGCACGAAAGTGCTGTTTGAATGCATGCTTATGAGTCTGCTGGTGCCTATCGCTCAGTCAGTCTGCTCTATCAAATCATAGACTTAATTATAACATAACACACAGAAATGCGAGCCTTAGGTCATTAATATGATCGAATCCGAAAAACTATCAACTCGAAAACAAGACGTTTATTCTTTCAATGAAATACGGAACCGTTCCGTATTTTATCTAACGGGTGGCATCCATCAGTCTAAATATTCCTGTTACATTGCACAACCTTCAACGTTATGTCATAAATACGTACAATTCTGGCAAATTAGTTTGGAATGAGCCAAGCGGCCCAAACTGTTGTATATACCCTGACTCTGTGTGCAATGAACGCAAGAGAAGTGACACAATTTCACCTGGTTAATATTGCCTGCTAACCTGGAATTCATTTAGCTAAATATGCAGGTTTAAAAATATATACTTCTGTGTATTGATTTTAAGAAAGGCATTGGTGTTTATGGTTAGGTACACGTTGGAGCAACGACAGTCACTGCATCGATTATATGCAATGCAGGACACGCTAGATAAACTATCATCAACCATGTGTAGTTATAACTAGTGATTATGATTAAGTTTAATGCTAGCTAGCAACTTACCTTGGCTTCTTACTGCATTCGCGTAACAGGCGGGCTCCTCGTGAGGCAGGTGGTTAGAGCGTTGGACTAGTTAACCATAAGGTTGCAAGATTGAATCCCTGAGCTGACAAAATCTGTCGTTCTGCCCCTGAACAAGGCAGTTAACCCACTGTTCCTAGGTCGTCATTGAAAATAAGAATGTCTTAACTGACTTGCCTAGTTAAATAAAGATGAAATAAAGGTGTAGAAAAAATTTACAAATTGTCGTCAAATTACCGGCCATTCCGATTTTATCGTCGACCTCTAAAATAAATAAATACAGTATGGGGCTGAGGTAGTTGGATGGGCTACTTACAAATGGGCTATATACAAGTGCAGGGATATGTGAGCTGCTCTGACAGCTGGTGCTTAAAGCTAGTGAGGGAGATATGAGTCTCCAGCTTTAGTGATTTTTGCAGTTCGTTCCAGTCATTGGCAGCAGAGAACTGGAAGGAGAGGCGGCCAAAGGAAGAATTGGCTTTGTGGGTGACCAGTGAGCTATACCTGCTGGAGCGGGTGCTGCTATGGTGACCAGTGAGCTGAGATAAGGCACCAGTGGGTTTGGCGACGAGTATGAAGTGAGGGCCAGCCAACGAGAGCATACAGGTTGCAGTGGTGGGCACTATATGGGGCTTTGGTGACAAAATGGATGGCACTGTGATAGACTGCATCCAATTTGTTGAGTAGAGTGTTGGATGCTATTTTGTAAATATCGAGGATCGGTAGGATGGTCAGTTTTACGAGGGTATGTTTGGCAGCATGAGTGAAGGATGCTTTGTTGCGAAATAGGAAGCTGATTCTAGATTTAGATTGGATTTGGTTTAATGTGAGTCTGGAAGGAGAGTTTACAGTTTAACTAGACATCTAGGTATTTGTAGTTTCCACATATTCTAAGTCAGAACCGTCCAGAGTAGTGGTGCTGGGCGGGTGCGGGCAGCGATTGTTTGACGTGCATGCATTTTAAGAGCAGTTGGAGGCCACGGAAGGAGAGTTGTATGGCATTGAAGCTTATCTGGAAGTTAGTTAACACAGTGTCCAAAGTAGGGCCAGAGGTATACAGAATGGTGTCGTCTGCGTAAGCGGTGGATCAAAGAATCACCAGCAGAAAGAGCAACATCATTGATGTATACAGAGAAGAGAGTCGGCCCGAGAATTGAGCCCTGTGGCACCCCCATAGAGACTGTCAGAGGTCCGGACAACAGGCCCTCTGATTTGACACACTGAACTCTATAAGAGAAGTAGTTGGTGAACCAGGCGAGGCAATAATTTGAGAAACCAAGGCTGCTGAGTCTGCCAATAAGAATGTTGTGATTGACAGAGTCGAAAGCCTTAGCCAGGTCGATGAATACGGCTGTACAGTAATGTCTCTTATTGATGGCGGTTATGATGTCATTTAGGACCTTGAGTGTGGCTGAGGTGCACCCATGACCAGCTCTGAAACCAGATTGCATAGCGGAGAAGGTAAAGTGGGATTAGAAATGGTCGGTAATCTGTTTGTTGACTTGGCTTTCAAAGACCTTAGAAAGGCATGTTAGAATAGATATAGGTCTGTAGCAATTTGGGTCTAGAGTGTATCCCCCTTTGTAGAGGGGGATGACCATGGCAGCTTTCCAATCTATGGGAATCTCAGACGATACGAAAGAGAGGTTGAACAGGCTAGTAATAGGGGTTGCAACAATTTCAGCAGATAATCTTAGAGGGTCCAGATCGTCTATCCCGGCTGGTTTGTAGGGGTCCAGATTTTGCAGCTCTTTCAGAACATCAGCTATCTGGATTTGGGTGAAGGAGAAATGGGGGAGGCTTGGGCAAGTTATTGTTTGTCATTTTATAGTTTGCTTTCCTTTGCCCATCCAGGCTGGTCGTTCAAGTCAAAGGCCCGCTTCAGCAAGACCTCTCCTCTGACCATGCTTGGACAGTCTTATCTGCTCAGTCATGGAGGTGAGAGATGTTCTGTTGGTTGGGTAACTGCTCAGTTTGCCGGGAGGCCAGCTCTAGGAAGAGTCTTGGTTGTTCCAAACTTCTTCCATTTAAGAATGTGTTCTTGGGGACCTTCAATTAAAGACCCACACCTAACTGGTATGTAACTGGATTTGAGAAAATTGTATATATTCAAGGACAGTGTCTGTCCTTTATTTTGTCAGTGGAGAGAGAGTGCTTTCGCCGGGCCTTTGCCACTCTGCTGTGGCTGACGTACAGGCGGGGCTTCCCACAGCTGGATGGTTCCTCTCTGACCACAGACAGTGGGTGGGGCTGCATGCTGCGCAGTGGACAGATGCTCCTGGCACAGGGGCTGCTGCTACACCTGCTGCCGCCAGGTAAAATAAAAAACGCACTTGTACACGTGGGTCATACATACATACATGCATACATACATACATACATACATACAGGTACATACATACATACATGTTTCCAGCAGCATCTCAAAGTATCTCTTGAGTAACACACTACTACAGTTTATCACTACTTAGCCTTGTCCCTTGTCTCTCTATTGTTGCCAGGCTGGACCTGGCTCTCTGCCAACCATGTGTCCAAAGATGACATGGAGGTACAGGAGTCTCGCTCCTTGGGTCCAGAGGTGACTAAGAAGGGAAGGAGGAAGAGCATAGAGTCCTTCCTGGAGAGCCGGACTGAAGTTACTCACAGACGGGTGGTGTCCTGGTTTGGGGACCATCCCATCGCCCCGTTCGGGCTGCATCAGCTGGTGGAACAGGGCACAAGCTCAGGGAAGAAGGCAGGGGACTGGTACGGCCCCTCCATCGTAGCACACATTCTTCGGTGAGAACTTGGAAGCTAAACCTGCCCCCCACCCCCAGCCATCTGCATTCCATACAATACATCTTCCCTTAGTGATGTGGGCTGTCTGTTTGTTTTAGTAAGGCTGTTGACGCAGCATCAGCAGAGGTGTCCAATCTGACAGTGTATGTAGCACAGGACTGCACTGGTGAGTGTTCCCTTGTTATTTCATTCTCACTATTTGGCAGGGTGCCCATCAGACCATAGTAATAGGTTGTATCATTATGTGGTCCCTGTATAGTGTACATAGATGATGTGGTGAGGCTGTGTGAGAGACCTCTATCTGAGGGCTCCACAGGACCCAGTCCAGCCTGGAAGTCTGTCATCATCCTGGTCCCTGTGCGCCTGGGAGGAGAAGTCCTCAACACCACCTACATCAAATGTGTCAAAGTATGTGTCAAGTCAGAGTAACATGCTAGAGACATGCACACAGACACTGACAACCACAGAACACAGTGAGAGATTGGTAAACCATTCTTGTGTTTTTCTTTCCATAGAATCTCCTGAGGTTAGAATGCTGCATTGGAATCATTGGTGGCAAACCCAAGCACTCTCTGTTCTTCGTTGGGTACCAAGGTAGGTGTATGGTCTTCCTGTTGTCATTCTGTAATTTTTACAGTCCTTGTACCCTCACACTGACCATGCTCATGTCTCCTGTGCTAGATGAACAGCTGTTGTGCTTGGACCCCCACTACAGCCAGTCCACAGTGGATATTACACAGGATAACTTCCCCTTAAAGGTAATGGAAGGGGCGCTCTCTTCCTGTTTTGACTGTCTGTGTTGTTTGCAAACCCTATACATTATTCTATATCCATGACTCTAGACCAGGTCCTAGGCCAAGATTGCATCTCGGTCTAGCAGTGTAACACTAAGCCACTTACTTACCAACCTGTCTGTGCCTGTTGGCCACGCTTTCGTGATAAAAACTGTCTAGAAACTGGGCTACCCTGACGCCACCATCTCTCGCCTTAATGGGGCCTTCTCCTCTCCACTCCCCCTGCAGTCGTTTCACTGTAAGTGTCCCAGGAAGATCTCCTTCAGTCGCATGGATCCCAGCTGCACTATAGGCTTTTATGCCAAGAGCCAGAAGGAATTTGAGTTACTGTGCTCAGCTGTTAGCACGGTATGTGGGGCACACACACACACAGGCACTATTGCTGCTACTATTTATTATTTATCTAAGCTGTACTGTATATTATTTTTGTGTATATATTTCCAAACATAATTCCAAACATTAAAAAGGTTTTGTTACTACTTTGTATTACTTATTGTGTATTCTTTTTATAAATGGATATTGCACTGTTGAGGAAAGCTTGCAAGTAAGCATTTCACTGTACCGTTTATACCCTGTATCCTGTGAATGTGACCAACTTGATTTTATTTGTGGTGTCCATGTCAGGGGAATAGGCTGGCTATGGATTTGAACCCTGGCCAAGATGCTGTTTACTCTTGAGATCAAATATACCTATATGAAGAGTGTGCTGTATAACTGATGCAGATGTTTTAGTTGCAAGGAGCCAAGTACATTATTGCTTTTACAGTATGTTGTAATACAGTCATTGATTAATGGTTAAATCGAGATGACGGGAAATATAAGAGCTCCTAGAGTTGGTTCTCTCATTCATCTCTTTCTCTTCCCCAGGCTCTCTCATCATCAACAGAAAAGTACCCCATCTTCACCATTGCAGAGGGTCAGGGACAGGATGGGGGGCAGGAGGATGAGAGCGATGCACCCCCAAACTCTATCACCCACATCCTGACCAAGGACAAGGCGAGGCTGAGAAGGACCAATAACAGCAACAGCATGGATGAGTTTGTGTTATTGTGAATTAACGTAGCAGGTATAAAAGTTCTAAGCTAGGTTGAATTAGCTGTATCCCTGAAAACTGGAACATCTGGTTGTTGGCAACTCTGCTAAGGGTGCTGTGAACAGACTGACTGAATGTGGCCAGCAGGGAACATAATTCACATACCAACTCATACACACGGTTACTGAACTGAGCTTTATCAGTGGCAGCTACTGACGGGGCACATGCTCCAGCATTAGCCTTTATCCCCAACCTCCAAAGGCAATAACCAGGCTGGGTGAGGTGTTGCTGAATAGAACAGGCCAATGACACTATTCTTGTGTATTTATTTGTTTGAGCTAATTATTTGTTTTAAGGGGATGTGTTTATAAATGTAACAATGTTTTTAAATGAAGGTTTTTGTATAATTGTTTTTAATTTAAGGTTTTGATATTAGTATGGTTTTGAGGTTCTTACGTTAAATAACCTGCCTTCAACTTGGTTGTTTACTATTTTACATGAAGTCATGGGTGACTCTATGCCTGGCTGAAAGACACTAACTGACCCTATTTCATCATTGTGTAGATAGGCTGCTCATCCCATAGTCCTCTCCACTACATCCTTTTGTTGAACTACTTTGTCCAGCATTAGACTCTGAGCTGCTGTTTGACGTCATGTGACAGGATGTCTGCTCTGTGAATGGATTAGGAAATTGGATTCCTTAGACCTTGTGATGTGCACATGGAACCGGTGAAGGAATCAATTTGTCTTAGAGATGTTGGTTTTGTGGTTGAGTGGGGAGAGTATAAAATAATAATTTTTAAATTGCTATTAGCCAACATTCTGGGCAATATGGGGTTGCATTTGCCCTGTTGTTTTTGGAATGAATATTTTTTTACATGGAAAATGAGTGGCACAATGCATTCAATAAAAGCTCAGTAAAAATAAATAAAATCACTCAACTTCATCAGACTGATTTTAGTTTAGGCCATACAAATTTGAATTATGTTTAAAGGATACCCTACAGTGCTACTACATTGCTTGTTATTTGGGGTTTTAGGTAGGGTTTCTGTATAGCACTTTGTGACCTGCTGATGTAAAAAGGGCTTTATAAATACATTTGTTTGATAACTGAAGAGGGGTTTTTCCCCACCCAAAAAATCCCAACAATTTACTGAATTTGTATGATTATAGCTAAAATAATGTCCTTGATCTTCTAGTAAAAAGATCAGCCATAATCCGACAGGAAGTGGCGTAACTATGCCTCTTTTAGCTTCCCCAAGAGGCTAACGTCTCTTGATTAGGTCGCTAGGAGTTGAATTAAGGTCGTTATAGTATTTTAACAAGAAGGTCCACATTTAAAAAATAAAAATACATTGGAAAGAGACCTAACAATGTTAGTATTTTTGGTTTATTGGAAAAGTACATCAAAAGCAGAAATTCTGAGTGGTGTAGTATCTAAAAGGGAAAGTGCTGCACATTAGTCTGTAGGTATGGACCTCATGTCATGCCCATACTGCTGGAAATACAGGTGAGAGTGGTACTGTAGCTCAGGCAGCACTAGTCGCACACAGAGCCCCTCTTCCTGCAGAGTCAGGTTCCCTCGTACCTTGTATCCCAGGATGGTGACTGTGTCGGTCTGCCAGGGCCTGACCAGGTCCTCCAGCTCACCAGGGGGGACTCCTTCTCTGGCCACACACTTCTGTCTGAGCCTCTGTGTGGAGGCCCTCAGTAGGGCCACCTCCCTTTTCAGTCTCCCCAGGCCATACTGCTCAGCTTTCTCCCAGAACACCTGCAGAAATAAGTTGTAGAGCAGCACGTCCAGACTGTTCCAGGCCCAGAGCCTGGCCTTGGTGTCGTCCTCCAGCGGGGTGATGTCCGATGGGGCGCGGACGTTCAGGTGCACATAGGCCAGCTCCTCAGGCTCCAGCTGCAGCAGAGCCCCGAGGAGAACCAGAGACTCATCAAAGTGCTCAGCGATCATCACCAGCTGGAAGGCCTCCTCCAGCTGAGTCAGCTCCATGGGCCAGGATGCGTTCCACTCTTGGCTGCTGAGGCCCAGGTCAAAGCTCATAGGGTTCCTGGCTAGGCCATTCCCAGGTTCTGTAGGGTCCCAGTAGGACTCTGGGGCCTCCAGGAAGACCGAGAGGGCGGACTTCCTGTTAGCTGTGTCAGCTGCCTTTTTGGCTAGAGTGAAGGCGGGTACAGTGGAAGTGTAGTAGCTGAAAACGGACTCAAAGGTCTGTAGAGGATCACGCAGCAGGGTGATATAGATGGTGTTCCTGGGCATCACCTGTTTCAGCTGTCCCAGGTCCAGCCGCATGTGGCTGCAGAGCATGTCGAACTGAGAGGAACCCGGTGGCAGCTCATCTACAAAGTCTGCTCGGAACCTGGAGCCATAAGGAAGGTTAAGCACGTTAAAGCAGTGAAAGTTATCTGCAGTTAATATCCACCAAATGGCGGGGCTCCAAATGTACCAGAGACCTGACAGTAAATTTGATAATCTGAACATTGCAATAGAACATATCTACTCATCAGATGAATAGAGGTAACCGTATCTTACAGGAGATAGTAGCCGTGCCCATACCTATCTGGGTAGCTGAACTGGTATGCGTAATAGGGGAAGGCGAAAGTGAGGTTCTCCTTCTCCCCAAGGCGGAACATCAAATTCTGCACAGTGCTGCTTCCAGTCTTGTGTGTTTTGAGGAAAGCTACAGGTGGAGGGCTCCTCCTTGTCCTCATAAAGGTGTACCCATTGGGGTCTCTTTGATGCTGCAGATTGGTTGTCTGAACCGCCTTCCTCCTGTTAGGGGCAGTGTGGGATGGGACGGGGTAGTTTGGAAGAGCATTGTCGGAAAGTGCTCCCCTCTCCTCCAACTTATGGCCCTTGTGCCCTGCATAGTGGCTTTCGAAAAAGGAAAGAGACAGAGGATTTCATCAGACGTCTAGGTAAACAAAGTCTCAACAGGACTTATGCAGCTTAGCTGTATGCCATGACAAAAAACTCATCGGTAATCAATTCTGTATGTAAAAGCTTTTTTAATCTGTAACGCATTTACACAAGTATATGTAGAATTTCTCTGGTACATTCACAATAACCACTGAGCTAAATCTATTAGTTTTACCACCACCTACAGCTACAGACAGTGCATAATGGTGTGGGGAGAAAGAGAGAGACAGACTGTCCCTTACCTTGGATGCTGCAATGACTGAGTAGCCAGGAGCATGAGTAACAAGGTGACACACAAAGCCAGCAGGAGACCCATCACACGGTGTCTCCAAAGTTGGGTGGACAACCAGCGGAGGGTCATCTCCTTTCTGTGGCCCACCCGAAACACTTTCCTCTGGAACCTTCTTCCCTCCTAGCATGGTAAATAGACTCTGGGACTTTGAAGGTGAGACTGGGTTCCGGAGCTTAAAGAAACTGAGACCTGACCTCACCCTTTAAGCTGGCTCAGCGAGACGTCACGCAGCCAGCAACTCTCCAGCCAAGAAGTTGTGATTGAGTTTTTGGCTAATATAAGATTTGAGACTGTCTATTCTCAAGCTTTGCTGCTGTAAACAGTCATAAGATGCAACTGCAATATGACAAGGCTAAAGTCCTTATTCACATGATAAGAGCAGCAATCACTGGTTTTGTATATTAGGGATGCCAAATACTAAAAGCTAAATTGGATGAGAAACAAGGACATTAAGGAAAATAAATAAATACAATAAATTAAAATAAATAAGAACAGAAAATTCCCCAACACAAAGAACAATAAAACCACCTAAAGAGATAGCTGTGTTTGTTCTGCATAATACATTTCTATCTGAACATTGGCCAAAATTTTGACTGGAACAAGCTACAACAAACACTCATACTGGACAGTTTTATCTCAATCTCTTCATTCAAAGACTCAATCATGGACACTTACTGACAGTTGTAGCTGCTTTGTATATGATGTATTGTAGTCTCTGTGCCCAGCAATGTTTGTACCATGTTTTGTGCTGCTACCATGTTGTGTTGTCATGTGTTGCTGCCTTGCTATTTTGTTATCTTAGGTCTCCCTTTATGTAGTGGTGTGTTGTCTCTCTTGTTGTGATGTGTGTTTTGTCCTATATTTATATTGTATTTATTTTGTATTTTTAATCCCAGGGCCCCGCAGGAGGCCTTTACCTTTTGGTAGGCCGTCATTGTAAATAAGAATTTGTTCTTAACTGACTTGCCTAGTTAAATAAAGGTTAAATAAAATAAAACTATTTTTTTTAAATTGTCCTGATGAACGCGGTTCCAGTAGTGCGCGACTTCAGGATTTTTTTTAGAGTCGACTCCGACTCCTGTGATTGGAGTCGAATCTTGCTCAACTCCAAAAACACGCTGAATGGGATGCACACACACCCCAGTTGCATATTAAAGGACTATTTTGTTTGAATATAGAAGGTGATGTAAGAAGTAACATCTATAATATTTCTGTGATATTTCTGCTGTGTGCAGCCTCCACAGATCCCATGCGATGATACTGCGCACTCGATGCTGATAAGCCTATTATTTTACATGTTATAGCCCTATTCGGACGGGTATTACTAGAGATGTTGGTTTTGTCATTATTATCCAAGTATGTGTGTTGACAAAAATATAGGTCTCCCCATAATATTTATATTGATGAGGTGTGGTCATAACATTCAAGCTGCATACTGGACCCTATTCCAACTAAACTACTGAAAGAGCTGCTTCCTGTGCTTGGCCCTCCTATGTTGAACATAATAAACGGCTCTCTATCCACCGGATGTGTACCAAACTCACTAAAAGTGGCAGTAATAAAGCCTCTCTTGAAAAAGCCAAACCTTGACCCAGAAAATATAAAAAACTATCGGCCTATATCGAATCTTCCATTCCTCTCAAAAATGTTAGAAAAGGCTGTTGTGCAGCAACTCACTGCCTTCCCGAAGACAAACAATGTATATGAAATGCTTCAGTCTGGTTTTAGACCCCATCATGGCACTGAGACTGCACTTGTGAAGGTGGTAAATTACCTTTTAATGGCATCAGACCGAGGCTTTGCATCTGTCCTCGTGCTCCTAGATCTTAGTGCTGCTTTTGATACCATCGATCACCACATTCTTTTGGAGAGATTGGAAACCCAAATTGGTCTACATGGACAAGTTCTGGCCTGGTTTAGATCTTATCTGTCGGAAAGATATCAGTTTGTCTCTGTGAATGGTTTGTCCTCTGACAAATCAACTGTAAATTTCGGTGTTCCTCAAGGTTCTGTTTTAGGACCACTATTGTTTTCACTATATATTTGACCTATTGGGGATGTCATTCGAAAACATAATGTTAACTTTCACTGCTATGCGGATGACATACAGCTGTACATTGCAATGAAACATGGTGAAGCCCCAAAATTGCCCTCGCTAGAAGCCTGTGTTTCAGACATAAGGAAGTGGATGGCTGCAAACGTTCTACTTTTAAACTCGGACAAAATAGATATGCTTGTTCTAGGTCCCAAGAAACAAAGAGATATTCTGTTGAATCTGACAATTAATCTTAATGGTTGTACAGTCGTCTCAAATAAAACTGAAGGACCTCGGCGTTACTCTGGACCCCGATCTCTCTTTTGACGAACATATCAAGACTGTTTCAAGGACTGTTTTTTTTTCCATCTACGTAACATTGCAAAAATCAGAAACTTTCTGTCCAAAAATGATGCAGAAAAATGAATCCATGCTTTTGTTACTTCTAGGTTAGACTACTGCAATGCTCTACTTTCCGGCTACCCGGATAAAGCAATAAATAAACTTCAGTTAGTGCTAAATATGGCTGCTAGAATCCTGACTAGAACCAAAAAATGTCATCATATTACTCCAGTGCTAGCCTCCCTACACTGGCTTCCTGTCAAGGCAAAGGCTGATTTCAAGGTTTTACTGCTAACCTACAAAGCATTGCATGGGCTTGCTTACAGTGGGTCATATGATTGAGTGTAGTCTGGCCCAGAAGTGTGAAGGTGAACGGAAAGGCTCTGCCCTTGCTGTCTCTGCCTGGCCGGTTCCCCTCTTTCCACTGGGATTCTCTGCCTCTAACCCTATTACAGGGGCTGAGTCACTGGCTTACTGGTGCTCTTTCATGCCGTCCCTAGGAGGGGTGCGTCACTTGAGTGGGTTGAGTCACGGATGTGATCTTCCTGTCTGGGTTGGGCCGTGGCGGAGATCTTTGTGGGCTATACCCGGCCTTGTCTCAGGATGGTAAGTTGGTGGTTGAAGATATCCCTCTAGTGGTGTGGGGGCTGTGCCTTGGCAAAGTGGGTGGGGTTATATCCTTCCTGTTTGGCCCTGTCCGGGTGTATCATCGGATGGGGCCACAGTGTCTCCTGACCCCTCCTGTCTCAGCCTCTAGTATTTATGCTGCAGTAGTTTATGTGTCGGGGGGCTAGGGTCATTTTGTTATATCTGGAGTACTTCTCCTGTCTTATCTGTGTCCTGTGTGAATTTAAGTATGCTCTCTCTAATTCTCTCTTTCTTTCTCTCTCTCGGAGGACCTGAGCCCTAGGACCATGCCTCAGGACTACCCTGCATGACGACTCCTTGCTGTCCCCAGTCCACCTGGCCGTGCAGCTGCTCCAGTTTCAACTGTTCTGCCTGTGATTATTATTATTTGACCATGCTGGTCATTTATGAACATTTTGGCCATGTTCTGTTATAATCTCCACCCGGCACAACCAGAAGAGGACTGGCCACCCCTCATAGCCTGGTTCCTCTCTAGGTTTCTTCCTAGGTTTTGGACTTTCTAGGGAGTTTTTCCTAGCCACCGTGCTTCTACACCTGCATTGCTTGCTGTTTGCGGTTTTAGGCTGGGTTTCTGTATAGCACTTTGAAATATCAGCTGATGTACGAAGGGCTATATAAATAAATTTGATTAAATTTGAAATAAAATTAGATTTGATAACCATTATTTTTGCGATCCATTCATGGTAGACGTCCTTCCTAATAACAATGCCCCACATCCTGCTGATTTCAGCTGCTGAACAGTATATGCACATTTGATTGTGTATATGGATGAGAAAGTGAACTTGCCATTTACAAAAAGTTCAGCGGGGATCCTGCTTTGGGAACTATTGACTAGGACATGGCTCTCCAACCCTAATCTAGCGCATTTTATTTAAAAATGAGCTGCTTGATAAATTGAAATCAAGTTAGTTAGGCTACAACTGGGTCTGGAACAAAAACCTACAGGAACTCTCCATGAACAGGGTTGGGGAGCCCTGACCTAGGTCATCAAAAGCCAGACAGAGTTTCATTAAATAAGCTATAGGAAATCATTTTTATTGCACCTTTAGGCCTAATTTAACTGATGCATTTGGAAATGTTTAACTTCAATTCACTGGCACTATGAAGATCAGTTTAGCCATACTCACTGACTGCCTAATATATACTTTTAATATACTTTTGGTAATTTACGAGGCATAGCTAGATACAGATTACCAAAATACAGCCTATGCGCATGGTTCTAACAGTCTTTCTGCCTGACCCTATCTTCTTTCTCCCTCGCCTGCTCCTCTTTCCTTTCGCTATGAAAAACGCTAGTGTGTGCGTGTAGAATAGCTCAGCCTACTCATTGATAGCCCTTACTTTAGTGAATTTGCACGAGACATTACAAGGCAAGAAATTGTGAAATACAGCATTGCTATAGCCTACATATTTTGATAAACGATGCACAGTTCTGCCTGGTGGCGGACATGCCTGGCTGTGCCCCTCCCATCTCTCCTCGCTCTTTCTTTGCGGTGAAAGATGCGAGAGTTTGTGTTCTACGGAAAATAGTTTCCTCCATTGCAAAAATACTGAATATTGGGAGTCGAAGCTTGACACCCAGAAAAGGGAGTCGACTATCCACCACTACCCAGTTCTCTCCGTGGTTCTATCAAGTCCCTATGCATTTAATTGCAATAACCTGTATTATCATATTTTTTGTTTACTGTAAAGCGGACTGGTACATATTCCAATCTACAAAACAGCGCCTTTGGTTGTGGTTATTAAACGAGTCAATATAGTTAGTGTTGATAACGGTCAATTATTTTTTGACGTGCACATTTTATTTAGATAGAAAAAATGCATGTAAACAGAGCTCAATTGCTTTCATTATTATTGCCAATGACTACTATCAACAATGATACCTCATGATCTTATTTTACTACATGTAATAATGCTGTTCTATAATAATTTGTACACCCATCCCCCACGTCGACATACTTCGAAAGGACCTACTCGCGAAGGGTGAATTTCAATGTAAGTCATATTCAGGTGTGTTATTTATAATACTTCGTCGTTTGGTTGGGAAGGAACGGTAGTCAGGACCGACATAATTCGTATGTCTTTCTGCAGACAGTGGCGGCAGACTGAAATTAATACGTTTCTGGTAAATGTATCTAGTTAACTAGAGCCGGGGTACGGGATGCGGGTTGGATCAATCATCTGAAATATATATATTTTCTTTTACTCTTGCCGCATCTCTAAAGTCAGCAAAACAATGTCATTCACACCATACATTTTGTTAAGACAGCATATTCGGCTAGCAGAGACCATACCATTAGCTAACGTTGGCCAACTGTCTGGCAGTGTAACAGTTTATTCGCATTTATTATGTAGGAAACAATGTTTGAAATGTAGCCCATCACATGGGTGAATGGTTTCTGACCTCAAACAAATATAGCGTGCTACTATGTTGTAAACAGAGCTAACGGAGGTTGTTTTGCTGCTAGCTAGCTTTCTAGTCAAGCTATGCACCACATTAGGTGCCTCGCGCTCTGCAATACTGTAGATCTCTGCGAGTTTTGAAAGTGTTATGACCGATAAGGAGTTACCATTATCTTTGGTGGGGGAAATGTTTGGCGTGATCAAACTTGAAGTGTGTGTCGCAGCTGGATGCGGAGGGCTGGGGCGAGCGGCGTCCTAGATTTATCAGGATATATATACTTGGATTACGGAGGACGAATGGAAGGGAAAATAGAGGAAGGTGAGCTTGAATTGGCCAACAGTGGAGGAAAGGGGAGATGGTTTGTTGAAGAATGGTAGAAAGTGCGATCTGTACCCTGGATCGAAGACCGGAGAAATGAAAGTGAATGAGGGTGGAGGTGGTAGGTGTGGTGAAGTTCTCGGAGCCCGAGGATTACACGGAGGGTTAAGGATAAAGATTAGTCTGTGACCATAGGAGTGAAATTACGGAAAAAGTGGACCCTTGCCCTTTGGCTGATCCATTTGTGGTTTCAGGGTGGGTGAAAATTGAGTTGTGTGGAGTCGGTGAAGGTAACCCGAAGTGGTCTTGTGATTGTTTGTGTTTCTGTGTTGGGTCAGATTAAGCTGGCGCTTCGCGTCAAACGTCTGGGGTCAGGATATGTGAATTGTTTTGCTCTCAAGTATTGGGCGCCATTAAAATGAGTGGGGTAGGGGTGAAAGTGGACAATCTGAAGCCAGGGGAAGATTCCCGGTGTTTGTGATGCTCTTCGTTTGGTGCGACGCAAGACTGTGGCTTGAGTGGAGAAACAGAGGAGTCGTGTTTTTTTTTATGTTGAGTCTTAGCCCGGCAAAGTGATGTTATATCGGTTATCCCTCCCTGTACGAGCTTTTGTACCGAATACATTACGATGTTAACGTTACAGATGTGGCAGCAGTATAGGAGGGAGGTTCCTAGGTGTGCAGAAGGGCACGAGACAAAGGTATGTGTAGCCTTGGTGAATTTTGGTTGAGAGAATGCCAAGTGTGCAAAACTGTCAAGGCAAAGGGTTGCTACTTAGAAGAATCTCAAATTTTGGGGAATATTCAGAGGTGGATACTTTCCGTGGGAATTAACGGGAACGGGAATATGCAAAATTAATACAATTTAAATGTAGATGTTTTCTGCATTGGATATATTTACCATATCATATGGAGACAGAAACATAAACCTTTTACCTTATCATAAGTAAACATAATTTAAAATGTTAAAATCCTTCCAATAGAATAATAATAATAAAAAATGTTCTGAATTGAACTTTCATTAAATGAGTTGACTCTTCACATGGGATGAACAACAAAATAAAGGGAATGATCCCCAATGATCGATCGCATCTCCCAAAAACGTTTTCAACATACATCTTTAAAATTAAACTAAAGCTTTGGTTGTCTTCCTCTCATGCTTCCATGTCTTCTCCCTGGACCGCCTCAATGTCCACCTCTTGATCATCAGACTCTGAGGCCTCATCTTCACGGTCACTTTCCCACCTTGTTGAGGTTGGCTCAAAAAGCCTCCAATTTGCCTGGATGGCTACCAATTTGTCAACCCATGTATTGGTCAGCCTGTTGCGTGCTTTGGTGTGTGTGTTCACAAACAAGGACCAGTTGCGCTCTGAGGCGGTGACTGTTGGTGGGATTTGGAGGATAATGGAGGCAACAGGGGAAACAGCCTCCGATCCACAAAGTCCCTTCCACCAGGTAGCTGATGAGATATGTTGGCATGACTGCCATATGTTGGCACGATTGCATCTCCATCCCAAAGCCCTTGCTTGGAAGTGTACTTCACCAGACTGTTAAGAACCTTGCCCTCATCCAGGTCATGGTGGTGAGACACGGTAGTGGCCTTGTTGATCTTTGCACCAGACAGAATGCTCTTGGCAGCATACTTGGGGTCCAACATGTACACTGCGGCGTGTATGGGCTTCAGGCAGAAGTTTTTATGCTTTTTGATGTATTTCAGAACTGCAGTTTCCTCTGCTTGGAGCAACAGTGAAGTGGGCAGGGTAGTATGGATTTCTTCTCTTACATCTGCAAGCAGAGTGTGAACATCAGACAGGATGGCATTGTCACCCTCAATCCTGCTATATGTTTCAGAAGTTTCAGGCTGCTTACCACTCTCCCAAAATACATCATCCAGGAGGATCCTCTTGATGGGGCTGTCCATATCGGCAGACTGTGATATGGCCATTTCTTGGAGAGACTCCTTCCCCTCCAGGAGACTGTCAAACATGATGACAACACCACCCCAACGGGTGTTGCTGGGCAGCTTAAATGTGGTGCTCTTACTCTTCTCACTTTGCTTGGTGAGATAGATTGCTGCTTTAACTTGATGACTCTTCACATATCTAACCATTTCCTTGGCTCTCTTGTAGAGTTTATCCATTGTTTTCAGTGCCATGATGTCCTTGAGCAGCAAATTCAATCGATGAGCAGCACAGCCAATGGATGTGATGTGAGGGTAGGACTCCTCCACTTTAGACCAAGCAGCCTTCATGTTCGCAGCATTGTCTGTCACCAGTGCAAATACCTTCTGTGGTCCAAGGTCATTGATGACAGCTAATCTGCAATGTAGAGACTGGTGTGTCTGTTGTCCTTTGTGTCTGTGCTCTTGTAGAATACTGGTTGAGGGGTGGAGATGATGTCGTTAATTATTCCTTGGCCACGAACATTCAACCACCCATCAGGAGATGATTGCAATGCACTCTGCTTTTTCTATGCTTTGCTTTGCTTGATCTTGACTTGAACTCTGTTGAACTCTGCATCCAGAAAATTAGTAGATAAAGCATGTCTGGTTGGAGGGGTGTATGCTGGGTGAAGAACATTCAGAAATCTTTTCCAATACACATTGCCTTTGAGCATCAGAGGTGAACCAGTTGCATACACAGCTCGAGCAAGACATTCATCAGCATTTCTCTGACTACGTTCCCCCATTGAGTCAAAAAAACATTCTGATTACAGGAGGACCATGAGCTGTTGCTATCGATAAGGTGTCTGATTCATAATATTCACCTCAAATAGAAGTAGAGGGACTTTTGTCAGAGGTTGCTTGTTGTGAGCGCTGAGGTAACTTTATGCACTTGGCCAGATGATTCTATATATTTTTTGCATTTTTCACATATGATTTGGCACAGTATTTGCAAATGTACACAGCTTTTCCTTCTACGTTAGCTGCAGTGAAATGTCTCCACACATCAGATAATGCCCGTGGCATTTTCCTGTAAAGATCAGAAAAAAATGAGTAAAAAAACCCAAATACAATTCCATGTACAGATAAATAGTTAAGCAGTTAGATTAAACAACTCCTTTTGTAAGATAAATGTTTTAAAATGAAACATGTATGGAAACAGGTGAATTAACACTCCTCAGTTAGCAGGCTCAAGCAAGCTAAATCCCACATGGTAGCAAAAACTAACTAGCAGAAATTGTTAACAAGTTAGAAATGATTTAAACACACTTTACTGTAAACCAAAAAAATATTAACCCCACCCAATATTGTAATCAAAACTTACCAGAAAGCATGTCGTTTTTGGCTCAGACAGTGTAGTAGTGTGGGCTGAATAGCATCTCATTATTGTGCAAGATCTTGAGAATCAGCTGTACATGTGATGGAAGAATGCACTGTGCATGCAGAGGGTTGCAATTCCATTTAATTGGGGATAGTTTAACCAAAATATGCCACAAGACCTAGAATTGCCATGTGTCCCTGAACAGACAGTTAACCCACTGTTCCTAGGCCGTCATTGAAAATAAGAATTTGTTCTTAACGGACTTGCCTAGTTAAATAAAGGTAAAATAAATACAATTAAAAAAGGTTCACTGTTTTAAGAAAAATTCCCCAAATTCCAGGCCTTAATCAACTTCAAAGGAATTTTTGGGGGAGATTTACTGAAAGTTCCCAGCCCTTTGCAACCCTAGATACAGCCAACTAATGTGATATTGTCAAAACGATACAATATATCTTCAACAATATCCCGATTTGTAACGGTATCAATTCCCCCATCACTAGTACACAGTACATTTTACTCCCCACTGCTGGGTTGGTTTGTTGTAAATAGTGGTCTGTCATGTGTCCTCTGCAGAGTGGATCTTGGTGCTGTCACATTCTCGGACTCACCTGAGAAATGTCCACCCCGGACCCCCCCATGGGAGGGACGCCTCGGCCGGGCCCCTCTCCTGGACCGGGGCCTTCTCCAGGAGCCATGATAGGACCCAGCCCAGGTCCCCCAGCCTCTGGGCACTCCCACCCACAACAAGGGCCCTCAGGATATCCTCAGGAGAATATGCATCAGATGCACAAAGTAAGACAGAAAATGGTCATATCCATAACTGTAATGTATGTCAAATGTCTGCTATGGTCTGCAGTACCATTTTATGAGACTTTTTTTGCATTAATCTATTCTTCCTTTACTGTACATAAGAAATGTATGTGCTATCTAAGTAGGACATGCTTATGTTAATGTATTAATGTTTGTTGTGTTCTCCCAGCCTATGGAAGGCATGCATGAGAAGGGCATGTCTGATGACCCTCGCTATGGACCGATGAAGAGCATGGGCATGAGACCAGGTGGAGGCCACATTGGAATGGGAACCCCTCCTAGCCCCATGGACCAACATTCCCAAGGTACCATACCATGGGGTACTGATTAGATTGGATAGAGGAAACATTGACTCTGTTATTGAAGTAGCTTTACACAAAAGGTCAACTTATTAGCTTTCCATATGCTCTAAATATGGTGCTTATGATTTTAGAGTTAAGCACAATTGTTTTTAAAGCCAATTACCTGAGAAGAGAATGCTAACTTGTGTAGACGCGTGTGCACTTGTACTGTGAACTCAACCAGCTAGTTTCTCCTCTTTCACTTCTGTCTTTTGTTGGGTAGCGTGAGCAGCAGACGCTCAGTGGAGGGGCAGGGGAAGGGGCTTCTCCTTTCAGGCAATGCTGGTGGCAGCTGTCTGCTACAAAATTACTCAGTCACCAAGGAGAGAGGGACAGAGGGGCTGTTGAAATACTGTAACACAGGAGTGTGTTTTTCTGTTGACTCTTCTACCCTGTATTGACTGGTGACAAATCAAATTGTATTTGTCACATGCGCCGAATACAACAGGTGTAGACCTTACAGTGAAATGCTTACTTACAAGCCCTTAACCAACAATGCAGTTTTAGGAAAATACCTTTTAAAAAGTAAGAGATAAGATGAACAAATAATAAAGAGCAGCAGTAAATAACAATAGCAGGGCTATGTACAGTGGGTACCGGTACAGAGTCAATGTGCGGGGGTGTTGAGGTAATTCAGGTAATATGTACAGAGCGCGAGGCTCAGCTGTAATGTGTGCATGTCTGTTAGAGACTGATTTGTAAAGTGTTTGTATCGCCAGTCCAGCTCATAATCATAATTTTTTTTTTTTCATAATCCTTTTTCCTGGTCTGTTAGCATCCATTTCGCCACCATTTTCAATGTATCTAGCCATTATTTTAGTAATTCAAATCAGTTTCCCACTGTTCTCAGTTAAAGGGACAGTCATGCCCTACCATTCCCAAGGAAGATGACTTTTCTCACCTGTGCTGTTGTCTCTCCTCCCCAGGCTACCCCTCTCCACTGGGGGGTTCTGAGCACTCTCCCAGCCCCGTGCCAGCCAACGGCCCTCCACCCTGCCCCATGATGCCCTCTGGCCCAGGTGTCCCCATGGAGGGCGGTGACCCCCAGGCCATGGCCCAGCAGAACCTCGGTGGTGTCCTGAGTGGTGGTTCTGTGCCAGGTGGGGTTGGGCCAGGTAGACCCACCCCCTTCAACCAAAACCAGCTGCACCAGCTCAGGGCCCAGATCATGGCCTACAAGATGCTGGACCGCAGGCAGCCCCTGCCAGACCACCTGCAAATGGCCGTGCAGGGCAAGAGGCCCATGCCAGGGATGCAGCAGCAGCCAGGGATGCCCAACATGCCCCCTTCCTCTGGGCCTGGAGCGTGGCCTGGACAGCCACCAGCAAACTACAACAGACCTCATGGTGAGTGGGGTGGGCACATGCAAGTTTATGCTACACAGCCTGTCAATGAGTTTTGCAACCCTATGAATGACACACAAATGCGCATAATTACAGTCAATCACGCACATGCTGTTCATCTCAAACAAAGAAAATAAATCATTTAAATGCTTAACACGGACCTTTGGTGGTGAAACTGTTTCAGGCACCATTTTCTACGTTAACTAGAATTCAGTAGGCATGAATGCCCAGGCAGTGTCTGATAATTTCTAATGTCATCTGGCAGGAATGGTAGGCCCAAACATGCCTCCTTCAGGACCCTCAGGTGTTCCCCCTGGTATGCAGGGACAGCCCACCAATGGACCCCCTAAACAATGGCCCGAAGGTGAGCCTCGGCTTGACCCCTGGGCAGTGATTCACCTGTGTGGCGAGGGCACTAGTCTGTAGTGTTTTTAGTCCATGTTCTTCTCTTTCCTGTGCTGATAGTTTCACCAGACCTATCACAACGGTAGGCCGTCATTGATAACTGACTTGCCTAGTTAAATAAAATTTAAACAAGGAATACACACATATTAAACAGATAATAATTGCACCAAAACACTGTAGAATCAATGGTAGAACTAATAATTATTTCAATGCCATATGTTCTAGGGCCCATGGTGAATGCTGCTGCTCCATCCAGTGCCCCCCAGAAGCTGATTCCCCCTCAGCCCACTGGGAGACCCTCCCCTGCTCCCCCCTCCGTGCCCCCTGCTGCCTTCCCGGTCATGCCCCCCCAGACGCAGTCCCCAGGGCAGCCCCCACCCATGGTGCTACACCAGAAACAGAACCGCATCACGCCCATCCAGAAGCCCCGTGGCCTGGACCCAGTGGAGATCCTCCAGGAGAGAGAGTACAGGCTGCAGGCTCGAGTGCTGAGGAGCGTAGCGAGTAAAAATCGTCTGTCCTCCGTTGCAACACTCACTACCGAGTTTCAAACTGCCTCTGGAAGCAACGTCAGCACAAGAACTGTTCGTCGGGAGCTTCATGAAATGGGTTTCCATGGCCGAGCAGACGCACACAAGCCTAAGATCACCATGCGCAATGCCAAGCGTCGACTGGAGTGGTGTAAAGCTCGCCGTCATTGGACTCTGGAGCAGTGGAAACGTGTTCTCTGGAGTGATGAATCACTCTTCACCATCTGGCAGTCCGACGGACGAATCTGGCTTTGGCGGATGCCAGGAGAAAGCTTCCTGACCGACTGCATAGGGCCAACTGTAAAGTTTGGTGGAGGAGGAATAATGGTCTGGGGATGTTTTTCATGGTTCGGTTTAGGCCCCTTAGTTCCAGTGAAGGGAAATCTTAACGCTACAGCGTACAATGACATTCTAGACGATTCTGTGCTTCCAACTTTGTGGCAACAGTTTGGGGAAGGCCCTTTCCTGTTTCAGCATGACAATAGCCCAATGCACAAAGTGAGGTCCATACAGAAATGGTTTACCGAGATCGGTGTGGAAGAACTTGACTGGCCTGCACAGAGCCCTGACCTCAATCCCATCGAACACCTTTGGGATGAATTGGAACGCAGACTGCGAGCCAGGCCTAATCGCCCAACATCAGTGCCCGATCTAACTAATGCTCTTATGGCTGAATGGAAGCAAGTCCCCGCAGCAATGTTCCAACATCTAGTGGAAAGCCTTCCCAGAAGAGTAGAGGCTGTTATAGCAGCAAAGGGGGGACCAACTCCACATTAATGTCCATGAATTTTGGAATGATATGTTCAAGAAGCAGTGTCCCCATACATGTGTCCACATACTTTTGATCATGTAGTGTACACTATTTTTTTTGGCAGGGGGTGTTCGATAAGCTCAAATGTTGCAAATTGATTGTGGCTTCTATCAGTGTAAATATCTGCATCATTTCCAATCCCACATATATTTTTTGGCTGTTTATTTACAGTACCAGTCAAAGGTTTAGACACACCTACTCATTCCAGAGTTTCTTTATTTTTACTATTTTCTACATTGTAGAATAATAGAATAGACTTCAAAACTATGAAATAACACATATGGAATCATGTAGTAACCAAAAAAGTGTTAAACAAATCAAAATATATTTTATATTTGAGATTCGTCAAAAGTAGCCACCCGTTGCCTTGATGACAGCTTTTCACACTCTTGGCATTCTCTCAACCAGCTTCATGAGGAAGTCACCTGAAATGCATTTCAATTAACAGGTGTGCCTTGATAAAGTTAATTTGTGGAATTTATTTCCTTAATGCGCTTGAGCCAATCAGTTGTGTTGTGACAAGGTCGGGGTGGTATACAGAAGATACCTGAGTAAAATACCAAGTCCATATTATGGTAAGAACAGCTCAAATAAGCAACGAGAAACAAAGAGAAACAATAGACCATATTTACTTTAAGACACAAAGGTCAGTCAATCTGGAAAATGTCAAGAACTTTAAACGTTTCTTTAAGTGCAGTCGCAAAAACCATCAAGCGCTATGATGAAACTGGCTCTCATGAGGACCGCCACAGGAAAGGAAGACCCAGAGTTACCTCTGATGCAGAAGATAAGTTCATTAGTTACCAGCCTCAAAAATCGGCAATTAACTGCACCTCAGATTGTAGCCCAAATAAATGCTTCACAGAGTTCAAGTAACAGACATCTCAACATCAACTGTTCAGAGGAGACTGCGTGAATCAGGCATTCATAGTGAAACTGCTGCAAAGAAACCACTACTAAAGGACACCAGCTTGGGCCAAGAAACACAAGCAATGAACATTAGACCTTGGACATCTGTCCTTTGGTCTGATGAGTCCAAATTTGACATTTTTGGCTCCAACTGCCGTGTCCTTGTGAGACGCAGAGTAGGTGAACAGATGATCTCTGCATGTGTGGTTCCCACCGTGAAGTATGGACGAGGAAGTGTGATGGTGTGGTGGTGCTTTGCTGTTGACACTGTGATTTATTTAGAATTCAAGGCACACTTAACTAGCATGGCTACGACAGCATTCTTCAGCGATACGCCATCCCATCTGGTTTCCGCTTAGTGGGACTATCATTTGTTTTTCAACAGGACAATGAATCGACACACCTTCAGGCTGTGTAAGGCCTATTTGACCAAGAAGGAGAGTGATGGAGTGCTGCATCAGATGACCTGGCCTCCACAATCACCCGACCTCAAACCAATTGAGATGGTTTGGGATTTGTTGGACCGCAGAGTGAAGAAAAGCAGCCAACAAGAGTTCAGCATATGTGGGAACTCCTTCAAGACTGTTGGAAAAGTATTCCAGGTGACTACCTCATGAAGCTGGTTAAGAGAATGCCAAGGAGAATTCCAAGAGTGTGTAAAGCTGTCATCAAGGCAAAGGGTGGCAACTTTGAAAAATATAACATATTTTGATTTGCTTAACACTTATTTTTGGTTACTACATGATTTCATGTGTTATTTCATAGTTGTGATGTCTTCACTATTATTCTACAATGTATAGAATAGTACAAATAAAGAAAAACCCTTGAATGACTAGGTGTGTCCCCAAACTTTGACAGATTTTTTTATATATATATATATATTGTCCGTTTTATTTTCCCATAACACTACCACCCCTCCCCTTTTCAGATTAAACTAATGGGCAACAACACTTAGGCTTCTACTTCCAGCTTATACATACTGTACATTTTATGGACACAGTACATTTTACTTTAGTTATCTTGTTTTTTGTTATTTTTTGGTACCACCCTTCAGCTCCTCTCAACACCTCCCATCCATCTCTGAACACCATCCAGTTTTGATGTCTATTTGCCATATATTTTTCAGCTGTAATGTGGTGTTTCACAAAAGTTTGGAACCTTTCTATTGTCATATTTTCTACAGATTGTAAATTAAATATAAACCATTTTTCTAAGAGTATTATATTATTGATTGACTGACTTTTCAAATCACCAGCAGTGCTACTTGCAGAGTGAAATCCAGGTAAATGTCGTAGTTTTTCTATGGAGCCAGATAGCTGACAAAAGGTTGAACGTACATATCATTAAGATCGTAAGAAAATTCATACGTAAATTGTTAGGATCGTAAGAAAAGCCATGTGTGAAACAAAAAAATGTAAACGTGAAATTGAATCTGTGAATATACAAACACCACGTTATGGTTACGGACTAACATTTTAGGCTTGAACAAATCTTGTGTTGCAATTCTGACGTACAATAATACCTTTCAGAGTTTTGGCAGTTTCGTCTCACCAACAACAAAAAACGTACACCAAACGGCCTGTGTGGAGTGCTACACGAACAACCATAACACAATGTAAAAAATAAAAACAAATGGAAGCCGGAGAAACCGGAAAGTTATCCTGCACGTTTTCTAGTAAAAAGTCTCCAATCTCTATTACTCCCTAGTTGAGTTTACTTCACATTTAGGTAGCTAATGTAATGGATTTCTTTGCCCTCGCAGGTCTAGATAGCACTAGCTGTATTATGCCTACAACAGTGAAGTTTCAGTCAGCTAGGTGTATCTCTACAGCATGGGCATATCTCTGGGTTATGTGGACATCCCCATGCATGCACTTAATCAAAATATGACTAATTAGTACTGCACCATCCCATTCTCTGTCTGCAATCATAACCAGTAGTATATACCAGAAATAATTAAACAGATGTTTGGTGAGTCTATTAATTATGTATGACCACTAAAGACTTTGCCACTCAAAATATTTTTTCTAGAATATTTTGACATTTATTTAATCACTCAATCTTGCCAAAGCATATTCTGTAGGAGGGGTTAATATGAATTTAAAATAATTTGACATGATTTATATGAATCGGGTCATGGACATATGGCCTTTAAAATGAACAAGGGAGAGGTTAAACGTAGGCCAAGTCTAGCATGATCTTATTCCCACACATTACAATAACTCTGTTGCAGTGGTCTTAAGTAGTCTCCATGTAGGCTATTCCCTCCATTGTGTGACAGCTGCCCAGTTGAAGAGCTTGTGATCTCCATGCAGCACCATAGCACTATGCGCCTTCGGAAAAGCACCCCTCAGCCTCAGAAGATGCCCTTCTGGGGGCATGCAGCCATAGTCATTATACCCTAATGTAGGCCTATTTGCCTACTAGCCAAATAAAGTACAGAGCATGCACAATGCGTGCAACTCATCATCCAAACATATTTCAACATTTAATTCATCATTCAGTTCAGTCAGTCAGTATGTCATCCATTCTGTTTATGGTCTGAGTTCCAATAGGAACTAAATCAAAGAGAATAGAACAGTCGTATGTTTGTTTATTGAAATCCATGTGTGTATTCAAAGGTATCTAAATTCTCAAGTAGCCTATCATTTTAATAATTCAATGTTTAATTTAGGCCTATCCAAATAAAACAATGGGCCATCAACTTGAAGCATTGCAATGTAGGCTATCATTTTGGGTACTGGTGTGTTGTGGAATAATTGTAGAATTCTATTTGTGTTTTATAACTGTTTTTATTATAGGCCTCCCCTTAAAAAAAGACCCTAGCTCACAGGCCTCTAAATACATTTGAAACAAAACAGTGGAAGCATATGCAGTGGCTGATAGGGAAAAACAGATCTGGCACTAAGAATAGGCTATGGATAGACAATAGGTCCCAAATAGTCAAGACTATTTCGCTCAAGACAGGTTATAGCCAACACTTAATCAATATTTTGTTTTGTCTGTTATTTGTTATGGATATAGCCTCTGTGTGCTGGGGTTGTGCAATGCAAATGGCTATAACAAGCCTACATACAGACTGGAATTTGCAAATACAACGGTCAAAATGCCTAATATAATGCCTAATATAAGTCCGCGCTCCCAAATACTGGAAAAAGTGTGATTCATTAGGTTACATGCTCACTACAGTAGCCCCACATGGCTATAAAAATACATTATGCAATTATATGTCCATTAAATAACACACATATTTAGATAGTGGAATAGGCCTAGCCTAAATCATGTTTACTTTCTATTTTGCAGCTCAGGAGTTATTCTAGACAAGGCTCTTCTGTGTCTTTATAGTATCATTCCCACACAAGTCATTTGCGGAAGGCCCAAGCCTATACTACGCCATCTACTGAGTGGCGAGCCTGAGCGGCGCAGCGGTCAAACACCGAACCCAGACCGGCTGCGCGCGTGCGCCATCGTGCATACATTTATTTTGTCCCCCCTACACCAAACGCGATCACGACACGCAGGTTAAAATATCAAAACAAACTCTGAACCAACACTAATTAGTTCAGAGGTTGTTTTTATATTTTAACTTGCATGTCGTGATCGCATTTGGTGTAGGGAGACAAGATACATTTATGCACGATAGCGCACGCGCGCAGCCGGCTTGGGTTCGGTGTAAGGGACTACATCTCTTACACCGAGTTCGAATCCAGCTATGATTGGGGGTCCAATAGGGTGGCGCACAATACGCTCAATGTCGTCCGGGTTTGGCCGTCATTGTAAATAAGAATTTGTTCTTAATTGACTTGCCTAGGAAAAAAAAAAAAAAAGCTTGTGTTGACATCGGCAAATGCTTTTTTGACATTGCACATTTTATTCAGGCAGAAAAATGTATGTAAACGGAGCTCAATTGATTTCATTGTTACTGTCAATGACTACTATCAACAAGGATCCCTCATTATCTTATTTTACTACGTGTAATAATGCTGTTCTATAATAACTTGTACACCCATCCCCCACGTCGACGTACTTCGCCCACATTCTTCTCTGCAATGGGGCCTAGACTGGGCATGCGTTGATTTTCCAGTCGTTCATGGGGGATGAACGTGTAGGGGGGGCGCTCTTGTATCACGGTTGCTGTAGTGAAGGCCGTTCCTTGGCGATACAATCAGACGAGAAGTGGGGGTGGTGAGAGAAAAAAAGCTAACAGGCTAGGTCGCTCTTTGTTTCTGGCTAGCGTTGGAAATCGAAGGGACCTATCGGCGAAGGGTGATTTCAATGTAAGTCAGATTCAACCGTTTTATTTTTAATACTTCGTCGATGTTATCCTTATTTGGATTATTGAGACGTAATTTCAGTTTATAATACCCTTTGCTTATCGTTGGGTTGGAAGGAACGTTAGCATCAAGACCGACATATTTATTAGTCTTGTCTGCAGTGCAGACTGGCGTCAGAGTGAAATGAATGAATTGTGTTTTTGGTAAATGTATCTGTCTAGCTAGAGCGGGGGTACGGGATGCAGGTTGGATCAATCAACTGAAAGGATTGTTTAACTTTTACTCTCTTGCTGCATCTCCAAAGTCAGCAAAATAACCCAATTCTCACCATACATGTTCGGCTAGTAGAGACTATACCAGCTAACGTTAGCCAACTGTCTGGCAGTGTTTCTTTGTGTTTTTAGTTTTCATTTTATACACATTATGTAGCTAGAAAACAATGTTTGTTAGCACATCACCTGACTGAATGGTTTCTGACCTGTGTTGTAAACGGAACTGAGTTACTATACATAGCTAGCTTTCTAGCCAAGCTATGCTAACTACAACGTACACCTTAGCTTAGCATCCGTTAACTGTTTTTTTATAAAGTTGGTTAGTTAGCGTCTATAATTAAATATTTAGCAAGTAGTTAACGAACGAAGTCTTTACCCAGTTAGCTACCGTAATTCAATTTCTACGATTACCAACTGCAACCGGCAACTATGGCCCACCTAGCTAGCTAAATATCCGTGTTTTACTAAAGCTAGCTAGCTTAAGTCAAGTCGCCGGTAGCAGGATTTACAGTATCAAGCTACAGTCTCACCAAAGAGAATGCATCACTCCTTGGACATAACTGTTAACATAACAATATCTAGTGAGGAGCAACGACAATAGATTCCACTCTCAATCGTTTAAATAGCTAGCTATAACGTTACTCGTCTCACTAACATGAATGTCATGATGTCGACAACTTTACCCACACATCATGGTTGCTGTTTACCTTTTATGCTGTTTATTCTGTCGGGAGTGTATGTAGGTTCATTTTATGCATGCAGCTGCTGCTGGGCAGCATCATCTGAATCACCTCGTCTGAGTGTAAGGTTTCCAAACAAGAACTCTCCTCATTCTGTCAATCGCCACACACTGGGAAAAATATTTAGTCATTAGAACATATTTCTCTCCAACTATCTGTGCAATTATTATATTTGAGGAAAGCAATTATTAATAAAAGTATACCATTTTATAATTGATTTGTGATATGGGTTGTATTATCAAAGGCAGGCACTCTATGTAATCATCTAGAGGTCTTTAGGTGGGCCTGTGCAAACTGAAGATCAACAGAACATTGGTGTCTTTCAACAAATCAAATGCTTCACAACGAACAGGTGTAGACTAACTTCCCAGCAATGCAGGGGAAAATATTAAAATAACATGAGGAATAGCCAAAATGCACAATGAGTAACGATAATTTGGCTATACACAGAGGTACCCGTACCGAGTCGATGTGCAGGGGTACGAGGGAATTGAGGTAGATAGCTATACATATAGGTAGGGGTAAAGTGACTAGGCAACAGGATAGATAATAAGTAGTAGCAGCAGTGTATATGATGAGTCAGGGTTAGTGCTTAAGGGGGTCAATGCAGAAAGTCTGTGTAGCTATTTGGTTAACTATTTAGCAGTCTTATGGCTTGGGGGTAGAAACTGTTAAGGGTCCTGTTGGTTCCAGCGTTGGTACCGCTTCCCGTGCAGTAGCAGAAAGAACAGTCTATGACTTGGGTGACTGGAGTCTGACAATTTCTAGTGTTTTTCCTCTGACCCCGCCTGGTAAAGAGGTCATGGAATTCAGGGAGGTCGGCCCCAGTGATGTATTGTGCCTTGCATTTGGATGCCAAGCGATGATGCAGCCTGTCAAGATGCTCTCAATGGTGCCAAATCTTTTCAGCCTCCTGTGGGGAATGAGGCATTGTCGTGCCTTCTTCGGGACTGTGTTGGTGTGTGTGGACCATGTTCATTCTTTAATGGAGTTGTGTGCGACCATGCAGTCGTGACTGAGCAGGGAGTGCAAGCACGCACCCCTGGGGTGGCCCCATTTCGAGAGTCGGTGTGGTTGATGTGTTTTTGCCTACGCTCCTACTTTTGTCTTAAGTTGAGATTGCTTGGGCTAATATCTTGACATAATTAGCCACCTTGTGACTGAAGCAGAAACTGGCTTTCAAATAAACTAACTCAGGAGATGTGTGAGCTGTGCTTTCAGGTTCTACCAGTCTAGTGTCTTATTTTCTAATCCTACTTGTGTATATTTGTGCCAGCCGTGCATATTAACACAAAACATACTCAAATGACTACAAAAAGGCTATCTTGAGAATTGGTTCTTGTTATTCAGACCAACTGGTGTATTTTGGGTCAGTTGGGCACATCCGAGAACCCACAGCTCGGAGAACACAAAGTCCATTTGTGGATGATGGCTACATAGAGATCTGGTACGCACTAGGGCTACCACGATATCACGATATGATATCACGATACTTAGGTGCGATAAAATATTTATTGTGATTCTCATGATTCTATAGACCCTTTTACAGTACATGAAATACTAGCGTTACACACAGGTGTGCGTGACTCTTGGCTGCAGCAAGAATCTGTTGCCATCTGCGCCCATTCAACATAGCCAAGATTTACTTTTGAACCAAAATAACTTTTTAGGATTCTCATACGCTTACAATTATGTTTTGATTCTTGCTTGAAAGTTGCTAAGATTATATTTAGTTGTCGTCTTTGCAAAATAACTTTTTTGGATGCATCAATTGTTAGCTAGAATCCTAACGCTCATTGATAAATGCTGTGGCAAAAGCTAGCCAAAGAGCCATTTTGCTGGTTGAAGTATTTAAGTATAATGCAGTTGATTTGTGATAATGACACAAATATTATATTAAGCAGGATATTCATACGAGCCTTAAAATCAAATTATAATACCATATGTCTGCTGCAGAGGGACAAGAGTTATGAGAAAACAACATGTTTTTGATCCGTCATGGAAATAAAATTGCACAAAAAAAAGATAATGGACAACAAGCTATGAAGGTAAACCACTGGAGATTTGGTGAAGGTTCAGCCAACAA
Source organism: Oncorhynchus clarkii lewisi (assembly GCF_045791955.1). NCBI lineage: Eukaryota > Metazoa > Chordata > Actinopteri > Salmoniformes > Salmonidae > Oncorhynchus > Oncorhynchus clarkii. The sequence continues at coordinate 46,754,731 of NC_092159.1, forward strand.
ACGCAAACAAATATTGCAAGATTGTCAACTACAATTTGGTCAGTATCGTCTGTAATTTGTCCTCTCTGCAGAGTGGTGCTTGGTGCTGTCACATTCTCAGACTCAGCTGAGAGATGTCCACCCCAGACCCCCCCATGGGAGGGACGCCTCGGCCGGGCCCCTCCCCAGGACCGGGGCCTTCTCCAGGAGCAATGATGGGCCCCAGCCCTTCCCCGGGCTCTGCTCATGGCATGATGGGACCCAGCCCAGGTCCCCCAGCCTCTGGGCACTCCCACCCACAACAGGGGCCCTCAGGATATCCTCAGGAGAATATGCATCAGATGCACAAAGTAAGACATATCCTTAAATGTAATGTATGCGGTGTAATTTTATGACAACTTTTTTAAATATATACTAGGTTAGCATTAATCTATTCTTCCTTTACTGTACATAAGAAATGTATGTGCTATCTAAGTAGGACATGCTTATGTTAATGTATTAATGATGTTGTGTTCTCCCAGCCTATGGAAGGCATGCATGAGAAGGGCATGTCTGATGACCCTCGCTATGGACCGATGAAGAGCATGGGCATGAGACCAGGTGGAGGCCACATTGGAATGGGACCCCCTCCTAGCCCCATGGACCAACATTCCCAAGGTACCATACCATGGGGTACTGATTAGATTGGATAGAGGAAACATTGACTCTGTTATTGAAGTAGCTTTACACAAAAGGTCAACTTATTAGCTTTCCATATGCTCTAAATATGGTGCTTATGATTTTAGAGTTAAGCACAATTGTTTTTAAAGCCAATTACCTGAGAAGAGAATGCTAACTCGTGTAGACGCGTGTGCACTGGTACTGTGAACTCAACCAGCTAGTTTCTCCTCTTTCACTTCTGTCTTTTGTTGGGTAGCGTGAGCAGCAGACGCTCAGTGGAGGGGCGGGGCATGAGGCTTCCCCTTTCAGACAATGCTGGTGGCAGCTGTCTGCTACAAAACTACTCAGTCACCAAGGAGAGAGGGACAGGGGGGCTGTTGAAATACTGTAACACAGGAGAGGGTGTTTTTCTGTTGACTCTTCTATCCTGTATTGACTGGTGTGACAGTGGGCAAGGCTCAGCTGTAATGTGTGCATGTCTGTTAGAGACTGATTTGTAAAGTGTTTGTATCGCCAGTCCAGCTCATAATCATAATACCAGTCTGGATTTGGTTAACATTTCTCCTGGTCTGTTAGCATCCATTTCGCCACCATTTTCGATGTATCTAGCCATTATTTTAGTAATTCAAATCAGTTTCCCACTGTTCTCAGTTAAAGGGACAGTCATGCCCTACCATTCCCAGGGAAGAGGACTTTTCTCACCTGTGCTGTTGTCTCTCCTCCCCAGGCTACCCCTCTCCACTGGGGGGTTCTGAGCACTCTCCCAGCCCCGTGCCAGCCAACGGCCCTCCCCCCGGCCCCATGATGCCCTCTGGCCCAGGTGTCCCCATGGAGGGAGGTGACCCCCAGGCCATGGGCCAGCAGAACCGCATTGGGGTCCCAGGTCCGAGTGGTGGTTCTGGGCCAGGTGGACCCACCCCCTTCAACCAAAACCAGCTACACCAGCTCAGGGCCCAGATCATGGCCTACAAGATGCTGGCTCGCAGCCAGCCCCTGCCAGACCACCTGCAGATGGCCGTGCAGGGCAAGAGGCCCATGCCAGGGATGCAGCAGCAGCCAGGGATGCCCAACATGCCCCCTTCCTCTGGGCCTGGAGCGGGGCCTGGACAGCCACCAGCAAACTACAACAGACCTCATGGTGAGTGGGGGAATGTACAAAGTTATGCTACACAGGCTGTCAATGAGTTTTGCAACCCTATGAATGACACTCAAATGTTCTCTCTCTCAAACAAATAAAATAAATAATTTGAATGCTGAACGGGGACCCCTGGTGGTGAAACTTGAACACATGTTCTCAGTTCAGGCACCATTTTCTACGTTAACTAGACTTCAGTAGGCATGAATGCCCAGGCAGTGTCTGATCATTTCTAATGTCATCTTGCAGGAATGGTAGGCCCAAACATGCCTCCTCCAGGACCCTCAGGTGTTCCCCCTGGTATGCAGGGCCAGCCCACCAATGGACCCCCTAAACAATGGCCCGAAGGTGAGCCTCAGCTTGACCCCTGGGCAGTGATTCACCTGTGTGGCGAGGGCACTAGTCTGTAGTGTTTTTAGTCCATGTTCTTCTCTTTCCTGTGCTGATAGTTTCACCAGACCTATCACAACGGTAGGCCGTCATTGTAAATAAGAATTTGTTCTTAACTGACTTGCCTAATTAAATAAAAAATTAAACAAGTAATACACACATGTTGAACAGATAATAATTGCACCAAAGCACTCTGGGTTGGGAGAACTAATAACTCTTTCAATGCCATATGTTCTAGGGCCCATGGTGAATGCTGCTGCTCCATCCAGTGCCCCCCAGAAGCTGATTCCCCCTCAGCCCACTGGGAGACCCTCCCCTGCTCCCCCCTCCGTGCCCCCTGCTGCCTCCCCGGTCATGCCCCCCCAGACCCAGTCCCCTGGGCAGCCTCCCCAGCCCCCACCCATGGTGCTGCACCAGAAACAGAACCGCATCACGCCCATCCAGAAGCCCCGTGGCCTGGACCCAGTGGAGATCCTCCAGGAGAGAGAGTACAGGCTGCAGGCTCGTATCACTCACCGTATCCAGGAGCTGGAGCATCTACCAGGGTCTCTGGCCGGAGACCTGCGCACCAAAGCCAACATCGAGCTCAAGGCCCTGAGGCTGCTAAATTTCCAGAGACAGCTGCGTCAGGAGGTAGTGGTGTGTATGCGTCGTGACACGGCCCTGGAGACGGCCCTCAACGCTAAGGCCTACAAGCGCAGCAAGCGGCAGTCCCTCCGTGAGGCCCGCATCACAGAGAAACTGGAAAAGCAACAGAAGATTGAACAGGAGCGCAAACGACGCCAGAAACACCAGGTACACAGAGGGGTTGGGACAGAAACTCCAGGTACACAGAGGGGTCGGGACAGAAACGCCAGGTACACAGAGGGGTCGTGACAGAAACAGCAGGTACACAGAGGGGTCGGGACAGAAACGGCAGGTACACAGAGGGGTCGGGACAGAAACGGCAGGTACACAGAGGGGTCGGGACAGAGACGGCAGGTACACAGAGGGGTCGGGACAGAGACGGCAGGTACACAGAGGGGTCGGGACAGAGACGCCAGGTACACAGAGGGGTCGGGACAGAGACGCCAGGTACACAGAGGGGTCGGGACTGACACGCCAGGTACACAGAGGGGTCGGGACTGACACACCAGGTACACAGAGGGGTCGGGACAGAGACGCCTGGTACACAGAGGGGTCGGGACAGAGACGCCAGGTTCCCAACCTAGATGTCAGATGATCCTCACATTCTTGTAAGACCTCCAGTGCTTGGCGTTGTATTTTATAGACACTAATATTCTGAGGTTTTTGTGTAGGAATACCTTAACAGCATCCTGCAGCATGCTAAAGACTTCAAGGAGTACCACCGCTCCATCACAGCCAAGCTCCAGAAGGCCACCAAAGCTGTGGCCACGTACCACGCCAACACTGAGCGCGAGCAGAAGAAGGAGAATGAGCGCATTGAGAAGGAGAGAATGAGGAGGCTGATGGTGAGTGACCATACAGCTGCGTGATCGTTTACACACTCACTATTAAATAGCCATAGATTTACTCTAACACCTGTAGTCAATGTGTGTCCTTCCCTAGGCGGAAGATGAGGAGGGCTACCGTAAGCTGATTGACCAGAAGAAAGACAAGCGCCTGGCCTACCTGCTGCAGCAGACAGACGAGTACGTGGCCAACCTTACTGATCTGGTCAGAGCCCACAAGGCTGATCAGGCCCTCAAGGATAAGAAGAAGAAGAAAAAGAAGAAGAAGAAGGTGAAGAATGAGGCCAAATGTTGAAAGTGCATCTTTCTGAAGTTCCATTTGTTTTATTGTGTTGCCTTGTGTTTTACTGCGATATGCGGCCCCCTGTGTTTCCGTTGTTGAGCCTGTCATTGCAATATGAGAAACTGATGTTCATGTTCCCTAGAAGCCAGAGAGTGGGGAGGGCCAGCCTCCTGCCCTGGGACCCGACGGAGAGGTGAGTTTCAGATCCCGGTGAAAGATTTGGTCCGATAAAATCCAGACAATTTCCCACCAAGCTTTTTGACAAAGTCATCTTCTCTACCATCAGTTCATGAAGAACAATATAATGAATGAATGTAAGCCCCATCACTCAACATGTTAACTAATAGGCCCTTTTCATGTCTGGTAATAGGCCATTTGCCCCATGATGTGTTGATAAGAAACTAAAAGGTAGCATTGTTTCCAGGCTCCCTGTTTTTCACAAGGCCACAGGAATACTTGTTTAATTTACCATGAAATGATCATATTGGCAGGTAATATATCACAGTTTCCAGTCAATTTCTCACTCGCTCCCTCTTCCACTCTCAGCCTCTGGATGAGACCAGTCAGATGAGTGACCTGCCTGTGAAGGTGATCCATGTAGATAGTGGGAAGATCCTGACGGGGCTGGATGCGCCCCGGGCTGGCCAGCTGGACACCTGGCTGGAGATGAACCCTGGGTCAGTTAAACACAGCTAGCTTGAACACACGCTTGTTTACCCAGACTGTGGGAATAATGACGACACGAGAGCCTGAGGAATATGAAATATAATTTTCCTTTGGAAAGGATGAACATTGTACAAATCTAAATGCTTTTCACACGGATGCTTAGCCATAAGTACATAAACACTGTCATCTCAAAACAATTTAATCGGGCATCACAACTAATCATTTAAACTTTTCTCCTGCAGGTATGAAGTGGCCCCTCGTTCAGACAGCGAGGACAGTGGCTCAGAGGAAGAGGAGGTATGTACCTTAGAGACCACAATGCTCTCCTTACCCCCCACTTTCCCCTCTAATATATGTATATCGTAAACCTCAAGTCGCCTTTAAATAAATGTAAGCAGACCGCTGTGGATGAGACCTTGCGTGTGATGAGACCTTGCGTCTGTTCAGAGGCGTATCACTCTGTGGATGAGACCTTGCGTGTGGAGTCTGTTCAGAGGCGTACCACTCTGTGGATGAGACCTTGCGTGTGGAGTCTGTTCAGAGGCGTACCACTCTGTGGATGAGACCTTGCGTGTGGAGTCTGTTCAGAGGCGTACCACTCTGTGGATGAGACCTTGCGTGTGGAGTCTGTTCAGAGGCGTACCACTCTGTGGATGAGATCTTGCGTGTGGAGTCTGTTCAGAGGCGTACCACTCTGTGGATGAGACCTTGCGTGTGGAGTCTGTTCAGAGGCGTACCACTCTTGCCTTGGGCTTTCAGAAACTAGGTCATTGCCAAGCCCAAACTAATCTAACCCTTTCTCTGCAATGTGTACTATAAAGCTTATATTAATGTAAATCAAAACATATTGTGCAGTAAATATCTTTACTGGAACAGAGATCTTTTCCAGATAAATCTTAATCCTGACCAGTTCATGGGACAAGCTGTGTTCTAGTTTCCATAAAGAATATTTTATTCCGATTCGATAACGTCTTTTGACTTGACCTTAGCTGAGACAATTTGAGACAGGCTGTGTGGCGTCTGTATCTGAGTCCATCCTCTTGCTCCGCACCCCTCAGGAGGAAGAGGTGGAGCCCCAGCCCTCCCAGGCTCCCACCGAGGAGAAAAAGAAGATCCCAGACCCCGACACAGAGGACGTGTCCGAGGTCGACGCCCGCTACATCATCGAGGGAGCCAAGCAGGATGTGGATGATGAGTATAACAGTGCCGAGGCGGCGTTCGCCCGAGGTCTGCAGTCATACTATGCTGTGGCCCACGCCGTCACTGAGACAGTGGACAAACAGTCCACGCTGCTGGTCAACGGGCAGCTCAAACATTACCAGGTACACAGTCTACCCACGTCACAGTAACATGATTTCCCATACACAATGCATTTCCCATACACAATGCATTTCCCATACACAATGCATTTCCCATACACAATGCATGCTGTAGTGTTTCATTACCTTTCACAATGCTTACAAAAAAAGAAGAGCTGACACATGACCAAAGCCATGCGTACCTGATGACCATGTGAGACAGTAGAATGACTGGTTTGTGTCTCTCCTCTAAGATCAAGGGCTTGGAGTGGCTGGTGTCCCTGTACAACAACAACCTGAATGGGATCCTGGCTGATGAGATGGGTCTGGGCAAGACCATCCAGACCATCGGCCTCATCACCTACCTCATGGAGCACAAGCGCATCAACGGCCCCTTCCTCATCATCGTGCCCCTCTCGTGAGTCCCTCTCCTTTCCTCTAGTTGGTTCTCAGCTCCTTTATGGACCGGAACTGATGCAGTATTTCTGTTGTTTCAATCGAGATTCTCACCTGTAATTATACGGATACAAGCCCGAAAGGGCTGTTATAGGTATTTTCCACGGTCATAGATATTTTTGCCTTGTGTTGTGTCAGTGCCTTGTGTTGTGTCAGTGCCTTGTGTTGTGTCAGTGCCTTGTGTTGTGTCAGTGCCTTGTGTTGTGTCAGTGCGACTTGAGGTGTACAGAACAAGTGTATGTTTATCAATTTATCTCCCGTCTTTGTTTTCAGAACGCTGTCCAACTGGGTGTATGAGTTTGATAAGTGGGCTCCAACGGTGGTGAAAGTCTCTTACAAAGTGAGTAGCCCCTTTCAACGCTTCTTCCAGGGTGAAGTTTGACAATTGCATAAGAGGTGGTCCGCATGTACATGTGAATATCCTTTGATTATAGTGTTCTGTAGATGTAAAGTTGATGTGTGTTCTACTATGTCTCTGTCCAGGGCTCCCCACAAGCTCGCCGGGCATTCCTCCCCATCCTGCGCAGCGGCAAGTTCAACGTACTGCTCACCACCTACGAGTACATCATCAAAGACAAGCAAGTGCTGGCTAAGGTAGGGACCCACCTCTTCAAATCACCCTGTGCACCGCCTTAGAAATGGCCCTAGTCAGACAGGTGAACCTATGGAAACGTCCATTTCATCTTCTCATGCCACGGTACTCTTTCCCTCTCAGCTGCGATGGAAGTACATGATAGTGGACGAGGGCCACCGTATGAAAAACCACCACTGTAAGCTGACTGTGGTTCTGAACACCCACTACCTGGCCCCGCGGCGTCTGCTGCTGACCGGCACCCCGCTGCAGAACAAGCTGCCGGAGCTCTGGGCCCTGCTCAACTTCCTGCTGCCGACCATCTTCAAGTCCTGCACAACCTTCGAGCAGTGGTTCAACGCCCCCTTCGCCATGACCGGAGAGAAGGTGAGTTAGTCAGTGCCGTGGAGAGGGGTGTTTTGGAGACATTGGGGGTCATCATGGCTGGACTCTTAACCCCCCCCCCCTCTCTCTCGACCCTAGGTGGATCTGAACGAGGAAGAGACCATCCTGATTATCCGTCGTTTGCACAAAGTGCTCCGTCCCTTCCTGCTGCGCAGACTGAAAAAGGAAGTGGAGTCCCAGCTGCCTGAGAAGGTCTGACTCCTGTCAATCACTTGGCTTTCAGTCTCCAAGGACAATAAAGATGAATTGATTATTTCAGTACTTTAAACTCATCAGTCCAATCAATGCAATGTTTTAACCTGTTCTCTCTGTGTGTGTTTGTGTGTGTGTGTGTTCCCCAGGTGGAGTATGTGATCAAGTGTGACATGTCGGCCCTGCAGAGAGTGCTGTACAGACACATGCAGGCTAAGGGTGTGCTGCTCACCGACGGCTCTGAGAAAGACAAGAAGGTAAGGAGGAGTAGAGAACCCCCTCACTGCTCTCCATACACCCCCTAACAACTGACTGAGGGTCAGTTATACTGGACTGTTTAGGTGGGTACTACAGGATAACTAAGTGCGGAGTGTTGTGTTTCAGGGTAAAGGAGGCACCAAGACCCTGATGAACACCATCATGCAGCTGAGGAAGATCTGTAACCATCCCTACATGTTCCAGCAGATCGAGGTACAGTGCAAGGGTCCACCTCAACTCTTCCATGAATTGAGAAGAGATGTTGACTGAAGTGTAAGATTGTGGTTAAAGCTTCTCATTTTAACCAAGTAGTTGTGATTCATTTGTTCACAGGAGTCCTTCTCTGAGCATTTGGGATTCACTGGAGGCGTAGTGTCTGGGTAAGCAAAGCATCTGCTGACGTTGCATGTTGATGCTTCATGGTGCTGTGGTTGATCTTACTATGTGTGGCGCGTTCCCTCATCCACCCCTCTGTTCTCGTCCCCTGCCTCCTCCAGACCTGATCTGTACCGTGCCGCTGGGAAGTTTGAGCTGCTAGACCGTATCCTGCCCAAGCTGATGGTCACCGACCACAAGGTCCTGCTCTTCTGTCAGATGACTTCCACCATGACCATCATGGAGGACTACTTTGGCTGGCGCAACTTTAAGTACCTGCGTCTGGACGGTGAGAGGCGGGATAGGAGAGTTATTTAGTCTGGTGGCTTGTGCTCGGAAAATGAATTCAAGACAAATTCCAGAAGTATTTTGTACTATGAGAAAAACAGTATGTGTAGGATTTGTTTTGTACTTACAGTATGCAGTTTACTAGAACACAATAGCTCAACATTGTGGTGTGGGGAGCCTGATGTACGATCACAAGCTGAGCTCATGTTATTTGCATATCCCTCCTGCTGTTTCCTGTGGAAACTGGTAACTATCACCATTGGTCTTTGTCTCCATAGGAACCACTAAGGCTGAGGATCGTGGGATGCTTTTGAAGACCTTCAATGACCCCGCCTCTAAGTACTTTGTGTTCCTGCTCAGCACCAGGGCCGGCGGGCTGGGCCTCAACCTTCAGTCTGCTGACACTGTGGTCATCTTTGACTCCGACTGGAACCCACATCAGGTTCAGCTCATTACCATCTACTGCAGTATTATGCTTAGTTATTAATATATATTTAGAAAACAGCTAGGATTAGTGGCTATTGAGGTGATTTTGCGAGGTAACAGCCAACTCCCATGTCCTGCCCTCCCCCTAACTCTGATCACTCACCCCTCTCTTTCTCTCTCCCTCCCCTGTACAGGATCTGCAGGCCCAGGACAGAGCCCACCGTATCGGGCAGCGGAACGAGGTGCGTGTGTTGCGTCTCTGCACCGTTCAAAGTGTGGAGGAGAAGATCCTGGCGGCGGCCAAGTACAAGCTGAACGTGGACCAGAAGGTCATCCAGGCCGGCATGTTCGACCAGAAGTCGTCGAGTCACGAGCGCCGTGCCTTCCTGCAGGCCATCCTGGAGCATGAGGAACAGGACGAGGTCGGGGCCCCGGGGGGCTGGCGCGCTGGGGGGGCGTTGGTGGGTGTGATCATGACCGTCCACCACACTACCCAACCACCCACACGCCTCGCTACCATTTAACCGTTCTTTACTTTTCTCTCCTCCTCCTCTCTACCTTCTGGATTTAGGAGATGTTCCTTTTTTTAGGTTTGGTTTCCCCTCTTCTCCTCTTCCTGCGTTTTCTTAATTTTTTTTAACTTTTTATTTATTTAATGATGCTCTTTTTCAATAACATAGTAGCCGTCCTAGCTGGAAGTGTGTTCTATCTATACAGTTAGTAGGAGCAGTGGTGTCCTGGTAGACGTATGCATCACACCTGTTGTAGGATATTTACTCCAATACATCACGCGCTACATGTTATAATGCACTTCATATGATACTAACAAAACTGATAAGCATTCAAGAATTCTAGTTCAGAGGCGTGGCTCTGAGGCACCACTAACAGCCCTGTGTTCACCCTTTCTATTGTCGACAGGAGGAGGACGAGGTGCCTGATGATGAGACCGTCAACCAGATGATTGCCAGGAGCGAAGAGGAGTTTGACCAGTTCATGGTCAGTCCCATAGTTCTTCAGGATTTACAGAAATGTAGTCTGAGTCTTTCTTGAGGCAACTGGAGGCTTCACGGTCAACCTCTAGACTGAAGACTGCCCTGTTGGAGGCTTTGACACAACCTCAAGTCTGATAAAATGACACCCATGCGTAGACTTAAGATGGAAATCTACCATTCTTCAACTGTTGTTTCCCCCTCTTTTCTTACACTGTACCTCCCCCTTCCAGCGTATGGACCTGGACCGGCGCCGCGAGGACGCCCGCAACCCCAAGAGAAAGCCCCGTCTGATGGAGGATGACGAGCTGCCCACCTGGATCCTAAAGGATGATGCCGAGGTGGAGAGGCTCACCTGTGAGGAGGAGGAGGAGAAGATGTTTGGTCGCGGCTCTCGCCAGCGCAAGGAGGTGGACTACAGCGACTCACTCACAGAGAAGCAGTGGCTCAAGGTCAGCTATCCAGCTGTTGTAGTTGAAAAAGCTTTTAGCTAATAATTGAAAGTCCTATAACTGAAATCTATGGTCTATGACCTGCAATGCTGATGTGTGGTTCCCCCTCCAACAGGCCATAGAGGACGGTAATCTGGAGGACCTTGAGGAGGAGGTGCGTCACAAGAAGACGACCCGGAAGCGCAAGCGAGACCGCGACGACATGCCCGGCCCGGCCACACCCAGCTCCAGCGGTGGTGGCGGTGGTCGCAGCCGTGACAAGGATGAGGAGGTCAAGAAGGCCAAGAAACGCGGGCGCCCTCCGGCTGAAAAACTGTCCCCTAACCCCCCATCCCTCACCAAGAAGATGAAGAAGGTGGTGGACACTGTCATCAAGTACAAGGACGGGTGAGTTGGTGGGCTCCTATGTCTGGATGACAACTCAGTGAAGGTCCTGATTATACCCTGATGAAAACAGCTTGGCTGTCGAAACGTTGGTAATTGCATTTTTGCATCTGAGCTCCTAGAGTGTGCGGCTCTCTTTTGATTTTCAAGTTTTCTACTCCGCTAGCCAGCACCTCGCCTAAATAGGTGTGCGTTTCTTTTTCTTCTAGATAACTCCGTGAAGGTCAGCACATGACAACAAACGCAACCTACTTTGTCATTTAATGGTCAGAGCAGAGCATGTTGAGGTGGACTAATCCCAGAGTTTCCCTGTTCTCCTATTTCACAGCAGCAATGGGCGCCAGCTGAGTGAAGTCTTCATCCAGCTGCCCTCCCGCAAGGAGCTGCCTGAGTACTACGAGCTCATCCGCAAGCCTGTCGACTTCAGGAAGATTAAGGTACGGCACTAACCCTTTAATATCGGTTATAAGACTAAATCAAATCAAACATTATTTGTCACATGTGCCTAATACAACCGTGAAATGCTTACTTACAAGCCCTTATTAACCAACAGTGCAGTTCAAGAAGAGTTGAAAAAATATTTACCAAATAAACTAAAGTAAAAAATAACAATAACAAGGCTATATACAGGGGGTGCCGGTACCAAGTCAGTGTGCAGGGGTACATGTTGGGGTAGTTTTTACATGTATGTACGGGTGAAGTGACTATGCATAGATAATAAACAGTGAGTAGCAGCAGTGTACAAAACAAATGGATGTAAATAGTCCGGTGGTCATTTGATTAATTATTCAGCTGTCTTATGGCTTGGGGGTAGAAGCTGTTAAGGAGCCTTTTGGTCCTAAACTTGTCGCTCTGGTACCGCTTGCCGTGTGGTAGCAGAGAAAACAGTCTGACTTGGGTGACTGTTGTCTCTGACAATTGTATGGGCTTTCCTCTGACACCACCTATTATATAGGTCCTGTATGGCAGGAAGCTTGGTCCACTGATGTACTGGGCTGTACGTACTACCCTCTGTAGCGCCGTAACGTCAGATGCCGAGCAGCCCGCGTTTTCCTGTAGTCCACGATCAGCTCCTTTGTCTTGCTCACATTGAGGGAGAGGTTGTTGTCCTGGCACCACACTGCCAGTTCTCTGACTTCCCTGTTGGCTGTCTCATCGTTGTCGGTGATCAGGCCAACCACTGTTGTCGTCAGGAAACTTAATGATGGTGTTGGAGTCGTAGGTGAACAGGGAGGACAGGGGGGGGATGAAGTACACACCCCTGAGGGGCCCCAGTGTTGAGGATCAGCCTGGCAGATGTATTGTTGCCTACTCTTACTACCTGGAGGCGGCCCGTCAGGAAGTCCAGGATCCAGTTGCAGAGGGAGATGTTTAATCCCAGGGTCCTTAGCTTAGTGATGAGCTTCGTGGGCACTATGGTGTTGAACACTCAACTGTAGTCAATGAACAGCATTCTCACATAGGTGTTCCTTTTGTTCAGGTTGGTAGCACTTCATGTCTATCATTTATAATCATTTAGGCAGGTTACCTTCGCTTCCTTGGGCACAGGGACTATGGTGGTCTGCTTGAAGGTATTACGGGCGCGGTTAGGGAGATGTTGAAAATGTCAGTGAAGACACTTGACAGTTGGTCTGCACATGCTTTGAATACACATCCTGGTAATCCTTCTGGCCCTGTGGCTTGTGAATGTTGACCTGTTTAAAGGTCTTACTCACATCAGCTACCGAGAGTGTTATCACACAGTCATCCAGAACAGCTAGTGCTCTCGTGCATGCTTCAGTATTGCTTGCCTCGAAGCAAGCATGAAAGGCATTTAGCTCGTCTGGTAGGCACGTGTCACTGGGCATCTCGCGTCTAGATTTCCCTTTATAGTCCATAATAGTTTAAGCCCTGCCACATCCGACGAGCCTCAGAGCCGGTGTAGTAGGATTCAATCTTAATCCTGTATTGACGCTTTGCTTGTTTGATGGTTCGTCTGAGGGCATAGCGAGATTTCTTATAAGCGTCCGGATTAGTGTCCCGTCTCCTTGAAAACGGCAGCTCTAGCCTTTAGCTCGATGCGGATGTTGCCTGTAATCCATGGCTTCTGGTCACTGTGGGGACGACGTCGTCGATGCACTTATTCATGAAGCCGATGAATGAGGTTGTATTTTCCTCAATGCCATTGGATGAATCCCGGGAACATATTCCACTCTGTGCTAGCAAAACAGTCCTGTAGCGTGAGTCACTGGTACTTCCTGCTTTAGCTTTCGCTTGTAAGCAGGAATCAGGAGGATGGAATTATGGTAAAATTTGCCAAATGGAGGGCGGGGGAGAGCTTTGTATGAATCTCTGTGTGTGTGTAGTAAAGGTGGTCTAGATTTTTTTTTTCTCTCTAGTTGCACTTGTGACATGCTGGAAAATACGTGGTAAAACCGATTTAAGTTTTCTTGTTTGCTTATGTCATTATAGAGTAGGGTTGATTGCGGTCTTAGTGCCGGCATCTGTCTGTGGTGGCAAATAGACGGCTACGAATAATGAAGATAGTGTGGTCTACAGCTTATCATAAGGTAATCTACCTCAGACGAGCAATACCTCGAGACTTCTTTAATATTAGACATTGAGGGAATCGGCTAGGGAATCACATTCAGTAAAACAGTCCTTGTGGGAGGTTATGGGACTGACAAGTCACATCTAGCTGTCTAGTTCTGATCTTCTCAGTCCTGTTTTGTTCTCTACTGGTCTGATGACTATTCTGATGTCCTCTCCTCTGTTCCCCTCCAGGAGAGGATCCGCAGCCATAAGTACCGCAGCCTGAATGACCTGGAGAAGGATGTGATGCTGCTGTGTAGTAACGCTCAGACCTTCAACCTGGAGGGCTCTCTGGTGAGTGTCCGGCGACAGGGAGCGAGTGAGGGGAGGGCTGACCGTTGTTGGGCATGATAAGACAACGCTGTGGGGGTGCTGGGATATGGAGGGCCTGTTTCAGCCCAATGTATTACAGATCCAAGGAGACTTGTCACAACCTTTTATGGTGAATTGAATGGAATCTCTCATACTCTGAAGAAATGTCACAGTAGCCTGTTACCCTGCTGTTGACATCTTCTATATTTCTCTGTGGTGTCTCTCACCCCCCAGATCTATGAGGACTCCATCGTACTGCAGTCAGTCTTCACCAGTGTCAGGCAGAAGATTGAAAAGGAGAAGGAGGAGGAGAGTGAGGGAGAGGACAGTGAGGAGGAAGAAGAGGAGGAGGTGGACGAAGGCTCTGAGTCTGAATGTGAGTGTTACAGTATTTACATATATTTATTTATTTATTTATTTAACCAGGAAGGGCTCATTGAGATTAAAATATATTTTTCAAGAGCGCCCTGGTCAAGATAGGCAGCACCAAGTCATTACAAAAAAATTACAGACGGACATCCAGTAAAAACCATTGAATTCACACGAGTATAAAACTGCAAATTAAAAACATTGACCGGGCAGGGAATCAGCCTCAAAATCCTTCATCAGTGATTTAAAAACACCAATCGGGGCAAGTTCTTCCAGTTTAAAAGCATATGCACTTAGTGTCATAGTCCACTGTTAAAAGGGCAATCTGCCGCTCAAGCAACAACGTGTCCCACCCTCCTCCCACCAGTGTCTGGTAAATAGCTGACTGGTGGGGCTGTTGAAACCACTCTCAAATTCATAGACTGAGCTATGAATGCATAATTATAGTTTTAACCGTGTTTTGAGGCCTAAGTGTTTGTTTACAATTACATTGTTTACAGAGGAGTAAAACAAGTTTATATTTTTTGATTCTGGTGGAATGTGCCAATTTAACTCAGCTCATTTAGAACTTATATTCTTCAAGAATCAATGGGTGTAAATCATTCATTTAAAAGTCAAAAAATAGATGTTGCAATCAGGAATTGCCCCTTTTAAACTATTTAATATTTTGTTGAACTTTTGAAGAATTGTAAGCTCATGGATTTGTGTCCATGCCTCTTTCAGCTCGTTCAGTGAAGGTGAAGATTAAGCTGGGGAGGAAGGAGAAGGAGGGCAGAGGGAAGGGCCAGCGCCGGAGGGGCCGTGGCTCCCGGGCCAAACCTGTAGTGAGCGATGACGACAGCGAGGAGGAACAGGAGGAGGTAAGACACATGCACAAATACATTGAGACACTACTTAACTGTCAATTTAAGCTTCCATTCGAAGCTGTCTACTGTCCTGACTGAAGTTGACCTCTTCTAAGCTCTTTGCACTGAAGGCTGTCTAGCAACACTGATTAACTTGTGTAACTCAAACCAGCAGTATTTTATTTGTCTTTAACACTTACGTTTTTTGTTTTCAGAAATGTTTTCTTAAACGTCTACAGTCGACTAGGCTGGTGATCAATAAGATATGTTTTATTGGGTTGAAGGATTAAGTGTTTTTTCTTCGGGCTTCTATTTCAGGCGGGTTCTGCCAGCGGCAGTGAGGAGAACTGAACTGAACCACTCCTGTTCTGCGAGGACCAACGGCCCACTGAGACCCTCGACTGGAACTTATATATTTTACCTAGATTCTATAGCAGGGAGACAAGCCAGTGGAGAGGGGCCTAGTTTTAGCTAGATGAGCTGATTTTTAGTGAGACAAATGTATTCCATAATTAAAATACACCATCAATTAAAAAAAATAAAAATGATAGCAAAAAAAAAAACACACATATTTAAGCAATCCTGGTATGAATAGCTGGACTGTATGTCTTTTTGCCTTGTTGTTTTCTCCTGAAGTGATTTAAGGTGGACAGGGTTTGATTAGCAGATTGATCGTGGACCACAGGGAGAGAGTGCTGACTTTTTAAGTGAGTTTGTTTTGTCATTTTGTTTCCTTTGAGATGGAGCTGTGTGACCGGAGTCGCTGTGGTTTCTAAGTCCCCTGAATGCATGTCGTTTGGTCTGTGGAAATGCACCTGGGTGTGTCGTTCTATTATATCTCTGTTTAATTTAAGAATACAAGTGAGATAAACGGTACGTTCCCCCTTAGGCCTTCCTCCGGCTACAAGTGAGAAGGGAAGGGCGGGACTCTGTCTCACGTCTGTGTCACTGGATTCCAAAAAGTACAATAAAGGCGTCTCGTAATTAAACTTTCCTCTCTGCTGTTGTCTTTATTCACTTTATGCACTACACATGATTGATTGCTGTATCCTAAATGTGCTGAATAGAATGAACTGTTAAGCCATCTTTAAATAACTGTAGTTATCTTGTATGTACACTAGATGGCCCTCTCACCTTGACCAGATAACAGTACTCTGGATGAAAAGCCACGGTTTGAAGATTTAGGTGTTTTGTTGATGATTAGGTTTAAGATTTTCTCCTTGAGTCTGAACTGTAAACATGCTGACCACTAAATTAATGCTAGTTTGGGATGATAATTTATATAATTCAGTTTAAGTATTTTAGGCCACAGTGCTTTTTAAAGGCTTGTAAGCACTCACACAGTTGTATTTCAAACAGTATTACTCTGGGCATGTGTGAGATCCTGCCAGGGCTTCCATGCCTCTGATCTCAGATACACACCAGTTTCTTCTTCCTCAGGTCACTCATTGACCCTGCTGTTTTTTGCCACTCCCCCTCACACTGCTTTGTTCCAGCCGTGGGCTCATGTCATAACACCTGGACAAATACTTTTTTTTTTGGTGTGTGTGGAAAGTTTTTCAGTGGAACGTTTTTGAATGGATCTGCTGTAGAGTCCGTTCTCTCCTCAAATGGTTTGTCGACTCGTTTCAAGTGACTCTGAAGAGCTACCGTCACCACATTAAACATGAAGCCAGGGATTCTGACTGCGCTGAGACCAACCTCTGACTAGCCTTATTATCCTATGGGTTAACATGGCCAGTTTATTTTGTAGTTTTTTTTACTTTGTCATTGATCAAAAATACATTCCAATAAGAAAGCTTATTTGCTAGGAGGGATGATGGTCAGGAGTGGTGAAGTTGAGGTGAAATCTGAAGAGATATGGATTATGGACAAGAATGTGAGTGTTGAAACCAGGAGAACAGATCAGTGTACAGGATTTACAGCTGGCTCACCGCAGGGGTGGAAGAACCGAGTCACCAGTGGAACAGTTCCTCTCACTGCTTTGCAGGCAGGCAGGCAGAGGAGACGGTCTGTTATGAACAAGGGGTGTGTCATGGATGTGAGCTGTCTTGAGGGGTTGCAACCAGTGGTTATATGTTTCAACATGTATCTACACAAGTTGTCTCACATTGTCATATCTCCAAGACTCGTGACATACGAGAGGAAGCTGGATAGCAAGGTTACAACAGAAGTGACCTTGAGTGTCGGACACAATCTCTCATTTGAGGACAATGTAGTTATTTTAATATATATTCAGTTGTCCAAAGCCAAAACACTGTAAAACAATTCTAAAAGTGGTATGCTTCCCTCCCATTAGAAATAAAACAATGCTTTTGTATTGAGATATTAGAGCCATATTTTTTCTGGAGTTTGACAGGTCTTGGCAAATAAATAATGGCAGTCCTTCCAGTTGGTTGGTGATGGATTGCCCTGTAGTCTACAGACTGATGTTTGCTAGGTGAAGGCCTCCACGTGAAACAGACATGCCAAGAATCTTGTGCTTTCCTCATTTTAACTTTATAATGCATCTAGTGCAAGGCACCCGATGTCTACGCAGCATATGCTTTCCAGGTCTGTCAGGATGGATCACTGGTCCAACAGGCTCTACTGCAATTGGAGGAACCTGATCTGACTCTCATGTCTCCTCTCTTGTGAGGGAGAAACGACTCTCATTCCCAGCCAACCCACTGGTCACAAACTGGTTGAATCAACGTTGTTCAAATGTAATTTGTCAACGTGTTGTGATGTGGAATCTGCATGGAAAATACATTAGATTTGAAAAAAGTTGTCAATGTAAACTGTTGTTTTGAGGGTGAAATTTCAACCACAGGATTATGTTATCATGGTAACCAAATTCCAACATAGATGAAATACGTAGAATACCTTTAAAACAATGTCAGATTTTATAAGTTATAGCCACTATCAGAAGAAAACAAACAGGCTGGGCAGAACCCCTTCCGTCTACAGTTACCCTTTGGTCTCCCATTCAGGGTTGTAACCAAGCCCAGCCCTGCTTCATCCCAAACAAAAACCTTATTTGTCCCTGACTACTACCAATGGGCTGTCGTAGGAATGATTGTTGAGGGATCTTCACCTGAAAAATGAAATACACCGAACAGAAATAAAAACAATTTCAAATATTTTACTGCGTTACAGTTCATATAAGTAAATCAGTCAATTAAAATAAATAAATGAGGCCCTAATCTATGGATTTCACATGACTGGAAATACAGATCTGCATCTGTTGGTCACAGATACCTTAAAAAAAAGTAGGCGTGTGGATCAGAAAACCAGTCAGTATCTGGTGTGACCACCAATTGCCTAATGCAGCGCAACACATCTCCTTCACATAGAGTTGATCAGGCTGTTGATTATGGCCTGTGTAATTTTGTCCCACTCCTCTTCAATGGCTATGCGACATTTTAGAGTGGCCTTTTATTGTCCCCAGCACAATGTGGACCTGTGTAATGATCATGCTGTTCAATCAGCTTCTTGGTATGCTACAACTGTCAGGTGGATGGATTATCTTTGCAAAGGAGAAATGATAACTAACAGGGATGTAAACAAATTCATGCACAAAATTTGAGAGAAATAAGCATTTTTGTGTGAATGGAAAATATCTGGGATCTTTTATTTCAGCTCATGAAACATGGGACCAACACTTCACATGTTGCGTTTATATTTTTATTCAGCCTAGATTCACTATTGCTAACAAAATCATTCCAAAGGGTAGGTTTAACAGAGCAAATTTAATGTGACCATACTTTATCACTCATATTCTCCTGAGTGGCGCAGCTGTCTAAGGCACTGCATCTCAGTGCTAAAGACATCACTACAGACACCCTGATTTGAAGCCAGGCTGCATCACAGCCCGGCTGTGATTGGGAGTCCCATAAGGCGGCACACAATTGGTGTGACTGGTGTAGGCCGTCATTATAAATAAGAATTTGTTCTCAACTGACTTGCCTAGTTAAATACAAAATTATATATATCACCATTGATGCTATATAGGCTTATATAGCATTTGCAATGTTATCAACATTCAAATATCAAAATTTGAAGGAGAAATATATTTTTCTTGGATAGCTCCATCTGTGCCACTGGTTTAGTTTGTCTTTATTTCCAGTTTGTCTGCAAATGAATAATTGATATGTTGGATTCACATCTCCATCTTAACCAAAAATTGAAGGTAAAGAATAGGACTAAATCAAATCAAACTTTATTTAAAGTGCGTTTACAGTTTGATTTTATTTAGTCCTATTCATTAACTTAGATTTTTGTTTGGGATGTCCGCCAGATCATAGGATGTTCTCTTGATACAATACGTGTGTGAATTTGACCATTTCCCTGCTAAGCATTCAAAATGTAACAAATACATTTTGTGTGTAAGGGAAAATGTATGGAGTAAAAAGTACATAATTTTCATCAGGAATGTAGTGAAGTAAAAGTTGTCAAAAACATATATAGTAAAGTATAGATACCCCCAAAAATGATTTAAGAAGTTCTTTAAAGTAATCCTTCTTTAGTACTTTACACCACTGTTGTCTTCATTGTTTACATAGGCTGCAGTGGGAGGGACTGCAAATGGTGAGATGCTGTAGGGGGCGGAGAGATGGGTTAGTTGGCAGTGGGGATGGTGCACTTTCTGGTTTCAGGTGAAAATAGGATGGAGTGATACAGTATGCTCACCTTACCTCCACTCTGAATTAATGGCTTTGTTCCTGCTCTTTAAGGACTGTGTTTATAGGAAACTGAATAGATGATATCTGAAGAAAGCTTTTCCCTGCAATGAAACATATCTGCTCAATCAGCATTCCAATAGCGGGAGCAGTGAGGGCAGCACAATTAGTGACAGTCTCATTAGGCACTTCTGTGGTTCTCCTTTGCACAGTTTCAGAAGCTTTCATGCCCTATGGCGGGCTATTCAAGGGCCGGTCACTGAGAGGACCCACTCTCACCAGAGGGCAGAGAGTTGTGTGACTGTCAACTCCTATTAATGGTCTCAAATATTAGGTTAGCTTTCTCAGAATCCATGTGAAGGAAATACATCTCAATCCTGGAGTAAAAACCAATTAGCAATGATTATTTTGTAAGGTATTGTAACATGAAATTGAATTGTTACTCTTTCATCTTGATGTAGTGTAGTATGATCCAAATCTGTCTGACATAATCTTGATTACATCTGTGTTACCACTCCCTGTTACTAAATAAAACACCATTGCTTCAGAAGGAGAGGGTAATAGCTATATAATTTGCTGTCATCATCAAAGCCTTGGCTTCTCCTGCCATCTTATTTCCAGCTACTGTGTGTAGCTGGATCTTCAACTCTGATGTGAAGCCACTATTAGATTACAGTTTTTAGCTTGTTCTATTTGGTCCAAAATAAGATAGGGAGCTGTAGTCAGTTACTGGTTGACAGAGGCATGGCAGGATGTCATACTAATACTGGTCGGTGCAGCAGACCCATGAGAACTAGAGCAGTTTGACTTCTTGTTTTGCTATTATTTGTGTTGTCACGCGTTGCTGCTCTGACCATGAGGGGAAAGCACAGTCGTTTGGCTGTGGCATTTTTGTGTTTTGTATAAGAGATGGTGCGTCATTGTACACTGATGGACATTGGATAGATCAATATTAAAAATAGAGCAAGTACAAACTAGAAGATAATTAGTCCTCAAGGCCATCATGATAGATCTGATCACATGTTCTGTGCTTATTGTTTGGTTCACTAACATCCTATTTATTTTTCTTCTCTCCCCCAAACTCAGTGCTGTTGTATTTCATAGGCTGTTGGGGTTCCTCGAGGTTGTCCCTATGTCATTTTCTGTTTGTGTCTGGATTGAGCTGAGTCATGAAAATGTACAGTTTTATCAAAATGTCACAAGATAGGTTCTACATATCTCAGTAAAACTATCACTATTAAGAATCACCTTTATAGTTACCACTTTTACCAACTCCACGGCAAAGCAAGCAAATTTGTTTTGACCAAAACTTCAAACAATCTTTATCTATTGTTTTGACCAGGGAGATCCTGCTTTTGAATACTTAGAAGCGCCTGTCAGAATGAGCTTATAGACAAATATTGGTATGTCTAGGCCCCCCTCTAGTGTGTGTGTGTGTGTGTGTGTGTGTGTGTGTGTGTGTGTGTGTGTGTGTGTGTGTGTGTGTGTGTGTGTGTGTGTGTGTGTTCGGTTCATGCATGGAGCTTTAAGAATGAACTCAAGACACACATACACACACGCACACACAAAGGGTTAAACAGTAGTAAAATGTAGCGTCTGGAGACACGCCTTTCGATAGTGAGGCTCTCTGTATTCCAGAGATCACACCACTCCAAACCCCGCCCTATGCTTCTTGGGCTCCTCCCGTTCCAGCCCACTCCTGGACCACATTGAAATTGCTCTGATGTTGCCAAACATGATTACACTGTCAGGAGCATCCTTGTCTAACCTCTCGTCCCAAGCGCATCTTAATCCAGAACAAAAGAGCAGAGGAACTGAATAGCTTGGAAGCAGTGACTTTAAAATAAAACAATCGTTTTAACTTGGTAAATGAATAACCATATCATATACATTGTTATACCTGTGTCATTGTACCTTATTGACAGTCAGAGTAAAGTGTAAATAATTTGAACAATTTGGCTGCAGACTATGGGGCGGCTGCTGTGCGTGCTGTTGGTGTTCCTGGCTTGCTGTGTTGTCCAAACAAGTAAGTATCTTTATTCTAACATAGGTCTACTCTAGTGTATCGTAAACTTCGGGAATAATTTCCAATTCATTTGGCTTATTTGTTATTTGTTCCATTAATGCATAGTGGCAAAGTAAGTATATTTTTAAACATAGCCTACCTTCTTGTTAAATATTATGTCTATCGTAAATGGCAGTTATCAATCGATTTGAAATGTTTAAATAGCCCACTCTTGGACATCGCCTGATGCATCACGACGGGGGAGGGGGCTAGTTATTTGTAGAATGTAGGTCAAATTTGTGTTGCATCTTGAAGAAGCTGCGATAATGTGCAACACAAATAGTTTATTATTATTATCAGAACACAATGCGTAGGCGAGTATTTATTTTGTCATTGCACTCACATTTACCTTTAGATACATTTACATTATCTATTTTTACCGGCATTTGTATGATTTAACTACGTTCACTGCCTCTGATTTGTTGTTGGCCATGAGATTCCGTGGCCAATCAGATTTGAGAATGTGCAGCAAGACGTTTCCGAAAGCTTGTTGTGGTATAGGAGCCGGGTCGAAGCTACATTATGTTTGCGTTGTAGTGCATGTTGAGAAGAGTAGCAGTTTACATTTTTGCGCTATTGTGCAATACTTTTTTTGTGTAAGACAATTATTTGGTTAGTAGGCTATTGTTATTTTAAAGCTATAATCCTTCATTGCTACATCATTTTTAGTATTTATAAATTAAAGGGATAATACGGGATTTTGCCAATGGGGCTATTTACTGGGAAGTAAAGAATCAGAGTCAGATGAACTCGTGGATACCATTGGCCAGTATGAAGGAAGTTTGAGGTAGTTTAGCGAGCCAATGCTAACTAGTATTAGCGCAATGATTAGAAGTTTATGGGTATCTACCTAATTATATATACACCCATTGATTATATTTTGTATTTAACTAGACAAGTAAGTTAAGAACATATTCTTATTTACAATGACGGCCTACCCTGGACAAACCCGGACGATGCTCGACCAATTTAGGGACTCCCAATCATGGCCAGCTGTGATGCAGCCTGGAATCAAACCAGGGACTGTAGTGATGCCTCTAGCACTCCGATGCAGTGCCTTAGACCGCTGTGCCACTTATACATACCTAATGAGCTTAGTCCAGCTGTTGTACACCATCAGAACCCAAAATATATGCGTTTTTTTCTCCCTCCAATGTTTGTAAACAATATAGGCTAAATGTAAACAAACCCTGCATAGTCTCAAAACATGGTTCAAATTATAATTTTGATATCCTCGATGGTCAGTCCTTGCATCTATAGTCTGGCTGTGTCTATGAATTTGAGAGAGGTTACATTTCTTCAGGCCTATCCCTCATCTTTTTACCAAAACAGAGGTGGGGTGTTGCTTTATTTTTTCAACTGCTCATTCTAGCTTTAAAGTGCAAAAATCTTCCAAATTCAGGTACAGCAGATTACAAGTGAGTTATTGTATAATTAGGCTACATAGCAAGGCTGCAATAGACTAAAT
This sequence comes from Oncorhynchus clarkii lewisi, assembly GCF_045791955.1. NCBI lineage: Eukaryota > Metazoa > Chordata > Actinopteri > Salmoniformes > Salmonidae > Oncorhynchus > Oncorhynchus clarkii. The sequence continues at coordinate 46,777,701 of NC_092159.1, forward strand.
GTGTTCTCAATTGATGCAATAACCAGTCACATTGCAATCTAGATTCTCTGGTGTTCACTCATGTTTTTGACTCTTTCATGATGTATTGATGGCCCTATGACATCATTGTGGTGGGCCACCCTGAGAATTAAAGGAATCCCTCTTGCCCACCTCCACAAAGCATGACTTTTAAGTATTCCTCTTGAGGCAACATTTCAACGTATTGGTTCAACACCATCTGCCCTGTATGCAATAACTTCCAGTGTTAGTGTTGGGACCAGTATGGAAATGTTTGGCAAAAAGTGCCAGGAACGTGTTGGAACTGGCTCTCACACTCCTATCCATTGACACAACAGAATTGTGTTGTTGTGAGAGCATCAGCAGTCTGAAACAGTCTGTGCTCATTCTCACATTATCTATTGTCTTATCAGAAGGAGCGGACATCCCTCATATTGCACAATCTGTAACGTGCAGATATATCGAGAATGTGACATCGAATGGTGACATCGAATGGGAGACTCACACTGGGAACTTGATTCAAACTATTTGCAAATAATCAGAAAGAATACAGTTTTTGCCATTACATTTTCTGAGGGCCTAAATGGAGAGTGCTGGGCGATAAATAAAAGTAGTTGCAGAATGACATGCCCCATCTCAAAAAAATATCTGTTCCATCACCTATTTAGAAAGTGGTACTGATTAACTGTAAGCCTGTGCAAATCACTTTATCATGCTATCTGTGAACCATGTTCATGCCTTCTAAGTATCATATGAAGATATTTTTACTTTATTAGCCAGCTTCAATAGCTCATCAAACAGTAGGCAGAGCTGTTTCCTCTCCTCCAGCTTGTCCTGATAGAGAACGGAAGATCAATTAAACACACCACACATCAGAGGACAGACAAACAAGCATGCCACGTTGCATTTCTCCCCAAGGTTAATCAGTAAACCTTGTCAGTCCGAGCCTTTGATGGACTGAACTTTAAGCCTAACCAAATGTTATTGAAGGCAGGGCATTCGCCTGCATCTGACCATCATTTCTCTCTGAGAATGAGGACAGGTGGACATGATAAAGAGAGAGAGACGTTGACAGCTTTTAATTAGAGTTTGCAGGTATTAAGTCAATATACTCACCTGGCCCTAGAGGGTCAGGTCATATTGTGTGAGTTACTAGAACAAGGGATGGCAGTGTGAAATGTGATCACATCTGGGTATTCTTTTATGTTCTCTCTCAGTTGTGTGGGTGTTCATTCACTTGTTGTTTTGCTCTTATTTTGTGGCTAGTCTTGTTCACTGACAAGGGAACTCTATAGATGAGACAACCAGGTAAGATAAGATTAAAGTCACTAATGATAAAACCTTTAAAGAAAGGTAGTGCACATGGAAGAGGGTCCCACCCATAGTACACTCTTATATGGGGACAGCTGGGTCCAGAACTGGAATGGCATTAACATGTTCAGCTGTGGAGACATGGTGAATGAGGACATTGACTTCTCATGTTCATACTGTTTGTTCACAGAGTCATATCTGTACTAGATTTCCCCATTTAATTTCCATCCACTTTCCCAGATCTGCGGTTGACATCTGTTGAATAGAATGGAACGAAAAGCAACAGAACTGCACTGTCACAGTTTATGACCAAAATATCTCAGTAAAGAAAATGTAGGCCAAACTATGAGCCTTCTGTTAAATGAGCATAAATTGTTAAATCTTTCCAAATTCCCTTATTTACATTCTTGAAATAACATGGTAGTGCAATTCAGTAGGTATTATTGTTCCTGCAATTGCAACCGTTGGTGAGAAACCTCACCCAGGAACTGTCCTGTTTTGAAAATCCATCCTCAGTGGTCAGTGAAAAGAGTACCTAGCCCACTATTGTCTCTACTGTTATTATCATGCAAACCTTCCGCTTGACCCAATCAGCTACCAGTGGTGTGATTCAAGCTCCTCCCTTTGGTCAAGCTCCTCCCTTTGGCTCCTATCAGAAACAGGTGTCCATCCAGTGTTTTGAGGCCTAAGTGCAGGATAAGGAATTCCCAGTGGCATCTGGACACTGCTGTGAGTCATCTCTGTGGCCAGGGGCACTGATGTACAGTACAGTGTCTTAATTGATTCTTCCAGTTCACTAACTAGGGTGATTTAGATAGGGGGTTGGGTGGAGAGCTGTAGGAGGTCTAGAAGATCTTTGTTTGATGGATGAAGAGCATTCAGAACAGCATGGAGGATAATGAAGATGCTAAGGAGAACATAACATCAGCCAGTACTGTATGTCTACGATCTCTTCTCATTTGTCTTCAGTCATCACCACCCAATTACTGACAAAAATGTACATTCTCCACTACCAATGGCAGGTGTAAAATTAGTGTGTGTGTGTGCATGTGTCAGTGTGTTTGAGTTGTAGATTCTCCACATTCCTCCTCTATCGGCAGGTTGGAATTTGCATGTGTCTGTACATGTATATGTGTGTATGTTGAGGGAGAGGGTCATAATTGGCCTCTCCCACCCATCCCCCTGCCTCTTTGTTGATGTGTTACCAGCATCCCTGCCATAGCCCACCGAACAGCCATCCCCTCCACCACTCACTGTCACATATGACTGCAAGCTGGGAAATGAGACCCAGAAGATGCAACCTGCTCTAGCACTTTTGTTTTAACTCTATATATTCTGATTTATGGTCTGCTCAAGTATTTGCCTCAGATAACATCCACAGAGTTACAGAAAACAGACACTTTTTCCTTTTCCTGTGGTTTATTATGATGTCAGGATACAGGTGTTGAAATAATGTATTGTGTTCTTGACTGACCTGACAGTACGTAGATGATAAAGCAGAGAAATACCACTGGTTGTCCTATCCTGCTAAGGCTTTGCAGTGCCATGGGCTTGGCTTGCCACGCAACCCCTCTCGGGAAAGCGTCTAATTTGTGTACTTTGCCAGGAGTACAAGTACCAGATCAATGTGCAGCTATATACAGTGTCCTCTCAGGAAAGCGTCTGATTTGTGTACTTTGCCAGGAGTACAAGTACCAGATCAGTGTGCAGCTATATACAGTGTCCTCTCGGGAAAGCATCTGGTTTGTGTGCTTCCCAGAAATAAATAGAACAGCAATTGGTTTCATTCATGAGAGATTTATTGTCCCATTATACAATGTATCCGGGGTTGTAAATGTTATTCAGTTAAATGCTCATTAAAGCCCATTTTGATTTTGAGATTTTGTTGTTCACCAGAATGAATAGTCATGGACTGATCGTGTGGGTACGTGTGTTTTTCCCTTATAGACACAGAGACAGTATGCGGGATTGGGCAGTTCCTGTGTGGGAACGAGAAGTGCATTACGCTGAGATGGGTGTGTGACGACACAGATGATTGTGGAGATGGAACTGACGAGCTCCCCGGAACCTGCTGTGAGTAACACATACCGCCGTAGCTAATAGGAATACAATAGAGGATTGAACCACACTTCTAGTTCAACATATTTTTCAGTTTCAGTCACTGATGGTTGTTCTCTCTTTTCGGTTGCATCTGTAGCGGCCAGAACATGCAGAACCACAGAGTTTAGCTGTGGTGGACGTCTGAACCAGTGTGTTCCCAGTACCTGGCTCTGTGACGGCAAAGCAGACTGTGAGAATGGAGCTGATGAGGAGAGCTGTGGTAAGTGGTCCTGTTTTCTCCACTCTCTATTGTACCTTTCTCCCCAACTTACCTCCCAGCATTTCCCCTTCTCTCATCTACTCTCTCTTTTCCTTCTCAGTCCCATTCTTTCCCAACTGATATAAGCCTGACAAATGAGGCTCCCCTCTAACACACACGTCTCTGTTCCTCCCACAGCGCCCAAGCACTGCACAGATAACAAATTCCACTGCAGTAACGGCCAGTGTGTGTCGGCCTCCTTTGTGTGTGATGAGGAGTTGGACTGTGATGACGGGAGTGACGAGGCTTCCTGCCCACCCACCACCTGTAGCTCCACCTCCTTCCAGTGCAACAACTCTGTGTGTGTGCCGCGCCTGTGGGCCTGCGACGGAGACGCTGACTGCTCGGATGGCTCCGACGAGTGGCCCCAGAACTGTGGGACGCGAGCCCCTGGAGGTGCCCCCAAGCCCTGCTCCCTTCGGGAGTTCCAATGTGGCAGCGGGGAGTGTATCCACAGCAGCTGGAAATGTGATGGAGGATTTGACTGCCTGGATCGCTCTGACGAGACCAACTGTAGTGAGTACATCCCCTCTCTCTTATTACCCTTTTATTACTTCTGTTAGCTATATTCGCTTTAATATTTTCTGTCTTTAATATGTAAGTTGCATATGGATTTATGACTGACCTCTCAATCTCTCCTTCTCTCCATAGGCCACATCACCTGCCGCCCCGATGAGTTCCAATGCGGTGATGGCACCTGTATACACGGCGGTCGCCAATGTAACCGCCAGTACGACTGCAGAGACTTGAGTGATGAAATGGGCTGTGTCAATGGTAGGCTCTTGCCCCACATAAAGCTACTACCTCTGCTTCTACTACTGTGACCTACTGGGATGGTAATACTACCTTTGTGTTATAGTCACACTCTCCTCTCCTCCACAGTGAGCCATTGCAAGGGTCCCACCAGGTTTAAGTGCCGTAGTGGGGAGTGCATCAGCATGGAGAAGGTGTGTGACAAGCAGCGTGACTGTAGGGACTGGTCAGATGAGCCTCTCAGAGAGTGTGGTGAGTATGAAGATGGAACATGTACTTAGGAGGAATATTGTTTTGCCTATGGTTAGCTTCTCACGTAAAATGAGTTGAATGGAAACAATGGGAATGCTATCTAGCTGTGGTTGCAAAAAAGAGAGAAGGAGCTGTGGACTGGTGTTGAACTGTCACTTTTCTCTCCTCTAACCCTCCCTGCAGATTCCAACGAGTGCCTGTACAACAATGGCGGCTGCTCACACATCTGCAATGACCTGAAGTTCGGCTATGAGTGCCAATGCCCCACCGGCTACTACCTGACGGACAAGAAACGCTGTGAAGGTAAAACTCCTTACCACTGTAGCTGCATGTGTGTCCACAGAGCTCAAAAAGTTGGCTCAATCAGCAGCCATATTGGATCTGATGTCCGTGCCAATGTGGACTTCAGACTGTACATCCTTTAGGCCTAGAGCCAGGCAATGTGCCCATTGATACCTTTGCCTTAGTTCAACCCTGTATGGCAGTGTAAGCTGGTGCGAGTGGGGTGAGAAGGTCTCTGTCCTGACTGGACCACTTCCCTGTGGAGCCATGATGACTCAGTGCTGTTACTGTCACACCCCCTTTGTCTGACCCTATGCCACCGTTTACCTTCTCCAACACTGTGCCAGTTACACAGACGTCATATCTGTCCTGTACCTCTTCCCACAGATATCGATGAGTGTGCCAACCCAGACATCTGCAGTCAGATCTGTGTCAATCATATGGGCAGCTACAAGTGCGAGTGTGAGGAGGGCTACCAGGTCGACCCAGCGACCAAAGCCTGCAAGGCCATCGGTAAGTATTGGTCCTAAGAAAGACTGAATGCTTACTTAGCTCATGTTTTGATCAAGTTTATTTTTAAAATGTCATGGGTCATGCATTACAGTTATTGGAACGATACTCTCTCGTCTGATCACACAGGCACTGTAGCCTATCTGTTCTTCACCAATCGCCATGAGGTGAGGAAGATGACACTGGACAAGAGTGAGTACACGCGTGTCATCCCCCACCTGAAGAATGCAGTGGCTCTGGACATGGACATGGTTGCCAAGGAGATTTACTGGTCTGACCTCTCCCAGAAGAAGATCTACAGGTGAGCGAAGCTTCCATGTTACCTTTATCCATAGAGCCCTGTTGTATTCCTATTGCTCCCAGTGATATCTTGATGATGTTGATTAGAATGATGATGATAGTATAATAAATATATTTTCTCTCTATTTTCCACCCTTCTCCTACAATCCAGCACCTCAATGGACTTGGCTGCAGACACAGCGCAGCACAAAGTTGTGATTGACAGCGACATTGAAGGTCCGGAGGGCATCGCCTTTGACTGGGTCCACGGCAACATCTACTGGACCGACAGTATCCGCAGCAGCATCTCTGTGTCAACCGCCAACGGGAGCCGCCGCAAGACTCTCTTCCAGAATGACCTGGCCAAGCCCCGCGCTATTGTGGTCGACCCCCACAGCAAGTAGGTCCCACACTGGCTTCAGGAATGAGCATAATGCCTGAAACATTGAGCCTACACAGGATATCTGTTGAATGATGACATGCTTCAATAAATGTGTTCTACTGCCCTCCTAGTTTCATGTACTGGACTGACTGGGGAACTCCAGCAAAGATTGAGAAGGGAGGTCTGAACGGAGGAGACCGTGCTGCTCTGGTCACAGACAACATTGTGTGGCCCAATGGAATCACCCTTGGTGAGCACTTTCATAACTTCCTACCTTTGTGTGTGAGGGTGCGCATGCATAATTGTGTGTGTTTCTGCATGGTCACTCTGGTCTGACTAGTTTCTCTTGTCCTATCCCCTGGTCAGACCTGCTGAACCAGCGGCTGTACTGGGTGGACTCCAAGCTGCACACCCTCTCCAGTATCGACGTCCAGGGTGGCGGCCGAAGGACACTCATTATAGATGAACACAGGCTAGCCCATCCCCTAGGCATCACTGTGTTTGAGGTGAGTGCCAAAATTACATCTTTAACTTTTAAATGAGGCACTATGAAAATAAGTCGGAAAATCACCATATATATTTCACATGTTTATGCAGAGATGAGAAATGTTTAAATGGAGTACTGTGTATTCTGTGTGTAGGAAAGAGTGTTTTGGACAGATGTCAGCAACAATGCCATTCTGAGTGCCAACCGTGTGACAGGCAGGGACATCAAGCCTGTGGCAGAGCACCTGGTATCCCCAGAGGACATTGTGTTGTACCACAACCTCAAACAGCCAACTGGTATGTATCAGGTCTCTCAGCTTTTTAATCTTCCCATAGTTAGTTAGATCAGTAGTTAGTTTATGCAAGAGTAGCCATAGAGTTAGGAACCAATATGTTTTGGCGTAACGGTTGCACGTCAGGGATGCATTTTATTCAAAGTGCTATTTTTGTGTCTGGAGCCTCAGACTATTACAATTAAGTTACAATGCTGCAGTAGCATAGCAATAGCAATGTGCTTTCTATTGGGACAAACCAGTCCCCAGACTTAATCCCCTCCTCCCATTTGCCCCACTCCAGGCAGGGACTGGTGCAAGGTGGCCAACGGAGGCTGTGAGTTCATGTGTCTGGCAGCCCCCCAGGTGGGCATACATTCCCCCAAGTACACCTGTACATGCCCTGACAACATGCTGCTGGCCAAAGACATGAGGAAATGTGTACCAGGTATATATCTAGCTAGCACCCTCAGCCTCTCTATGTAGCATAACTCAGGGGAAATATATGATCCCTTGCTTCCTGTATAATATCTAACCTAAGTGTTATCTGTATATTGACCAGCTGCACCAACACCTGCAACTCCAGTCAAGCCCATTGTTCCCTCCCCCAACCCCCCACCGGCACCCGCCCACACCTCCCCTGCACCTCCAGCCCACGCCACCACTAAGGCCCGCATCATCGCTACCACAGTTACGCCTGCGCCTCCCCGCACTACCAAGCCTGTGCCACGCAACCCCCAGCCTGCCCAGCCAGATACACCCAGGATCCCCCAGGCCCAGACTACCACAGTGCCTCAAGTCACCACTAAGGGTAAGCACGACTTAAATGTGTGCTCTCATTAAATGCAGGAGTTATCAGCAATGAATATTTTGAAAGATGAAACTTTCCTGGAACATCACACTTTGACATGGTGTATCATTGATCTAAATTGTTCTTGTTTTGCCCTTCAGACATCCGCCATGAATTTGCTGCTATACCCACAGCCCCTTCAACCCCTGCAGCTTTATACATCACGCTGCCTATAGGTAAGTTGCTTTAACATCACTGACTTAGACACACAGTTAGCATGATTATTACACACCAATGACGTTAAAACCCCACTTTAGCATCAACAAATCCCCTCTGACCTTTATGTCTCTCTCTCTCTCTCTGTCTCTCAGCCATTGTGTGTCTGGTGGCCTTTGGTGCCGTGCTGCTGTGGAGGAACTACAGGCTGAAGAACACCAACACCATTCACTTTGAAAACCCAGTCTACCAGAAGACCACTGAAGACCAGGTGCACATATGCAGGAGCCACAGTCCAGACGGCTACTCCTACCCACCGGTAAGAGGCCAATCTGTCATACACACTCAATCTCAATGTCACTTGCTTGTGTTTTTGTATTAGCATATGTAGCCTATGGTATGTTGTACAGTAGCTGTAGTTCAGTGACCTAATGTATTCCTCTTTGTTTCCTTCCCCTCAGAGACAGATTGTGAGTCTTGATGATGAGGCTTGACCGTGGTGCTGCCGTTCCCTGCCAACACAAACGCTTTAAGAGGAGAGAGCAGAAGAGTAAGAGAGACATTTTATATAAGCTACCTGGACAATCTTGTTTTTTTTACCTCACAACCTCAAAGACATGAGAAGGCAGAGAAAGTGTCATACCGCTGACCAAACCACTGTGTGCTCAAAGACAAATGGAAGCTCTGGAAAGAAAAGCAGGAAAAGGAGGAAGATTTCTCAGTCATGTGTCTTTCTTGCCCATTTGTGTACAATCCAGAGCCATAAGAGACCACCAACTCATCTCCACCAAGCTGGAGTTTTATTGGCCAATTCTACACCGTAGTATTTTTCTCAGAGACGATTTGTCTGAACTGTGAAATGTTTAACAAATGCAAGACTGTTCAGAAGTTGAACCCCATTATGAAAGAACAGTAATGTAATTGTAATATTTGAGTGTTTTGTGTTTGTGAAGAAGTGCCCTTGATATAAGAGGTGACAGCAACTTTATTTAACACCACTTACAATTGAGAAAAATCTCTCTAGAATTAGAATTCAGAAATGAGGTATTGTAAATAACGTAGGTATTTATTTGACTTATTTCTGAGACTGACAAAATGTTGAGAAATAATGAGCGGATCATATCTTTTACTACTCATTTCTTTGTTCCTGAATTGTTTTAATATCCAAATCTGATATCTGATAACACCTGAGCCACTTGTTGAAATGAAACCCTTTGATAGTGAATGTCGTCTTGAATTCTATAAATGAGCCAATTTTACCTCTGTATCATCACCAGACAGGGACAAAGTCAAAGTTTTTTTATATCAATCGTCCACATTGCCTCACTAGTGGAGCACTATCCAAATGGACGGTTAAAACACACTGACACTTATACTGTATTTCTAACACTATTGCTGTGGGAACATTCCATTACCCTAATATGGTGTTTAATTGCAAGCCAAGACAGTAGATTTAGGACAGTCTGTCTGAGATGTATCTTTCTCATTTTCTCCATTGTCTTACTTTCTGTCATCCACTCCTTCTCAAGCTTCCCTTTCTTTCAGCCCAACTGTGTGAAAGCAGTATATAATTGTGTAATTCTTCTATGACAGAAAGACTTAAACCATGTTCATTGTTCATGCAACAGTAGTACACAGACTACACTTTTAGAAAAAAGGGTGCTATTTAGAACCTTAAAGGGTTATTGGGCTGTCCCCATAGCAGAACCATTTGAAGAACCCTTTTTGGTTCCAGATAGGACCCTTTTGGGTTCCATGTAGAACCCTTTCCACAGAGGATTATACATGGAATTCAAAAGGGTTCTACCAGGAACCAAAAAGGGTTCTACTATGGGGACAGCTGAACCATTTTAAAACCCTTTATTCTAAGAGTGTAGCAAATCATGTCTTCATTCAGGTTCAGAAACACAAGTTGCCTTTTAATGGTTTTCACAGCATTGACACTGGAGAGAGAGATGTATTTGTAAAAACGGATTATGACAGTTCTAGGTACTGGAATAGAAGCCATCCAAGTGCATTATATATCATGCTGATAACCTTTTAACCAGATGATTTATTCAAATACTCATGATAGTGTTGAGGTGGCTTTAGGCCACAATGTTTGACACCTCTTTCTCTGAGATCAGAGGGAAATGAATGTGTCTAACTGTTTACAATTAAATGTGTTTGACCTTGATGTCACAGTGTTACAGGTATTAGACAGACAGAGAGTTTGGGTAATTATATATGGCCTAAGCCTAACAAAGACATTATTGTTGAGTCAGTGAAAGTTTTTGTTTATGTTTCTGTTGTGTTTTTTTATGTGGGGTTGGGACTAAACATATTGTTTAATTCAATAGCCATATGGAATAAATCCAGAAATGTGTGTTAACTAACATCAACAGTGCAGATCATGAATATGTAAATATTATGTTCATAATGTGTTTGTAAATATTCATTAAAAAAAATGGTCATGATGTCCCAGTGTAGAATTTGTACACCGTTAAACATTTGATGTACATAAATAAACGCTTATATTTATTTTAGAATCATTACACTCTGATTGGTACTTTACTTGAAGCCGGAAGTTTTGGTCTGATAAGCCTTTTTGTGTTGTAAATGTGTCATACATACACAAAATACAGGTTACAAGTTAACTGTGTTAATTGTGTTTACTGCCTTTGGTTTTCCATAATTAATTAATATTGAGATGCTTTAGTAGTTTCAAAATAGTCACCTTTCACATAGATCTATTATACTTTATAATTCCATCAGATTTTTAGCACTAATTTGAGAATTAAATATTTCCGGAATTACATTTCTTTAACCTTTTAGATAATAAGGGCACTACAAATGGCTATTACATTAGCAGGATGACAGCCTGTTGAATAACACAAACGTTCTGTAATTCCTGACAGAAGCATGGGAGGTATGATGTATTTATTTATGAAATTGTATGATTGTAAATACACAAATCACACAGGTGCTTTATATTTCCGGACTATGTTGATTTATTGTGTTTAATTATATGGACTCAGACGACTGACCTTTAGTGTGAGCTTGTTTTTGTCTTAAATAAAGAAAAAGGAGCACTCTGTTTCTGCACAGATCTGATTATTTATTGACGGGACGTAGGCCTACTTTTTGTTCAAGCTGGGAGGTAGTGTGTATGGGTACTTTCTTTCCATATGTAGACTGCAATATCTAATTTTCATGTCATATTGCCACGGGCTTTCTGGTCTACAAAGTGATAATGACACCAGTTTATGTCAAAGCTACTGCACAAGAACACTTCAAGAGAACACTTTTTACAGCACAAATCTCCAACTGAAACAATTTTGCAGATTGTGGTGGCAGCCTTAAAAAACAGTGTCCACGAATAACAGGAACAGCATCCAAGAAAGAAATGAGGTCTCAGGCTATATCGCTCAGGTCAAACTGTCTATGTGTCCTGGCAGCAGGCTCCCTACTGTAGACAAAGTTCATGGCTGTGAAGGGGGGATAAATGATAACATACCAAGAAAACACACACACACACGCACACACACACACACACACAACACACACACACAGTCACGTTTGTACTTATGCATATACAGTAAATACATAAAAAACATACAAACACACACACACACACACACACACACAGTCACGTCTGTACTTATGGATATACAGTAAATACATAAAAAACATACAAACACACACACACACGCACACACACACACACACACACAACACACACACACAGTCACGTCTGTACTTATGCATATACAGTAAATACATAAAAAACATACAAACACACACACACACACACACACACACACAGTCACGTCTGTACTTATGCATATACAGTAAATACATAAAAAACATACAAACACACACACACACACACACACACAGTCACGTCTGTACTTATGCATATACAGTAAATACATAAAAAACATACAAACACACACACACACACACAGTCACGTCTGTACTTATGCATATACAGTAAATACATAAAAAACATACAAACACACACACACACACACACACAGTCACGTCTGTACTTATGCATATACAGTAAATACATTAAAAAAACATAAACACACACACACACACACAGTCACGTCTGTACTTATGCATATACAGTAAATACATAAAAAACATACAAACACACACACACACGCACACACACACACAGTCACGTCTGTACTTATGCATATACAGTAAATACATAAAAAACATACAAACACACATACATCTCCATTCCATTCAGGTTGTGACTCTGGCGGCCATCGTGAAAGATGGAAAATGAGGAAAATGAGGAGAGTCCCCATCCTTATTAGACTGTCATGGGTGGTAACTCACCTTGGACACTAGATTATGTTACAGTAGGACAATACTGCACACACTTAAAGATAAAGTAGATGTTGGGTTTGGATCACTGGCTGAATAATGTTAACTAGCTGTCAGTAACTAGGACACTTATTCAGCTGGATATTTAGCCTCCTTTTGTTTGATTACTCTACTTGTGACATTCATCCAAACAAATAACTTCTCCCTGGAACTTCATTTCCTAAAACAGTGTCCTAGACTGGTTGTTTTTGTTGGCATGATGCTTTTTTGAAGCAAAGAACCTGGGGTTGTCCTTAATCATTAACATAACAACATGAGTTCAGTACAGCTGAACTGGAGCTGGAGTTTATTAGAGGTACAGCAGAGTGTAAAACTGTAACAAACTATCAATATGGGCAGTATTCTTTATACTGGTATTCATAAAGATTGGTGTAATAAACAGTTTACATCATCCGTGGAGTTAACCTATCTATATGGAAACATATTAACCATACTCTCTCATTTTAAGTAAACATTACAGAAGAGATAAATGGTGAGGCCATCCTGATGTTTTTTTTTGTGTACATTGATTATCTGCCAATATTCTATGCAGAGGTTGGACGTATTCACTTTTCCCAGAAGGGGGAGCAGTGGGCGGAGGGTGGAAATAGGCCAGGGAAGGACACTGCTTCCTTCTGAAACCTGTTGATGTGTTGTCCATTGTTTACCTATATATCATGGCTCACATTTTTAGGTGAGCCCTCTCGCGTAATGATGACATGATACAGTGTCATTCTACACATCAGAAAGCTTGGATTTGTAGTTTTGCTTCCAGTTAAATTCCCTTCTTGATCTATTTTCTTCAGATGAAGACAATCTTCATCTAATTTTTAACTCCAATTTATACCAGGTCAGGTGAGAAAAACTCCTGAGCCACTGGGTAGGCTATTATAAAAGGATACATAAATTACACCAATTTGGTGCCTTTTGAGATGTGTAACTTGGTTAAGAAAAACAGTTTGATTTCACTTCATTTAACATTCTGCGATAAAGAGCACATGTTCAATTTAATAAAAAAACTAGTTTTCCCAACTCAATGTGTTCAAAAACTAAATTACTACAGTAAGTGGCACTGACTCCCAAAGTAACAGGGTTGAAGATTTAATCTTCAATTACATATACATCCCCTTGTGACAGGGGAAAAGGAAGCTTGTTCTGTGCCACAGGGAGGTGCAATTGAATGCAAAAAAATGAAATTGTTAAAATATTTCTAGCTTGTTTATCAATGGGTAACAGGGTTGACATGTTATGCTCGAACCACTCAGTTTTCCAAAACACCAGAAAATGGCCAAAAAGAGTAGAACCAACTCACTTTCTTGAACGCTATGATTTGATCATTAGATGTTAAGTAATAGTTCCACCATATTAAAACAAGAGTTCAGTTCATGTAATAGTGTTGACCTTAAAATGAGGGACAATTCGGGGTTTTCTTACCTTAAAATGAATCACTAATCACATTAAATATATATTTATCTTCAGAAATGACATTGTCAAAGCAGCAAAATAACTGGGGCTTTACAATGATGGTGAAGGTCACAGAGGGTGCACTGAGGAACATGTCAAAATACAGAATGTTGTCTTCATTTACATTATTAATAATAATTATCTATGTGGTCTATATTAAAGAGCACTTCAAAAAATATAACAAGCTTTAAAAATTAAACATTGGTGCACAATTTCTACTTAAAACAACAAAAGGCACTCATTTCGTGAAACGACCCAGTTATATTGCTGTCCCTTGGCTATCACCTCCGACCTCAAATAAACACCTTCCTCCTATCTGAATCCCACTGCAGCCTTACTCCCTAGAGCCCTCCAATACCTGGTCGACTATTCAAGACATGACACAGGGAACGAGGTGAATGAAGCTATTTAAAGTCATTAATTATTCCAGAAACAGTCTCTTTATCTCAGGCACTATTATTTGCTTTAGGTGGGATGTGTTATTATTTGACAGACTCGTTTGACAGTGGTGATAAGCTACATAGATTGGCAAAGAATTGCAATGTAAACGTAACTGATGTTTTATTGTGGGGCCCAGGGAGATGAAGACTGACTCAGAGTAGCTGAGTACAAAGAGCAAACAGCAAAGAGAACATGAATAATAATTGATGCCATGTAAGACCATATACGAGGTTGTTGTTTGAAAGGATCCGAGTAAAGCCCAATTCAGAGAGGTCAGACCCACAGGAATGTTGAGGTGACAAACAGAATATACTAAGAGAATTTGGGCATAGGCCTAAATCGTCCAACTAGACAAAAACAGAACATTATATTGATGAAGTATAAAAAAAGAATAGTTGTCTCAATAATTGCAATTGAAAACAGGGTGAGTAAACTGGTGTCTTTGACCTATTCTTTCTGAGTCAGATAATTGGAATAATGAATTCCATTACTGTTTTTAAAATACATTCATAAGTGTGTAAACTATTCTCCCAGTAGACATTATATCCTGTACTTTCACTGTCTGGTCACCTTATGATCTTTAAAAAAACATAGGGATGGACCAGCATGGTACATAGGGGCCTATACATATTGACAATTTGTACTAGAGCGCCTCCAGCTGTGCTACTGAGTCTCATTCCAAAAACATTGTGATGGGCTACTACACCATACTACACACAGACAACACAAAAACATTAGATAGCTACAGAGTATATTCGCATTGTATCTGACAAACACATTGCTACTAGGTTGGAGATTATTACTCAACATAAATTATACGAATATTCTTACTAACTAACGCAAAAGGCAAAGGCCATCAATGCTCTCAAACTAGGACCCTTAATATGAATATTTCTAAAAAATATTTGCAAATCAATATGTATTTTGTGATTTTTTATATATACAAAAAATAATTTTTATATTGGCAACAAATATATTTGTGGATAAAACGTACATATTTTCTAAACCTATGATTGGTTGATCGTAGTTTGGAACTCTGACTCTCCCCTCAGGAAACCACGTGGTAGTTCTATACATGCTGCTGTGGATGTTAGCATCATGAACAGATTTCACTGAATTCTTTTCCCGATAAATAGTATCCAGTTCACATGTAACCATGTCAGGCAAATCGGATTTCAAGATTAATTCAAAGTTTGCAGAGAAATATGACAAATATAGACAAAAAGAAGAGTTACAAAGGCGTAAGTGTGACTTCCCAAGCTTGTTAGCTAGCTAGATGGCTAGCAAGCCAGCCCTTTAGCTCATGTTAGCTAAAGTTATCCTTTTCAACTTGCTTGCTAACTTTTGATCCCATTTGAAATGAATCTTATTCTGTAACTTATTTAACTTATATAATTATACGTTCAGAAGTTAACTTAGTCATCGTTACATTTTTGGTTATTATAACTAGGTAGCTAGCATGTCCAGCTAGATAGCAATTTAGTTCTGACTTGTTTTCCTGGCGGAATGCGTGCACCACATTGGATGGCTTGTCATGTTCATCATTGATTTATTTCAGTGAAAGACAAATATGGCGACCAAGCTGACGAGAGTGAGTCTGGTTCAGAGTCGGAGTCAGATGGTGATAGCGAGGTGGTAAGTACTATTACTGTATCTAATTTGGCTAGCTATGTCGTTTCAAGTTCACAATACAAAGACTGCCATGGTGTTCTGTTTATGGTTTGTCAGTGTTTTTGGCTCTACCTTTTGCGTCCTTGACCTGTATGTTTGTAATTTCAATGCAGACTAATGTGTGTCTTCTTAGGAACTTGACCCCAAAGTTGAAAGGGATTTCTACAGAACATTGTCTCTGCTGAAGAAGAAAGATCCTAAGATCTATCAGACTGATGCAACGTTTTACACAGTGGAAGGTATGTCATCAGTCAGCGTGTCTTGTTGCTGCAACTGATTACAGTATGACACTTTGATTATGTGTTTGTTTGTTTAAGAGGTGTCTTTCACCACCCAATTTTTCATTCTTAATCAGATGCATCCATTGGGGACGATGCCCAGCCTTCAACTTCAAATAAAACAGAGAAGCCAATGTATCTGAAAGACTATGAGCGAAAAGTTATCTTGGAAAGGGGAGGGTGAGTGAGCTGCAGATGTCCTACTGTGCATATCTTTATATCTAATTTTGGGCAAATGGTTTGACAATAACAATTTGTCTCATTCCCAGTAAATATGAGGATGATGAGGAGGAGGAGAGTGATGATGAAGAGGCTGCAAAGAGGAGAGAGGCATGTAATGATACATTGTATGTTATGACACATTTACATGGAGGTATGTCACGAGAAGTTATTTGTTTGCTTTTGCTTTCTTTGACAGAGAGCTGCATCTCCAAGTTACATCCAGGAGCAGAGAGAATTGAAAGAGAGGTAAGGGTTAAATTCTCTCATAATCACTGTCCTTTGTCCTAAAGAACAGTTTTTTTATTTGTGTAAATACACCCTTGTTTTTTGTCTTTTATAACTGTCTTTGGAACATAAACACTGTATCATGCTTCCTCCAGCTTCCGTAAGTTCATACAGGACAGTGATGAGGAGTGCAGTGAGGAGGACTTTCAGCTGCTGAAGAGGAGGACCAAAACACAGGACGAGAAGGTCTGTGGGAACCGGTACCTGACTTTGTCTTATCTTACAGTATAAAGCACTGCAGAGCGAAACATTCTATTCCTCTAAACTGTTATTTTTCTATCCAACAGGATAAAGAGGAAGAGGATTATGTGGACTGGCTGAAAGGCCAGGCAGAGCTGGGGGGCCCAGAAGAGGTGCAGGACATGGTGAGTGATGGAGAAACTGTTGGAATAGAGGGCAAGAGAGCTGTGACTGAAATATGTGCTGTGTGTTGAGACAGAAATACCTGAGGGACTATTGGAACGACCCCGAGCTGGATGAGAAGGAGTGTTTCCTTAGGGATTTTGTCCTGAATAAGGGCTACATGGAGAAAGATGACGTGGACAGGTAAGTTATTTACATAAGTTATTTTATGTGTTTATACATTTCAGTTTTTTTTGTTTTGTCCATGTATGCTTTCAATTGTAATCGTAGAGCAGTGCTCAGCACCGCTCTGACTGTGTACTAATCTGCCATGGCTGTGTGCAGGATCCCCAGCTATGACGAGGTGGTGAATGATGACGTGGAGGACTCAGAAGAGGATGGGGAGTCGTTCTTGGAGCGCCAGGAGGACTTTGAAAGACACTACAACTTCCGCTTTGAGGAGCCTGATGCACAGAAGGTGGACTTTCCCGTCTGTCTCTACATGCACATGTCTGTTTGTATGGTGTAGTGTATGTACCTTGGTCTCATATAGTATCTTATTGTTCCTTACAGATCAAGACTTACCCCCGTACCATTGCCACCTCTGTCCGCTCCAAAGACGAGCGCAGGAAGCTCAAAAGGGAGGAAGTGAAGGATAGGAAGAAAAAGGTCAGTAGACGCTCTCTCTTTTAGTTAATCTTATACATCATACCATCCCTTCCTCATTTCTCTCACCCTCCCAACAAACTGACATGTCACTCTTCTGGCCCCTGCAGGAGAAGGAGCAGAAGCACGAGCAGCTGAAGCAGCTGAAGAACCTGAAGCGTAATGAGATCATGCAGAAACTGCGGCGGCTGCAGGAGCTGACAGGCAACGAGCAGCTGGCCTTCAGTCAGGTGGACCTAGAGGGAGACTTTGACCCCCAGCAGCATGACCAGCTCATGCAGGTGACCACTCGCACACCTCAAGAAGAGAGACGGATTGTAAATAAAAAATACACTCCTCTTATTGTCTCTCCTTGTATTCTTTTCTTCTTCCAGAAATTCTTTGGTGATGAATATTATGGAGAGGAAGAGGGGGAGAAGCCCCAGTTTGAAGTTGAAGAGCTAGAGGGTGGTAAGTCACTCGTTGCTGATTTTATTATCTCAAGTAGAATGGAATACTTTAGAATCGGTGGCATTGTAATAAGGTAGCTTTCTCTGTCCTGCAGAACACTGGAACTGGGACACATGGACAGGAGAGGGTGGAGAAAAGGAATATGTTGGTGAAGAAGGGGAGGAAGAAGAGCATGAAGGAGAAGAGTATGACCAGCCAAACTGTGAAGATCCAGACTTTATTGTGAGTTCCTCTAATATGATCATCACTTCAGCATTGTCTGCAGACCTTCAGAAACACATTTATTGGAGGCTAGTCAGAAATAAAGGTCTCGTTGATGGAGATAGTCAGGCCTTTGAGATTGTATGTGACTCACTCATCTGAACTCTTACTTGACCAGATGGATGCAGACTATGATCCCAGTCAGCCAAGCACCTCCAAGAAGCAGAAGAAAAAGGAGAAGATGAAGGTGGATGCCCCGCTGATGGGAAAGAAGAGAAAGAAGTCTCATTTTGCTGAGGTCATTACCCAAAACAAGCCTGTGTTTGACCCCCGTAAGTCTCAGGAGGTTCAGCACCATGAATCTTAGGTTATTTTCCATAACCTTTTCGATTCTGTTTGATGTACTATAAATATTGAGACTGAATGCTCTTTCATGCATCCATCCTTTGTGTTTCAGAGGAGAAGTCCTTTGAGCAGTACCTGGACGAGTACTATAAGCTGGACTATGAGGACATCATAGACGACATCCCCTGCAGGTTTCGCTACAGGCAGGTCCTGGCCAATGACTTTGGCCTGTCCACTGATGAGGTGAGACTGGGAGCTCTAGTTCCTAATAGGTTGTCTCAGGGTTGGGTTCAAGTCAATTCAGGAAGTACACAAAAATTCTAACTTTTTCCCATGCTTTTCAATTAGAATTGTTTTTAGTTTGGTTAACTTTTTTAGTTGTCTGGAATTTAAATATAATTGACCCCCGAACCCTGGGTTGTGCTATAGTGTTGCACTGTACAGACCCTGAGTCCTGCACTGATGAGCTGAGATGTGACTGACCTGGTATTGCCACCCTCCGGGGAAGGCTCTGACCAGGGCATGACTTCAGTTAATCTTCTCTCTGAGCAGATGAGGAGAGAATGATAGAAAGGGAAATGCTTGTGTTCACTGAGTTATCAACTTGCTTTGGAGCCTTATCTGCACAAATTAGGTTTAAAGTCATTTCTGTGGATTTAGCATCTTTGATTTTCTTACGGGTATGTGGGACGGTAGTGTCCCACCTGCCCAACATCCAGTGAAATTTCAGAGCGCGGAATTCAAAAATTCTAAATTCAAATATTTAACATTCTTGAAAATGTGTTATACATCAAAATAAAGCTGAACTTTTTTTTAATCCAGCCGCCTTGTCAGATTTCAAAAAGGCTTTACGGCGAAAGCAAACCATGCGATTATCTGAGGACAGCACCCCGCATACAAACACATGACAAACATATTTCAACCAGACAGGTGCGACACGAAAGTCATAAATAGCCATATAAAAAAAATGCCTTTGATGATCTTCTTCTGTTAGGATTCCAAAAGGTCCCAGTTACATCACAAATGGTCCTTTTGTTCGATAATGTCCTTCATATCCATAAAAACTTCAGTCAATAATCCACTGTTTCCCTCCATTAAAATGCATACAAAATGAATCCCAAACGCTACTAATAAACTTTTCCAAACAAGTCAAACAACGTTTATAATCAAACCTTAGGTATCCTAATACGCAAATAAACAATAAAATTTAAGACTGAGAATAGTATGTTCATTACCGGAGATGAATAAGAAAGAACGCGCTTTCGTCCACGCGCTTGGAAACACTACAGCCAAAATGGGAGCCACCTAGAAAAACTACAATTTCTGGGTAATTTTTCCAAAAACCAGCCTGAAACTCTTTCTAAAGACTTGACATCTAGTGGAAGCACTAGGAACTGCAATGCGGGAGGACTTGGGCTTATAATTATAGTACTAGCCATTGAAAATAGTGGTAAGCTGAAATTTTTTTTTTGGGATGGTTTGTCCTCTGGATTTTGCCTGCCATATCAGTTATGTTATACTCACAGACATCATTTTAACAGTTTTAGAAAGTGTTTTCTATCTAAATCAACCAATTGTATGCATATCCTAGCTTCTGGGCCTGAGTAACAGGTAGTTTACTTTGAGCACGCTTTTCATCCGGATGTCAAAATACTGCCCCCTACCCCAGAGAGGTTAAAGTGGCTGTATGAATATGTTACTATTACAGAAAGTAACTTGTTCTTCCCTCCTCAGATCCTGGGAGCAGATGAGAAAGAGCTGAACCGCTGGGCCTCGCTAAAGAAGACCTGCATGTTCAGGTACTGAACCTGGTCTCAAAACAGTAGGCATTTACTAATCAGCTGCCTATGGGGAAAATGGCCTTTCAGATTTTTCCTTTTTCTATTTTTTTCTTCAATCTCTTTTTCAGGTCTGACAAGGAGGAGATGAGTGATTTGCAGAACTACAAAATCAAAGGACAAAATGTGAAGAAAAAGATAGAAGTCTTGAACTCTTTCTATGCTGAGTGAGTATTCTACCATATGCAGATTGGCAGAAAATGTTCTCTAAGAAAACTGAATTATATTATATATTTCCTTGCAGGGAAGACAAAACAGAGGGCAAGACCAAAGTGGGTAAGAAGAGAAGAGACAGGATGAAGAAGGATGACAAGGATCTGGAGGATGATGATGAGGCTGGACCCAGTCAGCAAAGCTCTGCATTGGACTCTGGGGAGGGGGTGGTAGTCCAGGCACTGAGAGAGGCAGGAGACCACGAAGAGGAGTTCCTGGTACCCAAATCCAAGAAGTTGAAACTGGAGCAGGAAACAGTTGCTACCACTCAGGAGACTGCCAACACAAGGACTGAAAGGCCAAAATTGCCAAAGAAGAAAAACAGGCACCCAGGAAGCCGCCTCATGTCGGGGAAGGGGACATTCAGGGTGAAAATGGGTGGGCGAGAGTTCAGCGGACAGAGACTGAAGGCCTATGGACTGAATCCCAAGAGACTGCACTTCAGGCAGCTTGGCAGGCAGAAACGAAAGGCTCAAGCGAAGACTGAGAAGCAAGGAGTGAGGGAGAGAACGGCACCATTATAATTTATGTCCCCTTATATTTTTGTGAATGGTTGGTATAAAGTGACAAACTGCACAATATACATGGACCAGAGAACAGTATAGTTCCTAATAAATCAAAGTTGAATGAGCGTACAATAGCATTGGCACTGATAGTTGATGTTCCAGCTATTTTTCTGAGTGCCTCTTAGAATTGTATATTTTGTATTTTATTCCTGAAAACTATCAGATCAACTTGAACAACTCTTGGAACAATTGTGATTTACTTAACTGCATTTTTCAAACTGCAATAAAATTGTAGGACATTTTGTGTACTCCCAACGGTTGTTCTTGATAAGAAAATGACTCTAAAATGTACAAATGTTGTCCAGAAATAACCTCTGGAGGCACAGTGAACCTACCTATCTCACAACACAACCGCAGTTCCCTTGAAGAGAGTATGTATTGTAACGACCCTAGGTTTATAAGCGCGGAAATCGACTCTGCCGCACGAGCATGCTTTTGCGGCACAGTCGACCTGCTCCCTGCCTGTTTCATTACAGTATACTATAAATCATTGGTTCTCAACCAGGGGTACTTGAGAAGAATATACCATAGGCCTACTGGTAAAATGAACACGAGGGGGTCCTCTGGGCAGTGCAAAATTCAGTTGGTACAGTAATCGAAAAAGGTTGGGAACCACTGCTGTACGTTGTGGGTCCATCAGGTTCCATTGTGTAAAATAAATCTTGCAATCTCTTGACATTGGCGCCCCCATGGGGATCTAGCCAATCAGAACGCTGGATATTTTTGGTGCTTTCTATTAATTGTATATTTTCAATTGTAGGCATCTACTTATTGTTATATTGTGTATGTGAATAAATATTTTACAGTTTCTCCTGTAATTTAGTTTTTTGTTTAGAAACAAAAATTCCGTCAGGCACTTTCGCTGGCACCTCATGTAAGCGCGCGCATTCGCAAGACAACTTTGAATTACGGAAACGACTGAAGTGAAGCAAAGCTGTCAGCGAACTGTTTATATTCGGCAAACACGGTAAGGTAATGCTTGTTATTGTATACCTTTCTAAACGTATCTAATTTAGAACTTAGTAACAGTAGCTGCTGTTTTCAAGCAAGAGCCTCTGCAGCTAACGTTAGTTAGACATAGCATTGGATTTTGTTGACCGTAGGCAGCAAACAATTTTGAGTGGTATTGATGATTCACCAGCTAGTCTGCTCTAGAACAGGCAGTAATTTATTATTTATTTCTACTAAAATATTCCACAAAAGACGTGTCACCATGCTTCAGGATGTTATGGACACGGGAGAGTCGATGGTCAAAATACTGAAAAGCAGCAAAGCTGACGATGAATTAAGAAAAGTGAGAGAAAAACAGCAGTGTTTCTTTGAGCGACACTTGGACATTAAGAAAACCATCACACTGGTGTTAAACGGTAAAGAAAAATAATCAAATTGTAGATCCTGTCATATGATAACTTACTTTCTTTCCATACCTTCAAGATATATAGCCTAATCTTGCTCGCCATTGTCCTCAGGTGTAGTTCAGTGTGAAGATGAGGCGAGCCAGAAGCTGCTGGACATGGAGGGGCAGAAGAGCCAGGCAGAGCGGGAGCTGGACAGTCTGGAGCAGGAGCTGCAGCAGTGTACAGCAAGGAGCCAGAACATGGACTCAGAACTACAGTATCCTTCACCCAGTCATGCGCTGTCTCTACACAGAACAAGTTATAAATGTACTGCAATTGGTGCTCTCTAACGTGCACATGAATGCTGTGTTGCCCAGATAATACATATAGGGAGCAGTCACATTCTACACTGAGCTTGTCCATTGCTGCAGGCTGACCAGGCTGCCATCCATTGATGAAAGTATTGTGAGACTTCAGGTTATATGCCATACAGTGAGCATGCAGAGGATCCTCCTGGTGACTAGCTTGGAAGTGTGTTAAAATCTGCTACAACCCCTTTGAATCAGCTGTTTTCTTGAAAAAGAAATGCATGCACACATTTAAAAAAATCTATGCAAATTTTATCTACTAGCTAAATGTTTTTATCACGTTACACTTATTTTGGGACTCCACCCCTGTAAATATAATTTGCCTGATGACATACTAGTGGACAAGGATTCTTATTTAATACAAGCGCATTTGTTTCCTTGCCTCCGCTCCTCGATTCCATTTGACCTTTTTCAAAATCAGGCAAGGAGAGGTTGGAGTTGAGTAGGAGAGGATGGAGTTGAGGAAGCGTGTAGTCGAACAGCACCAATTGAGATTCTCCCCGTGTTGGTTTCCTTGACCTGTTCCTCAGGTTCCTGCAGAGGAAGCTGGAGAGTCTGCGTGACTCGGAGCAGGAGCTGCAGACCCTGCAGCAGGAGGTTGATGATGACACTACAGAAGTCATCCCATCAGCCATGTGAGTAGGACTAACAGCATACTGAAATAATCACTCCCAACACCACACTAACCCACCACACTAAACCATGATAGTCGGTGAGCATTGATCTCACATCATGAACAGCATGGTGCAACTTGACAAACTGTTAAATCTGCAGATACGTGGCCCAGTTGTACCACAAAGTGACCAGGATCAAGTGGGAGTATGACACGGAGCCACACATTCTGAGAGGAGGTATTTGTCACTGCATAACTATTTTTCCATCACCCTTTGACAAGTCACAACTGTGGAACTTAATGGCTGGTTGATGTGGGTTTTGGTTGCGTTTAACTAACGCTTGAGTGTACTTTAATCTCTTGCAGTGCACTATGGAGCTGACCTGGCCACACCAATCAACATAGACTCCTCTGTGCGGTCTCGGTGTTCAGTCAGTGATGAGCTGTGGAACTTTGTCAACACTGAATGGTAGAAGAAATCAAAGGAAAGTTGCTATATTTGTCCAGTAGTTGGATTGTCTGTTTATGTGTTGTGTGTTGTAATACATTTGTTTTATAATAAGATTGTATTCCTTATTGTTGGCATTGACTTGCATTACATTTTGTTATATTGAATGAAGCAGTTTTTCTAAGCATCACATTTCCTAGAATACTTATTTGGGTAGTAACCTATAACCCTAGCTTTTATTTGTATCTACTTTCACCATAGACATCGTTTTTTTTTATAAAGACCATTTTCTGCCAATAGGTGTCATTGCAATCCCACTGCTTTTTAATATGCTACTGAAATTACTGTATTGAAAAGTTGGGTGCTGATCACCTTTTTAATGCAATAAATGTCCAATGTGAAGGTGTGCTTATGCAACACAGTATTCTGTACTGCATTGCAGCAATAAAAATAAAAACAACTTTTTTTTGCAAGATTTTCTGGAATGGTAACTGTTATTCATGGCAAATGCTATTCCTCCATGGGCTTTCCAAGCAAGGAGGATGCACAATTGACTAGTGTTTCTGAGGTTTTGGTTGAATAAAAATATAATTGTAACTGCTGCAGTAATAATGTGTTGCTGTTATTAGTTGTCTACCCATTACATTTTCCTAATGAACGTCTGTGAGTCTAAAAGCCCAAGGCATAAAATAATTTTTGGCAGGGCAGAAAGCCTGACATGAGTTATTGTGGAGATTTATCTCATTTTAGAGCAACTATTTATTGAATTTGTGGCCACCCCAAACTTGACCCACTTTTGCAGAAGTCCGTGTTGACAAAGTAAGTTCAACCATTTATGGTTGAGGGGACTTGTTTCTAGTCTTGAATGGAAAAGGGCAGTTTTTTGCTCACACACAATTTATGGAAATCTTACCATTACTCTTCATTGCATGTCCCACACGTTTTGTAAATTAGTAATATTTTATTGTCAATGCTTAGTTAGGTAGGTTTCTGCCAGTGTAGCATGTGGTGAGTAGTTGATTTGATACAGGGCGGGGGTCAGGTTTAGTTTGGATCTCAACTCGTGTAACCTCGTCAGCTGGTGGTTGTTTATAATCTTACTGGAAATGGGGCGTCAAGTATACTGTCACCAATGACTGGTGCCTTCTCTATGTGTTGCCACAAGCGCATGTCTTCTTCTTGGGTGGTTGCTTCTGGTATGGATTTGGTGCACTGTGGGTTAAGTGGGGGGTTTGTCGTGTGTGTGCTTGTGTGTTTACTTTCATAACTTCAGCATCGATCAGACATTTAAATTTAATTTTGATATGCACTACATTGTTTCTTTGGCATCTGTCTGCTCTATAGTGGGAAAGTACACCTTTGTGTATATGTATATTTTGTAGACTGTTCCGTCTTCTCAATTGAATTAAGTTGACATTTGCTTATCAGTGTTGAAGTATATGGTATGTGATGACTATATAGGTCAAAGCCTTTTATAACTGGTGGATGATGGGACGGTATGTTTCCTGTGAAAGATCTGAAACATCGCACTCACCACATTGACACTAGCACTTTCATATTCTCACACATGAGGCCTCTGGCTTCACAAATATATGTTGAGAGGAAATAACTAGATTAAATGTTATTTGTAAGGATGTTTATTTAGCAAAACAATGACCAAAAATACTGTTTTTGTAGATATTGTTCACATACATTTATTTATTGTTTGAATTGGCAGTGGCCTCATAAATTAGGTTTAGTTCAGAATAAACAAAATACAGAAACTATAGTTCATTTTATTTACACAATATACTGTATAGTACAGTAAGACAGAAATATAAATAGTTTCATTTGTACATTTATATACAATGTGAAAACAGATTTTGAATTGCTTGCTTGTTTTTCAAACATCACTGCTGTCACAATGGAATTTTATACATGGAACCCCAAGCATTTGTGTTTTTTCTTTACAAATGTCTATTAACCACTGTTTACAGAAGATACTCATAACTCTTCATTGCATGAGAGGGATATTCTCCAGCTTGTTCAGGAAAGTTCTGAAGGCTATTGTTTTTGTGAACAGGCTGTGTTCAATATGATTTCCATACTTGTGAGTCCACAAAACTAGAGCCAGTCAATAAGCCTAATCTGTCCTTTTTATTGCTCACAATCATGTCTGCTGCTACGTGTGTTTTAGAGACCTCCAAAGATGTGCAAACCAGAAGAGGCATCAATGTGACAAAGCCACCAAGTCTCTAATGTTGGTCTGGGGACCTCTACCCAGAATTCCAGCAGACCTGAGATCAGATGACAAAAATGCCATGGTTCTGGCAGCAGTTTTGGGGTGTGGATGCTTCATGTTTTAATTACATGTCATTATGTTTGTATTATGTATTTTCTGGAGAGAGAACATAAGGATGAGCCTTAGCATGACTCAAATGTATACTTTATGTGTATGACTCAAAATAAAATGTACTGAATGTGTTTCAATGTTTGTATAATAAAAAACATGAATAATGTTAATTTCACAGCTGCTGGTTGAGTGGTTCTCTTTACACACCGGTAAATTGTGAATTCAAAATACTGCTACAAACATGAATCCATTCCTTCAGGAGGGTTTTTCTTTTCTGCAGTTTGGATTTATGGAAGATTGTTAACGTATGAAAGATATATTGTATCTCAGCATACGAGAAAAGGATTTTCACAGTATGAGAACAGCATATTAATCCATTAAATGCTTGGCACCGAAGACTAAAAACCAACAAGGTATTTATTTCTCTAACACTGTGACTGAGGTTTGACTTCCTTACAATAGACCGACCAGTCTTTAAGTGGAAACCTCCAGGTTATCTGTCAAGGAAGAAAATGCCAGACCAGGGGAGGAAGGCAAAACATAAGACAATGGTGGGTTCCGCTGGTGTTCTCTACCATTGAGGTGAGAGGAAGAGTATTACTTCCTCCCTGCTTGTAGTTCCATTTACAACCCATACATAACATGTAGTAGTCTCACTGCTGTAAGATGGTGCCGAAGAGTGGTCCAGTCAAGGGGTATCCAGAACTCTGCTCTTATTGTAATTGGACCCATTATTACTGCTGAGTCACATTGGGCCGTCATGGACAAGTCATGTCTTTGACATCCTGGGGTAGATGGCTTTAATAGTAGAAGGGGTGAAGTTGGCAGAAGAGACTGTGATCTCCAGGCCCTCCAGCCTATGGGAGGGTGCCTCAGTCTTACTGGTACTGCACTCCAGAAAGGACATCCCTATCTTCTTCACCTGGCCATCCTTGGTGAGGAGGCAGCGTCGACACAGCAGCCTCAGGATGGCCCTCCTCATGTCCTTACTGGTCAGGGTATAGATGATGGGATTGAGGAGAGAGTTGATCATGGCGATGCCCAGGAAGTAGTCCGCCTTGAAGAGCACCTGGCAGCTCCGTGCCGGGCAGCAGAAGTCCAGCAAGAGGAGGATGAAGAGAGGCAGCCAGCAGACGATGAAGACACCCAGCACGATGGTGACGGTCTTCAGCAGGGCCATGTACTTCTGGGACTTGCGGGCCAGGCCTTTGCGCTGCGGGCCAGAGCCCAGGTGCTTTGTGTTGGACTTGACAGTGTGGAAGATGCGCACATAAAGCACCACGATGGCCAGCAGCACAGCAGTGAACACGGTGATGAAGAAGAGGATGTAGCTTTTGGCAAAGAGCGGCAGGACAGTGGAGCACTGGTCTAGACGGCCCATACAGTTCCAACCCAGGACGGGCAGCACCCCCAGGAACACTGACAGCACCCAGCTGGCCCCGATCAGGGCAAACATCCGGCCTCGCTTGGCCCCCTGGTAGGGCTTCATCCTCACCATGGTGACGTGGCGCTCAATGGCAATGGCCAGGAGGCTGATGACGGAGGCAGCCAGCGTTATGAAGACTCCCCCCTCCCTCAGGAACCACAGCACAGGGGTCATCTTTAAAGTGTTGGCCCCTGAAGTCACAATGTTCACCATGTAGGTGAAGCCTGCTAGCAGGTCTGAGAGTGTTAGGTTGCCTAACAGATAGTACATGGGCAGATGGAATTTCTTGTTCTTCCAGATGGCCAACAGCACCACAGCATTCTCCAGCACTATGAGCAAGCAGATCAGCAGGAAGGCTATGGCCTCTGGCTTTAGTCCATCCTTGTACTTGTTCTCCTTCAGTTTGCCTGTGTAGTTGTAGTGTTCTCTGATGACAGCATTGCTCTGGTACTCGTGGAACATCCGGAGCAGGTACCCTGCCGAGTGGGACATGGGAACCACAGTGGGGGCAGCAACAGCAGCGTAAGCGGCATGCGATGCTTCCATTGGTATTCTGAGAATGTTGCTTTCTTTTTAGCTGACAAGATGCTTTCCACTCTGCGTCACATAGTTCTTAGGCAGTCCATAATTCAATATGTTGGAAGTGGGGAATGTACATTCCTTAGGAAATCTATCTTTGAATGTTGTTTCTGATCAGTCCAGTTTTTTGTATTTAGTATTAGAATGGATGGTAATGAGAATCTTCAATGTGATAGCATTATCCAAAACGGTGCAATGCCTGGACAATCCACTGGATGGCTCAGACAAGCAAGAAACCTGGAAACAAAATAACAGTATTGAAATACAGTATAATAGCATATTTATCTGTAACAACACACACATGTAAAGAAGGGGGGGGGGGGGGGGGGGGGCGTACATTCCTCATTAATCTTGTAATTAACAGTACCTGTCTTTGTTCAAATTCTGATAGAATGTTTTGGAGTATGAAACTAGCAAAGACATTACTCCACAGGTGCCTTACAAATGAGAAATTACCAAGCTAAGGCGCAATTGAAAATATTAATAACAGAATTCCCAATATTAGTGTTTTGTCCTGGAGAAATTTGGCCATTTATGTCACTAATTCATATGGATCTTTAGCACATTTATCTTTATCTTCCAGCTCAGTTTTATTTTTGGGGGGCAAAACTATCATTCTGCCTGTCAACTTTGATTAATTATCTTGATGCACACATGAACAGAAATGTAGGCACACTCACATATACACATATACTTCCACTGACACCCCAACACACACATGCATACCTCAACACACACACAAACACTTTTTGTATGCACTAAATCTCCTGCATTGACTCTATACACACACACACTGAACTCTACAATCACACATACTTACACTAACACCTCAAAACACACACACACACGCACACACACACACACACACACACACACACACACACACACACACACACACACACACACACACACACACACACACACACACACACACACACACACACACAGACCACTCACCACATATGCTCCTGCTACTGTCTATTTGCTGTCTGTTATCTATCCTGTTGTTCAGTCACTTTACCCATACCTATATATACACAGCTACGTCAATTACCTTGTACCCCAGCACATCGACTCAGGTACAGGTACTCCCAGAATAGCCATGTTATTTTTACTCATTATTGTTATTCGTTGTGCACTGTGTATTTATTCCTTGTCCCACTATTTCTAATTCATTTTTAAAATCTTTAACTCTGCATTGTTGGAAAAGGACCAGTAAGTAAGCATTTGAGTGTTAGTTTACACCTGTTGTTTATGAAGCATGTGCAAATACAATTATATTAAATTGTATTTGAGGCACTGTTGCCTATCTGTTTGAAACATAGCATATGATAAAACACTACTTCAAAATTATTATGGATTGGGTATGCAAATGTATGAATTAAGTTACGTTTTTTAAATAATGATTAGTTATTCAAGTTTTTATTATTTCTGAAAAAGAACAAGACAACACTGAAATCTGTTGTCATCAACTTGTCAGCGGGTAGGCTACAGGCTTGTATCAAAATTGTGAAGCTAAATATCTGGATTTTCCCCAACATTGCTGTTTTTCTCAAATATAAGACAAATAAACCTGTCCTTGCTTTAGCCTAGTTATTATATGCCATCAAATTATAGAATTTCGATCAACTGTCTAAAACACCATAATATCTGTTGAATAAATAAATACCAAACAAGTATCATTCAAATATTTCTAAAAACGAATAATACCCAGTACAAATATAAGTAGGCTATTACACAAGTATAACTACAAAAACATACCTTTTAGAAGTTTAGCTTTGCCTGAGAACGTGTTCTTATTTAGCGCAGTTGTCTTGCGTTTGAATACAGTACGCTCTGACTGATGATCAGACGTGACAGATTGTGATGGGAGAAAATAGACTGGTGCGAGACTCGACTTGAAGTGGGCTGGGCTGGACTCTGCCCTCCAACGCTCAGCCTTCCTCTCTACCTCTCCTTTACTTGGCTTCTGAAGTCGCAATAACTGTAGGTAAATACATTGCCCGAGCTGGCTTGGAGATGAAATAGCATTACTCTCTGGATTACAATTATTTTAGGGATGTGTGAGGCATTTATGATCTGTTTTGGCTACAGGCAGAGGCGCATGCTGTAAGGTATAAAGGTGCATTCTTTCTAGGTCAATGCCATCTGATCTGTTTTGATCTGTGGTTGTAAAATGGATCACTATACTACTTCCCAACCTGGTCTCAGAGCATTTCATATGATTCTGTACATAAATACATCACACTCCATTTAGTATGATATGTTACGTTTCGTATGGATTGTATTAATTTGTGGATGTTTATCATCCATTTTGTATTATGTGTTCCGAATTACAATTTGTATGATATGTTATACATTTTCAATTCGTACAATAAGTTACGAATTTGCTAATTGTATGATATGTTATGAATTCCAATTTGTAGTGGCTAATGTTATCTAGGGGGCTAGGAGGCTAACGTTAACCTTAGCTACCTGGCTAATGTTAGCTAGGGGTTAGGGTTAGGGTTAAGGTTTAGGTTAAGGGTTAAGGTTAGGGTTAGGGGAAGGGTTAACTAAAAGGGTTAAGGTTAGGGTTAGGTGAAGGGTTAGCTAAAAGGGTTAAGGTCAGGGTTAGGGGAAGGGTTAGCTAACATGCTAAGTAGTTGCAAAGTAGTTGAAAAGTTGCAAATGAACTAAAATGCACAAGTTTTCCGTGATGAGATTTGAACACGCAACGTTTGGGTTGCAAGACGTTCACGTTACATGCTCGACCAATCACTGATTAAGAGGGGTTGGGTTAAATGCGGAAGACACATTTCAGTTGAAGGCATTCAGTTGTACAACTGACCAGGTACCCCCCTTTCCCGTTCCCTCCTTTAGTTTTGCTTTAAGTAACATTCTGTCTCATGTAACCATACCAAACGTAACATATCATACATACTATGTCAAGTGTTGGTCCCACGTTTCATGAGCTGAAATAAAACATCCCAGAAATGTACCATACGCACAAAAAGCTTATTTCTCTCAAATGTTGTGCACAAATTTGTTTACATCCCTGTTAGTGAGCATTTCTCATTTGCCAAGATAATCCATCCACCTGACAGGTGTGACCTATCAATAAGCTGATTAAACAGCATGATCATTACACAGGTGCTCCTTGTCCTGGGTCAATAAAAGGCCACTCTAAAATATGCAATTTTGTCACACAACACAATGCCACAGATGTCTCAAGTTTTGAGGGAGTTTGCAATTGGCATGCGGACTGCAGGAATGTCCACTCGAGCTGTTGCCAGAGAATGTTAATTTCCCTACCGTAAGCCGCCTCCAATGTTGTTTTAGAGAATTTGGCACAACGTCCAACCGGCCTCACAACTGCAGACCATGTGTAACCATGCCAGCCCAGGACCCTCCAATCCGGTTTCTTCACCTGCGGGATCAACTGAGACCAGCCACCCGAACAGCTGATGAAACTGAGGAGTATTTCTGTCTGTAATAAAGCCCTTCTATGGGGAAAAACTCATAATGATTGGCTTTGCCTGCCTCCCCAGTGGGTGGGCCTGGCTCCCAAGTAGGTGGGCATATGCCCTCCCAGGCCCACCCATGTCTGTGCCCCTGCCCAGTCATGTGAAATCCATAGATTAGGGCCTAATTAATTTATTTCAATTCACTGATTTCCTTATATGATCTAAATGTTAGTAAAATCATTGAAATTGTTACATGTGCATTAATTTTTTTGTTCCGAATATTTTGAGGGCCCAGATTTACATTTACTATGTTACATCTAGTATATGAGACCAGGCTGCACTTCCTACAATGATACTTAATTTTTAAAGACTGTCAGTTTTATTGGTTTACTTCTTATCTTTACTCACATTCTGAATGAAAACGTGGGCCATGGTTATTTTTTCATGATTTGGACAACGCTCTCTGTCAGTCCCCCACTTCAATGCATATAGAGTATGCAGACCTTCCTCATAACCGCACATGTTTCTGAGGATGAGGAGGATGATGGAAATTCAGCAATATGTGCACTTTGTGCAGTTATGAGAAATTACTACATTAGTATGTGGAAATGACGTAAAGGGATGGAGGGTGGCTGAGTGGCGGGATCCTACTTTCTCTAAACAGGAAGCCATCTCATTGTGCCTAGAAGGGAGAGGGATTTCCTTGAGAAACACCTATGAAGTCATAGTAAGACGGATTGGACACTGACACAGTGCATTCCAGCTTGACGTTGGACACACTGTCCTTTGCCACCTTACTCATTTCCAGTTGGAAGAGGACTCACAATACGTTGTAAACAAATCATTGTTTACCAAACACACATACATTGTTTTTGTTACTGCATGAGACTTGAGACTAGTTTTTAGTCGATTGGGTTCCATTCCTCTGACATGTTCCATCAGCTTCTAGAGGCTAAATCTATTTAAGCAATTTTTCTCTGTAAGGCTGTTTTATTTAACTGTTGAGGAAGCATACTTCGCACTTCACCTGCTACTCTGGAGTTAAACTATTTATTTTGTTGCCCCCATTAATTTCCAGTTGGCCCCGCAGTAGAGAACTGGTGGTAAGCCCTGACTTGTCCTGCCTGTCTCAGTTGTCCCCTGGCCAAAGGCCCACCCAGTGGCTGCTTGCTCAGGAGGTGATCCTCTCCATGGGCCTGTCACCCGAGTGGCAGTTAGCCTCCTGCTGTGACACTATCTCACCATATCACCCTCATTAACACACAAAGAGTAGACAGAATGACACCCGACTCAGCCCAGCTGCTTCCCACAGTAGGAATCTACTCAGTCCCCCATTATTCTCCTTCAGGTCTTGTGTCTGTACTCTTCATTAGTCGCCCATCACCCCTAGGGAGTATAGTACATGCATGAAGTGCTTTGGATTTGGATGATATATTTCTGTGACGTTGGTCTTGTAATGTGGAACTCAATGGGAGAAAAGATACGCTTTTAATGTATCTGTTGTTTGTGTGCTCTGTGTGTTGTTGTCCTTTTAGGGAAGGCACGTTGCCAGTACGGCTGTCATGTCTTGATTGATGAGCCAGAAACCCCAAAAAGAGAGGGACCCTGTTGATCAGTCTGACAATTCTGCTTGTTTCATAATGATACAGGATCATTTCTCTGCTGAAAATATATGCATTACTATTTTGTCCATTGTGGGATGTGAGAAAGCCAATCACACCTCAGTGTAGTATTGCATTCTGAGACTATGACAACTTCCTTTGGCTGCAGCATTTCAGCGCTAATCCAGTTGATGAGCAACATTCTCACCTCAGAATAATATTCTCACCTCAGTCAAAATAACACAGAGCCTGCCATACATACTGTATGAAGGACCCTGAAAATAACACAGAGCCTGTCATACATACTGTATGAAGGACCCTGAAAAGGTCATGAGAAAAGCACTCACACCTTCCCACTGCTTAGAACAGCGTTTCTTTAGTGTGTTTATCCAATCAAGAGCTTGTTAGATATCCTCATCCTCTGATTCAACGTTGACACCTTCACTTCACAAGGTCAACAGAACAGAGGATGAAAGTGAGGGGTTAAACAATATTTCATCTGGATGACTTGTTGAACTCAAAAGGACATGTCTTCTCATCTATCCCCGTTCCCTTGCTCCCTTACTTGTTCCACGCTATCTTTTTGGCAGGATTCATCACAGAACATACAGCGCGTACAGATGCACACAAAACATACAGATGCAAGCCATAAGATCCAAATGAGCAGAAAGTGTTTGCACTCGTTCTTCTCTCTTCTCTATTTTTCTCTTAGTTATATGCAAGGTGTCATATTTCAGATGTACAGTAGGTTGAGGGAGTGACTGTTTTTTTCATTGGGAAGTTGTTGAGTTGGGCGGCTTGTTGACTCGATGTTGCACTGGGTGAAGTGAGGTCATGGGATTTCCACTCCTCCTATCTGGAGTACCGTAACTGGGTAGGGTGGCTTGGACACAGCCTCTGTCCATCACAACCTCTCACAGAGACTACAGTGGAGAGACTAAAGGACAGAGACTGACAGAGTTTATAAAAATGTCTCTGAATGTGCGCAACAAGTTGCTCGCCTGCCTTTCTGTGTAGAATGTCCAGGTTTTGATGGTGATTAACTACAGCTTAGTGTTCAAACAATGATCTCAGCCCAAGTTCCAAATGAGAGGAAGTAAGAGGAACATATGAAACTGCTGGACTTGTTTCCTTTCCATTACTGGTCTGCCTACCACTGTCAGGCACGTCACCTGAGTCTCCTCCCAGCCACTGGCTGTCTGGAGCACTCTGAGGCTGTCCTGTGATGGTCCTTTTCTAAACCACACAACAGGACTCACTACACTATTCTGTCACAATTTGAATATGGATAGATGGATGAAGATTGCATCTGCCTCCCTCTCTTGTCCATTCCCTGTGTGTGACTTCTAGTATGTAAACTAGCATGTCTTACATGGAAATGCATGCAAATATATCAAACATGGGCAGCAATTGTTGTATTAAGTGTATTGGCCATAGTCTCTACTAGGCTGTAGGTCTGTAGCTTTGTGTGTTTGAAATTCTCAAGTAGAGCAGAATGTCAAATTGCTGTGATCCAGACTTTTTGTTTTTATAAGGAAACACACTCTTGAAGTTTAGCCTTTGTGTGTAAGCCTGGCAGACTTTATAGAGAAGGGTTGTGCAATAAAACAGAAATTACACTGGAATGCATTCATTTATTTCACTGGGTAAACAAACTTGTTTTAATCTTTTCCCATGTACATTTTTCCTCTTTTTGAGTAGAACAGGAGATGGAAAACGCTTTGTTCAGTTTAATGTTGTCGTTGCAGTCAGCGGGGATTGTCTGGGACAAATAAACAACAGGAAGAGGCTCCCATTTGGGAACAGTTTGATTATACACACACTCCAAAATGTGAATGTGACTTTGTCTATGCATTAACACAAACATCCTCAACTTTTATTTAAACCTCTACAAATCCTCACTCTGAAGCTGACTTGCATTGCCTTTTCAATACAAACCCCTACCACAGAGATATCACCCTAAAAGTGCAGTGTCAACTCATTTTCCCTGCTGCTGTGTCTCCTCGTCTATCAACATAATATAACAAAGCATTCCAGGTCCCCTTTTCACTGACGTAGCAACCTTCTGAAACACTACATTCTAGGGGTTGGTTTGGTCCCCAGCCCCTCCCCAGGCCTTAGGATAAAGGGTTTTACTGACAATGTTACACTTACTGTCACTTTCAATTCTCAGGCTCCCTAGCTGGCATCATGGTGGATGACCTAACATTTTTGCTCATGCTATTACATCTGTACTTTTCCAGGTTAGCTGTTGCTGAGTGTGATTTGAATGAAGAGTCTTATGAAAGGCTGTTTTGTTCCTCGAAGCCGCACTGAATCGTGGTTTGGGATGAGTTCATCCTGGACGGAGGGATGGAAGAAAGAACATTCCCATGGAGAAGGGGAGAAGGGTTGGGGGTGTAACCGTTCTGGGTGAGTCATGTGAATGAGTTAGGTCTATCACAAGATTTATTCTAACATTTTCAATGACCAATACGCACCAAACAGCCCACCATGTCTTAGTCAGGAGTCAGATTCTGGGAAGAGCCACCCTCGCTTCCACACTGTTTGGGCAGCCGTGTTGGAGGGGGGCGGAATCCAAAATTAAATGATAAACAGCAAGACTCTTTTCATCAAGACGATGGGAAAATCCAGCATCCGACCCTGGGACCCTGGGACCATTTCCAGTTTTGGTGTTCCCCTGGTACACGATAAAAGAGTGAATAAAGTTGTCTTCATTTTTCCTCTGGTGAACTCCAGAAATAATGAGATCTAGCCCTGGGTTCATACTCTCTTTCTGTGGAGAGGAGAGAATACCCTCTGACCACATCACCTGTGTGTTAGCTACTGAGGTACAGGATATGGGTTAGTGTAACAGTGTCTCAGCGATGACTTTTATGGGTTTTGGGGGAAGTAATATAATATCTCTGATTTGTATTTAGGACATAATTTGGAAGTGTACAGACCTAATATGTAATGTAAAACCATTCTAATAAGCACACGTCAACATTAAAAATAGCTTTTTTCAGGCCCATTGTCTGTATTCAATGGCCGTACCTAACTACGACCACCCACAGGCCAGTCATCGTCACAAACATCACTATTCTCCAATCCATTGTATAACCTTTTTACCTCCATAAAAAATAAGACCATAAAGTTGAACCTACAGTGTCAGAAGTGAGCCGGACTGGAGTGGCTGGCTTCCCGAGAGGAAGGTTAATCGTTAAAACATGTGTAAAGGCTGATAAGGCAGAATGATACTACTGCCATGCCCTGGAGTCTTTTTCTTCCCTTGTTCCGCTCTTTCTTTTGATTTGGATGCGGTTTGCTTCAAGCGTTTTGACTGTTGATACGGCCCTGTTCAAGTCAAGTCGGGGTGCAGTGTAGCGTGACTAACAATGTTTTGAGACAATTTAAGTTTTCCTTCTTTAATTCCCCCGTGCCTTTTGGTGTGTTTATTAGGGTTAAATGAGCACAGTGGAGGGAAACCAGCCCACTGATTCCCTCAAGTGAGGGTCTATGGTGGTGCTGGAGATTCCTCAGGTTGTATGCCTGCACAGTTCTCTCAATCAAGGGTATGGATGTTTACATATAAGATGCACTTGGCTCAACCCGTATGGTGCTGTGGTGAGGACGTTTGGACAGTAACTTCTAAAGTATGATGGGATCTGTCATTTCACGAGCAAATAAACAAACCTAATAGCTCTAATAAGTCATGATTCACCAAACCATCATGGCACTAAATCAAATCAAAGAATAAACAAGAAGTTTGTCTCTTGGACCATGTTTCTAAGGATTGGATTTCCTTAGCTCAATCCATGCTAACCACCAAATAGGCTAGATTTAAACCCTTCTTAGTGAGAAACTAAACAAATCTATGAGTTTGCTTCCAGCACCCAGCTATCACTAGACCTCTCACTTTCTGTCTTCTTCCACCCCTCTCGCCTATATGTTAAATATATGTTCTGTATATTGTTTCATAGCATTCCCTAAAAGCAGAACGTAAACCCTTAATTATGTCTGTGCTCTGTCAATGTGGTACGGGCCCGCTCTGGGGGAAACCAGGCAGCTGTTAGAGTTACCCAGACCATCACAGAGGTTCTGCCGTGCATGTTCCACTGATGCTCAGCTTAACCCAAACCAAAACTATTGTTGTCTCTGCTTCTCTGATTTCCTGCACTACGTCTCACATAAAAGAGAGAGCAATATTTGGCCTTTCATTGTAGCAAAGGGCTTAAAATGGACTTACAGCCCAAAGGCCTCATATTTTCTCTTAAAAACTTGTGAATCTAACTATATTCTAACTATTGTTAGAATATAATTGAAACCTGACATATTTTAGTAAGAGAAGTGTGCATGCTGTGCATGCTGCCTGTGGTGGTGATAACCCCCATCTCTACAGGAAGTGAATTGTCCTGCCTTTTGTGACTGTGTGGTCATTGGCTGACAATAACCCTCTAGAACCCATTACTGTAGATCTAGCCAGCACAATCTGGAGAACAGTCAGAACACTCAGACATGGGCATGAGTTTGATGGGTCTCTAGCTACATCTGTGTCCCTGCCTCCCTCTCTCTACCCATCACCAGCGATTAACTTCTCTGTCTTGGGCTACACAAACCAGGACCAGTTACTTCCTCATCTGGGTCATGGCGGTAGTGGTCTGTGGCAGTCTCTCTCCGATCATGTATCATGTCAAGTCGGTGCGTGTTGGAAACAGGCATCAAAGATGGGAAACAGCTGTGGGGCCAAGTTGCCGGTGGTGATAGTGCGTACGGTAACTGTGAAGGGCATGATGGTGACAGTGCTCAACACATGGCAGCAAGGGGACATCAACACCCCACTGTGTCTGCGCTCTGTCTGTGTTACCGTATGGCTGTGGAGCTATGTGAGGTATTCCGCTGTAAAACGTATCCAGGAGACAAGGAGTAGATGATTTCCAAACTCCTGTCTCCTGCACTTTGTAACTATAGCCCTGGAACAGCCCCCTCTTCAACCCAGGAGAGGGTTTCAAATCCCCAAATCCTTCCTCATCCACACACAGGGACAAGGAATTACAGCACAGGCTCATATTGGTTTAAGCTCTTTGTTGATGTTCTTTGGAAATGAGTAACATGCCTTTCCATTCAGGCTCATCCCTCTGTTTATTTTGATGAGCTGTCTAAATTGAGTTGAGAGACGTATCATTGTTTGGGACGGCTGATTATTTGGACACATGGTTTCTGTTATCATAAACATGATTACCCGTATGGATTCCATGTTCTTTATGTGTGATCCCTTTGGAAGGTTTACAATATCCTGATCTTCTGTTCATTTAAACCAATTACCACAAGTCATTTACCCCACTGTCTTTCTTTCCCCTGTACATCACGTTTATAACCCTGAAAAATGGTCCGGCATGGTGTTCATGTTAAATTATGTTAAAAACATTAAATGGGGTGACTGTTTTAAAATGTAGTTTTATTGGAAGGCTTATTGGGGGACTGTTAACTAGAGGGAAAGCAGAGCCCTGTTTGGATGCCAGTGGTTTTCACAAGCTGTCCATGGTTCCAAACCTCCAAACCAGCGCTAGCTGGAGGAATGTCAGTTTCCTCACGTGTGTTTTTATCATGGAGGATTCTGACCCAAAGAGAGCAACAGCAGGACCTGGTGAGCATATGTTACTCTGGACTGCATGTACAATAGGCCACATGGTACGGAATGAATAGGATTGACTGGAGGCCCTCTGTCTGAACATTGGTAGTAGTGGTAGTAGTGCTGGGGGACACTGGTCTACTAGGGCCCTGTGTTTTGGACAGTCATGTCACATGACCTGGAGTTTAGCCTTTTATTTAAATATTATTTATTTTTTATGTCAGATGGTCCAGCACTATCTTCAAATAATCACTTACATTTTTTGTGTAATTCTCATTTATAGAAAAGGCTTGACATGACAGTCTATAACTAGGGTTGCAAATTTCCTGGAACTTTCAATAAATTCCCTGGTTTTCCAGAAATCCTGTTTGGAGGATTACAGTTTTCCTGCTTATTCCTCCCTGATTCCATGAAACATCCAACCTGGATTTTGTGAATACCAGGGATTTTATCAAAAGTTACAAGAATTTCGCAACCGTACCTAAAACACAGGGCCCTAGTACCTAAAACACAGGGCCCTACTTATGAGACAGAGACAAAAGAAACACACTACGTGGATGGCCTCTCTATTTTTGATATGAGGATGTACGTGGCTGCCCTTCACCACTTGAGGTTGAAGTTGAGTGTGGGGATACAAAATAAAAGGTTGAGTTGAGTGATTGCTTTGAAACCAGTAAATGGATGACCTTGTTTCAATAGAGACTTTTCAGAATAATGTTTTTCTCATTAAGACAGACTTGATGAGTTGTACAGCACAGTGAGTTCACTGGCCTACAGAATATAGTCTCTCTCTCTCTCTCTCGGGGCTTTATTGGCATGGGAAACATGTGTTAACATTGCCAAAGCAAGTGAGGTAGATCATATACAAAAGTGAAATAAACAATAGAAATTGACAGTAAACATTACACATACAGAAGTTTCAAAACAATAAAGACATTACAAATGTCATATTATATATATATACAGTGTTGTAACAATGTACAAATGGTTAAAGTACACAAGGGAAAATAAATAAGCATAAATATGGGTTGTATTTACAATGGTGTTTGTTCTTCACTGGTTGCCCTTTTCTTGTGGCAACAGGTCACAAATCTTGCTGCTGTGATGGCACACTGTGGAATTTCACCCAGTAGATATGGGAGTTGATCCAAATTGGGTTTGTTTTCAAATTCTTTGTTGATCTGTGTAATCTGAGGGAAATATGTGTCTCTAATATGGTCATACATTGGGCAGGAGGTTAGGAAGTGCAGCTCAGTTTCCACCTCATTTTGTGGGCAGTGTGCACATAGCCTGTCTTCTCTTGAGAGCCATGTCTGCCTACGGTGGCCTTTCTCAATAGCAATGCTATGCTCACTGAGTCTGTACATTGTCAAAGCTTTCCTTAAGTTTGGGTCAGTCACAGTGGTCAGGTATTCTGTCACGGTGTACTCTCTGTTTAGGGCCAAATAGCATTCTAGTTTGCTCTGTTTTTTTGTTAATTCTTTCCAATGTGTCAAGTAATTCTGCTCTGCATGCATGAATAACAATGACAAATGGTTTGATGAAGAATGCAAAAATCTAAGAAAGAAATTGAGAAACCTGTCCAACCAAAAACATAGAGACCCGGAAAACCTGCTCCACTTCAGCCCCGTCGATGAGAATGGGGATGTGCTCGGTCCTCCTTTTCCTGTAGTCCACAATCAGATCCTTTGTCTTGATCACATTGAGGGAGAGGTTGTTGTCCTGGGACCACACGGCCAGGTCTCTGACCTCCTGTAATGCTCGTCTGAAGAAGAGGACCAAAGCGCAGCACGTGTTCATGATAATTTATTCAAACTGACCACTGAAACAAAATAACAAAGTGGAACAAAACAAAACAGTTCTGTCTGGTGCAGACACAAAACAGAAAACAACTACCCACCAAACACAGGTGGGAAAAAGCTGCCTAAGTATGATTCTCAATCAGAGACAACGATAGACAGCTGCCTCTGATTGAGAACCACACCCGGACAAACACAAAGAAATAGAAAACATAGAAATAAAGAAACTAGAATGCCCACCCTAGTCACACCCTGGCCTAACCAAAATAGAGAATAAAAGCCTCTCTATGGCCAGGGCGTGACACCTCCTCCCTATAGGCTGTCTTGTCGATGTCGGTGATCAGGACTACCACTGTTGTGTCATCGCCAAACTTAATGATGGTGTTGGATTCGTGTCTGGCCGTGCAGTCATGAGTGAACAGGGAGTACAGATTTAATTTTGGATTGGAGATGCTTAATGTGAGTCTGGAAGGAGAGTTTACAGTCTAACCAGACACCTAGGCATTTGTAGTTGTCCACATATTCTAAGTCAGAACCGTCCAGAGTAGTGATGCTGGACGGGTGGGCAGGTGCGGGCAGCAATCGGTTGAAGAGCATGCATTTAGTTTTACTTGCATTTAAGAGCAGTTGGAGGCCACGGAAGGAGAGTTGTATGGCATTGAAGCACGTCTGGAGGTTTGTTACACAGTGTCCAAACAAGGACCAGAAGTATACAGAATGGTGTCATCTGCGTAGAGGTGGATCAGAGAATCACCAGCAGCAAGAGCAACATCATTGATGTATATGTACCTACCCTTACCACCTTTGGGGCAGCCCGTCAGGAAGTCCAGGATCCAGTTGCAGAGCGAGGTGTTTTGTCCCAGGGTCCTTAGCTTAGTGATGAGCTTTAATAGTTAACCAACTTTGCTATTGGCCATGTCCATGAGTCTTTCGTAGAATATATTTCTTAATGTGTTTTACAAAAGCATGTCATATCTTTTGTCTTGATCCTGAATGATTTACTTGATTGTGGTTGGTGCAGATAAGGTTATACTGTATGAATTAATGTTGTAATCAAATAAAAATGTAGGCTATTACTTGACTGAATCAACATTTCATTAATATAGGGCTTCTATAGTTGAGATACAGATGTCTTGGTAGTTGAAGGCAATGAGTGTAACTCATTGTAACCTGTCTCTCAGAGCTGGGCATTGGATAAGCAACTGGGAATGAATCTAGGTGATGAGAGGGTAAGGAGTGGGAGAGATGCTCGATTGCCATGCTTGAACGGTGACTGCAGGCCATTGCATGATCGTGTGTAAGGAGCTGTGAGAGTTGGATGCCCTGAAGGAAATCTTTTATGTTTCATGTCACTGCAGAACCTCTGCTCATTCCTCCTCTGCTGCGATACAAGCCCATGCTCCCTCTCTCAAACATGAATCCAGTTTACAAATGGTCTGGAAAAAAGCAAAGGCAAGTTGCGACCCTGGGCATTTCCTCAGGAAACAAGAGAAAGATGGTTGGAGGGTGGCCTGTGTATCGTTATTAGTTGCTCTGCCGGGCTTCTCAGTATGTTGTAGTCACTGTAAGGAAACACATACTGAAACAAGTAAGGCACAGGCTGCTTCAACCACTAACACTTTTTTTCTGGGCAGGAGGGAGGGGATGGGGTGGTGGTGGTATGTCATTAAAGCTCCTGCTATGACTCACACAGCAGGAACTTTAATGCCATACAACCCCCCCTCCAGTCCCCGCCACCCTCCTGCCCCGGACAAACACAATTGATGGCCACTGAGTCACAAACGGATGTCATTCTCTGGTGCAGTGAGCACGGACAATGGCACAGTGACAAATAAGGGCTTAAACCGTGCAGTGGGGGGCGCACCTGTGAAATGAAAGGGCTGATCTGGAGTAATGAGTAGCAGGCCAGTGA
Source organism: Oncorhynchus clarkii lewisi (assembly GCF_045791955.1). NCBI lineage: Eukaryota > Metazoa > Chordata > Actinopteri > Salmoniformes > Salmonidae > Oncorhynchus > Oncorhynchus clarkii. Next base: position 46,820,403 of record NC_092159.1, read on the forward strand.
CAGAGGACAAAGCCTTGTTGTTTTAGAGGCCTAGCCGCTCTTTGTGCCAGTTAAAAAGGGAGAGCATTTCAAGGAGAGGTGAAATATTTACACTAGGCAGCAGCAGCCAGGGCTTTATGAGGTGCACTAGCTGAACCATGTGCAGGGCTGCAGATGACCGGAGGTATTGTAGAACAGCTCTGGTTTCCCATAAACCTCTGCTCTGATCCACCATGTGTCCTGTGGCTGTCTTTGGCCGGTATAAGACTCTGGGGTTTATGGAATGCTTGAGGCGCCCTTGAAGTACAATAGACAAAACCTTCACATACTGTACAACATGTACAAGGTACAGGGCAGCAGCTACTGTAGTCAGCATAGAGCTGAGTGCAGTACAGGGGTTAAGCATTGCGTTAACCTGAGATAAGGATGTAATTTCAGCACTTCAAATGAAGACAAAAAAATTGCCTGACTGAGACATTTATCAGTGTGCAACCAAACCTATTCAGCACACTGACCTTAAAGGGTGACTGCACTTTCTGATTTTGCCTCGTTTTAGGTTTGGTTCACTAAGAAATTCAAGTGGTCATGACTGAATTCAAGCGGGAGTTTTTTAGGTGTGGTTTGATGTGGGAAGAATAAGCCAAATTATTTTGTCAATTACCTTCAGCTGGCTGGTGTGCGACTGTGGCAAAATTGGATTGACTTTGGACAGCCTATCTCTGGGGCTAATTTGAGATCGTCAATAATTTATGAATGTATATGAGACAATATTTTCATGTTGCACAGCTTTAAGTTTTCTCATTAAATGCTTTCAATATTGTATATGAATTTCTACAATTTATAGTTGGGTTGAGGTTTTTAATTAAGTCATTGGTCAATGGTCCCTAACTAGTCCCAGAGGTACAGTATATCCAAAGCCAACCCAAATTTACCACAGGCATTACAATCGGGTTGTGTGCAACTGCACTCCGAATTGATGATTACTTGTGTGCTGCCAGCTGTGGGCAAGATTGAAACAACATACATTTTTGTTGTGATGCAGTTACGACCACAAGTGTCACAAAACTCTGTTTTGGAAGAGACTGACTACGACCAAAATGATCTTACTGATCTACTTTAACAGTAGAATAAATGTTTCTGACTCATATTGATGCCACATAGGCTGTTTCCTAAATGAGAAGTTGTTTTTAGGGGCAGTTGCTCTTTAAAGATTGAATCAGCAGCCACCGTTCGCCCCCTAGTACCTTTGCTATTGTTTTTGTTTTGTTGATGAAAACAGAGCAGAGAAGCATCCGGCAGTGTGGAAAAAAGCATTGCAGTACTTATTCTGCTGTTCTATTGCGTGTGCAGTGATGTCCGACGGGAGAGAATTGTGTTTGTTGTCGTAATATCCCAAAGGGACGTAGTAGTTTCACCTATTAAGGATTCGAGCTTTAGGTTTGCCATTGATATTTGCTTAACCGCAACTCTTTACACTGGCACAACACTCAAGCTCAGACTTGTTCAGTAACCTGAGGGCAACCATTAGGAAAGGAAATACACACACACACACACACACACCTCCCTCCGCCTCTTATCTAGTAATCAATTTTGCAGAATGTGCACATCATCATCGTGGTTGTTGGGATGGAGTAGTTGTTTCATTTAACACCCAACTCTAGGTGCAGAAATAGCCTTGTGTTCTCACTCAAGGAAGAGCAACTGCAACTCTTTGCAGCCAGTTATCATTGCTCTCAAAGATCTACTCTATAGGGATCATGTTGATTTAGGACTATGTAGTTCATCTCCTATGCAGCGAGCCATGTGATTATGGAATTGGTTCATTAAGATTTTTTTTCTTCTTTTGAATTTCACCCCCTTTTTCGTGGTATCCAATTGTTAGTAGTTACTATATTGTCTCGTCGCTACAACTCCCGTACGGGCTCAGGGGAGACGAAGGTTGAGAGCCATGCGTCCTCCGAAACACAACCCAACCAAGCCGCACTGCTTCTTAACACAAGCCAGCCTCACCAATGTGTCAGAGAAAACACTGTGTGACCTAGCGACCTGGTCAGCGTGCACTGTGCCCGGTCCGCCACAGGAGTCGCTAGTGCGCAATGAGACAAGGATATCCCTACCGGCCAAACCCTCCCTAATCCGGACAACGCAAGGCCAATTGTACGTCGCCCCATGGACCTCCCGGTCGCGGACCGGCTGCGACAGAGCCTGGGCTCAAACCCAGAGTCTCTGGTGGCACAGCTTAATCTTAATGAACCAATTCCATAGACCACTGCGCCACCCGGGAGACCGGTTCATTAAGATTTTGATGTTAAAACCTGGACACGAGAAACGTATAAAGTGTCAGTGTCAGTATGGTTTGATATTGGCTCCTCCCCCACAGCGCCTCAATTAATGCCTTCATACTGTATGCATTGTATTCAAGCCAGTGCTCACCATTTGCCCATAATGACAGGCCAGACCAATCACCTGAACCTTTTAATAACCCTGTTTGTTAACTAATCATTGAAGGGGTTATTTTAGATAAAGTCAGAGGAAAATGTGAATGGGAATCTCTCTGGAAGACGAAACCCCTCTATGAAGCCCCAACTGCTATTAAAAAGTACATCCACAATAAGCAGATAATATGACATTGGGGTCAGATATGTACGGTATCTCTCCTGACCTGCTAATGTTATCTGGAGGGTTGACATACTATTGTTATCAAGTCTGAATTTCCTGTTATTTCTCTGATTGGTTGCATTTAGTTTTCATCATCTGTGCCTGATTGTGTTTGGCCCATCTTGTTGGGGCTTCTTCAGATGCAGGGCCATTTCCTGCAGACAGCAGCAGTTTTACTTCCTGCCATTTGACTGTTAGACGGGCCCGATAACAACTGTTATTAATCATGTGAAATTACATTTTTAGGAAACCTGATATATCAAATCAATGTGATATTACTTAGAGAGGTGCTTTAAGGGGTGGCAGGGTAGCCTAGTGGTTAGAGCGTTGGACCAGTAACCGAAAGGTTGCAAGTTCGAATCACCAAGCTGACAAGGTACAACTCTGTCGTTCTGCCCCTGAACAGGCAGTTAACCCACTGTTCCTAGGCCATCATTGAAAATAAGAATTTGTTCTTAACTGACTTGCCTAGTTAAATAAAGGTAAGAAAATAAAATACATTTAAAAGAAAGGTGGGGTCGCAGGTCACAGACCACCACTCTCATTACAGACAGGTTGTGGTTATTTCAGGTTCTCATAAAGGCCTGTCTCTTCAAGGTAATTTGGGGTATGACCATGAGGTAATAGAAGGTGCTAAAGAAGGTAGAAGGTGCTAAAGCTTGCCCAATGTAGGCTGGACTGACTGGGTTGTGACCAGTTGTGACTGTGGTCACAACCTTATACGAGGATCATATTACATTTACTATGATGATTAATTGCATCCAATCCAATTTCAAAAGTTTTCTATATTATTTTAAAGATTACTTATGACTTTTAAATCTTAGTTATTTATGACTTTGTCACAACAATAAATCTTACAGTGTTACATTTAGGCTATAATTATATATGTGTTTTGTGAGAGAATTCCAGTGTGGAGTCTCATAGCTGTGGAGGAGATGTTAATAGCATCACTCAGGCCTTTACGGTCTGAGGTGGGTGTGTCTGTTTTTAACCATGAGTTCATGAGCTGTTTGCACTGTTTTCAGAGACCTCCTAATTACAATATGTGACACGCTGCACCTCAACTAGACAGCCGGGCTGGAGTTAGGCTGACACATTTGCTTGCAGCTGTTTTCACCCCTCAGTAAATAAATATCACACTTCTAAGAACTCAGATAGGCCTATGCTTCTCGTAAAAGTGTCATCGATGTTAGTGACTTCTTCTAAGCTTTCTTTTTGTCAAATAAGTTCATATGAATGTGTGAATGTGTGCGATTGCCCAAAAATGTACCACATCCATTTATGAGGAACTTGTTTCATGTATAAAGCAAACCTTGAGTTTTGCGACTTCCTAGGTTTTATTCATGCATATATAAAGGACATCACGTTGTTTGCTTAGCGAGTACCACTTTCTCCCGATTCGGCCCATACCAGGCGCAAACTAGGAGAACTCTGCCTTGCTAGCACAAGTGACCGCCCTCCTGAAGCTTCTTACCAGTCGGCGCCACACAAAAAGCTAGCTGTACACAGGCACAAGTGGGGAGACTTCAGGCTGAGGTATAAGTTTCACACATCATCATGTGCTACATGTAGTCAGAATGGGTGGTGATGGCAATAGAAGTGTTAGCACTATAGCCAATAAAGCCTGGTGAACCACATTCAGGTTCTCACTTTCTAAGAGTGGCCAGCAACTTAGATTGAAGCTGTTTCACCCTGTAACTAACCACCCTGCAGCCCATAACCATGAAACTCACAGTCTTCACCCAAGAGCCAGCTCAACCCACTCCTCCTTTTCCTGCTGCCCTGTCTCGCCTATGTTAACATCTTTGTGGGTATGGTAGTCGAAGAGCACAACTTGCCATTACAAAAGATCCCTAGAAAACTGGGAGCTGATAGTTTTCAGAGCTCTGTATTGGAGAATGTCTAAGAGGGTTAATGAGATATGGAGGAATGGTAATTCTACATCAATGCGTTCTTTACAAGAAGACATTGTTTGCCAATCCTTACTAATCCATTCCATTCTCATAGTTCTATATCCTTTCTTCAGTCTTCAGATCGGTGTGGGTGTTGGGAGTGGTCTAACTGTTAGAGTCTCTTGAGTCTGACGCAGAGTAGATATGGGTCCAGTTTTTAGCTTACACATTCCTCCTAAAACCACTACTCAATGGTGGACTCTGCTGAAATGTCAGTGTTAGTTTAGTAGTCTCCCTCTCTCCCTCCATCACAGATTCAGCATCAGATACCCCAGCGCAGAACAACAGTGCCTTTGATCTTGGGAATGTTTGGCACTGTTGTACATATGTTCCACTGGTCAGTGTCATTTACATTCTGCGATGTAACCATTAAAAGATCTCCTGTGTACCTAGGAAGAACACAAACGTGCCTAATCAAAGTTTAAAACATCAAAGGCCACTGAACAATCAGAATCCTCCTGTCAACTGACTGTTTGCTCTGTTACTTAGAAACTGTTCTTGAATAGCTATTAACACTGCACTGTTTCAACAAATGATATCATTGACTTAGCTTGTGTGTCTAAACACTGAGATATTGTTATCTAAATTGCTACCTGATTCTTTGCGGAACAGAGCAGGAATCCTGAGTCCATTGTTTGGTACAACAGATAGAGGCCTTGATGTGAAGGATGTATGTTTGCTCATCACTAACTCTGCCCTGGGAAAACATGTGCCCTCCCTGACCACTGATGAGCTGTTTATTTCCTCTGAATGGCCGGGAAATAAGGCTTTTTCAAATAAATACAGATTTTTACAGTGATATAACTAACGACAGTATGGTTGTACAAGCTATTCCCTGAATTTCTAGAGCATGATATCTACAGTGACCCATGAAGGTCCCTCCAAATACATTGGAGGGCCAAGGAGAGTCTTTAAAAGCTTCTTAACAAAGTTTATTTTCAGTTTACAGTAGAAGAAAACAAGTCATTGTGAGTTTGACTGACCGTTCATCATGTTTACAACACAGTCCCAGCTCTGAGAGACACACTTTCTAGTTAAAAAGAGTCACACAGTCAGTCGAGGACACTGACACATTAGTAATATTCTCAGAAATGTAGCAGCAGCTCAAAATGAAAGGGTAAGCCAGGGCTGTGGCAAAAATAAATAAAAGAAAGTGTACTTGGCCTTGCACCCATCCCCCCTGCTCCCCCTCAGAGTCGCTTATCGTATCTTGTCATCAAACAGTCATATCCTCACATTGTCCCAGAGGAAAGCTGACCTCTCAGCTGTAGATACAGTATAAACTCAGTCCAACTCCTCGCTGTTTTGTTCTCCCTCCATCTCAGGAGAAGGGGGAAGGGTGCCTGGGCAAAAACAAGGCAACTTTTAAGAAGGCACATTGGCTATATCTGTCCAAGTCATGAGTCCTTGAAGATCCTCTTTGTGTCTATTTAGAGTAGAGGTGCTCTTGTCACCCTCCTCACTCCACCTTCATCCCTCACACACAGCTCTCTCCCTGGTTGTGCGGATGCAGCTGTGGCTGTGTGTGACGTAGGGGTCAAGCGGAAGGGTTGTTGGGTCGGGTGGAGGCACAGGGGTGTTTGGGTAGGCACAGTGCCAGGTCTGGAGAACGTGCTGTTCAGCGGTGGAGGCGGGGTCAGACCAGAGCAGTGATCGGCAGGCTGTCCACCACAGCTGCATAACTGGAAAAGGAAGAGCTACATGTCCCCACTCACCTCTACAAAACATAAAGGGATCCCTCACCACTGCTTTTATTGACTTTCTACCATCGATGCAGATAAGCCTCTCCAAGATAATGGCGAGATATCCTTTAAAAAATGTGCCTAAGTACTGCATTTCTCTGTAATATAGAAACTCTTTAGGCGAATCCTTGAAACCTCATTACATAATGTGTTTAATACATACTTCCTCTCTTTTCCTGTGGTGATAAGGTAAGGTGCCTGTGGACGCTCACATTCCCATTGACTTACAGACAGAGTAACTCAACAACTCTCCTAGACAGAGAGGAAAAGAGTTGAATGCTGCCACCAGCAGACAAGCACAGTGCAGAGCATCCTGTTCCACAGCAGCAGAACCAAGTATCCTGTCAATCAGTCTCTGTGTGTTCTGGATGTACGGTAAGGCCTTCTGCACCACTGCATGTATTTCAGAACATCTCAACCCTTGATTTACACTACTTACGCAGGATCTTCATGTATTGTGACAGTCCTCCAACGTATGCCAGGACCCAGGAAACCAGACTGCCCGACCCATGCCTGTCTGACCCTTATCTGTTATCAGTTCAGGTCATTGTCATTTGAGGTTGACTGGGTTTTGTCAGGCATTGAGGCCCTTGCAAAGGCAGCCAGCCACAGCCTCCTACACTGTAAAATCCCCTGGGGGTTATTTCCTAATGCTGTTTGTGGGGACTGGAAGTATTTATGGGACTGCAAGTATTTAGGGATAGTTTTTGAGGGGGAAAAGTTGGGTCTGTAAACTTCACACAGTTCATGGGAACACAGGAACAGTTGGGGCATTAAATAATTGAGTCATCCTCCAACTAGAGGGAGAGTGCTAAGCTGTTCTAATCACAAACATTTGGATGCCATTAAGAGGTGCTTTTGTGAAGGCTCACATGTCTTTTATTTCTCTCTGTGGAGATGTATAACTATTCTGCCCTAAAGACAGGGCCCTCTAAGGCTTTGACTGAACAGTGTCATCAATCAAGTGCAGTTCACTTAAGAATATAATCCTTCTATTTTCTATAGTCAAGTATGTGGGGCAGTTTCTCCTGTTATAGTATATGCCCATATGATTAACACTGACATAATCAACACTACAGTTTTTACAGTCACTTTGGCACTAATTTCGGGAACCTTGACGTCATTTTTCAAAACTCCAGACACAAAACTCACAACCAATGATCAAAATGTACATTTTTCAAAACTCTAACACGTTATCCAATTGCTTGGATACAATACACATAAAGCTAAGATCATTTGTTCATTGAACTAAAATCACCTGTTCAAAATGACACAACATAACATCAAAGTATTACCGTTTCAGAATGCAATTCACACATTACATCTGAAATGACTGTCTATTCATTTCATTACAACGATCTAACTATCAATTGATACAACTGATCAAAATGATAAGTAACTGTTGCATTACTCTTAATGCATAGTTTTATGGAAACTGACAAACAATATTCCATGTTTAGATCATGAAAGTTTCAGGATAACGAGATCCATTGACACCAATTACCGTGGAACATGAACCAATTGGACTACATTATCTATGGATGTAATATTTCATCATCATTCTTTATCAGACACTGTTTCTATGGTCCCATGTACCACTTTTCCAGACCATGTTTTCAGATTTGACATTAATGTACACTCACCGGCCACTTTATTAGGTACACCTATCGAGTACCGGGTAGGACCCCCCTGCCTCCACAACAGCCTGAATTATTCACTGTGTTGTACGTTAAGAGATGCCCTTCTGCACACCACTGTTTTAAACAGCTGTTATTTGAGCATTTGTGGCCTTTCTGTTAGCTTGAATGAGTCTGGACATTCTCCTCTGACCTCTCTCATTAACAAGGTGTTTTTTCCCAAAGAACTGCCGTTCACTGAATGTGTTTTGTTTATCGCACCATTCTTTGTAAACTCTAGAGACTGTAGTGCGTAAAAATCCCAGGAGGGCAGCTGTTTCTGAGATGCTGGAATCACCATGTGTGGCATCAACAATCATACCACGGTCAAAGTTGCTTAGATTACACATCTTGCCCATTCTAATGTTTGGTCAAACAACATCTAAAGCTCTCTACCCTATATACTCTATATATTAAATTGCAGGCAGCCACATGATTCGCTGTTCAAATGTAACCTTCCTTGATGAGCTAAATCAGGTCTGTAGAGCTGATGGCATGACCTACTGTATGTCATTGTGTGGGATAATGTCAGGTTCCACCATGCTCAAATGGTGCAAGCATGGTTTCAGGCCCATCCACAATTTACCACCCTGTACTTACCCCCATACTCTCCTTTCCTTAACCCGATTGACTAATTTTTCCTTGTGGAGGTGGAAGGTATATGATAGGCTCCCTCACGAACAAGCCACCCTTCTCCAGGCCATGGATGACGCATGCAATGACATAACGGCAGACCAGTGTCAGGCCTGGATTCGCCATGCCCAAAGATTCTTCCCAAGATGTTTGGCTAATGAAAACATCCATTGTGAGCTAGGGATGTCTCCTGACCCCTCCTGTCTCAGCCTCCAGTATGTATGCTGCAGTAGTTTATGTGTCGGGGGGCTAGGGTCAGTTTGTTATATCTAGAGTACTTCTCCTGTCCTATCCGGTGTCCTGTGTGAATTTAAGTATGCTTTCTCTAATTCTCTCCTTCTCTCTTTCTTTCTCTCTCTCGTTGGACCTGAGCCGTAGGACCATGCTTCAGGACTACCTGGCATGATGACTCCTTGCTGTCCCCAGTCCACCTGGCCGTGCTGCTGCTCCAGATTCAACTGTTCTGCCTGAGGCTATGGAATCCTGACTTGTTCACCGGACGTGCTACCTGTCCCAGACCTATTATTTGATCATGCTGGACATTTATGAACATTTGAACATCTTGGCCATGTTCTGTTATAATCTCCACCCGGCACAGCCAGAAGAGGACTGGCCACCCCTCATAGCCTGGTTCCTCTCTAGGTTTCTTCCTAGGTTTTGGCCTTTCTAGGGAGTTTTTCCTAGCCACCGTGCTTCAACACCTGCATTTCTTGCTGTTTGGGGTTTTAGGCTGGGTTTCTGTACAGCACTTTGAGATATCAGCTGATGTACGAAGGGCTATATAAATAAATTGGATTTGAATTTGATTTGATGAGAACCTGTGGCCAAATCCACATGTCAGGGTTGAGGGAAATATAGAAGTACAGTAATCAATATTTTGTTTTGCTTTTTACAGTAAGCCAGGTGAGGAATACTGCAGTGATGTTTTACAGTAAGCCAGGTGAGGAACACTGCAGTGATGTTTTACAGTAAGCTAGGTGAGGAATACTGCAGTGATGTTTTACAGTAAGCCAGGTGAGGAACACTGCAGTGATGTTTTACAGTAAGCCAGGTGAGGAACACTGCAGTGATGTTTTACAGTAAGCCAGGTGAGGAACACTGCAGTGATGTTTTACAGTAAGCCAGGTGAGGAACACTGCAGTGATGTTTTACAGTAAGCCAGGTGAGGAACACTGCAGTGATGTTTTACAGTAAGCCAGGTGAGGAACACTGCAGTGATGTTTTACAGTAAGCCAGGTGAGGAATACTGCAGTGATGTTTTACAGTAAGCCAGGTGAGGAACACTGCAGTGATGTTTTACAGTAAGCCAGGTGAGGAACACTGCAGTGATGTTTTATAGTAAGCCAGGTGAGGAACACTGCAGTTGACCATTATTTTTGCTTTGATTCAAAGAAACCTATGTTGTGATTTTATTGTATTTCATCAGTAAATGTCAGATTTTGTTCAATGATTCCACTGTGTCTGTAGTATTCTCTCTACTAGTCCTTTTACAGTGATGTATTTACGTTTAGTAGTATAATGAAACATGTGACATATTTTGTACTACAATATTTAATGATTGTATGAACAACTACACAGTGAAACTATCGGTATCTTGTGTGTGGGTGATCTAAATGAATGGTCCTATGGTATTTCATGATAAAGGAGTTATTTGAACCAATGATTCTGCAAGTGCAAGGTTTCTTTAAAGATATGAATGCACAATGCAATGTTTTGAACATTATCAGTGATGACCGTTTTGAGTGGTCCTGACTAAAAACAAACCCTTATTCAGGGTTGGGTAATCTTACCAGAAATCCCTTTGTCTGATTAGGATCCCTGTACGTAGAAACAGATAACATCATTATCTTAGGGGACCCCTTTGTGTGTGTCTGTGTGTGTGTGTATATATACTGTATCTCTGTGTGTGTGTATATCTGTGTGTGTGTGTGTGTGTGTGTGTATGTATATATGTGTGTGTGTGTGTGTGTATGTGTGTGTGTGTCTCTGTGTGTGTGTGTGTGTGTGTGTATAGCTGTGTGTGTGTGTATATCTCAGTGTGTGTATATCTCTGTGTGTGTGTGTATATCTGTGTGTGTGTGTGTGTGTGTGTATATATCTCTGATTATGTGTGTGTATATAAGCGTGTGTGTGTGTGTGTATATCTGTGTGTGTGTGTGTGTGTGTGTGTGTGTGTGTATATAGATCTGTGTGTGTGTGTATCTCTATGTGTGTGTGTGTGTGTGTGTGTGTGTGTGTGTGTGTGTGTGTGTGTGTGTGTGTGTGTGTGTGTGTGTGTGTGTGTGTGTGTGTGCACCACAGTCTCCATGTGACCACAAACAATGAGTGTAGCCCCTGTGGTATCTGTCTGTCTGTTAGCTGGGGCTCCATGAGGAATGCTGACCAGTGTGAGGGACACATATAGAATATCTGTGGGAAACAAAGTGGCCTCATTCTCTCAATGGACACTACATTTCACCTTAATTCATTCATGGCATAGAGGAAGACAAGAGACTACTTATTTTCTTCATCTTGGTATTACATGGTGATAATCAATATTGACAGAAGAGTATAGACATTTCTGAGCCTTACAAAAAATAAAAAAGTACTATGTTTCTACTTGTAAGGATACAAGGACAATGAATAAAACAACACCTGTAAAAAGTCCTGCTATCACAAAGTGGTGAATAGGCCTGGTTCTGTGTGGTCAATGTGGTCTCTATGGTGTCAATGAAAGGCTTAGTGTGGGGCCCTGTGGAGTTGAGCCTGAGGATTAGTCCCTATGGTGATGATGTTTTGCCCCAGGGTGAAAACTCCCACCACAACAGTGGAAATTGACCTCCTCTGTGGGGTCAGATACATGCCCTGTGGGCTGATTGAGGCCCCTTGTGGTACCCTATCTATGTTGGCCCTTTGAAGTTGGCCTACAGGTAGATCCCTATGGGGATAAATGTCCCTGTCGGATAAATGGTATTCCCCATGGTGTTACAGTAGTCATATATTGTGCCCTGTGTGAGTCCCATCTGTCAGGTGATCTTACTTTCCTATAAAGATAAGCTTGCCATGAATTATAGTGGCAAGGCTTGGTGTTAGATGAGAGGTTAATGCTAATTGAAGCCAGGCTGAAGCTGTATATCAAGGTCATTGAAATGGTGTCGCTCTAGATTATTATCATCTAAAGCACACGGAGAGCTGTCTTCGTCACATTAACTTCTCTCCCTCATAGTTCAGAAGTACAGTACCTGCCAAACGCATTGTGGCTGTTTTGCATGGAGTCTGTCTTGGCCTCCAACACTGCAGACTGAACCCCGCTCTGACTGTGTGGTTCCCTATTCCCTCCCTATGAGAAGATTAGAACCCTGGATTCAGACCCATGCGTTTCATCAGATCCATCTGATTGCAAACTGCAGACAGCAGGACCACAGCACTGTTTGCCATACATTGTTCTGCTCTGAAGTACAGCCTCTAATCCACCTCCAGTATTGTTGTAGCTCTCCTTAAAATGGTCCCGAAGGTCAAACTTTCAGCACAACGGAATCCAGTGTTTTTGTCTGCGTGGGGAATTTCCCTTTGTTTTTCCTTCTGAGGCACTAGGTTTCCCATCCGTCAGAGAGAGGCCATGGCCTGGCCAAGGAGCCCTCAGGCTGTTTGTTTTGCGGTGGTGCCTGCTTCAGTGCCTCTGTCTTTCTGGATGGTTCTGGACTCTGACGTCTTTAGAAGGACTTGGATGTGGGTGAGTGCAGTGTAAGTGTGCAAAAGAGGAGAGAGAGCCAGGGAAACTAAACCAGTGCCTCAGTTAGAAGCATTTCAAAAAGCCAGGCTGGTGGAGAGAGAGAGGGAGAGAGTAGGGACAGGAGAGACTGAAACCAAATGACTGGGAGAGAAAGTGAGAGAGTATGAGAGACAGGAGGAGCAAGGGAAAGAGAAAAGGTTGACAAAGAAATCCTCAAAGACATGCTGCCTGGGTCAACATTAGTGTCTTTGTGGGCCCTTTTATGTGTCTTCTCCGGCTCAGAGAGATTTAGGGAAGCGAGCCTAAATCCACACAAGACGGCCTTAACCCTGTATAAATATCATCAGTTCATCTCCACTGACGACTTCCGTATACATAGTACATACTGTATCATATGGAGGACAATGGACATACAGTTTTAGCTCCAGTACAAAAGAGCAAGAGGCTGGAGCTTTAGAAGCTCCTGTTTACTATAATGTAGAGTACTGCAGGGGTCAGTGAGGCCTAAACTGCAGGGGTGTGTGAATGGGGAACTCCACCTCCTGTGGCCGTGTGTAGGTAGGAGGTCACGCACCCTCTCTCCTCATTGAGAGTGTGGGTTGTGGAGGAAAATGACAGGGTGAATTGATCCAAGGGGAACTCTGCAGGCAGAATGCCACCCTCTAATCAGAGGGAGTTGCCTCACACACATAGTAGCACACTCGCACTGAACAGACACATGTGTGCGTACACACAAAAGCAAACAAACAAATGTTGAAGTGCACTCAAAAAGATGCATGCGCACACACTAGTCATTTAGAAGATGCTCTTCTTCAGAGTGTTTACAGGAACAATTAGGGTTAAGTGCCTTGCTCATGGACACATTGACAGATTTTTTACCTAGTCGGCTCAGGGATTTGATCCAACAACTTTTCGGTTACTGGCCCAATGCTCTTAACCTGTAGGCTACCTGCCACCCGTTCAGGAGCAAACGAACACACTCACACTAAGCTGTTAACCTCATCCTTGGAAATCAGAATGTTTTTGAGTAATCTTTCCTAAAGAACTCATGGGAATATGGGGTGACCTTCTGAATAGATCCCTGGAATTGAAACATCAGTCAAATGTCACTCTACTGTGGTTGAAGCACTGAAAGAATATATTTCAAATTGACAAAGATGATTTATTGACACTCAAACTTCAAACAACCTTGTTTGAACTGTAAGCCTGTGTTACTCTCCTTTTCCCAAACATTGGTATTACAGAACTTTATTTCTGGCACATGATTATTCTGGTGAAGAAAGGAACTCAAGATTAGAAGAGAAAATAAATCCATTTTACAAAGCTCGCCTAAAGCAAGAGAAAGAATGCGAGAAAAGGATGCAGCTCACATAATTCATGCGGTGTGTGAGGGATTTTGGTATCGTGTGATTTCTGCCTTCCTGCCAAGCACATCGAGCCAGGGCTCTGGCTGTGTGGATTCAACCCAGATGAAATGGAACAGGTCTAAACAGCCAGGAGGCTTGATTTGTAGCCTTGCTTTCAGACAGCATAGTGCTCCTGGGTAAAGTCTACTCCAGGACCAGAACTCTTGGGTGGGTGGGTCAGTCATTATGTTTCCCATGTTACATATGCATCTGCTTAGTGATGACAGTATTTTTTTTTGTTTCATCTGACTGCCAATTCCTGATCTTTTGAGAACATAATTTGAGGAGTGGCCTGAAGATTGATTGGAATGGGAGACAGAGGAATCCAGCAGTGCTGAGGCAGAGGGATCGTAGAGAAGACGACTGGCTACTACTCTGAACTTTGTGTGGTGAGCTTTCTGGCACCCAGAGCTGCTGAGGCGTCACTCCAGTGGCTGCCAAGTCCAGTGGCTGTAAGACTCAGGCTGGTTCCCACACTTGCCCTCTACAAGATCATCAGCAGACTCCATCACCATCATCTACCATCCTTTGTCTTTCTCCCTTCACTCAAGCCATCAACTGTCCCTCTCCGTCTTCAGAGGATTCAGCTTTCAGAGACTTGGTCTCAATTCGTTGAGCTCTCATGATATATTGCTTTAAAATTGTTTTTTTTTTTAAATCCAAGATGTGATGGATTAATAAATCACATCAAATTGGGTACAGAAATAACATTTGACCTCTTTATAACACCACAGCATTAAGGCCTACTGTATCACTGATTTGTGTGTGTGTCTGTGTGGGTATGTGTCTTTGTGTGTGTGTGTGTGGGGGGGGGGGGGGGGGGGGGAATGCCTCACATCTCTCTTTCACCCAATATCACTCAACACATGTTTTCAGCACAGTGAAGACATTCAGTGTAGTGTGCAGCCCTCAGGACCATTGCACCCATAAATCTTCCCCCTGGCTCAGTAAAGAGTCCCTGTGGACAGAGAGAGCCTCGCTCTGATCTGCTGCATCAGAGGATGTGCCGCTACAGCTATGTAGAAGTGCACTGTCCTAAAGGCATACAGCCAGGCCAGGCAGTTACTGTAACATCACCAGGGAGCTGACACAGCTATTAGCTGAACTGCGGGAGCCATGGTGGACGGCTGGTAGCCAAGCGGAAACATCAAGTGGAGAGTTGAGACATCATTTGTGTACAGGTTTAACTGGTGGAGAGGTTTAACTGGTGGAGAGGTTTAACTGGTGGAGAGGTTTAACTGGAGAGGTTTAACTGGTGGAAAGGTTTAACTGGTGGAGAGGTTTAACTGGTGGAGAGGTTTAACTGGTGGAGAGGTTTAACTGGTGGAAAGGTTTAACTGGTACATCTTTGTTCCGGACTCTCTCTCCTTCAACTGAACATTGTGTTTACCTTCTGTTTTTTTGTTTTGTTGTTACAGAAAGAATGAGAAGGAAAAGAAATACAGCGAAGTGGAAGATCAATACAAAAGCCTGTAAATCTGTTTGAGGTAAGCTGAGAAACAAGATCAAATGACAGATAATGGCAAAATCTCTTTGACTCACTGCTTCCTCTGTGACACCTAGGCCAGTATGTGTGATTAGCCATATAATTTACTTTACCAAATTGAAAACGATAGCTTAAAAAACATCCACCAGACAGTTTCATAGCTGGAAGGCATTGACACAATCAAAAGAGATAAGAGATAATACTCTTTCATTGCTGCTATTCTTGGCCCAGAACCCATGTTAGGGTGGCCATAATAAGCTGGGACCTCACTGTAATAGGAGGGAAAACATTTCCTCATAGTTTGAGTGGCTCTGCTCATTTGTTTGAGATAGAGTGACATTTTCCCACACATATACACAACTGGAAGTGGTGTCACATAGAGAAACCTGTTTTAAATGAGTTGGCTTGGAGTGGCAGAGGCGGTTCGTAATGTACTGTAGCTCTGCTTCTAGAGAAAATTGAGCAACCCTGTAAACAATATGCACACTTGTTGTGACCTGTTTGTCTTTTGTCATGAATGCTTACTGAGCTTATAGTGTCAAAGTGATGGGTGTGTGATCCTGTGTGGACAAATAACACTTCTGTTTGCATTTGTGTGTGTGTGTGTGTGTGTGTGTGTGTGTGTGTGTGTGTGTGTGTGTGTGTGTGTGTGTGTGTGTGTGTGTGTGTGTGTGTGTGTGTGTGTGTGTGAGAGAGAGAGAGAGAGAGAGAGAGAGAGAGAGAGAGAGAGAGAGAGAGAGAGAGAGAGAGAGAGTGAGAGAAAGAGAGAGTGGTTAAGGTCACATTCCTGCCGAACATACCTTTAGTCATGTCATGTCATGTTATGTCAATAACCCAAACTTGGAGGAAGACCAATAAGGCCATGTAATAATTAGCATTACAAACAGTATGCATTGAGTGAATGATAACCTAAAGTAGGCAAGATGGAAGAATGTGCTACATTCAGATGATTCTTCCATTAAAGTGGAGGGCCAGTCAGACAGGTAACGGACAGTCAGACTGGGAGGAAGAGGGATCAAAGGCAGGGCTAATGAGTGGAGTGGGGCTGCTGTCTGTCTGTAGAATGTCCTCATGATGAGGAAACGGAGGGTAAACACTGATCGGTTTACAGCAGAGGGGAATGTGAGGACACATGGGCAGCCTCCTGGGAGCAAGCTGCTGAGTTTAGGATGAGTGGGCTGATACTTTATGGAGGTGTGTGTGTGTGTGTGTGTGTGTGTGTGTGTGTGTGTGTGTGTGTGTGTGTGTGTGTGTGTGTGTGTGTGTGTGTGTGTGTGTGTGTGTGTGTGTGTGTGTGTGTGTGTGTGTTGGGACCGGGTGAGGAGCAGGTGACCCAGATTCCCATCACCAGGAACACTCATCACCGGGAGGGAGGGAGAGAGAGAGAGAGAGAGAGACAAGCTGCCGTGAAGCAGGCAGTTCTGTTACCTATCATCTACCATCCACACGTTTCACACACTGATGCCCAGTCCTGACAGACATGTGATGGCAACTATACTGCCCGTTAACATATATACTGTTACTCCCTCCAGTAAAGTTATTGTAAAACACATTTCACTGCTGTCCAAATGTAATGCTACATCTAAATGTAGAGAGTGGCAATGCCTAAGAAACCTCCTGGCAAACTTAATAAACACATAGACTATCCAGCTCATACCTGGCTTCACGGGTCCTTAGTGCTTTATAAAGGGTTAGAAACGTCTACTGTACCAATTAAATCAGATGCCCAGTCCACAGACACATGACTCCAGGAGAGGGAAGTTTACAAAAGACTGTTTATCCTTGACCAGAGCACTGTCCTGACACTGGTTCCAACCTGTCTTAGCATGGCCCCCAACCAGTCTCTACAGTAGGTGTGTCGAGAGAGGGGGCCCAAATGGATGAGCTGGAGATGAAATGGCCCCTCCGATGTGTATTCTTTGCTGTTTTGGGTTGAAGTGTGTGGTGTTACGCCTGGGCCTGTCTGATAGTAATGGATTTTGCAGGCAGTCAGAGAGAACAGTGGGACGTCCCCTCAGATTCTTTTGCCTGTTGCCCAGAGAGAATGTAAGCCAGCAGTTCAACAGACATCCACGTGCATAATCACCACCTACACATCGACAGGCATAGCACAAACAACCTCACTCCTACATGAATACATGGAAAATGTATTCATAGGAGGTATCCACAAGTGTGGACTGGTGACACTGTAGGAATGCATCCCCTACTCCATCAATATCAAACAACATGCAACTTCCCTAGTAATCAAAGGCCCGGCTGTCATATATATGACTGCTGTGCTAGCACATCAGAAAGGACAGAAAAGATTTAGTTTGACAGGAGTTATGGAGGAGCCTTATGGGTGTAATCTAAACTATAGAGAGACCCAGGTGGGTGTAAAGAATGCCACTGTCAGCCGAATTGTCCGAGGAATGTGGTGCCGTCACAGCTGAGGGGGTCAGGAGCAGTTGCCTGGATGGTTGGGGGGGATTATTAGGGGTGTAGGGTGGTTGGGCAGGGTACGAGAACAACGCGGCCTCAGTGCAGCGGTCGCCCCTCTCTCAACCACACACCACCCCAGGGTCATGACCCCCAGGGCTCCTTGAAAGCAGTTGCTGCCTGGTGCTCCCTCTGTCTGGCTGTATCCATGTAAAGACATACATCATCAGGTAATGGACTTGACCTTTGACCTTTTATTATGGACATAAATTATATTATGCTTTAAACCTGTCAATGTGAATGCCGGTATTGTCCTGTCCTGTGGTCTATGATGATTTTAATGATGATGTGATGGTTGTGTGTGGTTAGAGTTGCAAAACTACCAGTAATTTAGCAAAGTTACCAAAATCTATGGCAATCTACGGTAACTTTGGTAATTTATACTTGAATAACTTTTTTAAAAATGTGTTCATATATAGTATTACATTTTTCTATGTGTCCATATTGTCCATGAGTTTCTAGTGGAAAGACAACATGGTTCAAGAGAAAATAGCGTAATTACTAAAGCATCAAATCAACAATGGAATTGTTTTCTATTAACTCTGCAACTCTTCCAACTATTGATTTTTTCACAACTGCCACAAGACAGACATATTTACATCGTAAAAAATCTAAGTGTATAAAAAAGAAAGGATATTTCATGCTGAAACCCTCATATTAAACACCAAAGGTATTCACTAAGTTGACAGTTTATTTTTAGAATAATGTTTTACAGCTTTGTCATTCAATTTTGTATTTGAAAAACAATCAAAAAAATTATTTTATTATTTTATATATTTTACATGTGATAAGGCCACACAGAGAGCCAGAGATAACTACAGACATCTGTGATCATCTTAAGCACCCAAAAAGGCCACTAGATGTCATGTGATAAAATAAAATAAATACTTGAAAGTTACCCAAATTCTGGTAGTTACTGGTAAACTTAAGTTAAAGTTACCAGTAATATGTCCTCCCTTTCCAACCCTGTGTGTGGTATTGTCATTGTGGTATGTTGCCTTGTTGTTGTCGTTCCTGCAGACTGCCCTAACGAATTGGACCTCGGGGATAAGTAACGTTTTTTAAATGAAATTGAAGTAAGAAACATTTCAGACTACATCACTGGCACTGTCTGATGATAATACTACACTGCAATAGTAATAAACCATCCTGAAATGTCTATATACAGATACTCAACCCGATTCAATCCGAATGCGCGTTGTAGACAATGCGGCCTTGAAAGGCAAAGTTCCCACATTTGCGGAAATTATGTTCACGGTAAACGCTGTATATGTGAAGATGTCAGCTCAATTGGAAAGTTACCTTTAAAAAATTGCATAGCAGGCTGTCCAGTGTACTGCGCTACGTATAGAATCACGGCCTACAAATATAATTCAGACAGTCATTTTACAACTCGTTATCTCAGAAAGATACATATTGCTCACCTTTCCCTTACGGCTGTTAGAGTGATTATCTAGAGGTGCAGTTGCCTCAGAGTTAATTTCTCTGGAATCTCATGTTTTAGCTTTCGTTACAGTAATATTTGGGGGGGATTATTGAAACCAGGTGGTCCATCCCATTGACCTCTGAGGACCACCAAATCCTAACTATTGAAAACCACATGCAGGCTGCAGCCCTTCTGGTAGTGTTTGTGTAGTGGAATCGTGTATCATTGCCAAGACCCAATGTACGCACATCAGAGGATCCATCCCTGCCAGTTACTCTGAGGCTAGCCCATTGTTCCACAGTTCCTCCAGATCTTAGACCAAACAATACACTTTTCAAACCACGCTTTTCAAAACACGCCGTGATTCAATGGTCCTTGTGGACAAGTCCTAACTCACTGCTTGTTATGATAACAATGAGAGATACAAGCCTGGCATTACATCGCAGCCCTTAGATCCTGGAAGGGGACACAGGAAGTGAGAGGAGCACAAAGCTGTCAGGTACACATCTTTACAGTACATCTTCACACTCTTATCTCTCTCTCAGAATCCTGTCTGTGTTGTAGAGGCGTAGAGCCTGAGAGCTAACGTTTACACTCCCCATTCCTCACCCAGTAGAGTCCAGTCATAACACTGTTCATCTCACATACGCTCCAACAACTCGCTGCTGTACACAATCCCCCCCTAGTACTCTGACCTCAGAGCGTCTGTCAATCTGATACACACTGAGCTTTAAAACAAAAAGACATCTGCATTCCTCTCACTCTCAGTCTTTGTGGGATTACTGACAACAACTCAGGGGAAACTACTGTTTCAGAGTTGTAACCACTGCTGTCAATCTGCATAGAGTTGAGTGAGGAAAACAAACAAAAAACATTGATATTACACAAATGTTTAATGCCCCTCAAACATCCTACAATAACAAACAACTGACCAAGGCCAACTGGGTAAAGGGATGTTCTAGGTGCCAAGAACCGTAGCTACAATAATGGGAAGTGTGGTAAGATTTCCATCTGTGCTTCCATCTTTACTGCAGAGCTACACAATTGACATGTCCAACTGCTGAGGTAATACCTTTATCAGCGATATCAGCCTGGTCTCATAGACTAGACGTAACATAGTAAATGTAAATCTGGGACGCTCAAATCAGTAGGATATGTTAAGTTCGGTTACATAAAACAGAAGGCTACTTAAGGCAAAAACAAAAGCAGGATGGCTGGTTGGGGTGGATGGATCGGCATATAACGCGAAGGTCTAGCAACCCGAAGGATGCGTGTTTGAATTTCATCACGGACAAGCTGATCATTTCAGATAATTAGCAACTTTGCAACTATTTACTACTTTTTAGTTGTTACCTTCGTCTTCCCCTAATCCTAACCCAAACCCTTGAATTTAACACCTAATTTAGCCACCTAGTTAACTTTAGTGTTAGGCACCTAGTCAATTTTAGCCACAACAAATTGGAATTCGTAACACATCATACATTTTGCAAATTCCTCAAATATTGTATGAATTGTAATTTATAACATATTATACAAAATGGATGATGGACATCCACAAATTAATACATACCATACCAAAAATAACATGTCATACTAAAAGGATTTACATTTACTATGTTACATCTACCCCCTGAGTCCAGGTTGGCAATATGCCATCATTATATAGTATCTTAATTAGTGCCTCTACAACACATATGTAGTGGTAGCCCACTGCTTTCTCAGGAGGTAACAGCCAGCACAGCTGCTAGTATTATTTTAATTGTATTTAACCTTTATTTGACTAGGCAGTATTTAACTAGTGCAGTATGGTGTCAGTCAAAGAAGGTAAGTAAGTCAAGCTAAATGAGGTGGGAGTTTGTCTGTCAGTGTGTGTGAGAGAGACAACTAACAGAGTGGTGTTTGTGCTCTGGGGAATATCTCAGCCATATTACAGCATGAAAGTGTGTGTAGGCCTTCAAGTGTTTTAACCTTACCCTCACTATTTTCAATATAATGTTTATCATAAAATGTATAGGCTGTTGGGAAAGTTATTACCATTTCAATAAATAACAACAACAACAAAAAACGTACCACTGGTTGTTGTTGATGAAAGGTTCTTGTTGGCCCTATTCTTTAAAATGCAATGCAAGAGCTCCCTCTGTTGTCAAAAGCAATTGAAGTGCCACACAAACTGTGTGGCTTTGTCTTTCCGGCGAGAGAAAGAAAATGAGCCTATTGACACATTTTGTAATTTCACAAGCATTGTATGTAATCATTTCTTCGTGTCATTGTTTTTCGAACTGGCAACATTGTTTCTCGACTAGGTTCAATTCGATTTTATGTGACCTAAACACACTCATGGCAATGTTCATTTGCCTCAATTGAATACTTGAATATTGAGCAGACAGAGAAATGCAGCATGGACATTTTCAGAACCAAGACAAGAAGCCTGCAAACATCTAATTGGAAGTGGAAGTCCTCTTGCTGTTCCAACTTCTGGCTGCTCTACCCAAATGCCAGCAGATGGTGATATTGAATCGTTTCATTCTTCTTTTTCTTCTTCTTTTATTGGTCGCGTACACATATTTAGCCGATGTCATATTTAGCCGATGCCATATTTAGCCGGGTGTACTGAAGTGCTTATGTTCCTAGCTTCAACAGTGAAGTAATATCTGACAATACAAAACAATACACACAAAATCTAAAGTAAAATAATCAAATTAAGAAATATGTAAATATTAGGATGAGCAATGTCAGAGTCCGGAATGTAAATATACATACGTAGATATAATGGGATGTATAGACATTATGGATAGTATATGTAAACCAATAGTTAAATAAGATAGGCCTTGACTAGAATACAGTATTTACATATGAAGTTGGTAAAACAGTATGTAAACATTATTAAAGTGACCAGTGTTCCATGACTATGTACATAAGGTAGCTGTCTCTATTAGTACAGGTTGGTAGCCGGCTAGTGACAGTGACAGTTCAGTGCAGGGTACTGGGTGTATGCCGGCTAGTGACAGTCACAGTTCAGGGCAGGGTACTGGGTGTATGCCGGCTAGTGACAGTCACAGTTCAGGGCAGGGTACTGGGTGTATGCCGGCTAGTGGTGACTATTTAACAGTCTGATGGCCTTAAGATAGAAGCTGTTTTTCAGTATCTCAATCCCAGCTTGGATGCACCTACAGTATACTGACCCCACCTTCTACATAGTAGCAGGGTGAACAGGCCATGGCTTGGGTGGCTGAGGTCATTAATGATCTTCTTGGCCTTACTGTGACACAGGGTGCTGTAGATGTCCTGGAGGGCAGGCAGTGTGCCCCCGGTGATGAGTTGGGCAGACCGCACCACCCTCTGGACAGGACGGTGTAGTTACTGTATCAGGTTGTGATACAGCCCGACAGGATGCTCTCAATGGTCCATATGTAGAAGTTTGTGAGAGTCTTAGGGTCCTAGCCAAATTTCTTCAGCCTCCTGAGATTGAAGACGTGCTGTTGCACGTACCTGGATGTGCGTTTGTTCTTCAGCTTTTGTACACCCCTACAGTTGACACAGTGCTTTCTCTATCCCAAATGTACTCTCCCTCTGACTATGCCCTCTCACATCGTGGGATCTCCCTTCTACAAACTGCTGCAACATGTCCGAATCCTTGGCCCCAAAGGCACAGAAGCGAGTTTGGAACATAGGTCAACACTGCCCCACTGATTACCCCTTTTACACTCAACACTACCCCACTGATCACCCCTTTTACACTCAACACTGCCCCACTGATCACCCCTTTTACACTCAACACTGCCCCACTGATCACCCCTTTTACACTCAACACTACCCCACTGATCACCCCTTTTACACTCAACACTACCCCACTGATCACCCCTTTTACACTCAACACTACCCCACTGATCACCCCTTTTACACTCAACACTACCCCACTGATCACCCCTTTTACACTCAACACTGCCCCACTGATCACCCCTTTTACACTCAACACTGCCCCACTGATCACCCCTTTTACACTCAACACTGCCCCACTGATCACCCCTTCTACACTCAACACTACCCCACTGATCACCCCTTTTACACTCAACACTGCCCCACTGATCACCCCTTTTACACTCAACACTGCCCCACTGATCACCCCTTTTACACTCAACACTACCCCATTGATCACCCCTTTTACACTCAACACTGCCCCACTGATCACCCCTTTTACACTCAACACTACCCCACTGATCACCCCTTTTACACTCAACACTGCCCCACTGATCACCCCTTTTACACTCAACACTGCCCCACTGATCACCCCTTTTACACTCAACACTACCCCACTGATCACCCCTTTTACACTCAACACTGCCCCACTGATCACCCCTTTTACACTAAACACTGCCCCACTGATCACCCCTTTTACACTCAACACTACCCCACTGATCACCCCTTTTACACTCAACACTGCCCCACTGATCACCCCTTTTACACTCGACACTGCCCCACTGATCACCCCTTTTACACTCAACACTACCCCACTGATCACCCCTTTTACACTCAACGCTGCCCCACTGATCACCCCTTTTACACTCAACACTGCCCCACTGATCACCCCTTTTACACTCAACGCTGCCCCACTGATCACCCCTTTTACACTCAACATTACCCCACTGATCACCCCTTTTACACTCAACACTGCCCCACTGATCACCCCTTTTACACTCAACACTGCCCCACTGATCACCCCTTTTACACTCAACACTACCCCACTGATCACCCCTTTTACACTCAACACTACCCCACTGATCACCCCTTTTAGCAGCTCCAGAGAGCAAAGCACACCACAGTTTGAGCCCCGAGCCGTGTGACTCTGCACTTACTCTGGGCGGCGGGATACACAACAAATCAAAACAATTCCACTTCTGGAAACTTTCACATGCATCCATTCCCAGTTTGTCCTTTACCCAGCCCGACATAATGTGTAGGTTGGCCAAAAAGCAAGAATCCACTCTTTCCAAAAGTCTCACTCCTACCTGTCCAAACTCATCTCTGGTAGGATTCTCAGGGCAAACGTTGGAAGTCTCCACTACACCTGTCACCGCAGGTAGGCCTACTTCATCCTGGACTGGCTCAACCTCTGAGCCTTCACCACTGCCACTCCATTTCAAGATCATCAACGTTCTCAAGAGAGCATGAATAAGTCATATTGGTTTGTAATCAGGAGACGTAGGTATGTACACCTCGAACAAATATGTATATTCAGGAGACAAATCTCTGACCTTAATAGCACAATTTTTACACCGTCGCATCATTGCACTTCCTCCACTGATGCTTGCTGTTCTGGGGAATTCCCAAGCCTCTCCAGTCAAATGTTATAAGGATAAAAAATCCTTGAAAGTAGGTCCTGAGCTCATAATGAGTTGTTTCATCTTACTGTCCAAAGGCGTTGTATACAGCTAGTTATAAACTTGTATCCCCCCTGGACCGGTTCGTACATAAAACATTCTCTGTTCAGGCTGTAAAGGTGTCGATTTCCTCTGTAACTCGATTTAATGATGAGACGGCGGGAAAAAAAACAGGAAACGTGTGTTCTTTCTTTATGAAACGTAATTTTCCACCACCAAACTAGTGGCTAATGCTACTTCCTGATGTTGTGCCCCGTGTAGAGCCAGGGGTCACCCTTAGTGGAATTGCCAACAACCGGATGCATCCGGTTTTCAGGGATACAGCTAATTCAACCTACACTATATATACAAAAGTATGCAATGTCAGCACATCGTTGGGAGCGTCATGAAATGGGTTTCCATGGCTGAGCAGCCATATACAAGCCTAAGATCAACACGTGCAATGCCAAGTGTTGGCTGGAGTGGTGTAAAGCTCACCGCCATTGGACTCTGGATCAGTGGAAACACGTTCTCTGGAGTGTTGGATTATGCTTCACCATCTGGCAATCCGACGGACAAATTTGGCGGATGCCAGGAGAACACTACCTGCCCGAAAGCATAGTGTCAGCTGTAAAGTAAGGGGGAAGAGGAATAACAGTCTGGGGCTGTTTTTCATGGTTCGGGCTAGGCCCCTTAGTTCCAGTGAAGGGAATTCTTAACGCTACAGCATACAATGACATTCTAGACAATTCTGTGCTTCCAACCTTGTGGCAACAGTTTGGGGAATCCCCTTTCCTGTTTCAGCATAACAATACCCCAGTGAACAAAGTCATACAGAAATGTTTGTCAAATGCTCTTGTGGCTGAATGGAAGCAAGTCCCCCCAGCAATGTTCCAACATCTAGTGGAAAACCTTCCCAGAAAAGTGTAGGCTGTTATAGCAGAAAAGGGGGGGAACAACTCCATATTAATTCCCATGATTTTGGACTGAGATGTTCGACGAGCAGTTGTCCACATACATTTGGTCATGTAGTGTAGCTTTTTTTCCCTCTGAAAACCGGATGTGGGAACTCCGCTTAGGCGTTTTCTTTTACACCTGCTTTGTTAGGTTAGCCAGGCATAAACAACAGACTGCTGCAACCTGATTGGCTGAACGCATTAATCAGCATCCGGGACTAGCATTCCTAGGCATTAGCCACTTCTAGCATGGTTGTCACTAGTTACCACAGCCACAAAGTCATACACCCCATGTAATTCTACGATTTATCTTCTTAAAATCTGATTTTAACCGAACCCTAATCAAAACTCACTGCTAACCTAACCCTAACCTTAAATTTAAAAAAGCATACATTTTTACGATATAGCCATTTTGACTTTGTGACTGTGGTAACTAGTGAAACCCTTATTTGCAGGTTGAATGGAGAATGTTTTATGTATGAACCAGTCCACGGGGTTACGAGCATATGTATAGCCGGCTGCTTTGGACAGTAAGATGACATGACTCAATATCTGCCAGCCTTTGGGCTATTGCTGCTCGTTGAAACTACCATAGGATAAACTGTAATACTTTAGTTGGTATAATTTGAAACATTTGTACAAATAGTCTATTACAGAGTCTTTATAACCAGGTACTGAAATGATGGAATGTCTTTGAAATTGGGCCAAATATGTTTAGCATATTTTCTATATGTGTGTTAAAAGTAACTGAAATCCGCCTTATGTTTGGGAGTGCCACCATTTGCTTATCTTTTTAACATTTATTGAAAAAAATTGTTTTGCCTACAAAAGTAGCATAATTTTCTTGTAGTCCAATTGTTTTGCTCTCTGTCACTTGTGTCTGCAGAGTTAAAGTTGCTTACATAGCCCACTCAGGACAGAGAATCCCAGTGAAGGCTCATGTGGAAGACAACATCCTCTATCCAGCCCACGTTCATGTCCATGATCAAAGACATGGGTTCCTCAAGAAGTTGAAATGTATTGTCTTTCTGTCTTAGTATACTGCTTGGAAAGACAACAGTGCCTGCATTTCATAGTCTACTTGTGATCTGTTCTGTTATCATCTGGTACTGTATTTATACTCAGGTGCATATGAGGCTTCGTTGGCCTGTTCTACATGCCATGTGTATGTAAATTAAGTCTACGTCGACAAGCAGCCCCAACCTGAGCAGAGGTGAAGGACACTCAAGGACATTCAGAGACTTGTCCCGAAGCCACTCCTGTGTTGTCTTGACTGTGTGCTTACAGTCGTTGTCCTGTTGGAAGGGGAACTTTCGGCCCAGTCTGAGGTCCTGAGCGCTCTGGAGCAGGTCTTCATCAAGGATCTCTCTGTACTTTGCTCCGTTCATCTTTCCCTCGATCCTGACTAGTCTCCCAGTCCCTGCCGTTGACAAACAACCCCAGCGGTGCCTGGTTTCTTCCAGACGTGCCGCTTGGCATTCAGGCCAAAGAGTTCTATCTTGGTTTCATTAGACCAGAGAATCTTGTTTCTCATGGTCTGAGAGTCTTTAGGTTCCTTTTAGCAAACTCCGAGCGGGTTGTCACGTACCTTTTACTGAGGAGTGGCTTCCGTCTGGCCACTCTACCATAAAGGCTTGATTTGTAGAGTGCTGCAGAGATGGTTATCCTTCTGGAAGATTCTCCCATCTCCACAGAGGAACTCTGGAGCTCTGTCAGAGTGACCATTGGGTTCTTGGTCACCTCCCTGATCCCTCGATTGCTCAGTTTGCCCGGCTGGCTAGCTCTAGGAAGATTATTGGTGGTTCCAAACTTCTTTACATTTAGAATGATGGAGGCCACTGTGATCTTGGGCCCCTTAATGCTGCTGAAATGTTTTAGTACCCTTCCCCAGATCTGTGCCTCGACACAATCCTATCTCGGAGCTCTACGCACAATTCCTTCGCCTGCATGGCTTGGCTTTTGCTCTGACAAGCACTGTCAACTGTGGGACCTTATATAGACAGGTGTGTACATTTCCAAATTATGTTCAATTAATTGAATTTACCACAGGTGGACTCCAATCAAGTTGTATAAACATCTTAAGGATGATCAATGGAAACAGGATGCACCTGAGCTCAATTTCGAGTCTCACAACAAAAGGTCTTAATACTTGTGAAAATAAGGTACTTTTTACCCCACTTTTTAATATATATATATTATTATTATTATACATTTATGGGGGACAAATATACATATTCTCGGTCTTATCCATAGTAAACTCATCATGTAGACTACCCTCACTGTAACTGTGAGCTGTTGGCTAGAGTGCATGTGTCAAGACGAGAGTAGACACATTTGCATTTTTATTTTTGTACAAAAATGGCGGTAGAGTAGAAAATGCGATTGAAACACATTGAACTTTAGATTTTTATTTGGTACATGAAAACGTAAGGGAAAAAGTACATGTTGTGTCAACTATGTCATCATGCACTGACTTAACAAGTCAGTTTGGTGGAAACACACTCTTTATGCAGATTTTATAATATCGACTCCAACCCCATTCGATGCGTGGAACAGATGTGGGTGAGGCTAGGTTAACATAAGAGTGATCTTTCTTTTTTTTTACTCACAAACGCTCTGATGAAGGCCGTGAGGCCAACACGTAAAGCTTATTAAAGAGCAGTGATACTATCAAGAGCAGTGTGCGGGTTCCTTCTTTTTTTCTCATAATATTTGCATGAAAATCTGTTGCCGAATGGATGGAAACCTAGCTACTGATGTGGTTTTCCAACAGCAAGGCTCAGTGCAAAATGGCAGTGTTCCCATTGTTTACAAAAGTTTTTCTTTATTATGTCCAAACAAACATGTCTCCAACCCTCATATTTACACACTCACAAACTGAAAATATATATGTGTACATTGTACAATCAATTAGTGTGAGAGAGAGCCTCAAATATCACATTAATTTGTACATATCCACTGTATACATGAACTGCAGAAAAGTTGGTTCCTGTTTCAGTCACCCTCGCATGGGTCAAACAAACACTGTAATGTTCATAACTTATTTCAGTGTGGTGCCAGTACAACAACCTCTACCTCAATGTAAGCAAAACAAAGGAGCTGATCGTGGACTACAGGAAAAGGTGGGCCGAACAGGCCCCATTAACATCGATGGGGTTGTAGTGGAGCAGGTCGAGAGTTTCAAGTTCCTTGGTGTCCACATCACCAATGTACTATCATGGTCCAAACACACCAAGACAGTCGTGAAGAGGGCAAGGCAACACCTGAAAATATTTGGCATGGGACCTCAGATCCAAGTTCTACATCTGCACCATCAAGAGTATCCTGACCGGCTGCATCACTGCCTAGTATGGCAACTGCAAGGCATCTGGCCGTAAGGCGCTACAGAGGATAGTGCGTACGGCCCAGTACATCACTGGGGCCAAGCTTCCTGCCATCCAGGACCTATAGACTAGGCGGTGTCAGAGGAAGGCCCAAAAAATTGTCAGACTCCAGTCACCCAAGTCATAGACTGTTCTTTCTGCTACCGCAAAGCAAGCGATACAGGAGCTCCAAGTCTAGGACCAAAAGGCTCCTTAACAGCTTCTACCCCCAAGCCATAAGACTACTGAACAATTAATCAAATGGCCACCAAGACTATTTACATTGATACCCCCCCATTTGTTTTTACACTGCTGCTACACGCTGTCTATTATCTATGCATAGTCACTTTACCCATACCTACATGTGCAAATGACCTCCACTAACCTGTACCCCGCACACTGACTCGGTACTGGTATTGGTATATAGCCTCATTATTTTGTTACTTTTAATTTTTTTTACTTCAGTTTATTTAGTAATTATTTTCTTAACTCTTTCTTGAAATGCATTGTGGTTAAGGGCTTGTACGAAAGCATTTAATGTGTGTTGTATTCGGCGCATGTGACAAATACGATTTGATTTGATTGATTGACAATAGATCCTCCCACAATGCAAGCGATGGCCGCAGTCAAAACTTGATTACCTTTGATCACATGATTTTTGTCAAATTCCTGCAGTCGGCATGTCAGACAATTTGTATCCCCATAATGCAACACACTTCAAAATTATTTGACAAAAGAGATAAGAACGCGCCCATATTTTTTTTTGCTGGCCAGGTCATGTGATCGGGCCAAGTTTAATCACAAAAATAACTTTCAAACACATAAAAGACACCCTCCTCTACTTTGCCTTATGCCCTTGGGCAAATCCCCGCAGCCATCTCTGTAGTCAGCCCAAATGATTAGCCAGGCTAAAGAAATTGCCAACTTACGCACCTCAGCCCTCGTTTTTCATCGAGTTTGCGAGTGTACAATTATATTCACTCTGGGGCACGAAACGCCTTATAATTCAATTTGCGATTATTGTACATCCGCTAAGAAAATTATGACTGAAAACTGAAAACACAACAGTGGAAGGAAAGAGTGAGAAATTTCCAGGCAAGAGCGGTCCATCTAAAATTAATGAACTCTTCCCTTGCCCTGCAAGTGTCAACTCGTCAGACATCAGAAGTATCCACATAATTTGAGGGGAAAGGGTGTGTCTTTTAAGTGTTTGGAATGCAGCCCTTCTTGGTTATTCCCAAACCACGTCTCACTCCGACCAACCAGTGTTGCCAACTCCTCAGTAAGAAAAGTAGCTATTGGCTATCCTGAAAGTCGCTAGCAGTCGCTAGATGATGTCATTACCTAATTTGCATAATTGGCCATGTGCATGTAATTGTGATGGACGATGTAGGAGAGAGGAATAACGTTGTGGGAGAGACAAAAAGTGAGTAAAAAAACACCCTAAATATGTTTAGAACTACAAATGAACTTTCTTCTGTCGATTCTTGTTTTTTTTTATGTCACAATTCCAACCCTCCTCCTCCTTTATCCGGGCTTGGGACCGGCAAAAGTGACCCAAAAGAGACACTCTGGCGGAGTTACTTCGTTTTTTATTTAATTTTTATAGTATTTTTTTTTGTTTAGTTTTCTTAATTCGGTTTGGTTTTTGACCGTGTGGTCCACTTAGGAGCCTACAACAAGTTACAGTAAAACATTTTAACCATAACATTTTTTACATTTTTTTGTATACAATCTACATTAACAAATCTAAATTGACCAAAAAGAGACAATAGAAAACTGTCAATGGCAATGTGAGAAAATGATGGTAACTAGTCTGGCCCTAATTCAGGTTAATTGTTTTTTTTATGTAAGCCAGGGCGGGATCAGCCAGTGGCAGCTTCCCGCATGCGCAATTCATTTGCAGTCTGGACGAGGGGTGAACATCTCCTGCTCTGATTGCAGCTGGGAGGGACTGCTGCACGAGGACTGCGCCGTCTGTGAGTGGTTTGGGACAGGCCCACCCGCTGCTCATTGAGAAGAGTAAGAACGATATGTGCTTTCAAGTCAGAGTCTCTAAAAGTCTCCAATAACACCAGAAAAAGTCACTCGATTTGTCACTAGTCACCTTTTTGAAAAGGTGTCGCTAGAGGGGTCTGAATAATCGCTAAATATAGCGACAAAGTCGCTAAATTGGCAAGACTGCTACCAACTCGCTCGGAGTGCCCTCTATTGTCACGTGTTGCTGACATAACTCAGAGGGTAACTTCGAGTGGTGCTTTGGCAAAAAAATGTACCTTTTTATTTAACTAGGCAAGTCAGTTAAGAACAAGTTATTATTTACAATGACGGCCTACCCAATAAAGTCCCTTGAATTGAGTGGTGAGAGGATCTGTCACGCCCTGACCTTAGAGATCTTTTTTATGTCTCTGTTTTGGTTTGGTCAGGGCGTGAGTTGGGGTGGGCATTCTATGTTTTGTGTTCTATGTTTTCTATTTCTTTGTGTTTGGCCGGGTATGGTTCTCAATCAGGGACAGCTGTCTATCGTTGTCTCTGATTGGGAACCATACTTAGGTACCCTTTTCCCACCTGTGTTTGTGGGAGGATGACTTTCTTTATGGCACTTAGCCTTAAGCTTCACGGTGTTGTTTTGTAGTGTGTATTGTTTTGTTCTGTGTCTTTTTCTTTATTAAAGAACATGTACGCTCACCACGCTGCACCTTGGTCCGCTCCTTTCATCAGCCGTGACAGGATCAGTAAACCCATCAACTTCAGGACAATTCATGTTCCACTTTTAAATAATAAAACATCAGTAGGCTAAATAAACACTTAAACATTTACTTTCATAAGTATCTCATCTTTTGTATTTGTCAAGTCTCGAATTCAGACATAAACAAATGCACGTGTCATAATTAGTCACGCTTCTCCATTCTTGTGTGAAATTGCGCAAACTCAAATAACACTGTTCCTTATGGTATTCTAATTGGCTATGAAGGCGGCAGCGTTGCAGGCTCAATAGAAGTGTCTACGGGAGGGTCTAATTAGATCAAATCAAATTCTATTGGTCACATACACATGGTTAGCAGATTAATTCATGCGAGTGTAGCGAAATGCTTGTGCTTCTAGTTCCGTCCATGCAGTAATATCTAACAAGTAATCTAACAATTTCACAACAACTACCTTTTACACACAAGTGTTAAGGAATGAATAAGAATATGTACATATAAATATATGGAAGAGTGATGGCCGAACGGCATAGGCAAGATGCAAAAATTTTGCTCCTTCAGTTTATGGACGCTTGTACGTGAACACGCAAATGGAGGGGGGAAGGGGGTGATTTGGGATTCAAGTGTGTGTTTCAACTAGCCTAATCCCTTCATCAGATGTTCTATGGGGCAAAATCATGAAGTGATACCACACCAGGGCCTTTGAGACGGGGTTTACGATGGGAAAAGGGTGGGCAGTGGACAATGGAGGGGGCGGGATTAGACCACTTTGAGGAACAGATAGTGTGAGAGGAAAATAAGTATTTACTTCAACAAAAGCCTATGTGTGTTTTGTTGTGATGCTGTTAGTGAGCTGGGCTGGCCCTAGCCCGAATTGCATGAAATTAGTTATACAATTGCTAGATGTTCTCTCTGACACATGGCAAAATGTGTAGAATTGCAGAAAACTTGCTTTAAAATGGCAATACTTCCTCTATACTCAATGTCAAAATGTATGGAATTGCAGGAAATTAACTTTAAAACATAAAAGGCCCAGCCCTGATCATACACTATATATACAAAAGTATGTGAACAGCCCTTCAAATTTGTGGATTCGTCTATTTCAGCGACGCCCCTTGCTGACAGGTGTAGCAAATCGAGCACACAGCCATGCAATCTCCATAAACAAACATTTGCATTAAAATGGCCTTACTGAATAGCTCAGTGACATTCAACGCGGCACCGTCATAGGATTCCACCTTTCCAAGAAGTCAGTTCATCAAATTTCATAAAAATTGTCTGTCCTCTGTTGCAACGCTCACTACTAAGTTCCAAATTGCCTCTAGAAGCAACGTCAGCACAATAACTGTTTGTCGGGAGCTTCATAAAATGGGTTTCCATGGCCGAGCAAACGCACACAAACCTTCATTGCAAAACAGTGTATTTTAATCAATTATTTGGTGACATATGCATATATTTAGTATATTTTTATTCAGTGGGACTGGTCTGGAATGGGTGCGTTGGTGTGACCACTGATGGGGCAGCTGTCATAACGGGAAAGCACTAAAGATTAGTAAAGCTGATCCTGGAGAGAGCACCGAGTGCGACGTGGAACCACTGTTTCCTACACAGGGAGGCTTTGGTAGCGAAGGACATCGTGCCTGAGCTCCACGCCACTCTCCAGAATGTGATCAAGTGTATCAACTATATCAAAAAGAGTTCCATGAAAAGCAGGTGTTTCCAGGCCTTCTGCGGGGATATGGGGAGGGAGCACCAGCAGGTGCTTTTTCATGCAGGGGTCCACTGGCTTTCCAGGGTAAACTTTTGGGTCGCTTTTATGAGCTTCGAACATTTTGATTGTGAGGAATGGCTTGCGCAGGTTGCCTACCTGGTGGATATTTTTGATCATCTGAATTTGCTCAATGTGTCAATGCAAGCGCAATCAATTTGAACAGATGAAGTGGATTCCTTCAATATTAAGCTTACTGTTTGGGCATATCATGTTTCTAACAGGTTTGACATGTTTCCCAATGCTGATTTCGAGATTCAGAATCTGATCAGCATAGCGCATCTCGACACACTGAAAAAACCCGCTAAACAGCATCTTGTCAACTTGCAGGGAAAGTTTTGCGACTACTTCCCGGAGGAGAGCGACTACTTGTCGGAAGAGAACAGGAGACTTGGACACCGGACACCTTTTGAGTGGAGATGGGAAGCCCCATGTTGCCAAGCAACGAAAAGGATCTGCTGTTGGAGCTGTCATTTGATCTCGCAGGAAGTTCACGGAAATGACACTGCCACAGTTCTGATCATTTATTACAACCAACTCCTGAACTGGTCGCTTAATTAAATGACTTACTTCATGAATTTATACTACATGTTTTCTCTGTTAATATGGCTGTGTAATGCCTTTCTTTAATACCATAATTGAGTCTATTTTGCAAGTGAAGCCTGCCCAAGAAAGCAGCTGTACAAATACAACAATACAAAATGTAATCATCAACAGGTCATCATCATATTGGGTCGCAACTCAATTGTCATTGTCAAATTTGGGTCCCCAGGCAAAATTAGCTGAGAACCACTGCTCTAAAGTGACTTGTATCCAAGTCGAGCTCATTGGCCACCGTGTAGAAACAAGCACTATCTTAATCCATGACTCAAACGGGCAACAATACATTACCCTTTTCCTTTCAAATGGAAATCCAACTTTTGCTTTACTGTGAGGAGATGTCCTTATTTTTACTGAATGATTGCTTGTTAGTATTGTTGTTACAATGCTCTACCCTCCCTTGCTTCAGGGAAAAGTGTCATAAGGCTTGTCTAAGTCCAGCTGTTGTAAAAAGCTGTGATTGCATTTTAGAGTAATGGTTAAATACAGGAAATAGAGACAGCGAGAGGCAGATTTCAGAGGTTTTTTTTCACGCATTTATTGTAATTGAATTAGATTGGAAGTTTCAACATGATCCAACAGTTTAATTTGAATAAATAGGCAAATAAATATATCAATAAATATACTGAGGTTTGTATTACGAAATCATTCCAATACAACCGGAATGCATGTAAATCTCGTAATTTGATTATAACAATGAAAGAAAAACAATTTATAAATTAAAATAAAATATAAGTTTAGTACATAGTACTTGGTTGTATATAAGAAACCGACTGTCTTTTCACTTAAAACAGTCTCATGCCACTCTAAATCTAATGTTGTATTCCAACCTGGATAGAACATGATAGAATTCAGCCTATCAAGCTTATAAATACGTATCTTCAGAATCCCAGAGAATTCATGGAATGATTCCCCCTCTTCATTTGTTGCTGTTGAGGAAAATAAAAGATTACGTTATTACAATATAATTGCCCATGTGAAGTTGATTCACAACTTTTTGTGAAGCTAGATTAGAAAATTCCCCAAGCTCAGGATAAGGAAAGATTAAATAATGTCACTTGAACCTAGACATATTTCTGTCAGGTGAAGCAAGTCATGTTCTGCTGTATTTCTGACATCATTTTGTCCAATTTTGTCTTTGTTAAAAGACAGTCTTATCTGTGTTGTTTTACCCGGTCGGTTTACATCCATGGGCTGTACAAGTTTATGTTGTACTTACTTGGCCAGCATCTTCTCAATGACCCTCTTGACCCACGGAGCGCTGACATCCAGACAAATCTCCTGACCGCTCTTGCTCAGAGTGGCACTACAGGACAGACACACAGCACAGTCAGACAATCATGAAACCTGGTAATAACTACATTTTAGTGTCAGCATTAGCTAGTGAAATTGGATGGTAGTCAGGGAGTAGGACTGATTAATTGAAGTTATATATTTTTTAAATGAACATTATATAGTAACCACATTTAATGTCAACATCATATAATAACCATATTTTACAGTAAGCATTTGCCAGTGTAATATGACTATAATCAGGAAGCAGCAGGACTCACATGATCTCAGTGTCTCTGCAGTGCGAGCTGGGAGGGAACATCTCCACCTTCTTAATGAGTTTACCAATCCGTCTGCTTTCCGTCTCAATGCAGCGACATCGCAGGTCAGCCCCCATGCCTCTCAGACTCATCCCTGTTAGAGGTAAAAGGTCAAGGGTCAGCGGTAGAAGGAATACACAGGCATCCACCGTGATGACAAACACACTTGATTAGTTAGAGAGGGGGAAAGAGAGAAAGTCATCCAAGCATGACTGTAAGTTGCTCTGGATAAAAGTGTGTGTTAAATGGCATATATACAGTATATATACACAGTATATATTTCATATATATATATATATATATAGAGAGAGAGAGAGAGATGCAGATTTATTTGTATGTAAAATAAGATACAATATACAGTACAGTATATAAAGGTAAATAGTAATCCTACTGCTCATAACCATTATATTCATGTCCATTGGTGTCAATGCATTGAGTCAGAGTGATGTAGGTAATAATATAAACTCACCCTCAGTAATGGTCAGGAGGGCCAGGAGCACAACGACAAGGCTGGCTGACATTCTGATGCTCATCTTGGGGTTACAGATGATCCTACTAGAAATCCTCTAATAAAGTCTATGGTTGTTATCTAGCTGGTAACAGGTATTGTAAAGTATTTTATTGTTATATCTTTCTCTCTTTGTCAGTCCAGTTGCGAGTTCTTTCTTTCCTTCCTTCTCTGTCTGTGGAGAGTTTGAATCTGCCGCTGTGAGAAGAGAACCGCTTTGTCTGCCACTGTGGGGAGAGAGCTGTTTTAAAGCCGAGTCCTGGAAGTGAGTCATTGTGGCATGTGAAAGATTGTGAAATCGGGGATTTGGCTGACTTTGAGGGCTGATTGAGGTAGGGAATTTCTCCCTTTAACTCATGAGTGACAGTAAGACACATTGACTTGGTACCGGTACCCCCTGTATATAACCCCATTTTTGTTATTTTATTGTGTTACTTTTCTATAGATTTTATTTTTTACTTTAGTTTACTTTGTAAATATTTTCTTAACTCTATTTTCTTAAAACTGCATTGTTGGTTAAGAGCTTGTAAGTAAGCATTTCACGGTAATACAACACCAGTTGTATTCGGCACATTTGATTTTGATTTATCAACAGCTTTCTCATGGAACAACCTGTCACATCATACAGATGGAAAAATGCCAAATGAAAGTGTCATGAAATTTGATGAAATGCTTGAGTTTTGAATGCATTGATGATTCTTTAATAACCAGATTTTGTCTTTACTAACCAGAGTAAAGTGCACAGCGCTATATTGCTGACTGACAACTATGTATTAACACATTTAAGATGAGTACATTGGAATCATAACTGACATCAACTAATAGAACATTTCTAATGCAACCTAGCTGTGGACAAATGGCTGAAATATGCGTATTGTGTCACAAGACATTCGTCACACAGGATGGAACGTTTCAACAAAGAATCATCATCGCCAGTGATTAGGCTCACCGGATCACAAAACTTCTGACCCTAACTATGATATGAGGGCCAGTAGTTTTCCCTGACAACCTGGCCTCAGACCCTATTTATTTTATTCTACCATTGAATGGGGTATGATATACTGTATGTTCGCTCACCTACTACTGTATGATGGGGAGTTTCAATGAAGACATAGTAGAGGAAAGCAGGCTTGAATTGAATCCAATTGAATTAAATTCAATAATCTTTTATTAAATGTACTACATTTTATTCCAAGTAGGGCTACTTTACACCACCAGGGCCTCTAAAGCTGACTGATGTTTTATTTACAAAAATAGGCCTACCTAATAACACTTTAAGTCATCATCTCTGTGCATGCTTTACACCGAGTGTAGAAAACATTAAGAACACCTGCTCTTTCCATGACATAGACTGACCAGGTGAATCCAGGTGAAATCTATGATCCCTTATTGATGTCACTTGTTAAATCCACTTCAAATCAGTGTAGATGAAGGAGAGGAGACAAGTTAAAGAATGATTTTTAAGCCTTGAGACAATTGAGATATGGATTGGGTCTATGTGCCATTCAGAGAGTGAATGGGCAAGACAAAATATTTAAATGCCTTTGAACGGGGGGGTATGGTTATAGATGCAAGGCGCACCGATTTGTGTCAAGAACACTGCTGGGTTTTTCACACTCAACAGTTTCCTGTGTGTTTTCAAGAATGGTCCTCCACCCAAAGGACATCCAACCAACTTGAAACAACTGTGGAAAACATTGGAGTCAACATGGGCCAGGATCCCTGGGGAACACTTTTGACACCTTGTAGAGTCTATGCCCCCGACGAATTGAGGCTGTTCTGACGGCAAAAGGGGGAGTTCCTAATCTTTGGTATATTCAGTCTATATCACAATCTCTGTCCACACTTTAAATACAATGTTCTGTAATAAACATTACATTCACTAAAACAGGAAGTGACAAACAATACAATTTAAGTAAACATTGAGTAACTGAAATGACATTCCTCCAGACAGGCAGGGTGCCAGAGACTCAGCTTTCAGTGAGAACTAAACACATGAAGAAAAAAAACATGAACCAACACATCTGGCCTGTACAACTTCGACATCACACCATTAATGACCATTCAGCCCCCATCTATGAGAGGAAGTGTGTCTTTTTTGAAGATTGTAATAAGATTGATGGGGGATTTTATATAAATTAGTTCACCGATTTTGCTGCAATGCATGTGCTATAAATAGGGAAGGGAGTTTTTTCTGACCTTAAAGTGACCTCACTGGGAAAACTCAGTAACTAATTACAGAGGGCTCATTTAAGTGGTGAGGCAAAAGCAACCAACTGTATACAAAAGTCAAGGAGGGAAGTCAGCAAGGTGCATCTGCAACAACTGACAGGTTGAAATCTACTGGGGGGAGGGTTGTGTGTTTTCTTATTGGGCACAGGGAATGGTAGTGCTGTAAAGGCAGATTTCCTCCTCTTAGTCTGAAGAGGAGTAAGGATCGGACCAAGATGCGGCGTGGTAAGTTTTCATGACGATTTTAATAAGAAAAGCACTGAACACTATGAAATACAAAAACAATAAACGAATATGTGAAATAACCAAACCGAAACAGTACCGTGTGGCGACAAATACACACACGGAAACAAACACCCACAAACCAACAGTGAAACCCAGGCTACCTAAGTATGATTCTCAATCAGAGGCAACTAACGACACCTGCCTCTGATTGAGAACCATACTAGGCCGAAACAGAAACCAAACATAGAAACACAAACATAGACTGCCAACCCCAACTCACACCCTGACCATATTAAATAAAGACAAAACAAAGGAAATAAAGGTCAGAACGTGACAAGTGCGTTTTTTCCCTGGTTTACATTCAATCTTCTGTTTTTTATTTTCCCTATAAACAATGGCTTGACTTACTTTTTATATTATCCTAATAAATTTTAGAAACATTTGTGAAAGTTTGGTATGGTGTGGTTATTGTTAAGCTTAAGCTACTGCAGACCTTTGATATGAAGGCAGTGCACCCCAGCTCTCCCGACCCGGCTCTCCAACTGACTCAGACAGGTGAACTTGAGGTGAGGAAGTCTGTTTTAGGCCTACCAGAGTTACTCCTATAATCTAACAATATAATGCTTATCTTTATAAAAATATTTGGATTGAAAATGTATGAATTAGCCTCCTTTTGCACGTCTCTATCTGTATAGATGACGCAGGAGCCATTTGACATAAAGAAATGCATCTAGGTGTTGTA
The DNA here is from genome assembly GCF_045791955.1 of Oncorhynchus clarkii lewisi. Classification (NCBI taxonomy): domain Eukaryota; kingdom Metazoa; phylum Chordata; class Actinopteri; order Salmoniformes; family Salmonidae; genus Oncorhynchus; species Oncorhynchus clarkii. Next base: position 46,859,598 of record NC_092159.1, read on the forward strand.
GTATGCCCCTGGCATCTCTCTCTCTCTCTCTCTGAGGTTAAGTCTAAGCTTCTCTTCCTTTATATATTTGTACATAAAACATTCTCCATTCAGGCTGCAATGGAGTCGATTTACTCTCGAAATCGATTTAATGACGAGAAGGCGGGAAAAAAACAGGAAAATATGTGTTCTTTCTTTACAAAACACAATTTTCCACCACCATACTAGTGGCTAATGCTACTTCCTGATGTTGTGCTCCGTGTAGAGCCAGGGGTCACCCTTAGTGGAATTGCCAACAACCAGATGCATCTGGTTTGCAGGGATACAGCTAATTCAAGTATCACTGAAAACCAGATGCATCTGGTTGTGGATTGTGGGCATTTCACATTCTTAAAATAAAGTGGTGATCCTAACTGACCTAAGACAGGGAATTTTTACTAGGATTACATTTCAGGAATTGTGAAAAACTGAGTTTAAATGTATTTGGCTAAGGTGTATCTCTAAGGTGTATCTCTATATATCTCTATCTCTCTCTCTCTATCTATCTATCTATATATATATATAGAGAGAGAGAGATATAGAGATATATATAGAGAGAGATATGTAGAGATACAGTTGAAGTCGGAAGTTTACATACACCTTAGCCAAATACATTTAAACTCAGTTTTTCACAATTCCTGACATTTAATTCCCTGTCTTAGGTCAGTTAGGATCACCACATTATTTTAAGAATGTGAAATGTCAGAATAATAGTAGAGAGAATGATTTATTTCAGCTTTAAATTCTTTCATCACATTCCCAGTGGGTCAGAAGTTTACATACACTCAATTAGTAGAGAGTTTTCAGCTATACTTTTCGTGGCTGTTTATTTACCACCACAGACAGATGCTGGCACTAAGACCGCACTCAGTCAGCTGTATAAGGAAATAAACAAAAAGGAAACCACTCACCCAGAGGTGGCGCTCCTAGTGGCCGGAGTCTTTAATGCAGGGAAACTTAAATCAGTTCTCCAAAATTTCTATCAACATGTTAAATGTGCAACCAGAGGGAAAAAAATTCTAGATCACCTCTACTCCACACACAGAGATGTGTACATTTGATAAATTCCGACCAGAACTCTATCCTCCTGATTCCTGCTTACAAACAAAAATTAAAGCAGGAAGCACCAGTGACTCGGTCTATAAAAAAGTGGTCAGATGAAGCAGATGCTAAACTACAGGACTGTTTTGCTATCACAGACTGGAACATGTTCCGGGATTCTTCCAATGGCATTGAGGAGTACACCACATCAGTCACTGGCTTTATCAATAAGTGCATTGAGGACGTCGTCCCCACAGTGACTGTACGTACATACCCCAACCAGAAGCCATGGATTACAGGCAATATTCACACTGAGCTAAAGGGTAGCGCTGCCGCTTTCAAGGTGCGGGACTCTAACCCGGAAGATTACAAGAAATCCTGCTATGCTCTATGATGAACCATCAAACAGATAAAGCGTCAATACAGGGCTAAGATTGATTCATACTACACCGGCTCGGACGCTCGTCTAATATGGCAGGGCTTGCAAACTATTACAGACTACAAAGGGAAGCACAGCCGCGAGCTGCCCAGTGACACGAGCCTACCAGACGAGCTAAATCACTTCTATGCTCACATCGATGCAAGCAACACTGAGGCATGCATGAGAGCATCAGCTGTTCTGGACGACTGTGTGATCACAGTCTGGCCTGGCCGGGTTGTGTCAGAATAACAACTTATCCCTCAACTTAACCAAGACTAAGGAAATAGTTGTGGACTACAGGAAAAGGAGGACCGAGCACGCCCCCATTCTCATCGACGGGGTTGTAGTGGAGCAGGTTAAGAGCTTCAATTTCCTGAGATCCTCAAAAGATTCTACAACTGCAACATCGAGAGTATGTGCTCCGTGTAGAGCCAGGGGTCACCCTTAGTGGAATTGCCAACAACCAGATGCATCTGGTTTGCAGGGATACAGCTAATTCAACCTACACATATATATATATATTGCATCACTGCCTGGTATGGCAATTGCTCAGCCTCCGACCGCAAGGTGTGTACAGCCCAGTACATCACTGGGGCTAAGCTCCCTGCCATCCAGGACCTCTACACCAGGCGATGTCAGAGGAAGGCCATAAAAACTGTCAAAGACCCCAGCCACCTCAGTCATGGACTGTTCTTTCTACTACCGCATGCAAGCGGTACCGGCGTGCCAAGTCTAGGACAAAAAGGCTTCTCAACAGTTTTTACCCCCAAGCCGTAAGACTCCTGAACAGGTAATCAAATGGCTAGCGTAAAAGAGGGGTTGGGGGGGCACACACACTATTTAGAACTATTTAGGTATGTTTATCAAATATGCATAGTCACTTAAATTATATATTTTTTTAACCTTTTACCCCAATTTCGTGGTATCCAATTGTTTTAGTAGTTAATTATCTATCTTGTCTCATCGCTACAACTCCCGTACGGGCTCGGGAGAGACGAAGGTTGAAGGTCATGCGTCCTCCGATACACAAGCCGCACTGCTTCTTAACACAGCGCACATCCAACCCGGAAGCCAGCCGTACCAATGTGTCGGAGGAAACACCGTGCACCTGGCAACCTTGGTTAGCGCGCACTGCGCCCGGCCCGCCACAGAAGCTAGCTAGCTGTGCCACCAGAGACTCTGGGTTCACGCCCAGGCTCTGGTGTAACCGGCCTTGACCGGGAGGTCTGTGGGGCAACGCACAATTGGCCTAGCGTTGTCCGGGTTAGGGAGGGGTTGGCCGGTAGGGATATCCTTGTCTCATCGCGCACCAGCAACTTCTGTGGCGGCCGGGCGCAGTGCGCAGTGCGCTGCAGTACAGCGCCCTTAACCACTGCGCCACCCGGGAGGCTCATAGTCACTTTATCTATACATTCATGTACATACTACCTTAATTGGCCCGACCAACCAGTGCTCCCGCACATTGGCTAACCGGGCTATCTGCACTGTGTCCCACCACCCGCCAACCCCTCTTTTACACTACTGCTACTCTCTGTTCATCATATATGCATAGTCACTTTAACCATATCTACATGTACATACTACCTCAATCAGCCTGACTAACCGGTGTCTGTATGTAGCCTCGCTACTTTTATAGCCTCCCTACTGTATATAGCCTCGCTACTGTTAGTTTTCACTGTCTTTTTACTGTTGTTTAATTTCTTTACTTACATATTGTTCACCTAATACCTTTTTTGCACTATTGGTTATAGCCTGTAAGTAAACATTTCACTGTAAGGTCTACACGTGTTGTATTAGGCGCACGTGACAAATAAACTTTGATTTGAAACTTTGATTTGATTTGGTAGCATTGACTTTAAAATGTTTATCTTGGGTCAAACGTTTCTGGTAGCCTTCCACAAGCTTCCCACAATAAATTGGGTGAATTTTGGCCCATTCCTCCTGACACGAGCTGGTGAAACTTTTGTAGGCCTCCTTGCTCGCACATGCTTTTTCAGTACTGCCCATACATTTTCTATGGGATTGAGGTCAGGGCTTTGTGATGGCCACTCCAACACCTTGACTTTGTTGTCTTTAATCCATTTTGCCACAACTTTGGAAGTATGCTTGGGGTCATTGTCCATTTGGAAGACCCATTTGCGACCAAGCTTTAACATGATGTCTTGAGATGTTGCTTCAATATATCCACATCATTTTCCTGCATCATGATGCCATCTATTTTGTGAAGTGCACCAGTCCCTCCTGCAGCAATGCACCCCCACAACATGATGCTGCCAACCCCGTGCTTCACGGTTGGGATGGTGTTCTTTGGCTTGCAAGCCTTTTGTTTCATCAGACCAGAGGACATTTCTCTAAAAAGTAGGATCTTTGTCCCCATGTGAGTTGCAAGCCGTAGTCTGGCTTTTTTATGAGCAGTGGCTTCTTCCTTGCTGACCGGCCTTCAGGTTATGTTGATATAGGACTCGTTTTACTGTGGATATAGATACTGTTGTTCTGGGATTGATTTGCACTTTTCGCACCAAAGTACGTTAATTTCCAGGAGACAGAACGCATCTCCTTGCTGAGTGGTATGACGGCTGTGTGGTCCAATGGTGTTTATATTTGCGTACTATTGTTTGTACAGATGAACGTGGTACCTTCAGGCATTTGGAAATTGCGCCCAAGTATAAACCAGACTTGTGGAGGTCTCCAACATTTTTTCTGAGGTCTTGGCTGATTTATTTTGATTTTCCCATGATGTCAAGCAAAGAGGCACTGAGTTTGAAGGTAGGCCTTGAAATACATTCACATGTACACCTCCAATTGACTCAAATTATGTCAATTAGCCTATCAGAAGCATCTAAAGCCATGACATTATTTTCTGGAATTTTCTAAGCTGTTTAAAGGCACAGTGAACTTAGTTTATGTAAACTTCTGACCCACTGGAATTGTGATAGAGTGAATTATAAGTGAAATAATCTGTCTGTTAACAATCACCATTGTTAACAATCACCAACAATCATCAAGATCACCATGCGCAATGCCAAGTGTCAGCTCAAGTGATGTAAAGCTTGCCGCCATTGGACTCTGGTGCAGTGGAAACGCTTTCTCTGGAGTGATGAATCATGCTTCACCATCTGGCAGTCCGACGGATGAATCTGGGTTTGACCGATGCTAGGAGAACCCTATCTGCCCCAATTTATAGTGCCAACTGTAAAGTTTGGTGGAAGAGGAATAATGGTCTGTGGCTGTTTTTTTATGGTTCGGGCTAGGCCCCTTAGTTCCAGTGAAGGGAAATCTTAATACTACAGCATACAATGACATTCTCAACGATTCTGTGCCACCAACTTTGTGGCAACAGTTTGGGGAATACCCTTTCCTGTTTCAGCATGACAATGCCCCCGTGCACAAAGCGAGGTCCATACAGAAATGGTTTATTCGAGATCGGTGTGGAAGAACTTGACTGGCCTGCACAGAGCCCTGACCTCAACCCCATCGAACACCTTTGGGATGAATTGGAACACTGACTGCGAGCCAGGCCTTATCACCTAACATCAGTGCCCGATCTCACTAAGTCCCCGCAGCAATGTTCCAACATCTAGTGGAAAGCCTTCCCAGAAGAGTGGAGGCAGTTAAAGCAGCAAAGTGGGGACCAACATATCCGACCTGCGCCAGGTCGAATCTGAATGCATATGGATGCCTATGAAATTTCTCAAATGTCAAAATGTTCATGTTCATGTTGCCCGGCTCCAAATTTTTCTAAAGGAAACTCTGATATGGCATCTTGTTTTTTGAAGATTGTAGAATATTCACATGAAATCTGTCACCAATTGGATGAAAACCTAGCTATAGACACCCTAAAGACGCGGTAGTCCAGTGTCACTTTAATTTTGTCTGCACATCATGGTTTACCAGCAGCTCCAAACATTAAAAAAATAAGCTACCTGCCAAACAAGCTTGTAAGAATTGTACTTAAACTGCCCCCTCATACTCATCTGGAGGTGCAGATTTTTTTTGTCTCTACCTCTGTAATGTGTCTGTATCTATGTAATTGTATATGTATTTATGGGGAAAAAAAATAGGGACAACATTGGAAATAAGTCCCCGACTTTATTGTGCAATCCTGGTCACTTTTAAACATCTTTGTGTGTACTGGATATACAGAATGTATTTTTTTAAATGACAAATGATTAATGTATCTATCTATCATTCCAAACTGTGCAGCGGCCAAATGATGAATGGAAAGACATTCAGAGATTGTCAAGCCAAGCCTTCGATATTGGATAAGCCTACGTGGTAGGGAGGGATGTATTTTCTGTTTGTCGAGATTGACATGGTATATTTGTTGTGGTGCTGAAAATGCAAACCATGATACTGAAGGTCCTGACATCAGTATGCTTTGTTTATTGGTTGTGTGGTGCATGGCACAGAAACCTGCTGGTGGACTATTCGTTGCATATATTTTATATCATTATAAATATGGCATCAACATGTAGATAATCAGATCCCCCCTAGCTGATCATTGTTTGCCACTGGCTCTGATAGTGAAGTAATGAAACAAGCAGGGAGAGTGAGCTTGTCTGTGGGGATCGGCGAACCCTCAACCTTCTGGCATGTAACCTTGTGTTTCATGGACTGTGCCACAAAAGCATGCTGAAGTAGCAAAGTCGATATCCATGTTTATAAACACAGGGTTGCTAGTTATTGTTCTTTTTGGTCATAAACATTAGTTTGAGTTAAATCTATGAGGAGGGAGGGTGCTCAATTTATTTTACAGTACAAGGGGAGGGTCATGTTATTTTGAGTTGTACCAGCCCCTCCCCCCAGTAAATATCGATCCGTCACTAACCACGTTTCCAGACACAGTTTTTATGCAAGTAAAGTCATACATACAAAACACATCACAACAGCTGTGCCTGTGATGGAAAAAAAGGAAGTTATGGTACAATTTTGTAAATGCCGACAGTTCATTTGCTCGTTTGACATTGTGTCTTTTAAAATTAGTTTTGTGAGAAATGGTGGTGAAAACGCTGTAAACTTGGAGTCACGTGATGATATGGTATTGTGGCCCTACCATTATTACTACTTGGGAAACCATGCAGTTTATTAGGCTACAGATTGAATAAGTTATGAACTTCACAGGGTGGTGAAAGTGCACTGTTATGAGATTGATGCTCCTTTCCAATAAATATCTTCTTATTCTGGTGACATGATCGATGCTTGACTGCCATTTGACAAATATAAATATTCTCTGTCTTATCCATAGTAAACTCATCATGTAGACTAGACTACCCTCACTGTATCTGATTATTGATGCTAGACGGGTGTTTATCCATAGTAAACTCATCATGTAGACTAGACTACCCTCACTGTATCTGATTATTGATGCTAGACTGGTGTTTATTTATAGTAAACTCATCATGTAGACTACCTTCACTGTAACTGTGAGCTGTTGGCTAGAGAGCATGTGTCATGAGAGTAGACACATTTTCTATTTAGAGTAGACACATTTTTTATTTAATACAACAGTTTTTGTGACAAAAATATGAGTTAAAAATGCCATAGAAACTCATTGAACTTTCAATATTTATTAAGTACATGAAAACGTAAGCAAAAAAATATTTTTTTTTTGTGCACTACCTCATAACACTGATTTTAATCCACAAGTCAGTTTGGTGGCAACACACCACTGATGGGAAAATTGACATATTTCCATGAAAATCTGTAGCCAATTGGATTGAAACGTAGCTACTGATGTGGTTTTCCAACAGCAAGGCTCAGTGCAAAATGACAGTGTTTAAACAAGTTTTTCTTTATTATGTCCAAATAAACATGTCTCCAACCCCCATATTACACACTCACACTGGAAACATATATGTGAACATTGTACAATCAATTAGTGTGAGAGAGTCTCAAATATCACATATCTACTGTATAAATGATTTGCGCAAAGTTGGTTCCTGTTTAAGTCACGTTTTTCGTCACCTTGGCGTGGGTCAAACAAAACGCCCTAATGATTGGCTGACAATAGAGCGTCACACAACGCAGGCGATGGCTGCGTTCAAAACATTATTACTTTTGATCACATGATTTTTGTAACGTTTATGCAGTCGACATGTAGGACAATTTATATCCCCCTAATGCAACACACTTTGAAAGGACTTGACAAAAGTGATCCGAATGCGCCCGGAGTTTTTTTTACTGGCCAGGTCATGTGATCAGAAAAAAGGTAAATCACAAACAATTTTTCTGTGAATCCCAAACCACAGCCTCGTCGGCGTTCTGTTGTCAGTTGTTGCTGACGAATCTCTGTGGGTACTTTCTGAGAGTGGTGATAAGTAAACCCATCAACCTCAGGACACACTCGTGATGCAATTCATGTTTCACTTTTTTTTTTAAAGAGCATGCAATTCACATGTACAAATCCCCCCGTTGTTTTCCAAATAATATTTTGTATTTATTTGACCTTTATTTATTTAACTATGCAAGTCACTTAAGAGCAATTTCTTATTTACAATGATGGCCTACCAAAAGGAAAAAGGCCTACGGGATGGGGGCTGGGATTAAAAATAAATAAAAATATAGGACAAAACACACATCACGACAAGAGAGACACCACAACACTATTTAAAGAGAGATATAAGACAACAACATAGCATGGCAGCAACTCAGTAACAGTTAAACATTTAATTTGGTAGGTATTTAATATTTTGCATTTGTCAAGTCTCGACAGCAGACACACTGTAAACAAATACACGAGTCATATAATTAGGCAAGCCTCTCCATTATTTTGTGTGAAATAACGTGGTGCTTTATGGTATTCCAATTAGCTAAGAAAGCCTGCACCGTTGCAGGCTCAATCGAAGTGCCTACCAGGGGGTCTAATTAGATGCTACAGCACCCTCGATAATTTTCACTCCATCAGCTTTGGGACGCTTAATTAACGCGCAAATGGATGGGAGGGGAAGTAGGGATTTGGCATTTCCCCTATGTGTTTCAACTAGCCTACTCCCTTCATCGGATGTTTTAATATGGGGCAAAATCATGATGTCACAAAGGAAGTGAAACCCCACCAGGGCCTGGGTGTGAGACGGGGTTTATGACGGGGAAAGGGGGGAGGGGATTTGGTTGTGCATCAGCAGTTTTTCTATTGTTATGTCAGTCACTGACATGGTCACTCAACTACTGTAGTCCATGTCAGCTAACATTTTTTAGATCGGGAAGTTAGTCGAGCTAGCTATCTAAACATGTTGGTCATGTTCTCCAATGGGCCCCCATTAATTTTGTCATGCCAAAATGTGTAGAATTGCAGGAAATTAAAACTGCCAAGATTCTCTCCACCCAATGGTAAAATGTGTACAATTGCAGGGTATTAGCGCCATGGCAAAATGAATAGAATTGCATAACATTTGTTATAAAAATGTCTGTCTGTCTCATAGCAAAATGAATAGAATTGCATAACATTTGTTATAAAAATGTCTGTCTGCCTCATAGCAAAATGAGTAGAATTGCACAAAATTAGTTACACAATTGCTAGATGTTCTCTCTGACACATGAAAACATTTGTAGAATTGCATTAAACTTGCTTTAAAACTGCAACATTTTCTCTATGCCTATTTTCTCTATAACCGGGCCAGCTAGGACCGGTCCTGATCATATGTCTCCATCAGATTACTTCTGCTTTAAACTAGCCATGTTGATGTACTGTAGGTGTGGACCAACACAAATGTATTTAATCAATTTTAGATAATGTTAGTATATTAGTTGCATTAGTCTATTTAATGGCAGAGACCGCTGTTAAAATTTAACAAATAAATGTACAGTAGAATGTAGAGCACACATTTTTATTCAGCACATTTCTGAGTTTATTGTATTAGTCAACAGACACAGTATGTGTTAAATTATGAATGAATTACTCTAAGTCAGGGATGGACAAATTTGATGGGGTGGGGGCCACAAACAAATCGGAACTTGTGAGGGGCTGCAGTGGCTAGTGGGTCTGCATACCCAAAATTATGCCGGATTAAGTGATATGACATTCTATTCTATAAAATCCGTTCTTTGTAATTAATATTACCTGATTGAGCTAATCATGTATGTGTAATTAACTAGAAAGTCGGGGCATCACAAAATAATATTTATAGAGCTGTTATCTTCCGAATAAACTCTTAAAGACCTCGTAATACTTTACATCAATAGCAGTTAATATTAATCGTCACCTTATTTCAGTCTCATCTGAAAGTTGTAAATTCTTGGATATCTTCACGAACCCTGGCTAACAAGTTGAATCAGCAATACAAAATTGGGTTTAATTATTTATTTACTACATTTATTTACTAAATACCTAACTAATCACACAGAATTACATATACACAGAATGAATCATACCTTGATTACAAATTATATCATAAAGGAAAACATCCCTAGCTGACAGAACAGATATGACCGCTGGTTACACAAAAGAAAAGGGGGGCTGGGTTTGAGTGAAAGAGCGGGAAGACTGAGGAACAAAGGGAGAAGCGATGACTCTAACGGGCCGTAGGCAGCTAATCGTAAATACAGAATCTTATGCATTCTAAATTACCGCACATTTGGAAAAGGAAAATGCAATAAATATTTACTCTGAGCTGCGCTTCGGTAGGTTGGTGGTAGATCGAAGGCCGCGTTGCCCAACAGAGTCCTTTGTCCTTTGAAGAATGTCTCTGTAGGTAAATTGGATACGTTGTAGTAACGTTGTTGTGTGGTAACGTTGTTGATACTCTGTCTGTTCTTTCCTAGCCCACGTTTGTAAATTGAACAACAATTCCATGTGAATCGGATAACTACAATGTGCCGACTTTCCACTGTAGAGTTTATGTCATCCTATCATTGATGAGAATGTCTCAGATGACAACCGAACTGACATCATATTCATTAAGTACCACCGCATATGTTCAACTGGTCGGATTACCAGAATATGGTTAATTTCCCCCCACCTTCTGATGTTTCCAGAATCTCTATGTTAACCAAGAGATTTTCAAATGTCACATCAGTAGGGTAGAGAGAGGAAAAGGGGGGAGAGGTATTTATGACTGTCATAAACCTACCCCCAGGCCAACGTCATGACACATGCATGATCGATTTTGTATTTCCACTCGTTCAATTTGCAAATAAAGGAATCTGTGAAATCTAACCCTAAACGTTGTTTTAACCAGTCAAATCATGTTCGTATTTATTCCTCAGAGATCCTAGAACGTAACCAGAGTTCACTATATCATTAAGAGTGTAGTATATCCTATAGGACACTAAATTTGGTCAGAGAGCAACGCCTTAATGGCACGCCGATGACGCGGGCGGTCTTCACTTGATTGACTGTAACTTTGTCAAATAAACACCAATCGGGGGCAAACAAAGCTAGCTAGATAGCCAATGACCTGGGCTTTACGGGAGTATGCGGAAACCCAGTATCTGTTGCAAAATGTTGTTGCTAACCTTGTGCAACAGCAAGCGCTTTCCTTTTGGACAAAAATTATAAGAATATGGAGAGATATGAAGTTATGAAAACTGGGTGTTTGCAAACGTTGAACTTATAATATGGCTACTAATACTGGAAAAGCTCAATCAAAGTCCAAGTATTCAGATTTGACGATATTCTTGTAGAAAAATGTAATGTGAATGTAAATGTCTCCTTCACGATTTGCCCAAATGTACCTGGGTGACTTCACACTAAATGACATGTAGTTTGCTCATACTTTTGTCAGACATTTGTCTGAAACTTTCCAGATACACTGCTGCCATCTTTTGGACACCATCGGAATTACAACGAGAGTGATGGCTAGATTTGGGACCTTTCTGTTGCATTTCAAAGATGGTGGGAGAAAAAAAAGTTGTTTTTTTTCTTTATTTTTTCTTCTGACAGATCTATTGTGTTATATTCTCCTACATTCAATTCACATTTCCACAAACTTCAAAGTTTCCTTTCAAATGGTACCAAGAATATGCATATCCTTGCTTCAGGGCCTGGGCTACAGGCATTTAGATTTGGGTATGTCATTTTAGGCAAAAATTGAAAAAAAGGGGGCTATCCCTAGGAAGATTTATTTTAATAATGTAACTTTAATAATGTTTACATATCTTGCATTACTCATCTCATATGTTTATACTGTATTCTATACTATCTACTGTATCTTAGTCTATGCCGCTCTGACATTGCTCATCCATATATTCATATATTCTTAATTCCATTCCTTTACTTAGATTTGTGTGTATTTGGTATTTGTTGTGAAAATGTTAGATATTTCTGCACTGTCGGTACTAGAAGCACAAACATTTCGCTACACCCACAATAACAACTGCTAAACACGTATATGTGATTGGATTTGATTGGATTTGATTTGAAAATGTGTTAAGCAAACCTAAATATATTTGAGATTCTTCAATGTAGCCATCCTTTGCTTTGATGACAGGTTTGCACACTATTGGCATTCTCTCAACCAGCTTCACGAGGTAGTCATCTGGAATGCATTTCAATTAACAGGTGGGCCTTTGTTAAAAGTTAATTTGTGGAACTTTCCTTCTTAATGCGTTTGAGCTAATCAGTTGTGTTGTGACATGTTAGAGGAGCTATACAGAAGATAACCCTATTTGGTAAAAGACCAAGACCATTTCATGGCAAGAGCAGCTCAAATAAGCAAAGAGAAACAACAGTCCATCATTAATTTAAGACATGAAGGTCCGTCAATCTGGAACATTTCAAGAATTATATAAGATTCCTAAAGTGCAGTCGCGAAAACCATCAAGCGCAATGATGAAACTAGCTCTCATGAGGACCGCCACAGTAAAGGAAGACCTAGATTTACCTCTGCTGCAGAGGAATAGTTCATTACCGTTACCAGCCTCAAAAATTGCTGGCCAAATAAATGCTTCACAGAGTTCAAGTAACAGACACATCTCAACATTAACTGTTCAGAAGAGACTGCTTGAATCAGGCCTTCATGGTCGAATTGCTGCAAAGGAACCACTGCTAAAGGACACCAATAATAAGAAGAGACTTGCTTGGGCCAAGAAACACGAGCAATGGACATTAGACCGGTGGAAATCTGGACCTTTGGTCTGATGAGTCCAAATTGGAGATTTTTGGTTCTAACTGCCGTGTCTTTGTGAGACGCAGAGTAGGTGAACGGATGATCACCGCATGTGTGGTTCCCACCATGAAGCACGGAGGAGGCGCTGTGATGGTCTGGGGGTGCTTTGCTGGTGACACTGTCAGTGATTTATTTGAAATTCAAGGCACACTTACCCAGCACGGCTACCACAGCATTCTTCAGCGATACGCCATCCCATCTGGTTTGTGCTTAGTGACACTATCATTTGTTTTTCAACAGGACAATGACCCAACACACCTCCAGGCTGTGTAAGGGCTATTTGACCGAGAAGGAGAGTGATGGAGTGCTGCATCAGATGACCTGGCCTCCACAACCACCTGTCCTCAACCCAATTGAGATGGTTTGGGATGAGTTGGACCGCAGAATGAAGGAAAAGCAGCCAACAAGTGCTCAGAATATGTGGGAACTCCTTCAAGACTGTTGGAAAAGCATTCCAGGTGAAGCTGGTTGAGAGAATGCCAAGAGTGTGCAAAGCTGTCATCAAGGCAAAGGGTGGCTATTTGAAGAATCTCAAATATAAAATATATTTTGATTTATTTACCACTTTTTTGGTTACTACATGATTCCATATGTTCTATTTCATAGTTTTTAAGTCTATACTATTACTCAACAATGTAGAAAATAGTGCAAATAAAAACTCTTGAACGAACTAAAACTTTTTACCGGTAGTTTATTATTATCACTATGTTTTATTGGTTCACGGGCCTACAAAACGGTTGGGCAGCCAGTTGCCCATCCCTGCTCTAAGTGTTATTTGATGATGTCTTGTGTTTTTGAACGTGATGGTGTGATTTTTCATTTATGCCACAAGATGGCGTCATGCTCGCTTTTGGAGCAAAGTCTCTCCAGTACACACTCAACATGACTAGGTATTCTAGAATATAAATTGCTTTTGGTCCTCTGTAGTTAACATGTGGTTTGACGTAGACTCCTTGGAAATGTGCTCCTTCATAGAGCTGTAATATTTGTTTATTTGCCAAAAGCTATATTGAAACTGAAGGCATGGGGGGGTAAATATAATAGCACACAAAAATGACATCAGATCAAGGCGATGGTGAAAACTAGTAAAGCAAAACGTACTGACCTGATGATTTATGAAATTCCAACCTTTTCTTGAGCCCTCCTAAATGCAGAGAGAGTGAGTAAAGCATCATTCACAGAATAATAGACATGAACACACTTCCCGTTATTTCGTTTCTTACATCACTATTGTTTGACTCAGCAGTTCCTTAAATGTGGATGGACTGGTAATTCATGATATACAATGCCTCTCACATTATGCCTGAGTCATTCAACACTGCACTGACAAGGTTTTAAGTGGATAAAGCTGAGGAGGTGTTTATGTAAAATTGACAGAAAACATCCTCTGTCTTTGAAGTGCTATTCAATATTTCCTAATAAAAAAACATTTGTTAGTCTACATTTTTTGTTTTCAGTATGATCAGGCTTACACATTGAAGGGATATTTTGACAGAATTGGAAACAGAAATATGTAGACGACTGTCTGAAGAATAATAGTTTTAAATGATTTGTGTGTGTGTGTTTGTGAGTGAGAGAGAGTCTGGGGTCTGAAGAACAAATGAATGGAACGACTATACTTCAAATTACTAAAAAGTTCATCAGCAGGTGAATTTAACTTGGGTTTAGCTCTATTTCTCTGTAGGACTAAGCTGCTTTAATTATAATTTACGATGTGATATGACGATGCATTACAACTTTTACGCGACAGCATCATCTTTTATATCGCATCTAATAACAATATCGGATGGGGCGTTAACTTTCAATTGTTTCTTATAATGAACTGTCAATAGGCTATCTCAGTATAGGGCCTTTGTTGGTTTGATCATTTCCATCTCTGGTTTCTCAACGAGAAATGAATAATGTTTCTCGTGCCAGCTGTTGTCATTTTAGCACCATATCTGTGGAAATTCAGACGAATTTCTATTATTATCGTTTTTGTTATTGAAACCACACATCGCGTTTTTCCGCCACGGCATTGGACCTGTTTCCAATCTGAAGACATGCGTGATGAATTTGGCAAATCAGCTGCAGCTTTGTCGGTAACGTAGCCCACCCACACCAGCCCAGTCGTCCGCTGCCCTGGGGTATCAATGGGAAATGTGGAAATCCCAACAAAGGACTAAATCATTAAACACAAACAACCCAGGGCCTTCGAACAATAAAAAAGTGCCCTCCGCTTCTGGCATTCCTTTTATATATTGGCAAGTGCAAATCTATTACTTTCAGCATAATACCAGTTTATTCTCCGTTGGCTAAGGCCTATATAAAAGACAATTTAACAGTGTCATTACGGACTGTTATATATTTAAATGTGTGTGTTTTCAATTGAGTAGCAGGCCGATGGTTTCCTTGTTCATGAGAAATAAGGCATATCAATTACATTTTTCTCATTATGACCGTCCTGTTACCTCTCGCTAAATATGCTTCTCGTGGAGGAAAAATTATGCCAGCAAGCCTAGTGCCCTTTATCTTAGCCAGATCTAGTCATATACTCAATAAATTGGATGCAGTCTATCACAGTGCCATCCGTTTTGCCACCAAAGCCCCATATACTTACCAACCACTGCGACCTGTACACTCTCGTTGGATGGCCCTCACTTCATACTCGTCGCCAAACCCACTGGCTACAGACCCTGCTAGGTAAAGTCTCCCATTTTCTCAACTCGCGGGTCACCAGAGCAGCACCCACCTGTAGCACACGCTCCAGCAGGTATATCTCTCTGGTCACCCCCAAAACCAATTCCTCCTTTGGCCGCCTCTCCTTCCAGTTCTCTGCTGCCAATGACTGGAAAGAACTACAAAAATCTCTGAAACTGGAAACACTTATCTCCCTCACTAGCTTTAAGCACCAGCTGTCAGAGCAGCTCACAGATTACTGCACCTGTACACAGCCCATCTATAATTTAGTCCAAATAACTACCTCTCCCCCTACTGTATTTATTTATTTTGCTCCTTTGCACCCCATTATTTATATCTCTACTTTGCACATTCTTCCACTGCAAATCTACCATTCCAGTGTTTTACTTGCTATACTGTATTTACTTCGCCACCATGGCCTTTTTTTGCCTTTACCTTCCTTATCTCACCTCATTTGCTCACATCGTATATAGACTTGTTTATACTGTATTGTTGACTGTATGTTTGTTTTACTCCATGTGTAACTCTGTGTTGTTGTATGTGTCGAACTGCTTTGCTTTATCTTGGCCAGGTCGCAATTGTAAATGAGAACTTGTTCTCAACTTGCCAACCTGGTTAAATAAAGGTGAAATAAAAAAATATATGCCTATCACAAAATAACAATTAGGCTAGCTGCTACATTTAATTGGCATATTAGCCTAGTTTCAATATGCTCGAATATTATTCCTTTTGCTATTATAATAGCAGCATAGTATGAGCATAAGTAGGCTACTATACATTTCTATAGGCTATATTTCCCTCTATAAATTGTAAAAGTTGCACGGCGCCGTAAATTGTCTCTGTCTATAGGGGTAGACACCTTCTGAAGGTGACCTATAGGCCTACTGGTCCACCAATTGTTTTTGCCACTATAGATATAGATTATGGAGTTGGCTCATACTTCCCCTCCGTCACTGCAAGTCCCCAATATCAATACAATTATTGTGGTGTTGTTAATTTTCACTCTCCTTTGATTTGTCTCACTTACCTTGACTAAAATGAATAGGCCTACCACGTTTATTTTTGATCGATCTACAGTAGATCAATTTATTTAATCTAGCCTTTAAATTATTGCAGAATTTAGAATTTGGGCCTCTTGTTGCAGTATGTGAAGTGATATTTTCACAAGCATTATGCCTTTCTCCAAAGCACATCATTTCTTAAAATAAGCATAGCCTAATAAAAATGATTCCTCACTTTGATTTTTATTTAACTTAATGTCAAACTTCGTATTTTCAACATTTCTAACTCAACACGCTTCCGTACATGATAGTTGTTTAGTCGGTGCCATTTGTGTAAAATGTTAGAATTTATGCCTCGATCACACCTGTAGTGAATTTCGCTAAATGTACGCAGCGTCATCTGGATATGTGTGCAACAAAAGTTCTACATTCACCATCTGCTACTGTTTCTGTCATGCCGTCTATGCATACAATAAGATGCATATGTTCGTTAAATCCAACCTATGCACCACACAGAACGGACTGCAACTGCCTCTGTAACACAATGCTGCATGGCAAACGCAGAGTTCCATTGGAAAGGAATGTACTTATGGTGCACCAAAACACATAAGCTGTCGGTGTGATGGAGGCTTAAGGCTAATTTTTATTGTGTAGCCTTTCATTCATACTCATACTTCAATTCAAACTCTCCTCCATGTTTTGCGCATGGGCATATGTTGCTAAAATAGTACAAGAAAAATGTTCGAAGCACCCTTAGTAGGACATTATTATTTATTCAGAAAAACGACGAGTTGATTCATGGTTCAGCCCAGCCTCACATTCAATTCGCGCATATATGTACAAAATGTATCATGGTTATAGGCTTATTTTGAGTTATCTTTGTTTTTGGCGCTTCACGAAATTACAATTATAGGCCATTTTGTTTTTAAAATGTGTTATTGATGTGGTGAGAGTTCAGATGTCAGGGGCAGCTATATGTCTACTCCTACATATATTTGATATTTCGAATAGCCATCTGCAAGTAGGCCTATGGATAACAGAATTAGGCAATACGTGAACATTTCCCCCCACCATATTGATCCCATAGTTGTCACTTATTAAACGAATGGTAATTTACTGAATGGAATTTGAAATATGATGTTGATGTTGGAGTGATGGGATGATGATAGTTAACGGGTGGTACTTTGTTACCGATTGCCTTGTTTGAATTGGTTAAGAGCTTCTCCTCGAGCATAACCATGACATCACAGTCACCTGATCCAATGCGGTTACAGTTCCAACAGGAAACCAACGAGAGGGGATGCTGGACATCGTGGAAGACTCGCCGTGCTTCATAACTTTCTCAGCCTCCCTTTTCTCTGTTTAAGGCTAAACGGTTGTTCCATTTTGTGTTTGTTTGGAGATAAAAGGCTTTGGATTTTTTGAAGGGTTGTTTTTTCCTCTTGAATGACTAACGTGAGAGGGGGCTGGAGCGCACATATTTTAAGCTTGTTTTTTTTGTGAATGGAGAGAGCAAAGCCTTGCGCGTGAGCATCTATCCCTTTCAAAGAACTGACCCTTTCCCACCTTGTTGGGGCAGGTGATATTGGCTCTGCACGTGGACTATGACATTGGACTTGGAGCCCATGGAAGATTTTGTTATTGACGTAGTAGGAGAGGGACTCAGGGATAACGGAGAGGAGCATCTCGTGTCCTTACCTTTGGAAGAGACGAGAAGTGCAGAGCATGAACCCGAAACGTTTTTGTCTTCTAGTGGGCAGGATGAGGATAGGGACGACTGCTCACCCACATCGAAGTGTCCTCCAGCAGCAAGTAAAAGCCCGGCGTCGGTAAAGCCTCCATACTCCTACATCGCTTTGATAACAATGGCCATATTACAAAGCCCAAAAAAGCGACTTACCCTCAGCGAGATATGTGACTTTATCAGCCACCGATTCGTTTATTATCGTGAGAAGTTCCCTGCCTGGCAGAATTCCATCAGACACAACCTTTCGCTCAATGACTGCTTTGTCAAAATGCCCCGAGAGCCTGGTAATCCAGGGAAGGGAAACTACTGGACGCTAGACCCCAATTCTTCGGACATGTTTGAGAATGGGAGCTTTCTGCGTCGAAGGAAGAGGTTCAAACGCCAGCATTTTCGTTTCGGGGTGCTCAAGGAGCAATCCCTTGAGCCCAGTGGCTTTCACAACTTTTATGGTACTTATGGACTCGGCACAGCGGGTCTTCAGCTACCCAGTTTGGAGATTCGGCTTCCATCACCATTCGGCTTCCATCACCATGCGCACTCATCATGCGCTCCCACCATCCCACCTGTTAGCAGCCTGCTACCGGCTTTGTCGAGCCTGTTTACCAGGAACTCTTTCGCTGCCAAGGCTTTTCTTCAATCACAACAGCCTGTCACTATCGGGTCCTTCAATCCGAGCCGCTATGCCACCTTTTCTTCCGCTTTGACCACCAGCGCTCCATATGCGTCCCCTGCGCTGTTCCACTCCGCGGCGTCTCCACATCTCGTCAGTTTACATGAAGAATATCAGAAATTACAAACTCAGCGCAGCACCTCTGACCTGGCTAATGAGCAGTGCTTGTGAATATTAGAGTTGTGTTTCAGACTTTAAATTGTGTATTTGTATCTCAGGTGATATAGATTTTTGAAGCTCTTGTGGAAACAGGTATTTGGCAAATGGTAATTGGATGGACTTTCTTGTTGATCTAGGCCTATTTGAAGAGTGCTGTAGATGTATGCCTTGCATTGATTACATTTGTCATAGCATCTTGCGTTTTTCTTTCTAAAGTATGAAATTAAATTTGTCCATTGAAATGCAAATATTTAACTGACGAGTTTCCTTTTACATTTGGAAAGAAATAAAGTGAATTATTTAAAACAATATATTTAACTCAGTCATTTTTCTTATAGGCCTTTGCGTCACTGACCTGTCAATGTTGGCAAAATTGAAGATCTGTAATTGATGCCTTTAACAACTGATTATTGAATAGCGTATATCTTTAATCAGTGGAAATATAGCTGCACATTTTTACCTATAGCAGGCCTAAATGCGCAGTGAACTTGATTGCATCTTTCAGCAGGAAAACCATTAAATTCAACATTTTGCTGAGTGTGTAGATGATGTGTGGGTTAAATTATGCTCAGAACTTTTTACAAAATTAGGGTCATTTTAGTTTGGCTGGTTAGCATTTCTCTAATAATAAAATATTATTTCATTCAATTATATGATGTTTAGGCCTACATGTAAAACATGTAAGCCTATATTAAGTCAAATAAAAATCTTAAAATAATTGTCAAATTTTGACGGTTATAGCTTTAAAAGTGTCTATCGAAAGAGCGACTGAGGATCAAGCGATGTGCGGACTCAAACTATATAAAGATCACATGAACGAGATGCAACATTGTGTTGACTCTAATCTAGGCTAAATCCAATATCCTGGAATGTTAGGACTACATTTGAAGGATTTTCTGATATTACAATTGAAACATTTTATTTTTGTTCGTTTTTTTATGGCTACGATAAGGGCCCTACTGCTATTATTTATATATTTTGAAAATCTCTCAATATGGTTGTTCTGCAGCATCTCGCTGTCGTTTGCCATTCATCCTCAAAAACTGACGCTTAAACACATTGTAAATTAATGCTCTTTCTAAATTTGAAGTCTAGAAGTAACGGTCTGTGCAGCTGCGCAGCTTTCAGATTGTCAGTTGAGTTACACCACATCCATCCATTAGTTCAACATCGTATTATAATTGCCTGATTTTGCGTCATGGGGCCACACAGCCTGCTCGTTCCAAAAATGGAAAAAATCTGTGCAACACATTCAAAGACTTCATATTTTCATGTCAGATTATGAGGTAATTTCTAAAGCCGCATTTGGTTGTCTCTCCAAAGCATTCCTTATAAGATTTTTTTTATAGAAATATTTTAATATGTTTGTATGGGAGATGTAGCTTGAGCCTATAGCTTACTATTCAAGAGGTATACCACAAACGAACCAGTTGAGGATTTATTCAAATATGTGTTTAAATAGACATCGTGATTTAACTCGGTTTCGCTAGAACCAAATTCGTGGAATATAGTTCTATTAGTCAGAAAATAAAACCAATATTACATTCTAAGAAAATTAAAGCCCTATTAAAGCCCTGAGAATTATGGATGTTTTAAAACAATATTTTAAAGTAATTAATAACATAGATAGATATCACAATCAAGTTAAATTGTGATACTGTATGCTAAATATTTGTGAACATAAATGGAACAAAACATAAAAGGAATATAAACGTTTCCTTACACTCTTAATATCGTTTGAAATATCTGGAACCACATTGGAGATGATTCTGGTACTGTTTAAACCCAAAGTAATAGACATTTCTCATGGATTATAATGAAGATTGAGTATTTGAGACAGATTATTCATGTAAATGTTGAATTATATAATTAACCATATTTGTTGTTTTCTTTTAACGTCCTTGTTTAGATTTATTGTGTGTTTTTCTTTGACTTCTTTGCCAGACCGTGCTGTGTTACACTGAACATGACAGGAAGAAAATAATGTTAGGTTTCATGGGAGGAAAGTATTTATTTCATTCTATTCTAAGTCTAGTTTAGATTGATGACTACTCTAAAGCTTTTGGAAAGGGCTGATGGATAGAAGTACAATATCCAATTCAGTCTAATGCCGTTTGGCAACCATTGAAGGAGTTAAATAAATAAAAACATTGTTGCCTGATGGGGAATTGTTAAGTTGCTTGACTGAGAGAGAAATACACATTGATTTTCTTTGTGGGTCCCCGTTTGAATAAGGAATAAGTTTGATTCAGGAAATGGACAGACTCGCTCATACTGGGTCACACTGTTTATTTGATCCTTTTTGTGGTTATATATTTTTCTGCACATAAAACACTAAACGTTTATTATTGCTATTGATCATCTTAAACAGTGTGGTGGGAATTGTGGTGAAGTAACCTTAATAGATCCAACATGAGATTCGTATCATCTGACAGTAAATATTTAGTGTTCGAATGATACTTATCTGCTTGAAAGAAAACTGAAAATACCACCAATGGGTCATTTTAGCCCATGTATCGAACAGAGACTGTATGATAACAGTGTCAGAGCCGTAATGCCATATTTTATTATGTGGTCAGTCATGATTCATCTCAGAGCTCTGGTAAATTAGAAAAAAAGATCAAGTGTAAACTCTGGGACAGCCAGTGCCTTCGTTGATTGCACTAGCATCATCAGGCCTCGGCACATATAGAAGCTGCAAATGCGCGCCTTTGAAACATCTACATTTTAACCAGGCGTTATGGTTGAGAGTCACTTTCCCTGGTCAGGTATGAGACCTCAAAGTTAAGCCGCTCCTCATGCATCAGTCAATGGGTCTGTGTGAAAGCTTTGTAGACGATGCAGAAGTCAATGCTCTTTTATCAAGAACAAATAGAGAAAGAGACAAACAAACGATCAGAAAAGCAGAGCAGTGCTGTTGATTGACAGAGAGAGAAAGGAGTGACCTTTATCTGCGGGGAAAGTCACTGCACCTGACAAAATAAGCAAGACAGAAACTGTGCATGTATGTCCTCTTGTATGTGTGTTCAGCTGTCCTTTATCATACATGACTTCTCCATCCCTGCTGTAAGGGAAGAAGAAACTTTCCAATAATCAGTTGTGTTTGACTTTATTTTATTTCCTTCAAGATGGGTGCCTAACAGGATGTGAGAGAAAATGTGACTACCTCCTCTTTTTCTGTCAGTGGAGACCTGTTGCATTAACCCCTGGTCAGCACCACCTCTCTCCTACATTCTCTCTCTTATAGTCTCACTTTTGTTCTTGTTAAATGGCATGTGAAAGAATGTTCCTTGAGACTGCCAATTCATTTAGAAATGAAATATGTAAAAGGGCTCAGCAATTGTAACAACAATGACACCGGGCCTTAAATTGAATATGTCACTACAGAAGACTCCAATCGATGTCACATTATGGTTATTCATAACACTATGAACTTGATGAATGTAGGTTTATGTGACTCCCATCAGTGATGCGTGCCCTGTTACCGCTCCAGGGTTCTACTCAGTTCCACGTGGATTATCAGTTATGACTTATCATAACTCACATCTTCCCTCTGATGTAGAGGCCATTTCCTGGGCAGTCTGTCGATTTAGTCAGAAGTCCATTCATGCCTGACACGGTTGCTGTGCCATGCTTTCATTCGAGCATTATTAAGGCCAAGCCAAACAGGCAAGGTAAACTCATTCCTCCAACACCCACCCTCCCCTTTCTTCCTTTCCACAGCCAGATCACGGTGCAGAGAGTGGTGCATTGTGGGATATCCTTAGCTAATTCAATCATTAGAGGAAAAACAATGTTTTAATGTTATTCCTACATGTTATTCCTACATTTGAAATGCACCATTTGGAATGAGTTCCCTTGAATGTTTTTATTTTCCTGAACTGTTGAGAGTGGTTTGTAAGTTACTTAAACGGATTGAATTGAAATTTAATTGAAAGAGACCAAAGACAATGCAAGCATTTAAGTGCAGCACAATTTCAAAGGGATTATCTGTTGGCTACAGTGATCAGAATTGAGGGGGTGGTAGTATCAATGTATAGAGGAGGAAGCTACAGTAAGTAGGTGGCATTTTGAGTTAGCCTTTGAAAAGCTAGCCCTGTGCTACGGCTGATCAGAGCAGAGGTTTTCTCCTCTCACTTTAATGGCTGACTTCCACAGGCCCGGCTTGTTGGCGTTTGCTTTTCCTGGCAGGGCTGATCCCTGCTGCCCCGCTTTTGAGAGTTATTCAATTACATATCCTCCACCCTCCGCGTCTCCCTCTCTCCCCTGCTTCACCGGTCTGTGCTTCACCCTGCCAGGACCAGTAAAAAAGGGTGCTGCGTTGGTGCACCGTTCTCCAGTCTCGTGCCCAAGAATTTATGTGTGTGGCGCGGTGGAGGGCAGTGCGGTGTGTTTTCGGAAAAGGGACCCCCCCCCCAACCCTCGGTGCCAGCAGATGACAGTGACATATAGCAGGAAAGCCACCCAGAAGGAGAATGATCTCACACCTCAGCCACGCGCTGAAAGAGAGAGAGGGAGGAAGAAAAAGAGGGAGAGAGGGGTAGAGAGAGTGAGGGAGAAAAAGAGGGAGAGAGGGGTAGAGAGAGGTAGCGATAAGGGTTTACAGAGATGGAGATAAGGAGATTGCAAGACAGGAAAAGACTAGTAGGCATGGGGTCTGATGGGTGCCTGATAAGACAAGGGTGAAGTTATCTGAGTTGGTGTCGAGCCTTAGATTTCCTGGTGTTAATCATAGAACCCTAATGGACTTTGCCTCTATACCTATGAATTGACTAACCACACCCTCCACCCACTGACTCCCTCTATATCCCAGAAGACTACCCAACTTCTCTCACGAAACACCAAGATCAAAATATTCTCGCAAACAACATAAAAATATCAGCAGTTGCGCTCTGGGTTTTATTGTTAATCGAATCAGCCTCATTATAGCATCTGTGAGACAAAAACACAGGCCCTCTAATGCAGCCATTATGCAGTTCAATGGGTGGCATTTGGTCATGACCCCCCTACTCTTCCCAATGCCCCCCTTCAATCTTACTGGTACCCTGCTGCGTCCCAGCTGGCGACCTCATGCCCTCACCATTTTCCTGCAGCCTTGCACCTCTTAGGGCTGGTGGGTGATTGGGCAACAAGAATCGGGCAATGTCATGTACTCTACCTTCTTGTCGTCATCAAGTCCAGACCCACAGGTATGGACCAACAGCTCTAAACCTAGCACAACTGTGGCCAACAAGAAACGTTAGCTAGTGTATCCTCAGAGAGCTCAGATCAAAGGCACTGAGGGGTGATGTCACCCACAGCAGCCCCTAAACCGCTTATTGCACCAAATGAGCGCCATTAGCCATACAAACAAGACTAAAACCTGATGTCATTTAATCAAAAAGAAGCAGGAAGCACAATTAACATCTGGTCCAAGACGTGTCAGAGTGGGGTCAGGCTAGCCGGGCTCTGATTACAGTTGTAGTAGGCCTATGGCTTAACGAGAATAACTCTAACCCCAACCTGGCCATGGCTTGCTCTGGCCACCTGATCTCTGAGCAAGACAGAGTGTGCCTGCCTGCTCCACCAGGCATCACCATGGAGACGTGATGAAGTTTGGAAACTCTGAAGTTAAAGGCTAACAGTAGGGGATAGGTCCCTCCTACAACCCCCCCTCTCTCTTCTTCCTTCTCTCAATAACGTCTGCAGTGGCATATTACAACTTGGAAGTGGATTTTAAAGGGCATTGAAAATGTTGCCAGAATGGGAAAAACATGGACTGGCTCAATCGAAGCAGATTAGGCAGGCGAGCCAAACCTCACGCTTTGTAAAAAATAAGGAAAAAAGCCTTTTTACGTTGGTGCTCAGACCAACCGCATAGCAGGGAAGCCAAACCTAGCCCTCTCCCTCTACTGAAAAGAATGGCATCAATGACATAAAGAGAGTACATCCATTGAATTGGCACCTCATATCTCTCACCCTTTGCTACACAATGTCAACAAAGTCACTGCATCCCTGAGGGTGCTGGTGTTGGAGCAAAAGCCTTATTTTATCAGTGCTGCAGGTCTGAGTTGGGGAAATGACAAAGCTAATTCAAAGGCTTGTAAACAATGGAACAGTAACATAAGTCCAGTAATTCTTACTGTATGTAATGAATGTTGTGTTATACCATGTAGCAGTGATGTGATAAAGCTGATTGCTGTGAAGTTCAGAGATTAGAGAGTAAGCGTGAAAGCACCACCCTGCCACCCAATCTGTCGGCCAGCGAGCTGTTCATCCCATGTTGCCTCCGTTGGTGGTCCCTGGTGTAAGCTACATTTTCCCCTTGCTTCTCTCTCCCCTGTTTTTTTTTTATAGCAAACACAAAATTGTTCCTAATTCGCTGCTGCTAGAGGGGGGTAATTTGCGGCTTTTGGCTGAGTGTCGCAAGCCCCAAATTTGAAAAAGCTGCTCTGGGGAAGGCATTCTATAAGGCAGTAGAGCTACAGTAGGGAGAATCACTTCAATGCATCCAAAGGAAAACAGACACAGCTAAACATGATGATCTCCATACTCATGATGATCTCCATACTCAAAAGGCATTTATGTAATAATAACTTGGGGAAACTGAAACCCTTCTTTCTGAGTTTCTGCCAACAATCAGAGCTCTTTTAATTCATTGATCATTGTAATATGTGCTCACTCCAAGTAACTCTTGTTTTTAAATTGCATACACAAACATTGTGTTTGAAATGCAGTATGGAATCACCATTGTATGTCTGTTACTTTCATTTTCATAGCAGACTCTTACTTTTGTCAGTAGAGCAGCAGTAGAGTTTGTAGAATTTAAAACCAACTGGTGAAACGTAAAAATGCTGGGTTAAGATACATTTGATATGTGATCGTTCCAATTTCCGGGAAGATCTATCAGATGCCAACTGAAGTCCTCCCTAGTTGTGCTGACGAATGTGAGAAAACAGTTATTCATCATAAAAATACTATTTCATCTTTTCTAGAGGGATACACTGACAAAATATGACGTCAATATAAATGTTCAACATGTTGGAAAAGTAAGCAAAGAAGAGAAAACAATTAATACAACAGAAACCTACAATTGGTTGGGGTGATATCTTGTCTGTGTGTGGGAGAGAATCTGGATCTCTCTTCACACTTTGAGCAAGCAGTGACTCAGCCCAGGGGTTTCGGAGCGCTCCTAGCTCAGTCGACACAAGGGCCCTAAGAGGTGCTCATTCATTTTGATTAACAGGGTCCTCCTCTCTCTCATCCTCTCCTCGATGGCTTCCTCTCTCCTCAGGGAAAGCCTGCAGGGATGTTTGTCTTTTTTTTTATCCGGCATGGTTTTTCACTTCCACAACAGCACGTCATTACCCAGAGTGTTTAAACGCTTAAGTACGGTTTGAAGGGGAGAGAAAAAGCACTTGCAGTGCACAGCTCTACATTAACTCTGCATCACTCAGGGAGAAGTAAAAACCTGCCCTCTGAGCAAAATGAAGTCAATAAATAAAAGTAGCGGTTGTCAGATGTCTGGAACAGCTTGAGAGGATTTGAACAACAGGGTAGCCCACCGTGTTGAAATGAGCACTGCTAACTTTGGGCCGTCTCTTCAGAACTCCCCACTACCAGTTGCTGAGCGCTATTGACTAATGAGGTTGGGCCTGGTGCATGATAAGACAGTGTTAGAGGAGCATTTAATCCATAGAAAACACAGGCTGTTGAAGGACACAAAGTCACAGCAGTGCAGAAAGGGAAGAGAGAGCAACAACTTAAAACAGATGGGGTAGGTAGAGCCTGATTACTCCATTGCAAGAATATAAGAGGAACATAAAATGTGTTCCTGGGTTTAGTTTGATGGGAATAACACTTTGATAATTAAACTGTGCTCAGACTGTTGTTCATCCACAGGTTGCCTGGAACCACAGGCAGAACTCATAAAGCATGGGGCTGCAGCTGCTCTGCTACGATTTTCCCAAGTCAATGCGATTGATCATAGGTTTCAGGGTAGGTCCAGAGGAAGCTGCAGGTGTGGGGAAGGGAAAACACAATCACATCTCAAGTCAAACAAATGGCGTCTCCACTGATGGAGATGGATGGAGGAGCAGCATTCCAATCGATGGAGATCTCCACTCCTCAGCCCTGGGTGCACTCAGCTGCATGGGCCAAACATCTGGAGAGGGAAGGAGGGAAGGAGGGAGAGAGGGAATGAGGGAGGTGAAAGCTGTTAACTGATCCGCTGTGTTTATCTAAAGAGGCACGGGACTCCTGCGGAGGAGGGAGCCCACGAGTGAGCCTGTGTCAGGGAGGAGAGTTCACACCCTTGTCCCTGTTCTCTCTCTTTTTCTCTGCATCCTCATCCCCCTCACCCTCCTGGCCAGCTGAATGGAGGGAATGCCAGTCGAAGAGGGGATGCTGGTCTGGTCTCTGGTGCAGACACTGGTGGCAGGCCGCTGCAAAACACAGCATGACCACTTCCTCAACAAACTGCTCCTCTCTTCTCCACAGTTCTTCCCTCTTCATTCCCTCTTTCCCTCCCTCTATCACACTCCCCATGTCTCCTTCTGATGCTCAGGGAGCATGAGACTAAACCATACTTTTCTCTTCTTTTGGGCCATTCCCCTGTCTTTTCCCCAACAGCCCTATAAAAGGCTGCCCCGGTCTTGTTTTCTCTACAAGTCAAGGGATGAGCTGGGGCTCATAAAGTGAGAGCTCAGAGGGCAAGCGGAGGTCTCAGGCTCTGTAAAAGAGTGCAGTGGTAGTGGGGGGGGGGGGGGGGGGGGGGGGGTCTGTCAGGGGAAAATATAGAGTTGTACGTAGGACACCTTGGGAGCATTTGATCCCTGCGAACGTGCTCGGTCTGGGGAGGACACACTCTGTAAATTTCCCTCCTATGTGCAGTGTTCTCAGTAACGGCAGCCCGCGCTCGTAAAGAACGAGACAAGAAAATATAGGGATGACAGGTGCCAAAAGTGGGAATGTGAAAAAAGTTAATGATGAAAAACTATCACTGTGTGTGTTTCTCTACGTGTGTGTTTTTTTGTGTGTGTGTGTATGTGTGCGTGTGCGTGCGTGTTTGCGTGTGTTTATACTGCTGATGGCACCTTGGAGGATTTATTTAAACAGATGTGAACCCTCAGTGCCAGGTTGACCTCAGGTCCTACTTGGCTACACTGAGCCTGATCTATTTGCCCTGGAAAAATAACACTCCATTTAACAGACTGACCTGTGGAAAAAGAGCTCGCAAACACGTTGTAGCATGTCCAGAAATAAAAGACTACACTCGCTCAGTTTCACATTTTGCACATTCTACTTTTGTAATTGAATATTAATATGACCCAACATACAGTATACTGGATTGCAGACAGAAACAATATATGAGTCTGTCTTTGTCCTTGTCCTCTGTACAGGATTTGAGCAGAGTTACAGTAAACTTGGGAGGTATATATCCTTTCAGACTCAAATATAAAACACTGGATTTATACACTCATTGACCGACGACAAAGAACTTTATACCAAATGTACTGCATGTTAACCACACAGCATGAGAGTGGGTAGTGCAGTGGCTGCAGACAAGAGCCATAAAGAGAGGACATTTATGTGGCGGAGTGGCAGAGGGGAGGTCAGAGCAAGAGTGAAGTGTGGAGGGGTCAAAAATAATGGGGAGACAGCAATGTTTGGAGAGGAGACAGGAGAGAGCAATGCTAATTTATACCCTGCTAATTGGAAACAGCACAGCTCTCCACCTGAACCGCATTCCGGGGCCCTATGACCAGCCCAGCACTGGGCCCGGGCGGGCAACGTGGGAGGGTGATGAGGACCAGGGGGATGGAGAGGTGGAGGAAGGAGGTTAGGGTCGGTGTCAATGGCAGCTTTGTTATTGGGGAGGATTGCACCCTCGCCCTATAGATGGGACAGGGGTGAGTGTGTGTTGGAAATGTTCAGGGGGTCACTTTGTTGTGACAGTCCCAGACACTAGGCTGTAGAGGGAAAAATCGACACAATCTCGATTCTTCTTCGAAAAAAAAAATCTACACAATTGTTACTTCTTCAATCTGACACGATCTAACAATCTACACGACGCAATGAGCTCACTGACCAACCGACTTCAGCAGTCTAAAATTACTAGGCAAATAAATATGACAGCTTCCATAGATAATTACTGTTGTACAGAGGCCATGTTGAACCACGTTGAGTCATGGCAATAGACGTGAATACACAGATTAATTTTTCAAACTATGGCTGTGAGTTACTGAGCTTAGTGTCTGTAATATTTCAATGAATGATGAAGTGTTCAGATGTTGGCTGCAAGTAGTCTGGCGGTGTGATGGAAATGAAGTAATCTTGGAATGTAGATTGAAAAAACATTGACGTTTCTTGATGTGCTTCATATCTGAACTGCAGTTCTAGATGATCTGTTTACAGGGCTCTGTCTGTGTCTAATATAGGCCTATGGCCCCATTTAGGCCCATTTTCCTAATACTGCTGTATGTGCTATTGATAAAGCAAACCATACAGTCACTGCTAAGTGATGGGCTGTCAGCATCCACACAAAGACAGGCTTCACTTAATACACTGGGCATATAAGAGCAAAGAATAGATAACTAGATATGTGCAGAAAAGCCAAATTCCTCCAAAACAAAAACAAGACTGGAGTTGAAAGACACAACGCTGAAGTCAGACATATGGGGAGCATATTGGTCGCAGATTTCTGATCACACAAATACGACTTTTCCTTCTGTGGTGGAGGCTGTTTTGATTCCCTTTAAAGGCGTGTCGGTTGTCTGCCTCGCTTGAGGATATTTGGGGGAAAAGGTTTTTCTTCTTTTCTTTTCTTTCCAGTTCACGTGATTGACAACTTGAGTCTGCACACATGGATGAGTGTGAGTCTCTTGTGAGTTATTGTGCGACACACACACAGTTCTACTGTAGTGGTCTGTAGACAGACATTTGTCCATTGAATCTGCGATGTGTGCTTTTTTTTCTATCTAGCATCTATTCCTAGCAGCACCCAGCACCGAAGCACATCAAAGTAGCCCCGATCTGTCTGTTTCTCACACGGTTTGTCTCTCACACTCTGATTTCTCTCTCAAGCCCACGCCTTTAAACAAACCATGCACAAACTGAAACACATTTGTGTAGGAATATGCTATGTTAGGGATTAAACATTTTCTGTAGATCATGTTTAGGTTATATTTTCATATTTTCATGGCAGTCTTGCAAACGCTTTATCTCAGACTGACACATAGATTTAAATGTGACCAAAATGAACGTGCCAAAGCATGGACATCAGGGTAAAATTATATTTGACAAAATCAGGAATGACAGATTACCACCATATTGATTATTGACTATCACCAATAATGTTGAATTTGTTGTAATGATTACGCTTCCCTCTACCGTTGTTTCAGCTCTGGCACTTCTCAGAATGGTGATCGTTTAAGAAAGTTTAGATCAAAGCTGATTCAGTGTCTCGCAAGATCACTTAACGATTAAGAAGTATTCCACATTTGCCTAACATAGCGAACATAATAGCACAGTATAAAGTTACTGTTAGACCAAAAACACCAACTCATTTATTTTAGGATGAATAGGGTGACACTTTATTTGGATAGACCGGATAGTCCATCTGTAAAGCATCAAAATAAAGAATCTCATAACTCAACAGCATGCGCCACAAGGCTAAATATGTGTTTTGATTGAAACAAAAAAGTCTGTAGCTTGATAACACCACCTGCTCGAAAATTCAAGCAATCTAAAACAACATTGCATAATTTTTAAGTAATTAATTTACATTTTATTGCATGACATAAGTATTTCATACATCAGAAAAGCCGAACTTAATATTTGGTACAGAAACCTCTGTTGGCAATTACAGAGATCATACATTTCCTGTAGTTCCTGTTCTTGACCAGGTTTGCACACACTGCAGCAGAGATTTTGGCCCACTCCTACATACAGAACTTCTCCAGATCCTTCAGGTTTCGGGGCTGTCGCTGGGCAATACGGACTTTCAGCTCCCTCCAAAGATGTTCTATTGGGTTCAGGTCTGGAGACTAGCTAGGCCACTCCAGGACCTTGAGATGCTTCTTACGGAGCCACTCCTTAGTTGCTCTGGCTGTGTGTTTCGGGTCGTTGTCATGCTGGAAGACCCAGCCAAGACCCATCTTCAATGCTCTTACTGAGGGAAGGAGGTTGTTGGCCAAGATCTCGCGATACATGGCCCCTTCCATCCTCCCCTCAATACGGTGCAGTCATCCTGTCGCCTTTGCAGAAAACCATCCCAAAGAATGATGTTTCCACCTCCATGCTTCACGGTTGGGATGGTGTTCTTGGGGTTGTACTCATCCTTCCTCTTCCTCCAAACACGGCGAGTGGAGTTTAGACCAAAAAGCTCTATTTTTGTCTCATCAGACCATATGACCTTCTCCCATTCCTCCTCTGGATCATCCAGATGGTCATTGGCAAATTTCAGACGGGCCTGGACATGCGCTGGCTTGAGCAGGGGGACCTTGCGTGCGCTGCAGGATTTTAATCCATGATTGCGTAGTGTGTTACTAATGGTTGTCTTTGAGACTGCGGCCCCTCTCTTCAGGTCATTGACCAGGTCCTGCCATGTAGTTCTGGGCTGATCCCTCACCTTCCTCAGGATCATTGATGCTCCACGAGGTGAGATCTTGCATGGAGCCCCAGACCGAATTTTATCCCTGATATCCTTACACAGCTGTCTGATCTTGGCCATTGTGGAGAGGTTGGAGTCTGTTTGATTGAGTGTGTGGACAGGTGTCTTTTATACAGGTAACGAATTCAAACAGGTGCAGTTAATACAGGTAATGAGTGGAGAACAGGAGGGCTTCTTAAAGAAAAACTAACAGGTCTGTGAGAGCCGGAATTCTTCCTGGTTGGTAGGTGATCAAATACTTCTGTCATGCAATAAAATGCAAATTAATTACTTAAAAATCATACAATGTGATTTTCTGGATTTTTGTTTTAGATTCCGTCTCTCACAGTTGAAGTGTACCTATGATAAAAAAAAGTACAGACCTCTACATGCTTTGTAAGTAGGAAAACCTGCAAAATCGGCAGTGTATCAAATACTTGTTCTCCCCACTGTAAATGCAATTTATATGATGTGTTACGAATTCCAATTCGTACAATATGTTACAAATTGTAAGTGCTTAAGAGCCCCTTCATTCTATTCTAATTGCTTTCAGAAACTGTACGTTATTGTGTTTTAACTGTACGTTATATTAGCTTATCACTCTCAGCTTGGCTCCCTTGCCCTCTCTGGGGAGGCTGTGACCGAAGTGCAGCAATTGAAGCTCCATTGATTAAAACCTGTTTTCCCCAAGACCTGTCTTTTTCCCTCTCTTCTGTAGGATGCATGCTATCAAAGGAACCACAGAACAAATCAGAGGGCCGTCTCTGAGTGCCGACGGCCTGTCTCTCATTTCAAACTCAGATTAAAACCCCCCCACCCTCGCGCGTGAGGATCAGGGGCCTCAGTAACATCCGCCGCTCCGGGACCCATGGTTTCAACTGCGTGGGAGCCGGACCGAGTCACACACCAAACGGCAACCAACCGCAACCACAACCGCCGCTATCCGCTGCCTGCTGCGCAGTGACTGGAAAAGCAGGCCTCGCCCGGGCCCCGTTCTCATTAGCTAGCTCAAGGTTGAGTGTGAGTATGTTTTGTGTTTGACCCCTTTGAAATGATAATACAAGATAGGGCCTTTGAACAGGAGTTATTATGTGTTTTGGAGAAAGGCCTGTATTTCTGGGATGGAATTTGGATGTTTCGCAGAGCACTCGAAGATGCCTTAGTTTAGTCATAGCTCACAGTAAACGTCTCATACGGCTCTGCTGTTTAGGGACAGTTTGGCGCATTATTCCTGTGAAGAGGTGTGATGGGTCAGCCACTAGTTTATCTGGTGCAGTGTAGGCCTACAGTGGGCCTATGTGTGGTTGTGGCAACGCAACCTTCAGAATTTCTCCAGAATAATGGTCCCCCGTTTCTCAACAGTCAAATATGAATACCCCTGTCGAACCAAGTACGACATGTCAAACCATAGCTCATGGTTTACTAGATGTTAACAGGCTCTCACACTGCCTCTGGTGGATCCAAGTACTTGCCATGTTAATACATCAACTTGCCACCAAGTAACTTCAGCATTGTAAAAAGGCACGGACAGAGTGTAATCTACTGAATCTTGGGCTGGGTTGTGGATCTGTGCAAACAGCAGAGCCACAGAGCTCCAAGTTGATTCTGTGTTAATGTGGCGTGGCACCATTCGTCCTACTTGTCTGTCTTCTCCTCTCGTCTCTGTAGATCTCTGTTAAGCTCCCTCAACTTTCAGATGAAATGGTATCATCATGACTTGCATGTGGACCAGAGTGACATTGGACGTATGCGGTAAGAACGAGTGCATCGCCCCTCTGTGTCTTATTCATGTGGTCGAGGCAGGATTATGACTTGATCCAATGAGTTGAACTGGAGAAGTGAGGCTGGGGTCAAATCTGCCTTGAATTAAACCAGTGTTGTAGCAGAAATAATACCATCACCTCCCCCAAGCCCAGTAATACAATTGGAGGAAAGTGTGTGCTTGTGTTGGCCTGCCGGAGCCCCTGATCAAACCACAGGTCGGTGTCCATTACAGAGAGTAGGGTCTCTGCTGATGATTCAAACACAGCCCACGGCCCCAGCTTCAAAAGGCTCTGTGCACCGCACCCACTTATACCCAACGGCGCATGTCAGTTAGTGTGGACCACACTATTCATCAGTTATGGCCAGCTCTGGGGCCATCCAACAGCCACAGCCCATAGT
Source organism: Oncorhynchus clarkii lewisi (assembly GCF_045791955.1). NCBI lineage: Eukaryota > Metazoa > Chordata > Actinopteri > Salmoniformes > Salmonidae > Oncorhynchus > Oncorhynchus clarkii. Next base: position 46,893,230 of record NC_092159.1, read on the forward strand.
GAGTCGTCATTAGTCCAGAGTCAGGCCCCTCCCCTCCTGTAAATTCTCAAGCACTGGCTTTTGTAGGAGGTGTGGTGTAAAACCACAAACCCTTAAGAACTGTCACACCAACAACAACCCAGCCCTCCCAGCCCTTTATCCCACGTTCTAAAACGTTCACCGCAACACAGATAACTCTTTTTAAAACTCTTTCCAAAGCTGATGGGAAATTTGGCTTGGATGTCTTTTTAAGATGGCTCAGTGTTGCCTCCTCCTCCTCCTTATGTAATTGTGTAATTGCCCCTTGTCCATCCACACCCCTCTTCCCTCCTGTGGTACCGCTCTCACACACATAAAACATCTCATAGTAGGACCATATACTGTACACTAATCCTGGCAGAGATGTAGACCATTCCTCTCTCTCTCTCTCTCTCTCTCTCTCTCTCTCTCTCTCTCTCTCTTTCTCTCTCTCTCTCTCTGTCTCTCTCTCTCTCTCTCTCTCTGTCTCTCTGTCTCTCTCTCTCTCTCTCTCTCTCTCTCTCTCTCTCTGTCTCTCTCTCTCTCTCTCAATTCAATTAAATTCAAGGGGCTTTATTGGTATGGGAAACATGTGTTAACATTGCCAAAGCAGGTGAGGTAGATAATATACAAAAGTGAAATAAACAATAAAAATCAACAGTAAACATTACACATACAGAAGTTTCAAAGCAATAAAGACATTACAAATGTCATATTATATATATACAGTGTTTTAACAATGTACAAATGGTTAAAGGACACAAGATAAAATAAATAAGCATAAATATGGGTTGTATTTACAATGGTGTTTGTTCTTCACTGGTTGCCCTTTTCTCGTGGCAACAGGTCACAAATCTTGCTGCTGTGATGGCACACTGTGGAATTTCACCCAGTAGATATGGAAGTTTATCAAAATTGGATTTGTTTTCGAATTCTTTGTGGATCTGTGTAATCTGAGGGAAATATGTGTCTCTAATATGGTCATACATTGGGCAGGAGGTTAGGAAGTGCAGCTTAGTTTCCACCTCATTTTGTGGGCAGTGTGCACATAGCCTGTCTTCTCTTTAGAGCCATGTCTGCCTACGGCGGCCTTTCTCAATAGCAAGGCTATGCTCACTGAGTCTGTACATAGTCAAAGCTTTCCTTAATTTTGGGTCAGTCACAGTGGTCAGGTATTCTGCCGCTGTGTACTCTCTGTTTAGGGCCAAATAGCATTCTATTTTGCTCTGTTTTTTTCTTCATTCTTTCCAATGTGTCAAGTAATTATCTTTTTGTTTTCTCATGATTTGGTTGGGTCTAATTGTGCTGCTGTCCTGGGGCTCTGTAGGGTGTGTTTGTGTTTGTGAACAGAGCCCCAGGACCAGCTTGCTTAGGGGACTCTTCTCCAGGTTCATCTCTCTGTAGGTGATGGCTTTGTTATGGAAGGTTTGGAAATCGCTTCCTTTTAGGTGGTTATAGAATTTAACAGCTCTTTTCTGGATTTTGATAATTAGTGGGTATCGGCCTAATTCTGCTCTGCATGCATTATTTGGTGTTCTACGTTGTACACTGAGGATATTTTTGCATAATTCTGCGTGCAGAGTCTCAATTTGGTGTTTGTCTCATTTTGTGAAGTCTTGGTTGGTGAGCGGGCCCCAGACCTCACAACCATAAAGGGCAATGGGTTCTATGACTGATTCAAGTATTTTTAGCCACATCCTAATTGGTATGTTGAAATGTATGTTCCTTTTGATGGCATAGAATGCCCTTCTTGCCTTGTCTCTCAGATCGTTCACAGCTTTGTGGAAGTTACCTGTGGCGCTGATGTTTAGGCCAAGGTATGTATAGTTTTTTGTGTGCTCTAGGGCAACAGTGTCTAGATGGAATTTGTACTTGTGGTCCTGATGACTGGACCTTTTTTGGAACACCCTTATTTTGGTCTTACTGAGATTTACTGTCTCTCTCTCTCATTCAATTCAATTCAATTCAAGGGGCTTTATTGGCATGGGAAACATGTTTACATTTCCAAAGCCAGTGAAATAGATAAACAATAAACAATAAACAATAAAAAACAGTAAACATTACACTCACAAAAGTTCCAAAAGAACTTCCTAATTCTCTTAATTTCTCTTTCGCTACACTCCCCCTCTTCTGTCTCCATCTCCGTCCCTCTCCGTTAGCTTCCTCTCCACATCTGGCTCAGGTCCAAGGCAGTCCAGCAATGTGTGAGAGGATGAATGGTGACTCTTATATTGGCTGACTGCACCATTCCACTTCCACCCAGTCATGCTTCTCCCATCCTAAACATCAGTCCAGCTGTTGGTGCATGTGAGGCTGGCTGTGTGCGTGCGTGCGTCTGTCCGTCCACTGGATCGTGCTAGCTCCCCTAACCTCGGCAGATGTACGTGATTGTAGGCCTACAGTCATGTTGGCTGTGGTCTCTTCTTTGTCCTGACACTTACATTGATTTGCGTGAAAGCATGCACTAATTGTACTCTAAGAAAATTAGTGCTGTCCTTGCTTTCAGTTGTGCATTATAATACATTTTGTTAATAGCTACAGAATGTGTATTACATGCTTTACCAATCAAAGCAATGTCAAATGGTCTGGATAACTGAAATAAACAGATACATTTGGAACTTCTATGTTGACTGTTCTATGTGATTATTGACAGAGGTAGGCTTACCCCTTCTAAGGTAAAAAATGTCAAAAGCCATAATAGTAAATCATGTGTTTGGCATGACATATCACCTCATGAAGCAATAAACTGACACTACCATTCAACGTCAACTACTTTAATATTGCCAGCCAGCTATAAACCTCTTCAAACCCTTCAATGTGCCGTTACAATGGACACATCTTCCTTGCATTATTATTTGCTAACTTGGCCGAAGCTTTCATCTTGGCTTTATGAGTTGTCGCACCAACCCACACATGGACAGGGCAAATGTTAGCTCCTCACAGTGCTCCATAAACAATTTCAGACACACACACGCTCACGCTACAGGGAGGAACATGAAAACAGCACTAATAGGAAAAAGATGAGTGGACTTAGAGCCTGTGCCGTGGAGAACACTTGGTGAGGAGAGAGGAGAGCAGGCAGGCAGGCCGCTGGACCTAACTTTTTAGGCCTTGCTCTGTTGGAAGGGGAACAGCATGGGCTGTGATATAATTATTACAGTATGCCTCACTATATGCAAAGCAAACAAATCTATGACGCAAAGTAACTATCAACCTTGAATTTCCAAGTTGGCATATCACTTGCTACCCACCCAGTAGGCTAGCCACCATCAAAAGGCCTTTCTAATATCTAGACACACCATATCACCACATTATTAGCCCACATTTTTAACAAAGGTTTCTGTCTACCTTTCTCAAAACCTATTTTTTGTTAATTCTGGTTGGCACGTTTAGTATTTGTTATTTCCTCTGTGATTACCTCCAGGGATGAAACAGTCTCTTTTCATATGGTCCAGATTCATTCAGCCAATGTCTTTGTAGCCTGCTGTATTTTTATTCAGATGTTCTTCTCAACAAACCACAAAGAGACCATACAGTATTTGATGTGTATTAGAGGGTATGCTGTGGTTGTAATCAGTCCTGTCCTGTTGATATTTTGAGCAGTTTACGGTGAGTGCTGTGTGAGCTAGCAAAGGGAGAGGCCTTGTCTGCGGTGGAGGAGAGCGTGTGTCATCCTGTGTATTTTCCTTTGGTTTGCGCGATGATAACAAAAAAATATTGCGGTGTCCACGAATCACAGCGAGCTGCCCCCACTTCAATGGGGGACCACAAGGTCCTTAGAACAACATTTTTGCTCAGAGGGAGAGCTTCAGAAGTTACAGCCGTTGTGTTAATGATGGGTCACTAGTGATTCCATGAGCTGTTTGTTCAGATTTTTGGCTTTGGTTATGCATACAGGCACAAATCAACTCTGCATCCTTTGCCGTCCTGATGAGGCTTCAGCCTCTGAGGACCAACCCTGGGCCACAACTGTCTACACAGACGAGATACAGTCTCCCTCTGATTTAGGCCTAACGGCATGGTTGCCTCAACTCACAGTGTCTGAGTGTAGAAATCCATCTCCCTACTTTCCACCCTTCTCTCATCCCTTCTTATCTCCCTCTATCATTACTCACTGTTCTCTCACTGATGCTTATCCAATAAGACAGAACGATATTTGGACAGGTATTCTTTTTTATATGCATTATCTTTAAGGGGTCTACTGGACGGGTGCACCATGTCATTTCATTGCAGTTTCATAAGGAATGAACTGGCATCATACCCTGGTTCACTGTCGACCGCCATACTGTAGTCCGCACTGTACTGTATGCGTAATCCTTAACAATAAAAAACTGTTTAGCACCAATTTTCCTTTACTTTTAAACTTTCTTTTTTTCCCTGTTTCAGACAACTGTGGAGGCCACATCTGGAAGACAGATGTAATCCCTGAGCATGTTCTCTCTCTTTCTCTCGCGCACACATATTCACTCTCTCCTCTTTCTTGCTCTCTCCCTACTCTCTTTCTCATTCCTTTCCTCCCTCTCTTCTCGGGAAACATGAGAGCTGGACTAATTCTCTCCCTCCCTCCCCCGGCGGACCACCCACATTCGGAAACGCCTAGCTGTTCCACAGGCAGGGTCTCTGTCAGCTTAGAGAGAGAGGGAGAGAAACTTAAAGAGAGAGATGTAAAGATGGGTTTGACTGATGGTTTTAACAGAGTATCAATTACATCAATGTCAAACCCGTAACCTACCGTTTTGCATAAAGAAAAAAGAGGAAGCTTTGAGAGCAATGCTTCAGTGCTTTCCAAAGTCAGAGGCACTTTCACTTAGGACTCCACACTCCTCACCACTATTATTAACGCCCTCTATACGCTCCAGCAATTGTCCTCAGCTAACACACACTGCTGCAGATGGTCCGTCTATAGCGGAGGTCTCCGCTACCTATCATGCATCATGTGAAAGTCTTATTTTCGAAATGTAGCCTATACTCAACTCCTAAATAAAGTGCTTGAAAATTTTGGCCAATAAATGACTAAATCCAGTCTGAGGGAAATATGTAATTGTATGCTTTAAAAGTATCAACTGTGTAACATATACAGGACACAACAAACTGCCTTAGAAATGGTATTATATTTCCTTCAGTTAGCAGTATGGTATCTGTTTTCAGTTGAGCTCAAATATTTAATGTTCAACTTCAATGTTTTGGTCAATGTCTCCACCAAGTGGATCGTGTATGTAACTTCCCCTTTATTTGAAGTTTTTCGTAAACCCTACTATACCTTCTATAATAATTGGTTTTGAAAATATGACCAGCCAAACAACAAATATTATAACAAGTATTGTGAGGACTGTAAGTTGGTCAAATACAAGCCAATTGCACAATGCTCAATAAAATATAAGTGCAGTGAAATAACAAAGGGAAACTAAAATTGTTCTACTTCATATTTACCATTTCCAGCACCACCCCAACATCAACATATGTGAAAATGGTGCGTTGTTTTGTAGTAAAAAAGAAAGAGGAAGATGATTATGACTAATTGTGAGTAGGCATTAAATACAAAATGGTTGATGATGTCATTGGAAACATCTTTCTCAATATTTTTTTACTACAAAACAGAAATACGCAATTTACACATATGTTGATATTGGGTTGGTGCTGAAGATGATGAATATGAAGTTGAAAAATTGTGAAATGTCCCTTTAATGTTAATAACTGGAGATATGTATCCATTGCCATTATTTGTTTTTTTCTGTCTTCGGGGTCTTCCTTCTCCCCACTTCAGTGGCTACTGAGCCCACAGTGGCCCCCAGCATCCGCCCAACGGGCCCACCTACGAACAGGCCAACGAAAGCCCCCAGCAGAGACTCCATCCTCAGCATCTTGGGCAGCCTCCTCAGCCACCCTGTCAATCCCTGCCACAAGGATGAGAGAAATGGTGGAGAGGAGGAGGCAGGAGAAAGAGAGGTAATACCCTCTGTGTCTATGTTCAGGTTGTGCACACTCCTCTCTGCCTCCTCCCTAACTCTTGCCATCTCTTCATCATCTAGCTCTTGCTCTGGAGGTAAGGCTGAGGAGGGCACCTCTTCATCTAGCTCCTCTCCCCCTCTTCTCTGCCACACTATCTCTGCCTGCTTCTCTCTCACCCTGGCCTCAGCCTCCTGGTAGAGGGGGCAGCTGTAGAACTCCACCCCACTCTCTTTTACAGTCTGTTCAACCTTCTCCAGCAGCTCTTCCACACTCTTCCTCTCATCCTTCTCTCCTCTACTCCTCCTCTCCAGAGAGTGATAGCGGTCTCCACACATCACCACCAGCTCCAGTAGGTCTTTGCGTCTGGTGGTGATGTACTCGTCCAGCTGTTGTCCCAGAACCATCTGGTCTGTGTGGGTGAAGAGGACCAGGGTGTGTCCACAGACTGCAGTGGGGCCAAAAACCTTCTCTAGGGCCTCCAGGGCCCGCAGCTCCATGTCAGCCGGCCGGTCCACAGGGACACACAGCAGGAAGGCATGAGGCCCCGGGGCCGACAGGGCCACGCAAGAGGAGACATGGTGCCTCACCTCTTCCGGGGGGCGCTCTGAGCAGAACCAGTCTTGGGCAACTACTACTGATACCTGCAGGCAAAAACAGTGTGTAATGTTAGAACCTCTGGTTGACATTTAAGTCATTTAATCAGTGTGTAGGCTACTGTCCTTTTAAAGAATCAACAAAGTATCTTACCCATCTCCCTGCAATGGTTCCTCTGTGCTTCTCACATTCCTGAGTGACAGCTGGCTCACTGGCAGTCTGGGTAAGGAAAGCCTGGCGGCCCAGTATGGCGTTTCCAGCTGCACTCTGTCCTGCTCTTGTCCCGCCGAGCAGAACCAGCCTCAGCTCTGCATTGGGACAAGACGAGGAGATGGAGTGTTCTTAGAAAGGGAGGATTTAGTAGGCCGCACACATCACAAGTTCTGTCATCTGATCTCTGCTTTTAGTTTCCGTTTACATTAGTACTGTTCAATAAGCAACGACTTTTGTATCTCTGAAAGTTCTGCCAAAATATGTATTGTAACAATGGAGACATTGTACATATTTTTCCTGTGAGACAAAAAAATATATGAATAGAACGAACTCGAATCACGAAACATCTCATAGGCTATACCAGGGTTTCCCACACTCGGTCCGTGTTGTTTTTTTTTGCCCTAGCACTACACAGCTGATTCAAATAACAAACTCATCATCGAGCTTTGATTATTTGAATCATCTGTATAGTGTTAGGGCAAAAAAACAAAACGTGCCACATGACCGAGTTTGGGAAACCCTGGGCTATAAAATGTAGCACAAGATGTAAACACGTTTTATCTACTGTCCAAAGAGACAGCTCAAACGAAATGCGGAGAAAGCCTCCCCCACGTTCTAAAAACTGACAGGCCGAAAAGTGCGTTTGTGGCGAGTTAACAGCGCACAAGCGAGTATGAAATAGTCTTAAACAAACGCGAAGTCAAAGCCTACACTTCCTGGAACCTGCGTGAATAATTGGTAGGCTACATGTACCTGATTGTGGGGGACCTGATGCCATCTCTTGATTGTGAGATATTGCCAGATATTATTGCCGTATTTAGTATGAACGCTAGTCAACTTCCTCGTGCCTACGTCCTGACTCATTAGAAGAAGGATCAGTCTGTACCGTGTGCTTCTGCAGTCTTCAGGGCGTAGCCGTACAGTCAATGCTCTTCAAGAAAAGCCGGTTTTAGATGCAGTGACAAAAAAAGTAAAGTAGGCTGACTTCTTAAAATGCGAATTATGCATCAACATTCGAATCAATATGTTCATGGCATACTTGCTCAAGCTTCCAAAAAATCTAATCTCACGTGAGCACATTCTCTGTGTAGACTGATAATCTGCCAGAATTGAAAGGGATGTGCATTATATTATGTCAGGGGCATTCAACCGGAGGCCCGCGAATATAAATATTTGTATTTCAATGTTTTTATGACTACTGCTAGCAACAACAGAATAAACTACTTTTGAATGACATACAATGACGTCAGTTTATTTCTCAGTTTATTCATCACAATGACATGGTCGCAGATGTAATTGCAGGGTACAGTGAAATTCTTAAACTTCAAGCTCCAACAGTGCAGGTCAAAATTATACAAAATGACACTCACTGGAGTGTCTGACATAGGCTTTGAAAAAGCACTTGCAAATAGGCCACCAGTGCAGAAGTGCCACTGGCTTTCTGGTAAGCTTTTTTTTATTTGGACAAATGTTTGACAACACATGGCTAACCTTTGTTTAACCAGTTAAACAGATGCTCTTAGCGAAAATGTGTTACCGTTCTACCTAATATGATATGCTAGAGTTTACACTTCCTCTTCCAAATTATGTGGGGTCAAAATAATGAAAAACGATTTACCAAATATATTCATTTAAAAATGTTCATTACTTCATTCACCTGATAAGACGTGATATTTTTTTTGTGCTAATATAGGATGGGGGTCCCTGGAACACCGATTTGCCTGGAAAGCGGTCCCTGGGCAAGAACAGGTTGAAGACCATTGTGTTATGTCGATTATTATTTGTCTTCATATACACATACAATGATTGGTCGCCAAAAAGTTTGTTTACGTTTCTACCGGTTTGGCTAAATGGAGTAGGCCTACAGCTCTATCTAGTGGTCGCGTCGGGGACAACAGTTGTTGACAACGTAACGTTGTAACTGAGCAATTTTCATAACGCCTCGATCACACCAACAGTCAAGCGCAAAATGGCGCAGCATCATCTGGATATGCGTGCCACAAAAGTTAAACATTCACCTTCTACCATTTCTGTCAAGCCGTCTACGTTCAATAGATCCAATGTATGCTCCACATATAATGCAGAGCAACGCAATGTTGCAAGTCAAACGCAGCGTTCCATCGGAAACGTACTTCTGGTGAACCAAAATGCAAAACAATGCCAGTGTGATCGAGGCTTAACCTTGACCTCGTTCTCCTAACCTGGCACGTTTATTATCCTAACCAGTCATGTTAGTTCGCTTAACTTGCCATGTAAATAAACCATCTGTGGCGACAAATCATCAGTATCACCAAACGTTCTCTCAATTTCTAACACGTATGAATTAATCACGTAGCTGACCAAATGACACTAGATTTTACTTCTTGGTTTACAGAGATTAACAAAAATCCAAAACTCGTAATTAGGGAAGGTTTTGCATTCCTCCCTGGCTGGGGCATAGAGGCATGTGGAAGCACAGACATAGTGTTCTAGTTCTATTGTATATGTGTAGAGAAAAGCATATCATCCTCAGTCTGACAAGGATCCTGAGGATTCACAGGCAGCTGCTGCAGTTCATGTACAATTCATTTACTCACTTAAAAATAGCAATTTCAGTTGTAGGTATAACTGGCCTTAAAATGTAAATTATCTTGATACACTACAATGGTTTGTTACAATAAATACAAGCCTTATTCATTAATTGGTTTGTGTTTAGGAGTCAGAACAACAGCTGTAGTTGAAAGAAGGTGGTGGTGGTACATACCAGTCATATAAGTCTGCTATGCTCAGTCTGCATGTTGACACTGTCATTTTTATTGTCAACATTTCCGTACTGTATACTCATAGGAAGAAATGTATTCATGAAAATGTGGCTTACAGCTTTGTGCTTCAAAAGCTGCAAAACCCACAACAGTAGTTTGATTGCAGTTGCCTCAAAATGTTTCTACCGTATACAAATTTCATTCTACAATCAAAATCTAAACCTTAATACTCAGTAAAATAGCATATATACAAAAGAACAAGTCATTATGTAATTAACTGGTAAAACAAACATGAACAGTTGTCAAATATATTATTTTCATGGTATGTTGATGGAAGAGGAACAATGGTGGACTTGGGCCCTGGCTTGTCCTTTTGAGTAAAAACTAGCCTCTGGAGATACTGTATACACATAGAAAACACACACGCCCGCAGACATTCACACAAGAACATACAGTTAAATCTGAAGACGCTAACAGACATGCCAGAGGGAAAGAAAAGAGTGTTCATTAAAATAGGTTTCTGTAAAAAAAAATAATAAGGAAATTAACACATTTTAAAATACATTTTAAAAACATGTTGAAAGTATTAATATCCACGTTTTCCAATGCCTTGCTGCATAAATAATTGTCTGCATCCCAAGCCACAAGCCACGCTTCTATAATGGGCACTCTCACTCCAAATGTTTTACTTCATGGCGAGGACACTCAGTAGACGGGAAATGAATGTTTCTGTTGGCTTCACAGCCCTGGCATGATGTAGGCAATGTTGTCCAAGGTGTTGGACTGAAAGAGACATAAAAGGAGAGAAATGTTTCAGGCTGGCCTTATGCAACACACTTGCTATCACACAATGTGCTGTCACTACAGCCACATATTTTTACTTTACAGCCCAAGTGGGAGATGAAACCTTTCAGAACAACATTTCAAATAGATGGCAAGGTGTGAGTGATTTACCAAGACTTGGCGGGGACATCCGTTGAGCTGGGGGATCTGTGCTGTGAGGCAGGTCAGGGGTCCCAGGGCACACAAGATGGAGTCCAGCAGTACAGAGAGACTGCCTGACACCGCCACCATCCCCTGAGTGAGGTGAGAGCAGAGGCAGTTAGTCTAGTGATCACACACAAATCTTTGTTCAGTCTTTACTCATATGAATGTGATAATGACACATTTCTGTTGTAGGTGAAGAGAGTAAGTTTGGACACAACAGCTAAGTTAAAAGATACAGGGAATAGTTGGTTGATGTGTGTGTACCTCTGTCTCTTGTAATCGGTGGCCGATGAGGGACAGGGACTCTCCCAGTAGCTGCAGGTGGGCAGCCGCATCGATGGGGTCGACATCAGGGACCCGTGCAGGTGACAGGGACACACCCACAGACGCCCGGTTGGGGGACACCAGCCCTGCTCCCAGCCCCATGCCCTTCATAGAGCCTGAGACGCATACAAATACAACACATGCAGTGACCAACTGACCATGAGTCCTGTGGGCTACTGAGAGATAAAGCAGCATAGAGAAGGGACAGGACTACTGATTGACTTGTAATCACTGTCAAAGCTGATAGAGCTGCAAGGCCAATGTGGCTGCAGATGGATTCTTACTAGGGATGCGCCGATATCACATTTTTGGCCGATACCAATATTTTCCTTGCCCCAAAAAAAACAATACCGATATTTGACATTTTAGCAGCCTTTTAAGCATTCTAGTGAGGTTAAATAGTTAACGCACACACATAGATGCAGCGGTCTAAGGCACTGCATCTCAGTGCAAGAGGTGTCACTACAGTCCCTGGTTCGAATCCAGGCTGTATCACATCCAGACGTGATTGGGAGTCCCATAGGGCAGCGCACAATTGGCCCAGCGTTGTAACATTTCACGTAAACCCTGTTTGTCTGCATCGAAGTAGCGGTCCTTGTAGCTAGCATCGAGCATGGTGGTGACACAGTAAAGAGGCTCAGAGAGAATCGCTTGTTCACGGCCTAAGTTATAACCCCACCGTCGGTGTGGGCAGTTTTGTTGAGCAGACGTTTCAATGCCATGGCAGAGGGTATCTGCTGCAGACGCAGCAGTCAGTTGTTCGAATGACACTAGAAGTGTGTTCATGTTTCCAAGTTTCAAACATTTTTTAAATGGAAGCAGCGGTATGAGAACCAGCACATTCTTGAGCATGCAATACCACGTTGACACACTGTGCTGTCAGACTCAACATTCTCATGGGGCTGACATCGCTGGTCCAAATGTCAGTCGTGACGCCCATAGCAAGTAGCATAATGAACTCCATTATCTTGGCGTTAATGGATTTTGCCTTTGCGTTGTCTCGCTGAAATGTTCTTACTCTTTCAAATGACTGCTCAACTTGAACTTGTTGGAAGTGTGCGCTTAGTATTTTTCTGCTTTTGTTCTGCGTAGTGCTGTAGTCATCTACTTACATTATATGCGTATGCACGTCAGCTTTGACACCGGTTTAGCACATCGGTGTTAAACTAGACATTGGGCCGATGGCGATGTTGGCATTTTTAGCTAATATCGTTTGATTCCGATATGCTCACCTATTTATCGTGCATCCCTAGCTCTTACCTTTGCTTTTGACTCCATCTGTGGAGCTCTTGCGTTTGACTGTGGTAGCCTCAGCTTTGTTCTGCTTGTGCTGCAGGTACTGAGCTTTCTGCTTCCACACCTATGTGTATATAGAAGCAATTTAGGCCATGAACCATGACTCGTAGCATAGTGCTGGTGCGCTATTCTTAAATTGATTTCAAATGTTTATTAGAATTATCAATTCAACTCTCTTCTTAAATTGGTAATTTCAAGTGAAACTTACCAGTTTATCTTTTTCTGGGAGCTGTTTCCACACCTCTGCCAACCTTTTGCTCAGCTCCCCGAACACTGCAAACACAGTAAAGTCTTTCTCTAAATTTTGTATAACATATGTACCACAATCATTAATAATTACAATGTAATTATAAAAAGGGATAACTCTGCCCACCTAGTCCCGGCTGCTCTGCATTGATGTTGACCCTGTACTCTTTACAGAACACCTGGTACGCTGTTGTGTTCTTCTTCTTGGGCTGAGAGAGAAAGGAGATGAAGTGTATATATATATAAAGCATTTTGCTACAACAGCAATAACATCTGCTAAATCTTTGTATGTGACCAATCAAATTTGATTCGATATATTATATATATATATATATACACACACTGTACAAAATGCAGGAAACACTGTCTAAAAGCCTAAACTAACAATCTGTTTTAGTTCTTACCTTATCTTTCTCCTTCTCGTGCTTTTCCCTTTCCCTCTCCTCCTTCTTTTTCTTCTTCTCCATCATTGCTACTTCATTACTTTGATGATGGTGAGTAAGGATGGGAGTAGGGATGGGGGCCCCCATGGCATACATTCCACCAGCTGCAGAGTGATTGGCTGAGCCATGGGTATGGGTGTGGCCTCTCGATGGGTCCCCTGGAGAAAGCATACAAGGAGCACATATTAGAATGCATAATAAAAGTAACTGTTGAAGTAACCAATGTTAAACATCTTTCTGCAATAGGACTTGACCATGTTTTGTTATAATCTCCACCCGGCACAGCCAGAAGAGGACTGGCCACCCCACATAGCCTGGTTCCTCTCTAGGTTTCTTCCTAGGTTTTGGCCTTTCTAGGGAGTTTTTCCTAGCCACCGTGCTTCTACACCTGCATTGCTTGCTGTTTGGGGTTTTAGGCTGGGTTTCTGTACAGCACTTTGAGATATCAGCTGATGTACGAAGGGCTATATAAATACATTTGATTTGATTTGATTTGGACTAAGGCAGACTAGCGGAGCGTTACAAAAGTTTCTAATCACCTCCTGATCCTTTGCTGTGCTTCTTCTCTCTCCCGCCTTTGTCTTTCTCCCTGTCCTTCTCTTTCTCCTTTTTCTTCTTGCTTTTCTTGCTCTTCTTCTTTTTCTTTGACAGATGCTTGTACGAGTCGTCTATCACCAGCTCTCCTGCCTCCAGTTCGCCCCCCGAGGAGGAGCTGTCTCCCCCCATACCCTCACCGTAGTGCCCTGACACACAAGAGAGAGAGGACATAAGGTTCATGCAGGAATCAACACAAATACAGGAAAAGTGGTTAAGTGCACATACAAATGAGTTTCTAATAATGTCTCTCATAGCGATAAATTTAGCCAAAGGCCTTCTTACCCTCCACCTCCACTTCTTTCCCCACAACAGGCAGTGGATCTCGGCTCTGCTGCATCTTCTTGGGGACTTTAGAGAGCTGCTTCCGGTCTCTGTCCTTCTCTTTTTTTATCCCCCCTTTTGAGGATGAGGAGGAGTGGGGAGGGAAGGGAAAGCCCTCTCCTTCGGCCTTCTCCTTAGGCGAGACCATGAGCTTCATCCTCAGCCCATCCGGCTCACGTATGTTCAGGAGATCTCCTTTAGGGGTACCGGTACCACCATGGAACAGAGACGACGACTTGGAGGAGTGCTTTTTGGAAGAGGAGGATGAGGACATAGGACGGGAATGAGAGGAGTGGCTGCCTTTGCTTCCTCCGGTGCTCCCATCACGTTTGCGGTCTTTGGAGAAGTGGGAGGAAGAGAAGGAGGGGTAGGAGGGCTTCTTGTGCAGGTGTGGGCTCGGGTCTGAGCCGGTGGCCATTGGGGAGGTGATGGCCTGTAGGAGCCCCATGGCTGTGTCTGTGGGATGGGAGGAAGACGAGGAGGACAGGGAAGGGGAGTGGTCTGACGACTTTCGCTTCTTCTTGTGGGGAGGTGGGCCTGAGCCTTGCTGGTCTGGTAAAGAACATAGTGAAGGGAGAGTGAGAACATAATGAATCGGTTCAGCATAAAATTCACACAAATAATTCTATATTTTTTATTGACAGAGCAGAATTCCTTCCTCCTTTACCTCTGTAATAGTAGTCTTCACTGTGCTTTTTCTTCTTCTTGTGGGAGTCCCCTCCCAATAAGAAAGGTTCTGAGTCCTAAATGAAAAAGTCAGGATTTGACTAAATTTACAACCAACAGAAACTACATGGCACTTCATTTTGAAACCAGTGTTCTGCTGTTACCTTGGGCCGTTTCTTGGAGGACTTGCGGACCTGTGCAGCAATCTCCTCCTCCTCTCTGAGCAGGTCCTTGTATGATCTCCTCTTCTCTCTCTGACTGCGACCAGCCACAAGGCCCACTTCCCCTTCCATCCCTACCTCTGAGAAATAGGGAGTTGTAATGCACACTGGGAACTTCAGGCATTGCATGACAATTAGAATGATGATGATGACTTTTAATAACTAAATTATTGACAGATTTCTTCAAAAGAACATAAGAGGTACTAGAGGAAAGAACTGGCACAAATTACCAACTACTCCTTTCTTCTTGATCTCCTCAAAAGCCATGATCTCTCTTTTCTCCTCAACAAGCTTGCTCGTCTCTCTGTGTCACTAACAATAGCAAGATATTAGAACACAGTCATAAGGATATGGAGGAAACATCAGCCACTGACTCAGCCAATATAACACATACATGCAACTTGTGACTTGGAGCAGTTTTACTGCAAAATACAGGTTATTTACATTTCACTGTGAATGGAAGGATGTAAAAAATAAGAGACAGACAACAATAAAGAAGTATTTTAACACCAAATTGATCAAACTGAGTAAACCCCTTCAAAAAGCAAGAAGTGCCTTGTTACAACTCGCCACCACATATGGTTGATGAGACAGGACATTCAATTTCTGTAATTGATGTCTCTCCTTAAAGTTTGGATAACAGTATACACTGATAAATGGCATGCTTGAGCCTATAGTAATAATAGATACATTACAAAACTGAAGTGTGTTTAGGCAAATGAAGGATAAATTCCCGCCTACTTTCGAAAAAATACACAAACACACCCCCTTTCATTAGCTGAGAATCCCTAACTCCCAACATTTGGAACCTCTTCTAACTCGTATTGCTGATTATGTGCTGGGTTATCCGGAAGGTACTGCAATAGCAGTCCGTGGCTTCTGGTGCAGCTAGGCCTATGTCAGTCTAAACGGACAAAGAAAGTAATTTTCATGCATTTGGTTCATAAATTCTGTTTAGCATGCTGAGGTGAGAATATGTGAATTTTACTGTCGCAAAGTGAGAAGAAATGTACAATTATATGTAATTTTACTACCTCTCCGGAATCACCAATTTACGCGGTTCCAGTCGCCATCTTTGATATCAGTCTACAACGATGCGTATCGGCAGGGGGAGGGACTTGACTGTGATGTAGCGAATCAGAACAATGAAATCGTGTACGTTATTGTAGTGCACAATGTCAATTGGCTGGAAATATACATTGCGTCTGTTAATTTGAAGATATTGTAACCAATTTGTAACAATTACTTTTCATGTATTAATTCTATGAATGGATAATGATAACTACATTAACTGACAATGCATATTAATGTTACACCGTATTTTCTTATAAAGCAGAGGCAACAAATATTTCCAAATATTTTTTTAATCCATTAACTCAGATTGTTACAACCATTTACAACAATGACCATGATTCTTTTTTTACAGTAAACATTCATGTACAACACATGCAAGGCAACAGAAAAAAGGTAGTGACATAAAGATGCTGAGAGGAAGACCAACACAACAGTCAAGGGTAATGAGCTCATAAAGATCTTTTTTATTTACTTTATCACAGTAGTATGCCCATTACTCCGCCGTAAACAGAAGAATGTATCCACAAAGAGAGCCCCCTCTACCTATCCCCCAAATTCTGCTTCTGTAGACTGAGTGACGTGAAGCTGGCCAGCAAGTCGGTTACCTCATCAACCTGAAACAGAAGAGAAGCCATAATTGTCACCTATGAAGACTCATTCATACTCATTCATAAAAAAATTATACCAATTGGTTGTGTTACCATTTGGTTCAATGCCAAAGAAACAGGTGTGTGTGAGAGAGAGTGAGTTAAACACAAATGTGTCTTACCTGTTCTTTGGTGCGTGTGTGCTGCAGCTGTGTTGAGATATGATCCAGTCTCTCTCTGGCCTCACTCTGTCCCATCACATTCAGGTACTCCCTCAGCATCTGAATGATCTACAGAGCCATGGAGAGAGAGAATTTCAGACTGCACCAAATAAATGTTGGTATACTAATGTTTACATAGTGCTGTTGTAATAACCCCTTACTACCTGTGTGACCTCCCCTCTAAGAGTTTCTATACTCCTCGAGTCTCCTTCCTGCAGGATGTTGAGTTTGGAGCGTGCCAGGTGCAGGGGGGTCCTTCCTGCTCGGTCTAGGGCATCCACACGTGCGCCTGAACAGAAACACAACATTAACAAGTTATCATTAGCAGGTGTACAGTATGTATGTCCATGTGTCTTCATACCCTATGGCTTCTCACCTCCTCTCAGCAATGTGGTGATTACAGGCACGTGGTTGGTACAGGCCGCTGCATAGACATAGACAGGTGCAGAAGTGGAAAGATTGTGGAAAATATACATTTCTCAGACATGGAAAAGTTCAATCAAAATAAAATGTTAATCTTTTAAGTTTCTACCATTGGGACCTAAAGTAGAAATGTTGTACACCCCTGAACTAAATGCTATACTTTCGGTGACGTGCTGTTCTTACCCAGATGAAGAGGGGTGTTCCCAAGGCCATCCCGCTGGTTAGGGTCAGCGCCGTAGCTCAGAAGAAGTTGCACTGGAAGGAAGGGGACGAGTTAATCATTTGTTCACAGTAATGCTGCTGTGACTATTATTAGTTCATAACAATGTCATTACTGTTGAGTAATGAATCAGGAGCCCCTTGCACTTCTCACTTTGACTTACCGATGCTCTCGTTGCCATTACAGGAGGAGAAGTGGAGGGCTGTTCTTCCTTTGTCATCTGCTGCACAAGGGTCTATGTCTTCTAGAAGAAGCCTGCGCACTGGATAAAAAAAGAGACAGAAACGTTAAACACCTGAAAGAGATACCATGTATTACTTGTTAAGTCTCACAATAGTTGATGTTCCAATAGTTATTTTCAGTGCCTACCTGTATCAATGTCGTTGCCATTGGCAGCCTCTCGAAACCTCTTCACCGCTAGAGAGAATGAACAAACAAGCTAAAGGTTAGGTAAACATCAGGTAGAATGCTAAACTCTGTGCTTTGAGTGTTGACATGCCTATCACTGTCTGATGTGTTAGGCTAGTATAATGCATACCGATGATACTTTTGTCAAAGTTTAGGAGCCATAGGCAGAGATGCCTTGCATGACATCCCATCCCTCCGCAACATTCACACAGCTTTACACTATTCACACCTCATGATTGGGTGTGGAATTCACCGCTCTCTCCATCAACACATTTTTTTTTCTCTGCAATTTTGAGTGTGGAATTTCTGTACCATAAATATCTTTTCCAATGGGCCCCACATTTCGCCGGGTTCTCCCTTGTCGCCTCGCTCTACACCCTGTCACCTTCCCGGGTTTGCTGCTCGCCACACCCGCACCTAATCCAACTCGACTGGGTTCCCATAGCAAGTGGAGGTACCGAAGTTCTTGTTCAGCGGTCTGTCCTGTACGACTCAACCTCACGGTGCCCTCTCCAAAGCCAGTTATCCCAAATCCCTCAGCAGCACCTCCATCCACCCTCTCATCATGTATCTTTAGTTCACCCCCTTTCTCCTCCGCTTCTTTTGGTCCAGTCTCCACCGTGTATTCACCCTCGGAGCTTGAACGTTCATCGTCAGAAGCTCTTGCAACAATTGGACTCCACCCGTCCATGTTCAACGACTCATGTGGAAGATTTATTTATCGTGTTTCGCTCTTCAAAATGATCCTCGTTCGCAAGCCAGTACTAGGAGCTTCAAAAAGAGTAATTTATGTTGATGAACTGACTTGCAACTTTGAATACGTCGTTTATTTTCTCCGTTGCCATCGCTGGCTCTAGAACATCAATACAGAAACGATTCTACGCATATCTCCCATTGTGGCTCATATGTTCATGCTTTGAATTCAAGATACGTCCCTGTTACAAGAACCAAAATGTCTCCTGTTTCATAATTTCAATTATCACGAGAACAAGCCGTAAAAGGCGGTCCTATTGTAAAGAGAAACGGTGACAATGACTATTACCAATCAGAGCCTACGTTGTTCGTTCTCTCGAAACAAAGCACCCACCCCGTGCAAAAGAAGCAAATGAGCAAGCAAGACAAGCGGGCTACAGTGTGCTACAGTATTCAATATCGGGTTAGTTCTATGTGAGCTCCTTGGGACCATAATCTTAACCCTTACCCTAATCATTATGCGTTTCAACTTCAAGGAACATTGAATATCTTTAATCAAATTTGATAGTATGAATAAAATCATGGATGCTGTTACACTCAAGAAATCTTGAAAACAGATACAATTTAGTGTGAAGAAATTCAAGAAATATGATTTGCCATGTAATACTACAAAAACATGGAAACATCTGAGCATTATGTTCTCTCTCTTTAATGTCTTACATCTGTTGCAACAGAAAATTAAGTAAGCAGATAAATAACAGTAGTAGGCCTACACAAATAGTATAAAAAATAAATAATGCATAATTCATAGATCACAATGCAATGAAAACCCAACATCACCCATACTGTTTGTACACACATCCAAATCTAAAGTTTCATAATATAAAACATTCCACAATTTAGTGTAATATATAAATATGATTTAAGGAATAAAATGGAATAAGCAGTCAACTCTCAGAGGAATCAGGATGGTTATTCAACCAAAATATTTGGAATATACAGTCAAAGTTTGAACACACCTACTCATTCAAGGGTTTTTCTTTATTTTTACTATTTTCTACATTGTACAATAATAGTGAAGACATCAAGACTATGAAATAACACATACGGAGTCATGTAGTAACCAAAAGTGTTATAAATATAAAAACATATTTTAGATTCTTCAAAGTAGCCACCCTTTGCCTTGATGACAGCTTTACACACTCTGGGCATTCTCTCAACCAGCTTCATGAGGTCACCTGGAATGCTTTTTCAACAGTCTTGAAGGAGTTAACACATATTCTGAGTACTTGTTGGCTGCTTTTCCTTCACTCTCCGGTCTAACTCATCCCAAACCATCTCAATTGGGTTGAGGTCGGCTGATTGTGGAGGCCAGGTCATCTTATGCAGCACTCCATCACTCTCCTTCTTGGTCAAATAGCCCTTACACAGCCTGGAGGTGTGTTTTTGGTTATTGTCCTGTTGAAAAACAAATAATAGTCCCACTAAGTGCAAACCAGATGGGATGGTGTATTGCTGCAGAATGCTGTGGTAGCCATGCTGGTTACGTGTGCCTTGAATTCAAAATAAATCACTGACAGTGTCACCAGCAAAGCACGCCCACACCATCATACCTCCTCCTCCATGCTTCATGGTGGGAAACACACATGCGGAGATCATCCGTTCACCTACTCTGCGTCTCACAAAGACACGGCAGTTGGAACCAAAAATCTCCAATTTGGACTCATCAGACCAAAGGACAGATTTCCACCAGTCTAACGTCCATTGCTCGTGTTTCTTGGTCCAAGCAAGTCTCCTCTTCCTATTGGTGTCCTTTAGTAGTGGTTTCTTTGCAGCAATTCGACAATGGCCTGATTCACACAGTCTCCTCTGAACAGTTGATGTTGAGATGTGTCTGTTACTTTAACTCTGCGAAGCATTTACTTGGGCTGCAATCTGAAGTGCAGTTAATTGCCGATTTCTGAGGATGGTAAATCTAATTAACTTATCCTCTGCAGCAGAGTTCAGAGGTAACTCTGGGTCTTCCTTCCCTGTGGCGGTCCTCATGAGAGTCAGTTTCATCATAGCTCTTGGTTTTTGCGACTGCACTTCAAGAAACTTTCAGAGTTCTTGATATGTCCCATATTGACTGACCTTCATGTCTTAAAGTAATGATGGACTGTCATTTGCTTATTTTACCTGTTCTTGCCATAATATGGACTTGGTCTTTTACCAAATAGGGCTATTTCTATACCAACCCTACCTTGTCACAACACAACTGATTGACTAAAATGCATTAAGCAAAGAAATTCCACAAATTAACTTTTTGAAATGCATTCCAGAAGCTGGTTGAGAGAATGCCAAGAGTGTGCAAAGCTGTCATCAAGGCAAAGGGTGGCTACTTTGAAGATTCTGAAATATAAAATATATTTTGATTTGTTTAACAATTTTTTGGTTACTACATGATTCCATGTGTTATTTCATAGTTTTGATGTCTTCCCTATTATCGTACAATTTAGAAAATAGTAAAAATTAAGAATAACCCTGGAATGAGTAGGTGGTCCAAACTTTTGACTGGTACTGTATATACAAACTGAGTGTACAAAACATTAAGAACACCTGCTCTTTCCATGACACACTTATTGGTGTCACTTGTTAAACCCACTTTAATCAGTGTAGATGAAGGGGAGGAGACAGGTTAAAGAAGGATTTTTAAGCATTGAGACATGGATTGTGTATGTGTGCCATTCAGAGGCTGAATGGGCAAAACAAAATGTGTGCCATTCAGAGGCTGAATGGGCAAGACAAAATATCTAAGTGCCTTTGAACAGAGTATGGTAGTACGTGCCAGGCGCACCGGTTTGTGTCAATAACTGCAACACTGCTGGGTTTTTCACACACAACAGTTTCCCGTGTGTATCAAGAATGGTCCACCACCCAAAGGCTATCTAGCCAACTTGACACAACTGTGAGAAGCATTGGAGTCAACATGGGCCAGCATCCCTGTGGAACGCTTTCGACACCTTATAGTCCATGCCCCAACAAATTGAGGCTGTCCTGAGGGCAAAAGAGGGAGTGGGACTCAATATAAGGAAGGTGTTCTTAATGTTTTGTAGACTCTGTATATATTCATGGACATTATAATGGGAGGTAGAGAATGTCTTGGGACATCAAAACTGTCATAGGCTTAGCCTGTCCTCCAGGCATTAGCCCAGCTTCATGGGCATGCTGCCACATCTGACGATTCCTAACAACCCCATGCTTCCTCAGGTATCCCTGACGACAAAACAGGGGTGGCTTTCGATTGGTAAGGGAAAAGCGGAAACATGACTCTGTGGGGAGAAGAAACAAGTTCAGTTTTACACATTGTAAAACAGTAATCAAGTAATTGAGTGTGCAGAACCATAATAAAACAGTAATAACACAGATCCTGTATGACAGTATGTCACAAGTGAACAAACAAATCCTGTGTGATATAAATAGATGAGTAGGAGGTACTGTATATGGAAATATAAAGGACATATCCTAAGAGCATATCTACCCTAGTATAATAAGGTGTTGTAATGAGGGATCAGGTAAGGACATGCTCTACCTGCATAGAAGGCCCTGAGGTCAGTGTGGAGACAGTGTTCCAGGAAGCGCCGCAGTGGCTGGCTGTGGGAGATGGGCCCATCCCACTCAGTCAAGAAGTCCTCGATCATGTGATGCACTGCCTTGGGCCGTGGCAGTGGCCAGCCAACAGGACGGTGTCTCATGTCCCTCTCTGTTTAGGATGGCAGACAAATTAAACAATAACATGTATTTGTTTTTGCATACATACGTAGGTTTGAATGCTGACGTCATATCCCAAAGATGCCTTGTACTATACACAGACATACTCTTAATTTGAATGTCATTACTTAACTTAGTTTTTAATACAACCATAAGGCCAAACTGTTTCGTACTCTTCATAAGGTTTCTAACATTCTCACACTCACCAGTGGGAAGCTTGTCGTAGTAGTATAGAACAGGGTGGAGGAAGTTGGACCTCCAGGCACAGGTCCACTCTGACTCTGCCCTGCCAGGGCCCAGTGAGTCTGTGCTGTTCAGCCCGTACTGTAGAACCAGAACCAGCAGCCCATGCTTGGAGAGCTGGTGGCCAGACAGAGAAGAGAACTGGGGCAGGGCCTGGAGGGGAAACTCCTCCAGGTACTCACAGTGAGAGCTGACAGGAAAGGAGAAGATTATTCAAAGTTAAACTGGTTCACAAATGGATTCATTTAGGCTGCGTTTACACAGGCATCCCAATTCTGACCTTTTTTACACTAATTGGTATTTTTACCAATTACATCAGATCTTTTCACATCAGATCGTTTTCAGAGCTGCTCAGATGGTCAAAATACAGATTGGTGAAAAAAAATATCAGAATTTGGCTGCCTGTGTAAACACAGCCTTAGTGAACATAAATTGGGATATCTATAGGCAATCAATCAATGTGAGATTCATTGGTAGAGAAAGGTAAATTACCATGAGGGACAATAATCATGAAGAAAAATGTGCACAGTGGTTCAGCACTACTTACCCTCTTAGTAAAATGATGTCTCCACGTACCCCAAACATTTGGTATGGTCCGGAGGCCTCATTGACCCTCCTCAACAGCCACCAGGACTGCAGCTGACTGATTGACAGTTTGATTGCTGGCCAGGAGTTGCTATGGTAACGCAGCTCAAGGACTCTATGTACAGCACGCACTAGGGTGGAACACATAACAAAGTTACAACAATAAATAGTGAAAAAACAAACACATTTTGTCGATAAAAACATTATTTTATAGACAAATTTGTAATTTCAAAGTCCCCCCCCCTTTACAGGCAGTTACTAACTATACAGAAGTCAGGTGTACTCTTGTCTACGTTGTAATACCAGCAGTTTGAATGGTTACCTGTGTATCGGAAGCCATGGATGAACCCCCCTGCAGAAGAGCAATAGTCTCTTGAGTGGGCAGCCGTCCCCAGAACAAAAAGGTCTGGGGTTCCCCGCCCCTCGTACCAGGCTGTCACCCCTGGCAACCGCCCCCTGGCACCCTCACTGCTTGGTGGGCGGGCCGAGCTGGAGAGATTAACGGTATCATTAGGACAGACTGACTGAAACAGCATGGCTTTTCCAATGAAAATGATAAAATAGAAGATCCACCACTTCCATAGAAAACAATAACTTTAACAGAACTCTTTTTGCATTATGTAAAGACATGCCACTGTAAAGTATACATTTACATACCCATCAAAGATGCTGAAGTTGAACCGGAACCCCAGGCAGCAGATCACACGATCATATGGCTGGCGGAGAGAGAAGTTGTCATTGTGGTACACAGGCAGGTTTGTCGCTGTGACCTTTGAACTGTTCTTCCCATCCAAACTGTCCAGTAGCTCAGCTAGAGTAAGGAACAACTTGCCACGCTTTTCCTTCCCACTGGATCTGCACTTCTTCTTTCTGCCTGAGCGCTTCTTTTCATCCTCTCCATTTCTGACAATAGCGATGTCCTCAAGGCCTCCCTCCACCAGCCCATCAAGGGACTTTAGCTGGTACGTGTCTAGCAGCTCATTGTTCACAGCTCTGTGGAAGAGAGGAAATAGGTCACTTTGATATGAACAGATTATGCTAAAGAGAATAGCAACATACTCCGATCTAAAACACTAATGCAGGAGTGCTAAATCAGTGAAACAAAAGAAAGAACAATTGGTAGGAGAGGACAATATGGGAGTCAAAACCTGATGATGCCTCTCAGTACCTGAGGTCTCCGACGTAGTGTGTCTGCCAGGCTAGGCGGACCGGGCTCGGGCTGTAGAGATGGATCCGGCTGGCCCGACCCAGGATGCTCTGAGCTGTTTCAAATGCTGAGTTCCCCTTACCCAGTATCAGCACGGCCTGGTCTTTATACTCCTCTGGGTCCACAGGGATGGACTTATAGCCCTCTACCAGGTCTGAGCCCTCAAACTGGACCTTCTGAGGATCCCACAGTCCTGTGGACACCAGGAGGACTCTGTGGGTAGGAAAGAAAGAGAGAGAGAGAATCATCTCTTTAATGGTATGCATAGTGGAGAATTGTTCCATATTTCCAACCTTTTACATTAGATATGTGTATAGATATAACACAGTACCTGCATGTATAGTCCAGTCCACGCTGGTCAGTCAGTATGTATCCCCTGCCTCTAGGTGATTCAGACTCTGAGGCCCTGATCTTCCCGATGTCCACCCCATACTGGACCTTCAGCCCCAGCTCCTTCACATACATGGAGAGGTAGCGGGGGAATGAGTCTGCATCTGGGTAGAGCTCCCAGCTGACTCGCTGAAGCAGCAGGTCGGGCCTGTCACTCAGGAGGGAGTTCCAATCGTGACGAAGGTTGAACTCGCGGTTCCGCCTTCCTGTGTAGATCTTGTTGATGCTGATGAGTTTCCTGTGTCGAGGGTATCTTTAAAGGGAGAAAAAAACATCCATGAGATACAACATATGTTCATGTACATGGTGTAGGTCAGAACATATTTCTATGAGCAGGGCAATAGAGAAAGTTGCATCATTGTTGCACTCTCACAAAATACCTTGCTGAGTTGGAAAATTGATTCAGCAAGTGCAATACCCGATATAGTCGACACCCATTACTACAGAGGCACTCACATATTGAAGAAGCTCCCTGGCCCAGAGTTCCTCTCCAAGATGATGTATTCTCTCTGACTCTTGGAGAGAAAGTGACCCATCTGAAGGCCCGCAGGCCCGGCTCCAAGCACACAGTAGTCATGGTGACGGGTGCTGTTGTGACTGTGGTAGTCATCAGGAAAACATTGGACCAGGGCGACCAGGAGGGATAGGAGAAGAAGGATAGGGGAATCCATGACCTATGAACGAGTAAAAGGCAATGAAGGCATTTAATGGTGGGAGAGTGGGTTTAGTGAAGGTCATTGCAATACCCTGGTGACAATAATCAACGGCAAATTTAAGTTTTGAAAGCTGCAATCTGAAAATATCCACTGGCAAGCAGCAACCATATTATTGTCAGAGTTATGCAACTCTTTTCAATGGATTTACCAACATAAGAAGGTCAATTGAAATGACATATCAGATAGCATTGTTCAAGTGAGTGGAAGAACAGAGAAACTACGACAATAGCGGGCCTTCATGGGGTGTATCCCCGTGCTTGCCTTGAAACTCTGGCCCGACATCATAACTCGACATGAGGGGATGCAGCTGCACTAGACCGCTGGTTGAGAAGCGCTCCACGAGCACAAAACACACAGCATATCTATTAAAGTAGGATGTTTTACCTTTCACTGCAGTGGTTCCCTCTCATCTAATCCCATATAATTTTGCATTTGGTCTGTAAATAAAACTCTCCAACAACCTTTAGTCTGAATTTCATAACGGAGCCCCATCCCTTGATACGACACTCCAGCATACCACAGTACTCTGACCAATAAACGCTGCTCTATTCTGGCCAATAAGAGCTTGTGTGTAAAATAGAGGGCGTGATAAAACTTAAATTGATGGAAAAGAAATGTTCCATCCTTTTGATACAAAAGTATCATGTAGCCAAAGTAACACATTTTACATTCTTTATTACATTCTTTATTACAGAGTTATAAACTTTGTAATGTTGCATTTTTTAAGATTTTGAGATAATTGTAGTAGTTTGATAATGTTTTGGTGAAAGACATACTAATCATTATAAAATGTTAATTAAGTGAAACATAGCATGCATATTATTATAATATCATAAACACAATTAACTATTCATAAAATTCTCATGCCTAGAAATTGCTCTTATTTGCCTTCTACAGCTGCAACATACATTTCTGTTGAGTCATGGTATCTCCCTTCTCTATTTTGTTGAAACCTGTTGAATCAGGTTATCTATAGATTGGTAATAGACCAATAGATGTATAATAGCCAAATGTAAGGTACATCATACTAATTGAATGTTGAGGACAAGAGTTTACAATGTAATCCACTGAAATGAATTTTGACCTGCAGTTAGTCGTTTGTGGCTGAAACTTTGTACCAACACAAAGTTCAATGAACACATTGGGAGAGAGAATTGGATTAAATTGGATTAATTTAACCATTGAGTCCTGCCTGCAGTTAAGTCAGCACATTGAATCACTCGTGTTATTCTGATTCATCTTCAGAAAACTAAAAGATACATACAACAAGAGCACAAAACAGTAGAAACATGACATTCCAGGTGAAAGTTATGATCGCTTATTGATATTACCTGTTAAATCCACTTCAATCAGTGTAGATGAAGGGGAGGAGACAGGTTAAAGAAGGATTTTTAAGCCTTGAGACAACTGAGACATAGATTGTTTATGTACACCATTCAGAGGGGGAATGGGCAAGACAAACGTTTTAAGTGCCTTTGAACGGGGTATGGTAGTAGGTGCCATGCGCACCGATTTGAGTGTGTCAAGAACTGCAACACTACTGGGTTTTTCACACTCAACAGTTTCCTGTGTGTTTCAAGAATGGTCCTCCACCCAAAGGACATCCAGCCAACTTGACACAACTGTGGGAAGCATTGGAATCAACATGGGCCAGCATCCCTGTGGAACGCTTTCAACACCTTGTAGAATTGAGGCTGTTCTGAGGGCAAAAGGGGGTGCAACTCAATATTAGGAAGTTGTTCCTAATGTTTTGTACACTCAGTGTTTATAACTTTGTTCTCACCTGTAGTCAACATACTCTCCCTCAATAGCAGAAGG
Organism: Oncorhynchus clarkii lewisi; assembly: GCF_045791955.1. Classification (NCBI taxonomy): domain Eukaryota; kingdom Metazoa; phylum Chordata; class Actinopteri; order Salmoniformes; family Salmonidae; genus Oncorhynchus; species Oncorhynchus clarkii. The sequence continues at coordinate 46,920,160 of NC_092159.1, forward strand.
AACACATTCACTTCCTGTAGTTCATGTGACTCTGTGTTTAATGATTTCTACCATCCCATCTGCTCACTCATGCTCTCCCCTCACTGGTAAATCTGCCCTGTCATGTTAAGCTTCAGCATAAGGGAAATGAGTCAACACTCTCACTTCCCATTTGATTTAGCTGACAAACATTGGGAGAGAAGGCAAGGGAGTCAAATATAAAGACTGGGACACAGGTTAAAGAGGACACAGCAACTCTAAACTCGTTTGAGAAGGAGGCAGCTTTCATTTACCAGCTGTATAACAAGACATCAACAAGGAAATACCCCACAGGTAAATTATCACCTCTTTCACTGACTTGTTTTTTAATAAACTGTAACAGTTGGTCACATTTGGGTAATAATGTTATAACCACCATATAAAAAATTCTGGATTACAGACATGGAGACAGTCAACTCGGGACAGAAAGATGATATGCAGAACCCTGGCAGGTACAGTAATTTTGTAATGAATGTTCGATATGTTAACTAGATTATTGTATTTCAGACCAGGTCAGGGCTGATATATGGTAAAGTAAAGGTATTGAACATACAGAACACAATTACTAACTGCAAACTCTGTGCTCACATTGACTGTACTCAGGTAAATCAGGATGTCCTCCTTCTAATGTTCTCCATCTCTCCTCAGGGATTTGTCAGAACAGATAAAAGCAGCAACTAAAGAGATCCATGTCAGGGCAGAAAACACCCAACTGATGCTGAGCTATCAGAAGGGACAGATAACTCTTCCGCAGTACAAGGTGAGAAAAGCCCATCTGAGAGTGAATTAAATACCACTTGCCAAAATAATTTACAGTGGTTTTCATAATATGAACTACCTAGAATGCCTTTTGTTAAACTTTCGACATAGTCATGGAAAATGAGCACTCACTGTGTACTAAGTATTAATCTGTAACCCCTCTTTTCCATGGCAGCTTCTTCTGTGTTCCCTCTACGAGATCTACAAAGCACTGGAAGAGGAGATGGACAGAAATGCTTCCCACCCAGGTGTCGCACCAATATACTTCCCCCAGGAACTGGCCCGACTGGAGACACTAGAGAGAGATCTGGAACACTTCTTTGGACAGGAGTGGCAAAAGAGAGTCATCATTCCTGCTGCAACACACAGATATACACAGAGACTTCGCAAGGTACAGGCTATAGACATACCAACATGCAGGGTAGGCACACTATCTTAATTGTGTACCTGCTTAGTAATAACAATTTATTTGTTTCCCTCTTCAGATTGGTGAAGGCAATCCTAAATTGCTGGTGGCCCACGCCTACACCCGTTACCTAGGTGACCTGTCAGGAGGACAAATTTTGGGGAAGATTACCCAGAAGTCAATTGGGTTAAGCAGCGGAGAGGGACTGTCGTTTTTCTCCTTCCCCGGAGTGTCAAGCCCTAACCGCTTCAAGCAGCTGTACAGGAGCAGAATGAACAGCATCGAGCTGACCAAGGAGGAGAGGGATGGGGTGCTGGAGGAGGCTATCATGGCCTTCGAACTCAACATCCAGGTGAGTGAAAGGGAAGAAGAGTGGAAGCAAACTGGGTAAGAATATAGAAAATTGTTAGACTCCAGCCACCCAAGTCATATACTGTTCTCTCTGCTTCTGCACTGCAAGCGGTACCGGTGCATCGAGTTTGACACCAACAGGCTCCTGAACAGCTTCTAACCCCAAGCCATAAGACTGCTAAATAGCTAACTAAATAGCTAACAAAATGGATACACAGACTGAGTTGACCCTTGTATTTCATTTTTGCACCGCCTCTATGCACACTCACTCACTGACACTCCAACACAGACACAAACACTCACTTCATAATTTGCTCACACAAATAATATGCACATACATTTATACTGACTCTACACACACGCACTCAAATGCAATCATATACACTGCTGCTACTCTGTTTATCATATATACCTACACATATCTACCGAAATCACTCCAGTATCCATGCACATTTTAGATATGGTTCTGGAACCGACTGATCCTGTATATTGTATGCTTTCTAGTGTTCTTGTTTTTGTTCTACTTTATTTTTAGTATTACATTCTTATTTATTACTGCATTGTTGGGTTTAGAGCTTATAAGAAAGGCATTTCACTGTGCTCGTGCATGTGACATTAAAACTAGATAAACATAACTGTGCAGAGGAAGTGAAACTGGGAAGGTCTAGTCAACGTGTTACTGGGTGCCATCGCCATAGCATATTGCTGATTGTGTACGTCTTGTTCAATGAAGACGTCCTGTGTTCTTTCTCGTACAGGTCTTCAATGATCTACAGAAAATGTTGAGTGTCACAGAGGAAGCTTATGGTAAAGTACAAGCTCATATGCTGATTGGAAATGTGATCTTTCACCTTCCTTTTGTGTTATAAGAAAGTATTACTTTGCTTTTGCAGGGGACCAAGAAAAGGCCGAGATGCCAGCTACCATCCCCTCTTTGTCCATCATGCAGTTGTCACTGGGTATTTGTGTTGCTTTAGCAACAGTCGGAATGGGTATCTATGTATTCTAAAGCCTTGAAATAAGTCTTAATGTAGTTGACAGAATCACTTCACTAGTCATAACCACCTAAGGGTGTGTGCATTTACAGCACTTGTCATGACTGTACTTTTACATGCTTAAGGCAATCTTAAAATGACAATCGACATGCTGTATTAATTGCAATTCTGTGTACATAGTACGTTTCATTAAAGATGATGCACACCATTTCAACATAAGAAATGTCTAAATAAAGAAGTTTGCCATTTATTTTCAATACAAAATACCTTCCACAAGTAATGATTTAACATTAACAATCTTTAGGACAGTCTCATAACACTTCTCTTGCCCCAAACAAGTCAACAATACAGTTCATCCAAATTGCCTCCATAATTTGTTTAGACTAAAAAGAATAGACCCCAAAATACTTATGAGAGCAATAGAACAGTAAATAACGGTTGTTGGCATAACTTGGCAAAGCAACACATGAAAAGGTAGACATCAGTGGCTCCATGGTCTAAGATGAAGACGTATCGACGTGACTTCATGAAGAATGCCACTGGCTTGTGAGGAAGAGTGAATTGAGGAGACGCCTGTCCCTTCTACTATTTACAAAGCCCATCGTGACTTAATCTTAGTGCGTATGCATCTTTTTGAGAGACTACTTGACTCTGTAGAGCACCTTCCTCTGCATGCGGTGCTGAAGCTCTCCCCTCCTCATCATCAGGTGAAGGACCTTGTAGATGGCCTGCTCTGGATACTTCTGTATATGGGAGAGGGTAGAGAGAGATTCTGGTCAGTGGACAGGTAAACAGGCTACAGGGCAACACGTAGGCCAACTGAGGACAGCACTGAATCATATAGACAAAGGGCCAAACATTCCAATGTCCAAAGTACTTTAATGTATTTGACCAAGTGGTCCCGTCTCTGTTCAAAGTAGACTAGTGTAACTGACCTGCTTGGTGAAGTCCTGGACGATGCTGTGCTCGGACACCTGGGAGCCAATGGCAAAGCGTCTCTTCAGCTGCTTCTCAACACGGGAAATCATCTCCTGGTCCTCCTGAGTGGTGAAGCCCTCCACACCCGAGAGGCTGCCGGACAGCGCAGCGTCCAGTGTGGACACCTGGAAGAGCCGCAGGGCCTCGTCCACCTCCTCCTCTCCAGCCACGGCCTGCAGCTTCATCTTGGCCAGGGACTCAGAGATGCGCACCACCGCCTCCAGCTGCCTGCAGGGGACCACGAGAACCAAGAATTATGACACTGAAGATGGACAGTATCCTGACTGGTAATGACGTTGGCAGGTCAGGTACCTGATAGTGATGGGGATGGAGGCTCTCCTGTCGCTCTCCCTCTCATGTTCCCTCGCTCCACTCCTCATCACCACGTATCTGTTCTTCAGCTTTTCAGCTGCCGCCGCAGACAGACGTGGGCCGCATTTCCTGTCAGGGCACATTTGACCGTTACAAACCAAATCCCTCAATGTGTACATACTAGTGTGTAGTATTGTTTCTCTGCAAGTAGAGTTCATGAACTCCATCTCAACAGAATCTAACATACACAGAATAAATCTGCTGATATAAAGGAGTTTAAGACTCACGTTCTGGCATAGGCGATGTACTTCTTCAGTGTGGCCAGTGTGATCTCTCCCTCCACACCCTCCGTCTGAGTATGAGCACTGAGATGGACGTTCATCACGTGGCGGGCCAGAGTCTGAGAGAGAAAAGGTCAATAGTGTTAACACTGCACTAGCCTGGGCAGTGTTCAGTATCCCTGTGCATAAACCTTCCCCTCCACACACACACAGAACAGACTAAAGTGTGTTCCCTCACCATGTCTCTCTGATGGTCGTGGATGTCCTTGATGATAAAGATCATGTCAAAACGGGACAAGATGGTAGGCATGAAGTCGATGTTGTCCTCTCCCTTGGTGTCGTCCCAACGACCAAACACAGAGTTAGCAGCGGCCAGCACCGAGCAGCGGGAGTTCAGGGTGGTGGTGATGCCAGCCTTGGCAATGGAGATGGTCTGTTGCTCCATGGCTTCATGGATGGCTACTCGGTCATCCTCTCTCATCTGAGAGGAAGGAGACACAGTTAAGCGTCTGCAAACAAACTAGTCAAGTATTCAGCAATTGATGTACTTCTGTCCATGTTTCCTTACCTTGTCAAACTCATCGATGCACACCACCCCACCGTCAGCCAGCACCATGGCTCCTCCCTCCATGATGAAGCCACGGGTGACGGGGTCCTTCAGGACAGAGGCCGTCAGACCAGCAGCACTGCTGCCTTTACCTGAGGTATACACCTGACAGAGACAGAGAGAGAGAGGGAGAGAGGGAAGATACAGGTTAGCGCTTTCGATAGGGGTCACTAGCATGCTGATAAATTGTCAGCAAATGACATTCATCTTTGTAATTCTGGAATTCATCTTTGTAATTCTGGTTTAAATCTTTGTTGAGGGAGTGTCATGACTGCTCTGAAATATATATATATTTTTCAATTTATATCAATTATATATTCAGTCATCAAGCCCATCCTTACCCCAATGGGAGAGCACCTCTCCACAAACTTGAGCAGCTGAGACTTAGCAGTACCGGGGTCTCCCAGCATTAGCAAGTTGATGTCTCCTCTACGGGTCAGCCCGTCAGGCAGCCTGAGACAGGAAAGGTCATTATACATACACACTGGAGAAAAATGTACGCACATCAAAAATCTATTCGAATTCCACATGCCATTTCCAATGGTTATGACTCACCTCTTCCTGGAGCCGCCGAACAGCAGGCAGGCGATGGCCTTTTTCAGGTCATCACTGCCGTAGATGGAAGGAGCGAGGGAACGGGCGAGGGAGCCGTAGACGTCGGGGGAGGAGGCCAACGCTCTCAGCTCCTCCTCTTCCTGAGGGGAGACTGACCCTGTGGCCCCACGACCTGAAAGACAAAGATAGCATTATATCTATAGTACTATTCCACATAGGACATAATGTTGGATAAGTAATCTAACCTCTAGTAGCCTTATCGTGCCTACCTGCTCCCTCTGTGTCCTGCTGAATGCCCACCACACGGAGGTAGGAGGAGCGGATGCCCACACCTGCACTTTTATCTCTGCCCTTGCCCTTAGCTTGGGCCACCTTCTTGATGGAGTAGATCCCCATAATGGTCACTCTGTTCCCAGGGACCACACGGTCACACAGGTACCTGAGGGGAGGCAGAACATGAGCTGTAATGTGGTATGTACTCGTCGGTCTCACTTTGCACTGTGTGTATATTGGGCATGTGTTAATTGTATTTAATTGAGAATATTGAGGCACACAGACAATGCTGTGTGTGTGTGTTACCTGTCACAGTAGAGCTGCAGGTGGCGGGGCATCTCTCCGTGTGGCACAGCATCTGGAGACTCCTGCAAACGGAGGGTCTGGAAGTCCACACAGACACAACGGTCTGGAATGATGAAGTAGGGATCTATAGGACACCTCACCCTGCCTGCCTGCTCACTGAGAGAGAGAGAGATGTTAAAGAATGAAATCACACACGATGATAAAGCAGATGATTTCACACACACAATGACTTAATGCATTTTTTCATGCACTGGAGTGTACACAAACACCCAACTCAGAGGGCTGCACTCACGTGTTGCACTTTCGGGGAAGAGCGTAGCCCTGCAGGCCTGGGGGCAGGAAGATGTTACTGATGACGGAACGACAGCCACGACACTGCAAACACACCCTGGTGGCCTTGGCCCGCACAGCCGTGGCAGAGATGACAATCCCAGGGACTTTCACCAGCCTGGACACCTGCTCCGACTACCAGAGAGAAAGAGATGGAGAGTTCAGAGTCATGGCATTTTACATGGATGGGAAATTGAGGGACATCTTTCATGCCACTTTCTACATGAACCAACTGAAAGATGAAAGGCCCAGCATTGCATCCTCAGAGACCTACCTTGAGGTTGCGGATGGAGGCAGGATGGGCATCACTCTTCAGCATGACCTGGATTTCCTGCACTGTCTCCTCTCCCAGGGGCCTGGGACGGGTCACCTCATCAGCCACCTCCTGGGCAGCCTCCTCCAGCTGTCAATCATAATGTGAGGGCTCAGTTTAAAGGGATAATTTTCAGATATAATTATTGGCCAAATAGAATACAAGATCAGCATGATAAGATCAGCAACAGAAAATATAGGAATCCATCAAAACCATTAATTATTCAACCTGCAATTTCTCCAATTAAAACTCCTCAAATTATTTGTCTGTTATTAGTCTATTCAATCTTCTCACCAGCGGCAGGTTCTCAGAGGGCAGCTTGTACAGGCAGTCTGACAGGTCCTCGTCAAAGCTGGCCAGGTCTTCCATCTCCACCTCCACCCAGTACTCCCCCAGGGTGTAGTGTCTCTTAAGGTCATCTCTACACAGCAGAAAATGTCAACAATACAACATGAACAATAAGATATATAAATCGCTTAAAACAGAATGCGAATATAATCATAGGGTAAAACAAACGAAATACAAACTCAATCACAGGACCTTGAAGAATCTAACTTTATTCCTTCAAGACCATTGTGGTGATCAGTGGTAGTTAGCTAACGTTACAGTAACTGGCTAACTAACTGTTAGCTAACTTAACGTTGGGCATCTGTGGAACATCATACCAACAGGCGGTAGCCATCGACAATGACTTCGTGGCACTTAATACAATCTCTAGTTTACCTGTATTTATAGGTGAAACCGGTGCGGTCGGTCCCAACTCTGAACTGCCGAAGAAATTCACGGAATCGTTTCTTGATCTGGCTCCGTTTCACTACACCTTCATCCCCGGGTCCATCTCCACCGCCGAAGCTGTCACTGTAATAAACTCCAGGGTCGTCGAAACCAGACATAATGCACCGATTATATCTACAAAGTGCTATAGATTATGTTTAATAATCCTAAAAGCAACCGTTTTTGGTGATTGACGCCAATGATCTTATGCGGACAATGAATTCCACGCTGACTCTTTCGCGGCAAATAAAATTCGTCACTTTCCCGCGAAGTCGAACAGTGACGCTTTGCCATTGGGCGATATGATCAACGAGTGATAATGATTGGCTGAATACATTGCAGGAGGCGTGTCCTGATTGTAGAAGGGTGGGACTTGCAAGAGTTTGTGGCGGGAAAAGAACAAGGAAATATATATATATATATATATATATATATATATACCAAGCCAGGGACATTGTGGTGCTACAACAAACTGGAACAACAACCCCGTTCGTTGTGTTTACAAAGTTACTGTTGATGCAAGCACACGTTTATTGCTCTAAATGAAGACAATACTTAAATATATCTTCTAGCTTACCCAGTATTACAACCATATCTAGCTAGCGCCATTGGAAAATACCAACGTTTTGTTAAAAGTATTTTATTCATTCAACTTCAACACAAATAGCATTGACCACAATTGAGCATCATCTGTAATACATTACCCTGTATGTAATAAATTATCTTTGTCACACTGTCATTCATAGGCCTCCTGTGTAACCTGTAACCTCAGTCCAAACTCTGCAAGCTGCTTGTCTTTTTAACTTGCTTATTGGCAGCAAAATGATCCACAAGTTGTTCTATTTAAGACACAACTCCATGCTTCCTGCCTGTCTGTATGAAAGCATCCACAGCTCGGTCAATGTCCTGGTCAGTGTGGGCCGCTGAGATCTGGACCCGGATTCTGGCTTTGCCCTTTGGTACCACTGGGTAGGAGAACCCAATCACATACACTCCTGTGGGAGAAAGAATAATGGGTACTTGTAGTAGATAGACATAACACTGAAGACTACGGTTCTTCAAGAAAAGGCCAGACTAATTCAAATGAGTATTTTTTTCCAGCCCTAGAATTCAAGCAGTGTAGTTTGCTGCTAATAAACTCTTAGGTCTCTGATTGTTGTCAGCTCCCATTTTGTGAGACAAAATTGTTGAATACAAAATACCAATGAGAATATCTCTGTCTCCCTCTACAGGTTGATGTGTGTCCATTCATTTGTAATTCCACAGAAATCTTTTGGATCAAGCTTTTCAAAAATAGTTAAGTTCTATAAAATGAGTGGACAAAAAATCCTGAGTATTTCCGACCAATATACAGATTGTGTTGTAATGTTTGATAATGCTTGAAATGTGCTTGTGCTCCATTCATATTCAGCCTGAACAGTTGCCTCACCTAGTTTCAGCATGTCATCAGCCATCAGAGAGGCTAGTCTGGCATCCCCCAGCATCACAGGACAGATAGGGTGGTCAGAGCCTGAGATGGTGAACCCAGCCTCGGTCATTTTGTTTCTGAACCTACGAGAGGGGGAGTGAATAAAGACATTACAGAAATAGCCATCGTTACTTATACAGTATCAATGCCTTCAACTGTTATGGTTGCCAACTGGGTTCTCTGGGAAACATGTAGTGCTCTTGAAACTGTAAACATGTGTGGAAGGACACCAGTGGAGGCTGCTAAGCAGAGGACAGCTCATAATAATGTCTGGAACGGAGCAAATGGAACGGTTGATACTATTCCACTCCAGCCATTACCACGAGCCCATCCTCCCCAATTAAATGTGCCACCAACCTCCTGTGAAGGATACAGTACAGATGAGAGATGAAATAAGCAAAAGTGTTGAATGCAGAATAAACACAGATCTTGAACTAGTCTTGTGCTGAAAAAGTGACATCTCATGGTCATTCAATTGCGCTCATACGTATTTTTCACAAAGACCAACACAAAAAGGTTTATCTGTTTTTGTCCGTGCTCCTATGTTAACCATTCCATAAGCTTAGATGGTGTCTACCACATTCACCAAAACAGAGCCCCCTATTCCCACCTCATGGTTTTGTCCCCGACACTCTGGGCAATCTCATTGGAAGCGAGGAGCAGCTCGACAGCCCGGGTAGCGCAGCCCACGACAGGAGGGGGTAGGGAGTTGGAGAACAGGTACGGACGAGAGCGCTGCCTCAGCAAGTCAATCAGAGGTTTAGGACCCACTGTGTACCCACCTGAGAGAAAACAGATAGAAAACCCATATCCACCTTATACAGTGCATTCGGGAAAGTATTCAGACCCCTTGACTTCTTCCACATTTTGTTACGTTACAGCCCCCCCCCCCCAAAGTCTGAAATATCATATTTGCATAAGTATTCAGACCCTTCACTCAGTACACTTGAAGCATATTTGGCAGCGATTACAGCATTGAGTCTTCTTGGGTATGATGCTACAAACTTGGCACACCTGTATTTGGGGGGGTTTCTCCCATTTTTCTCTGCAGATGCTCTCAAGCTCTGTCAGGTTGGAAGGGGAGGGTCGCTGCACAGCTATTTTCAGGTCTCTCCAGAGATGTTTGATCAGGTTCAAGTCCGGGCTCTGGCTGGGCCACTCAAGGACATTTAGAGACTTGTCCCAAAACCACTCCTGCATTGTCTTGGCTGTGTGCTTTGGGTCGTTGTCCAGTCGGAGGTCCTTAGCGCTCTGGAGCAGGTTTTCATCAAGGATCTCACTGTACTTTGCTCCGTTCACCTTTCCCTCGATCCTGACTAGTCTCTGCCGCTGAAAAACATCCCCACAGCATGATGCTTCCACCACCATGCTTCACCGTAGGGATGGTGACAGGTTTGCTCCAGACATGACACTTGGCATTCAGGCCATCTTGGTGTCATCAGACCAGAGAATCTTGCTTCTCATGATCTGAGAGTCTTTAGGTGCCTTTTGGCAAACTCCAAGCGGGCGGTCATGCGCCTTTTACTGAGGAGTGGCTTCTGTCTGGCCACTCTACCATAAAGACCTGATTGGTGGAGAGCAGCAGAGATGGTTGTCCTTCTGGAAGGTTTTCCCATCTCCACAGAGGAACTCCAGAGCTCTGTCAGAGTGACCATCAGGTTCTTGGTCACCTCCCTGACCAAGGCCCTTCTCCCCTGATTGCTCAGTTTGGCCAGGAGACCAGCTCTAGGAAGAGTCTTGATGGTTCTAAACGTTTTCTATTTAAGAATGATGGAGGCCACTGAGTTCTTGGGGACCTTAAATGCTGCAGACATTTTTTGGTAGCCTTCCCCAGATCTGTGCCTCGACATAATCCTGTCTCTGAGCTCTACGGACAATTACTTCGCCCGCAAGGCTTAGTTTTTGCTCTGACATTCAATGTCAACTGTGGGACCTTATATAGACAGGTGTGTGCCTTTCCAAATCATGTCCAATCAAATGAATTTACTACAGTTTTTTTTTAACCATTTTAGAATAAGGCTGTAACACAACAAAATATGGGAAAAGTCAAGGGGTCTGAATACTTTCCAAATGCCCTGTATCAATGTACATTTTCAAGTTAGTTTTGTCATCCATTTATGGAGTTCAATTACACAGCCTACATTGTCAATAGTGACATTTCATAACTATTGAGAACATTCAGTACCGTTATGCAACTCCATATATGAGTCGAAACAAAGGGAAACCTACCAGCTGCACCTCCCAGTGCTTTTCCCAAAGTAGAGTTGACAATGTGAACCCTGTCCATCACTCCCAGGAGCTCATCTGTGCCTCTGCAAACAAAATGTAATAACACTATTGGTCCACATAATTGGCTACGAAACCATCATCCTTTTTAGTTTTCCTAGGCATAATTACATCAGTAAAGTTCTAGCATCATTTCTCCATCTGTCCTTTTTTCTCTCCACCCGGACCTTCACTCACCTGCCTCGTGGGCCCATGAAGCCTGTAGCATGACATTCATCAATGAAGACCATGGCTCCATACTGCTCTGCCAGGTCACAGATCCCCTTCAATGGAGCCATGTCACCATCCATGGAGAACACACCATCCGTGACAACGAGGCGTAGACGAGATGACTGAGGAGGACAGGGAGCCATGATGACCAGTGACGCAAACACAGCCCATTAACACTAAAATCAATTCAGCAACCTTTATTTACCCATCACTATGGTTTCAAGCTTCATGGATTTCAAGATGATTCAGCATAATAAGCTTTATGAAAGGTGGAGCCCTTAATTTAAAAAAGATACTGTGCAATCATATTCTAAGAAATATGTGTAATGGCTGAAGGTAGTGCAGGTATTATGATGGGGAAGACAGGGTTTAGAAATCCTCTAGCTGGAAGATGGACAGCAGATGATGCCTGTCTTACTCATTACCCCGCTGTCATTATGGCACATAATCACCTCAAGGAGATTATTATTTCAATGCGTGTATAGCACCCTCTTTACCTGGGACTCTTTCAGCTGGGTCTCCAAGTCATTCAGGTCCATGTGTTTATATCTGAACCTCTTGGCCCGACACAATCTGATCCCATCAATAATAGAGGCATGATTCAGCTCATCAGAAAGAACTGCATCGTCAGGGCCCAACAGAACCTGACGTAGAAAAAGAGTGTATTACTACTTTACGATTGTTTAATACAGTGGCACAGAAACTGTAAAGACAGACCATGCAACAGAATGTATAAAACAGTTAATGTTAATGTATTCAAGAATCACAAACCTCAAATAGCCCTGCGTTGGCGTCAAAACAGCTGGCATACAGGATGCAGTCCTCACGCTCATGGAACTGAGCCAGCTTCTGCTCCAGATCTTTGTGAATGTCCTGTGGATCATATGGTAATACGAGAATGAGAGGAGACACAATCAGAGTCATGTGGACTCACACAGAACCACCAGAAACACTTGAGCAAGCAGTCTTTAGGTTACCTGTGTGCCACAGATGAATCTCACTGAGCTCAGCCCAGCACCATACTTCTTCAAGGCCTCAATCCCTGCCTCCACTACCTGGGGATGGCTGGAGAGGCCCAGATAGTTGTTTGCGCAGAAATTCAATATGTCTGTATGGGGAGAGAAAGAACCAATAAGTAAGCATATATAAGCCAGGTTCTCCAGAGGACATGCACACTATAACAATACTGACCCAACTGCCAGAGAAAGCTTGATTTACCCGTAACAATTACCACAGTGACCTTGCATGACTGCTGGAGGGAGTATGAGTGAGGGATTTCTACCATTGTGTACTTACTGGCAAAACACAACTGCAGTGCCAGCTGTACACGAGAGCCATAAGCCATTCATAAATCAGCACTAGGGGTCAGTCTTTCTCTGGTACACAAAAGTGAACAGTAACAATTTAGTAGTTACGTTGGTGGCAGAAATATGGGTTTAACAACACCAGCAGCCACCACAAATCACGATAACACTAAGCACACGTAACGTTATAACTTCAAGTTGCCAAGTAGGGCAAGTCTCGGTCATGTAGCTAGCTACCCCAACACCACCAGGCTGAGATGAATTTCCGCGAAGTTCAGATGGGGGCGAACAAGACTACGCTAGTAGGTACATTTGCTAGCTAACTTAGCTTGCTACAACTCTTAGCTGTATGCAACAAATTCGACCTGGTTAGACAACGTGGGTAGGCTAGACTTAAATTCCACGGTGCCAACTTCTGCCATGTTTTTCATGTCACTTGAGGACAGCAAAGCATAGGTAGGCAAATCAATATCATTGAAAGTTGGTGAGCTGACCCCTAACTATACTCACCGCCATGACTGCCGTCCACGTTGATATGAGGACCCTGCTTGGACGTGATTATTCTTTCTCCTTTCCACGTTCCACCAGTTCGGATCGTTTCAAGTTCATGCTCCAGCACCGTTCTAGCTTCGGCGATAGCTGCATAGCCCCGGTTTGAGGTGGTAGTTAAGGGTCTCAAAATATATCTTATTGGGGCACTAATATAACGGACAGCTGTTCGAATAGGCATGATGAATTTCTGTCAAAATCTTTCCAAGCAGTTAACAGGTTGCGACTAGACAGGATAACAACGTAAGGCGTGGCCAAAAATACTGTGAGTGACGTCAGTGGTATGTAACGCACTTGGGCGTATCATGGAGCACCAATCAGAAGCAATGGGAGTATAGAGATGCTTTCTGAATCTAACCACGTCTCAAAACATATAGCCAAAGACAGTACAGTATGAAGATAGTTTATCCTATCCCTGATCACACTTGTAGGCGACGTTCAGTTTGTCATTTTCACAAGGTTGGAGTAATAACATGTTAAATTACTTAAGACATTGGCTCGAATCTAGGTTGCCTTTAGATTTCGAGAAAATGTACAACTAAGGAATAATGTTTTACTTCTCAAAATCCCAATCCCGGAAGTCTCGCGATGTTTCACGTCTGGGTTTAGAAACTCCGTGGTGTAACCACACTCTGGGCAAATTCGTTTCACATGGCCAGTTGTCCGTTAAGCGGGGTTCGCACATTTAATTTGCAAGTAGCAGAAAGTAACCTACTTCAAATAAAACATTTACATTTTCAATTAAACCTGTAGAAAACCAAACCACTGATATAAAAGATTAGCAACCAACTAAACAAAGCAGTCTCTAAGTCCGTGATTGGGAGTCCCATAGGGCAGCGCACAATTGGCCCCGTGTCGTTCAGGTTTGGCCGGGGTAGGCAGTCATTGTAAATATGAATTTCTTAACTTGCCTAGTTAAATAACGGTGAAATAAATCAAACTACTTGTACATAGGATACAGAGATGGAGGTAAACAGCGTATTCTTAAAGAGGCCAAGACAGCAATTTGATTTATACTGAACAAAAATATAAACACGACGTAACGTGTTGGTCCCATGTTTCATGACCTGAAATAAAAGCACAAATTGGTTCACATCCCTATTAGTGAGCATTTCTCCTTTGCTGGGGACAAAAGGACACAAAAATGTGCAGTTTTAACATAAGGCCACAGAGGTCTCCAGTTGAGGGGACATTCCTGTAGCATGCTGACTGCAGGAATGTCCACCAGAGCTGTTGCCAGACAATTGAATGTTCATTTCACTACCATAAGACACTTCCAACATAATTTGAGAGAATTTGGCAGTACGTCGAAAGGCAGTACGTCGAAAGGGCCTCACAACTGCAGACAAGTGTAACCACGCCAGCCCGAGACCTCCACATCCGTTGTCTTCACCTGTGGGATTGTCTGACACCAGCCACCTGATGAAACTGAGGAGTATTTCTGTCTGTAATCAAGACCTTTTGTGTGTGTGCGCGTGTGTGGGGGGGGGGGGGGGGGGGGGGGGGGGGGGGGGACATGCTGATTGGCTGGGTCTGGCTCCCAAGTGGGTGGACCGATGCCTTCCCAGGCCCACCCATTTCCTAGGCCCACCCATGATTGCACCCCTGCCCATTCATGTGATATCCATAGATTAGGGCCTGATAACATTTAATTCAATTTACTGATTTCCATATGAATTGTAACTCAGTAAAATCATTGACATTTTCAATTATATTTTAGTTCAGTATAGTTTAGATACCATGCAGAATAGAGATTTACAGATCAAAATGCAGTATTTCAGAGAACCAAACAGTGGCCTAGTTTATGCTTCACAACGCATTTCTAAATTGCCTCTTCCATACTTTGGTTTTAGGCACGTTCCTTATATCAGGAAAAAAACACACAGTTCAACTTCCCCTTGCCCCAGCTGTTTGGAACTCCTCTCAGCACTTCGCTGTTCCTTGTAAAAGTTATGGCATCCCAGTTTCTTCAGACACCTTTAAAGTTGATATGACAAAAGCATTATCACTCCTGTAAGTACTTGACAGATTCAACATGCTTTTCTAAATGACATTGGAAACTGCAAAACCTGTGTTATTCACAGTCACAGACTGTAAAATTGGTATACCATAATTCCACTAAACACAGAAAACAGTCAAATTTGCAGAACCATGAAATCAGACCACACGCTGAGCTCCTCATCTCCCAGAGTGAATAAAAGCAAACTATCTTTAAGACTTCATCTGTGTTTAATGTTAACATATTTTATTTCACCTTTATTTAACCAGGTAGGCCAGTTGAGAACAAGTTCTTGACTGACATTGTGTAACATTTGATAAACTTCAAGTACTCCAGAAACAATTAGGTTCGTATTGCTCTTCCCAAAAGTGTTCTGTATTACAAATGGGATTCATCATGAGCATCACATAATACATTTCCCCTAATTATATTATATGGCAATCTACTAACATTGTGTTTATCATGCCTGCATTTTCTGGAATGCACACCATTCAATGTTCATCTGAAAATATTGGGCATATTCCATTCTCTTCTAAGAAACATAACAGGAATTAAACTCAATCATTGTGCAAATGTTTGTATCCGCAGCCATACCAGAGGCTGGTGGGAGGAGCTATAGGAGGACAGGCTCATTATAATGTCTAGAATGGAATAAATGGAACCGTACCAAACAAGGAAACCACATGTTCGACTACATTCCATTCATTATAATAAGCCAATCCTCCTATAGCTCCTCCCACCAGCCTCCTCAACTGGATATCCATATTTATAGTGGCACTGGACGACTTAAGTTCTTATCATAAAACACTCTTAGTGTAAGTTAAAAACACTTGGTCCAAGTTAATTTAGCCTTAACATAAAAATATACATTAAACGTACTAGATGAAGACCTTAACCCAGGAGAGTTGAACATAAAGTAGTTCTGTAGTGTACCTGAGTGTCAGTAGCACAACCCTATTGTCAGGAGTTGTTGTTCCCACCAGTCATTTACTCACTGTATGTGCCAATCATACATTCATCCAGTTCAGTCCTCTCACACTATTTGGGAAAATGGCATTGGTTATGTGACAGGTTGCAGCTTGGCCTATTTTTCTGAGTGGTTGTTGTCGTCACGAGAAAAAGCTTTCAGGGACGGGAGTCGCTCCGCTGCTCTCACTCTTTCTGCCAGAAACCTGTCAAACTCTAAAAAGGAGGGAGAAGGAGAAGTTGCCTTAGGCGGGCTTTGTTGGTCTCAAAGAGGGATTACTCAGGACTTTGTAATAGTACAAGGAAGCAAACTAAACTGTTGTTGTATCTACATAGCGATACCCAGGGAGTGGATGAGAAATAGACGCTCACCCTCACTTGTCACACCCTCTGAATCAGCCATGTCGTCCTCCTGTGATACACATAACACACATGAAAGCCATGACTGTTGTGTTCACGTCAAGTCACATGTCCAAACAAAATTTAATATGTTCAAGAATTCAGGAATGTTCCATTTGCTGGGGTAAAGCATAAAGTCCATAAAACCAAATTAGAGAGGGGGTGCAAGGACTGGCACTGGTATAACATGGAACCAAGTTGGACTCTGCTTGTATACCATGACATTGAGTGAATGCTAACAGTGACCCACCTCGTCCACATCCAGCCACTTCTCAATGTCATCCATCACAGACGTCTGACTCACAGGGATCTGGGGGAGTTAGGCAAGGGGTTACTGTCAGGATGTACTGTAAGCCACTGTTTTCTTGTGACCGCCAGACTCTAGAGTACCATTACCGTTACATTTTTTCTTTGGCAATCTACACATAACCACCATTCAAGCATGCTGACCCCTAGTATTCTGATTGAAACCAGTTTATTTTAGACAGGGGAAACAAGGGATCCATTCACCACACCAAAGGTACGGCAGGGAAAACAGAAGAGAGTGGGAGTAAATTAGCAAGTATAGTAATGATTCAGAAGAGTTATGATTTAAAAAGGGATACTTGGAGATTTTGGCAATGCCGCCATTTTGGACACAGACAAAAAAATGGTGTTAGTGAGTTCATATGGCTCTGGGGAAGTAGATAAAGGGCCTCATTGCCAAAATCCAGAAGTATCCCTTTAAGATGTGCCAATACACACCATCTATCAGTTTCAGAAATGAACACTTATTACACTCAACACATGAATGCAAAAATCAAAGTAAGCTAAAAATAACCAGATCAGGCACACCGGAAAAAAGATCATACAACCATCTCAGTACAAAGATGGAAGGAAACAATCATTCATTAAAATACACACTAAACATGCTTGAATGCAAAACATCCCAACATAAGCCCCAGGGGTAGAATGCAAATGGAATGGCACTGTGCCAGCCAATCAGACCCACCATTCCCTTTTCCATCATCCAATCAAACTGTGTCGAGGAGCTGAGGGGGGTGATGTCTGGGCTGTCACCCTTTACACAGATATACATTTTTATTTATGAACATAGATACCGGTAGACATGCATGCCATAACACAAAACCATTGGGTTATGAACAAGGAGACAAAACAGAGACAGAATCTTATAGCACTAACAAAATTGTGGCAAGACACAGATAACATTGTTTACACATAGCAGACCAACACATTAACTAAGACACAGGGTTATTGTACATATTAGTGACACTTAGTAACACTCCACAGGGCATAAGGACTCCATGGACACAAGCAATGCCCTTCCTAAACAAACATCCTTGCAAATCTGTACTGGGTTAAATAATTCTGGGGTTACTGACCGTTCCAGTGTTCTGTAATCTGGTGTTCTGTGCTTGAGCCAGACTGTCGGCAACACCTTCATTCCGCTCACTGAAACACATATTTCACTGCTTAGAAAATGATGCAGTTTACAGTGTACATACAGTAGTAGAATAATAGCCATCTCCACAAGTAACCATTGGCCATAAGTATGAACAACTTTATTGGAAAACCAAATACAGAGGAACATTCCTTCAACATTTGGATTGAAAATGTTTGCAATTCTCTCACTAGCCATGTAAGCTTGCAGTTCATGTCAGTCTCCATTCATAATCCTTATTGACAGAATGAAGGGCACAAATATCTTGAGAGAGATAAGCAGCCATCCTGAGCCAGTCAGGTTCACTTCCGGTCTAGACTAGTGCACCACCTTAGCTGGAGCAGGACTGTTATAACCTAAACAAGCCAGGGACTGACAAGACAACCACAGCACTAGTATATTTGTCATACAGTACTAAGACAGGAATAAGTCTTGAGACCTGCTTTAGAGACCTGCTTTAGTAAGCTCCCTCTCACTCTTGCTATAAGTCTGAACAATCCATTCTACCATGAAAACTAAACATGGACTTTTGTTGGAGCTGTCCATTACCTCGGTCTCAGTTGTGTCTGTGAGATGCTCCTGTTCTGTGCAAATTCATCGAATTCCCTCATACCTATGGGGGAAAACAGGGTAAGAGAATGAATTGAACTATAGAGACACATTGAGAACCTCTATCAGAGGAACACTGTAGTTACTTACTGAGTCCTGTCATCTGACTAGACACTGTGTCCACTGTTGATCGGCTGAGATGGCTGTGGGTGGGAGCTGTAACAACAGGCTTGATTGCTGCGCTGAGGTCAATAAGGTTGACGTAGGTTGGGCTCTAGGCGATTGGGAAAAATGTGAAGAACTTGAACAGTACATATTTCTCATCCAAACATGCATTTGTGATAAGGGTAAAGGACCACAGATGCTTAAGAAAAAGCACTTACCTGCTGTGTAGCTCTTTGTCTCTGAAACCTGGAAAGGAAATAATGAAAATCATACTGCTATCATAGCAGGAATTATTGACTGCATCTGATGTTGATCATTTAGGACAATACCTCTGGTAGCGAGTGAATGTGGCATTGATTTCGTCATTTGCAACCAGCAGCTCCTCGGTCAGTTTCTCCTCACTGAGTCTTGGGACTAGCTCCATTATCTTATCCTGCATGTCTTTACATGCTGCATACAACTCCTACTGACAGAGAGAGAGAGCAGGAGATACAGAGAGTCAGCAAAAAGACAGCAATGGACAAAAGAGAGATGGATACAAACAGATGGCATGTGTCACAACCATGGATGGACAGCCATAGAGAGCCCAGCGAGTGAACCAACTAACCTGAAGCAGCTCTGTGTCTGAATCCTTGGCTGTTGCTGGATCCAGTTGAGACATCATATCTGACATCACTGTCAGGTTACCTCGAACCACTCCCAGGTCGGTCTTCAACTTTTTAACCTGGAATAGGAGTCAATGGCATCAGCACTCATATGCTAAATTGTGTTGGGTTGGCATAATACTGTAAAGCATCAACTTTTATTATAAATTCTGAATGTGAAACAAGTAACTGTGAAACATCCACAGTGCACAAGGTCATTGGATTTTAAAGTAATGCCCTGGAGTGAATTCAGCCTGCATGCAAAAGATTGTTGTGTTACTAAAAGAAAAGCCATGCCATTTTAGAGGCGTATGACGGGAGCATTCCAATCACCTGATAAGGTGTGAAGGTGAGGGGTCCCTGCTCACTCTGTTGGGATGCAGGAAGCTGTGGTGATATGGGGACAGGCCTGGGGGATGAGGGTGCAGCAGATACAGTGACAGGCCCGTTATCAGGCACAGTCTGGTGGACAGAGCACAGGGACCATTTGAGTTAGAGACTAGTGTTAGGGAGTAGGGAGTTAAAACAACTTTAGAGAGGTTTAGCAGAAAGTTGTACTCTGTATTTGTCAGTGAGGAAATGCATGCATTTTCACCAGTCATTGTTTGAAGATATACCCTATTTGGAGTGTGAATGGGGGAGTATCCGTCTAGTTCAGTCATGGGGAACTCCAGTCCTTTCCGTCTCAGGTCCTCGTACACATAGACCACGCCCGTCAGAGCTGGCGAGCTGCGGAATGCGTCTGCCCATGCCTGAACAATAGACAGACACACATCATAAACAGCACACACCCGACAATAGCTAGCTTTAAATTCCAACACAGCTCTGTGACTTACTGAAGGTATGAGTACCAATGCTATCTCTCACCTGTATAAGGCTGAGCACTCTGTCATGCAGGACCAGAGGGGGATTGTTCTTGGGTAAGATGGACCTGACAAGAACCCCCTCAACAAACTCCCTGGTTGAGACTAGCACATGGAACCTGTGGCCACAGTTCTTCACACACGCTTCCAGTACCTGAGAACCAACATGACATTAGAGAGATGGCGAGAGAAAGAAAGTTAGGTTACAAGTTCATGAAGAAAAGGAAAAAGTATGGTGAATGAGAGAGGTAAATGTGACACTCACAGTCAATGCCAGCATGACCTCTCTGAAGTTCTTGTTTCCAACAATCCTCTTCTTTATTGCTTTGTATGCATCTCTAGGCCTGTAATCATTGTAGGTAAACAATCAACTTCAAACAACAAGAGCACAATACAGTAAGCCGTCAAAGGAAAAAAATGGTCCATTATGTCAGAGGATACACACCCCTCCTCTGTCTCATTGATGATGTCACAGATGTCCATGTTGAGGGCCCAGTCCTCCGACTGGAGACTGGAGCTGGTTGCATATTCTGAGAACAAAAACAATTGAGACATTGCACTTTATTTTGCATAAAATGACCTGGAAGACACAGTCACTGTGACCAGCATTAGGTTCCTTGGCAGACGCTTATTAAACCATTTAAATGTTCTGTCTTCATTCCTCTGAATAGGAGGGGATAGAAACAGGATTTAGCTCAGTCGAGAAAGTAGAACAACCTCTCCTACTTGTACTGTCTCATTGTGGTCATATACATTAAAATAGGCAGATTGTTTTTCCATCTATAATTACATCACGGGGGAGTTTTCAAGGTTAAAAGATAAAATAGTAGGCCACTTGTAAGTCTACATAAAAACAAGTTGGCAAGCAGATGAATTATTAAATCAGCAATGTTACTCACTATGAAACAGCGACAGTATGCATTTTATTCTATTATTTCTTAAAGGCCCAGTGCAGTCAAAAATGTGATTTTTCTGTGTTTGATATATATTTTCACACTATTAGGTGGAAATAATACAGTGTACTATTGTGAAAATGGTATTGACCTTTTAGTGTAAGAGATGTTTGAAAAGTCTAACTGAAATAGTTGCCTGTTTTGGTGGGATGGCGTTTTGGTCTACCTGGTAAATTAGTTACTATATATATATATATATATATATATATATATATATATATATATATATATATATATATATAAGAAAGAGTTCCAAACCTCTGCAAATAACAGCTAGTTTTCAGTTTTCCTCTCCCACTCACAGTCCTAGCAAAATTATTGATAGAGCAATTTCTTATTGTTAAGAAGTAAATTGTTTATTTTTGACAATTTTAATATAAAAACATTCACAGTAAGGTACTGCATGGTTACACGGAAATTATTTGATATCGAGAAAAAAATGGCTGCATTGGAACTTTATTAAATTCCCGTTTCTTAAAATTAGGTCACGAAGGAAAGGAACAACTTTTCACCGCCCCACCCAGAGCTTGCCAAACGATTGGTCTATAGACCACCAAGAATACCCAAACTGGCCAATTAAATTGAGGATTAAAACACTGTAAACCCGCCTCTAGGGTATTATTGTGCGGTGCAAGTGTCAGTCAAGTAATAGCATAATCTAATCTCTTCTTCCACTGTCAATCTTGATCAATTAACTAACTATAAACAAGCAATTGTCAGTTTCGTTTCTTATTAAATACATAACCAATAACGCCAATTTCCCTTTCGATAGCCTACCGATTATCTAGTGGCGTTTTATGGGGTCTGTTTTCCAACAGTAGCCTACCAATGTCTCGAAGCGAGTCATGTCCGATGCAACAATGTAAATTATCTACAAACTCACCTGCCAAACCACTATAAACCTACTTTATTAGTTAAAATGTAACAATTACCTATTCGCTGGCCCACCGGTGTAGTAAACGGGTTCCCTGTCAGAAACTCCATCCTTCTTTCTACCAGTCAAACCAAAATCCAGAACTGCGCTTCAGTCGTTTCCACAGCAGAGGAGTTCTCGCAAAAAAAACTGAAGCAGCACAAATTAAATTAAATTAGGTACGTCATCTGTTAAAGTGAAAGTTACATTCACTGGACTATTGTCTACTAATTGGGAATTTATACATTGCATAAAATAAGACAATATTAATACATTCAGAATGATAGGGTAGCCTACATTTGCACAGAAAGGGACAAAAAAAAAAACTATTTAGCTATGGACAAAACGATAAACCATCTTCACATTCTACCCCAGCCATCAAAATACGCGGACTATGAAGTTACACTACATGACAAAAAGTATGTGGACACCTGCTCGTCGAACATCTCGTTCCAAAATCATGGGCATTAATGTGGAGTTGGTCCCCCTTTGCTGCTATAACAGCCTCCACTCTTCTGGGAAGGCTTTCCACTAGATGTTGGAACATTGCTGCTGGAACTTGCTTCCATACAGGCACAAGAGCATTAGTGAGGTCAGGCACTGATGTTGGGCAATTAGGCCTGGCTCACAGTCGGCGTTCCAATTCATTCCAAATGTGTTCAATGGGTTGAGGTCAGGGTGCTGTGCAGGCCAGTCAAGTTCTTCCACACCGACCTTGAGAAACCATTTCTCTATGGACCTCGCTTTGTGCACGGGGGCATTGTCATGCTGAAACAGGAAACAACCATCCTCAAATTGTTGCCAAAAAGTTGGAAGCACAGAATTGTCCAGGATGTCATTGTATCCTGTAGCGTTAAGATTTCCCTTCACTGGAACTAAAGGGGCCTGAACCATGAAAAACAGCCCCAGACCATTATTCCTCCTCCACCAAACTTTACAATTGACAGTATGCATTGGGGCAGGTAACGTTCTACTGGCACCCACCAAACCCAGATTTGTCCGTCGGACTGCCAGATGCTGAAACGTGATTCACTCCAGAGAACGCGTTTCGACTTCTCCTGAGTCCATTGGCGGCAACGCTTGGCATTGCGCATTATGATCTTAGGCTTATGTGCTGCTGCTCGGCCATGTAAACCTATTTCATGAAGCTCCCGATGAACAGTTATTGTGCTGACATTGCTTCCAGAGGCAGTTTGGAACTATGTAGTGAGTGTTGCAACCGAGAACAGACCATTTTTACACGTTACGGGCTTCAACACTCTGCGGTCCTGTTCTGTGAACTTATGTGGCCTACCACTTTGCGGCTGAGCCGTTGTTGCTCCTAGACATTTCCACTTCACAATAACAGCACTTACAGTTGACCGGGGCAGCTCTAGCAGGGCAGAAATTTAACAAACTGACTTGTTGGAAAGGTGGCATACATTGACGGTGCCATGTTGAAAGTCACTGAGCTCTTCTTTAAGGCCTTTCTACTGCCAATGTTTGTATATGGAGATTGCATGGATGTGCGCTCAATTTTATACACCTGTCAGCAACGGGTGTGGCTGAAATATCCGAATCTACTAATTGTGTTATTGTTTTCTTGAGTGCCGTAAACTTTAAAGTAACAATATTCGGCTCTGTGCTTTACAGCAATTTCAACTAATTCAGTTTTCTGCCACCAGGTCGCACTGTTTCTTTATAGATCATGTACATGTTAGGGCTATGGCAGAGATGTTAGATTTACTAGTCAGTCAGTCACTAGTTATGTCATGATATGGTTTCTATTTCATATAGGCTATTTCACTTCATTTACTGTGCACTATAAGGAGTTATAGATGCGTCTATATTATTTTATTCTTGTATTTTTAGATAGTAATGACAAAATGTGCAGCAAAAGAACAAATAATATGTAGTGTGGATGCAATGACATTGTAATGTCATAGCATAGCTGGAATATTGAATAGTTTGTGCATTTAAACTAAATAACCTGCAAATTACATTCCTTAAATGTTGTTTTCTTCCTCAAAGAGGCTGAGATATACAGGAGAAAAGCACAATAATTGACTTGTTATGCCGCAAAGTTGCTAGGAGTGACTCAGAATGACTCCCGAAAATGAAAACACTTTAGTGGTGTTACTCTCACCGTCTCTGCCTTTACTGTTCTGTACCTCACAGATATGCTGCCATTATATCACTAATAAAAATGTCATATCTTCCTGTGTGTGACTGATTTGGTTGCAGGTGCTTTGAGGTTGCGAGAGTGTTTCAGAGCAGGTCACTGCATGTGTGAGTGTGAATATTGAACGTGCAGAAGGTAGTGTTTGAGAGATGGTCACTGTCTGTGGTCATCAGATGTGAGTTGCTGTGTTGCACCTGGAATGTTTGTTTTGTTCATTAATGGTCTCATGAGTCTGGGAGTAAAGAGAGAATCAGGGTAACCATCACTGTGCTCTTCTCTGCTGCTGGCCTGTCACACCCAGGGGCTTTCTGACATCACTGGGTTCCACAGCACAGAGACTGAAAAGGCACTGGCCATTCACTGTGACATTTTGCTCCACGTACAGGATGTGTATTTCAATGGCATTCAATTGTCCATCTGATTCCAAGTGTTTTTCAACTGTAGCAAAGGAGGTTGGTAGTATCACCTTAATTGGGGCGGACATGCTCCTGGTAAGAACTCGAACGGAATGAGTGGAATGGTATCACATACATTAAATACATGGTTTACATGTGTTTGATGCCATTCCATTAGCTGTCCAGCCATTATTATGAGCCCCCCCCCCCCTCCCCTCAGCAGCCTCCACTGATCTGTACCCATGAAATTAACACTAACAAAAACTATCTGGATGATTACAGAGAGAATTAACCATTATGGCCTATGTATACCATAGTCATAATGCAATGCGGAATTCTTATTAGGACATGTTGGTATAAAAATGTTTAGGGAGTGATAAGCCCTTGAATCATGGTGGCCCATGCTATCTTATGTTGAACAATGGGTGTGAGAAATGGTATTTCTGGTAAGGAAGGGTACCAGTGTGTTCCAATGCTAAGTCTTGGTGACCACTGCAGTGAACCAATAGCCAGCCTACATGGACCTGTCCAATCCACAACTGAAAGACAGTCGCTGGCACAGGGTGATTTGTTCTCTCAGAGGAAGCTCATGGGTTCAATATAGGGACTGCAAAATGCCAGTGGTCACCAATACTGAGCCCAGCTCTGAGCCAATAGACAGAAATGTCACATAAAATTAGGTCACATCATCAATGTCAATGTGATAAAGATGAATAGAAAATATAAACAGACTCCATGCAATTTGGAAGCAAGTCAATGTCAATTTCTCCTATCTCCGGTTATTGAGCCAATGGTTTACAAGATCTTGCATATCACATATTGAACTGGGAACTGAGACATAATCGACAGTAACTTGATACATTTAAGATCATTATTTAGCTGTTGTACACTAGATCATCCAATTGTTAGATTCTTTTCAGAATACATTGTGTTATAAATGTAAATACTGTTCAAGTTGATCAAGAAAAGGTTGCATAAATGCATAGAATGTGATGGAGGAAAGGGTCTCAACTCTCATCAACTCTTCCTCTGAGTCAGATAACACAATTCCATAGAAGTATTATTTTACAGCTCTATCAACCAGTATTGATTCAATCTCTCATTGTCACACTTCAACAGTTTTCTAATCCTCCACTAATGAATTAAATTAGACCAGTCACAGAGCACAGGTCAATGGAGACACAGTAGAAAGACAGGCAGCAACATGCAAGGTTGGAAAGGCCATCTCTTGCAACTTGTGTTCACCTATGCTTCCTAGGCAAATTTGCAAAACCACATGATTTAAATGCCCTTTATGTATAATTGAGATGCCATTATGAACCTATACTTAATTTATTTCATGTCACTAAACGCACAGTGCTTAAGTTATTAATGGATTAATGTTGTAAAGCATATGCATTTGATGTGATGTTGACTTAGATTCTAACACCTCTATTGTTAACTTAAACCCCCTCACCTCAGCATGCTATCTCTAACACCATGCTTTCAATTATAAAAAGAATCATCTCACAGCCTTCATTTCTACAGTCGTCAATAACAACAACATTACATTGAAAGACATGTTGCTAGGGAACAAAACTGTGAAGAGTGACTGCATCCAGTTGGAGCAGGACGCATGTTATTAAGGCATGCTGGGTTATTCTTCTGGCCCTCTGTGAGAGGCCTGAGATATTCCTCCACTCCACCAAAAGCTTCCAGTGGACAGCCTCCTGATCCCTCCTCTCTTCATATCTGACATGCCCACTAAGATCTCTTCTTTAGTTTCACTGGTGTAAATGTCAAAATCATTTGTCAAGGGAACAAAATACATACAGCAGGGGAGCATACAGCCCTGACTATGGGGTTGTATTTACAAGGAATTGATTTGTCTGAACCTGCTTTGAGCTTTTCGGTCATAACAACTCACAACCAGAGGGGAAGTCCAGGTGGGGAGAGGAGGGCAGGAGGAAGAAAGAAAAAGAGAAAAATGTGTTTGCCAGAAATGGTCCCTAATTGGTGAGGCGTGTTATCTTCTGTGCAGGGATTGTTTAATGTCTCGGCCCACGCCGCATATGAGAACGAGCTAGCTGAGAATCAGCAGCTTCCAATTAGAGTGGGTTGGAAGTAATGTGTCTGAATTCTCTCTGTGCAGCTGCTAGATTATATGTTTTTTTTTGGCCTGCAAATTAAATGCAGTGAGGTATCTTCACTGACGCAGAGTCTGGTAATTTCCAACCCGCTGTGCTTTTCTCTCAGCTGTCAGGTAAATGCCACAGAAATGATTGAGTCTTCAAGTATCTTCAATCCACAACAATATCTTGCAAAACAATAATTACGTCTAAAACACCCATATCATTAGGTCCAGTAAACCAAACTCGTGAACAGGGTATAGGCTACTGTGTTGTCAATTTACAGTTTTCCATTCTGAAGCAGTGTGTATTATTAATTGTTAGGATCAGCTTTCCTTTGCAGATGGTCCCCCAGGGGTGGACTTGCTATGGAGTGAAGGATTTCAGAGAAAGAAAAAGCCAGTGGATCACAATCCTTGGATGAGTCATCTGTGTGAGCAGCGCAGGGGGGCTGAGGTGAGGAGAAACGGGCTCTGGGGCGAAAATACAAACAGTTGGTTCCTACCAGTGTAGAGCAACACCATCACTTCCATCATGGGCCGTTGTCATGACAGTTGCACACACATGTGGCAGAATGCTCTTTGTAATAGGTTAGATGTTAAAGCCAGTTCAGTGACAGTTCAGTAACGCTCCTGTCACAGGAGGTTGGTGGCACCTTAACGGGGGAGAATGGGCTAGCGGTAATAACTGGAGCTCAATCAGTGGGATGGTATCAAATACATCAAACACATGGTTTCCAAGTGTTTGATGCCATTCCATTTGCTCTGTCCCGGACATTATTATGAGCCGTTCTCCCCTCAGCAGCCTCCACTGGCTCCTGTGTCTTTGTTTCCCATGCTCTCGACACCCACCGATGTCTAGATGAGAGCGTGGAAGAGAAGGAAGAAAACTGCCTGATTATCACACTCACTTGATAACACAAAGCATTTGTTGGCGCAGTGATTCATAGAGATGAGAGTATAGAAAGCATAAGATTCAATTAGGGTAAAGATGTACATGATCTTGAAATAAATCAATTTAGCTCCTTATAACCAGCTTACAATATCCTTGCACAAGCTTTTACCTGGTTTGGTGGTAATACTGTCCAGATTGAAACAGTTATTTAATAATAATGTTTTAATAATGGAGAATAAACCTACATTACAACTCTTTAATTAGACAAGCACGCTAAACCGATACAATATGTACAACCCGAAGTTCTGACATTCTAAGCCACAAAACACAATAACAAGTAGCCTAATCACAATCAACTCCCATGGCCATTAGGATCATAAATGTGAAAATAAATGTTCAGTTCTCCACCCACATAATGTGCCAGTCAGTTTGGATTAAACCATTGTAGAGAATTAAACATAAACATACAGAGCATTGTGAATGAGCTGATACATTGAGCAGACTGTTCTCATTGATAGATGTCAGGTTAAAGAGTGTTTTGTAATAGAATAAGCAGCAGACAGTGTATTTCAAGGCATATTATCTCATTCAAAGGGGAGACATTCTGATCTCCATTATGCTTGGAAAGTTGTCCTTGATACTCTGAGATATTTGTCAAAGCCACATTCACAGTACATGGTTTTCACTATCACACATGTATCTCTACTGTCACAAAAAAAGTACAAGTATCGCAAATTGGCAACAACAGCAATCCCTGTCAGACCAATCAGCGTAATAGAAGGTCATGGGGAACAAAAAAAGCAAAACATGACATTTGAAACTGAAATTGAAACAATATTAGAATTGTGAAAGCAGAGAGCTGAATGTAATTCTGGTGACTTTCCAGGAATCAGACACAGCTAATGACAGGGTAGGTACCAAAGTAAAGCAGCTAGTTCAGAGGGGAGATACCAAGGAGCCGAGAGGAGGATCTATTTTAGCTCCTTTTTTCATCTGGCATGGAAGCCAAGCAAGCAGTGGCCTTTAGCAAGGTTACGCAGTGTCATAGTTAGTCGTGACCATGTAAAATGTCACCAAGAGACAGAGTGAGGTTTGCTAGTCATAGCTGTGTAGACAATGCCCATGGGAATGAAGTGTCAAGCTCTAATGCATTAAAGAGAGATAATTGCAGTCATAGCAACACATAATACTGTCTAATTACTTTAATTGGACAGGGTCTATTTGAATAAGATAATTGCCATTAACCTGGTGCTCAATGACTCTCCTGCTGCAGAGCTTTTAAACGTAGTCACTCACCGTGTCAAATCACACTACAGGTTTTACAGACAGCTTTCCTCATTTGTACGTCCACAAATATACACCAACCATCCAAGGGTGGCCAGATAGTCATTTCCAGGAGATGACCCACATTTGCTACAGATTAAAAGAATGTATCAGAATGGAAACGTTCCGTTGTCATTTTCACTCTGTCCAAAGGATAGTACCTCTGTTTGTTAATTGAAACATGGTCACAGACCAGAATACTTATTTTGACCATGGCGATGAAGAAGATATGTGTTGATTTATGGACTTGGCTGACATATATATAGCCTATTTGACTCAGTCATATATACATGACATATATATAGCCTATTTGACTCAGTCATATATACATGACATATCTATAGCCTATTTGACTCAGTCATATATACATGACATATATATAGCCTATTTGACTCAGTCATATATACATGACATATATATGGCCTATTTGACTCAGTCATGTATACATGACATATATATAGCCTATTTGACTCAGTCATATATACATGACATATATATGGCCTATTTGACTCAATCATATATATGACATATCTATAGCCTATTTGACTCAGTCATATATATGACATATACAGTGGGGAGAACAAGTATTTGATACACTGCCGATTTTGCAGATATTCCTACTTACAAAGCATGTAGAGGTCTGTACTTTTTTTTAATCATAGGTACACTTCAACTGTGAGAGACGGAATCTAAAACAAAAATCCAGAAAATCACTTTGTATGATTTTTAAGTAATTAATTTGTATTTTATTGAATGACATAAGTATTTGATCACCTACCAACCAGTAAGAATTCCAGCTCACACAGACCTGTTAGTTTTTCTTTAAGAATCCCTCCTGTTCTCCACTCATTACCTGTATTAACTGCACCTGTTTGAACTCGTTACCTGTATAAAAGACACCTGTCCACACACTCAATCAAACAGACTCCAACCTCTCCACAATGGCCAAGACCAGAGAGCTGTGTAAGGACATCAGGGATCAAATTGTAGACCTGCACAAGGCTGGGATGGCCTACAGGACAATAGGCAAGCAGCTTGGTGAGAAGGCAACAACTGTTGGCGCAATTATTAGAAAATGGAAGAAGTTCAAGATGACGGTCAATCACCCTCGGTCTGGGGCTCCATGCAAGATCTCACCTCTTGGGGCATCAATGATCATGAGGAAGGTGAGGGATCAGCCCAGAACTACACGGCAGGACCTGGTCAATGACCTGAAGAGAGCTGGGACCACAGTCTCAAAGAAAACCTTTAGTAACACACTACGCCGTCATGGATTCAAATCCTGCAGTGCACGCAAGGTCCCCCTGCTCAAGCCAGCGCATGTCCAGGCCCGTCTTAAGTTTGCCAATGACCATCTGGATGACCCAGAGGAGGAATGGGAGAAGGTCATGTGGTCTGATGAGACAAAAATAGAGCTTTTTGGTCTAAACTCCACTCGCCGTGTTTGGAGGAAGAAGAGGATGAGTACAACCCCAAGAACACCATCCCAACCGTGAAGCATGGAGGTGGAAACATCATTCTTTGGGGATGCTTTTCTGCAAAGGGGACAGGACGACTGCACCGTATTGAGGGGAGGATGGTTGGGGCTATGTATCGCGAGATCTTGGCCAACAACCTTCTTTCCTGAGTAAGAGCATTGAAGATGGGTCGTGACTGGGTCTTCCAGAATGACAATAACCCGAAACACACAGCCAGGGCAAATAAGGAGTGGCTCCGTAAGAAGCATCTCAAGGTCCTGGAATGGGCCAAAATCCCTGCTGCAGTATGTGCAAACCTGGTCAAGAACTACAGGAAACGTATGATCTCTGTAATTGCAAACAAAGGTTTCTGTACCAAATATTAAGCTCTGCTTTTCTGATGTATAAAATACTTATGTCATGCAATAAAATGCAAATTAATTACTTAAAAATCATACAATGTGATTTTCTGGATTTTGTTTTAGATTCCGTCTCTCACAGTTGAAGTGTACCTATGATAAAAATTACAGACCTCTACATGCTTTGTAAGTAAGATAACCTGCAAAATCAGCAGTGTATCAAATACTTGTTCTCCCCACTGTATATAGCCTATCTGACTCAGTCATATGTATGACATATATATAGCCTATTTGACTCAGTCATATATATGACATATCTATAGCCTATTTGACTCAGTCATATATATGACATATCTATAGCCTATTTGACTCAGTCATATATATGAGATATATATATTACAGAATGTAAAAATTTGCTGAAATCTAAAGTTTTTTTTGTTACACTTCTCAAAATGCACTAAATTGGTGCAATGACCCAGCAATACATTAATTGATGGGAACACAGTCCCAACCGTCACTGTACATATGTTTAGGGTTATAGTCGAAGTATGAGAGCTCTGTCTGCCCACTCAACACAAATAACCCCATCCAGAAACCAACAACGTGTCTCCGTCTCTCCTCAGGGCAGGGAGTCTACATGACAGAGCATGTGAAGCCGCAACACTCCTTCAGAAGGGTGAGACCAGTTTTGGTGACGAAGGGAGTGGACGAAGTCTGCTGGGCTTTGGAGGTCATCCTTCGGTCCTCTGTGACATCTGGGGAAAAAAGAGACATCATTATCATCCTCATCAGCATTGTTAATGTTATCATATTTTAACTTGGTTCATTCAATGCGTCTTGGACTAACTGCACATAAGGAAGCTTCATATTAGAGCCTTGACTAACAGCACTATGGTAACACATTTGCACATACCTTTTTTCTTCAAGGTCTTGGGGAATTTAGACTGCAAGAAATCAGCCATTTCTTTGTCCTCCTCTCTCTCCCTGTTGAAGGAGATTTAGTGGTATGAGCACAGTTAACAAAGGGTAAAATCTTCCTATATCTTTCACAGCCCCTGTTGCCATAAAACACAGTCATACATAAGCACGCACACACACACACACACACACACACACACACACACACACACACACACACACACACACACACACACACACACACACACACACACACACACAAAATAAACAAATAACCAACCAAACAACTGGATAGAGACAGAGGCATAAAAGAACACCTCTGACATTTGTTCATATGTGTGGATGGTGTGAATTCACCTTAACAATGCATCATTTTCTCTTCATGATTTTCTACTGTCAACATCACTTTACTGTAAATTATTAAGTACCTGCTTCCCACGTATCACCCACCTTTCTGAGAGCTGTCAAAAGTGTCACTCAGACTTGTAGTCAGAGAAGCAGGGATGCCTGACATGCAAGATAGCTAATTTAGCACTGTAAACAAATGCAATGTGGAAGGGGCTTGCTTCCTTTGTGTGACTCACTGTCATTTACACTAAATATACACTGAGCAACACACAACGCTCAGCCCAGCCTCTAGAGAGAATACAATACTCTATAAACCACAGAAGTGAAAAATACCCTTTTAAATCCACCTCAACAGATCGATCGCGTGGGTTTAATTCACATTGACAGCGGCATGGAAGAATGTTCCCCAACTGGCTCAGATACAGTATGGCTCAGAGGTGACAATGACTGTGTCACCAATATTAATAGTCACTAGATGCTACTTCGGCAACATGGATAGTTACGGTAGCCCTTGCCTTTAAGAACATGATGGCCCAACCCTCCTTGCCTTTAAGATCATGGCAGCACTCACCTGAGCCTCTCAAACTCCACATCATCCACCAGGAAGTCCCTGGTCTCCACCAGCTTGTGGATCTGCTGCAGCAACTCCTCCTCCCTCTGCCGGTCCTCGTTGGATTTGTCTGTGTCTGGAGTCATACAGACAGTATAGTCATGGAGTGGTCATACAGCAGTCACAGACAGTTCATATAGTAATCATAGATGTTAGGAATCATTAAGCATTGATACAGCTCCAGTTCAAGATTAAGAACCAGGCAAATTAATCTTAGGCTGATGGATCTGTAACCACCAGATGACTGTGCATGGTGTTCCTGTTATAATACTGAGAAAGTGGCGTGGATAGCATTACCACTGGATCTAACCTACCAAATGTGAGATAAACCAGAGAGAGGCTGGGGCTGAAACATTGAAATGATAAGCTGAGATAATGAGGACGTTGTGCTCCAAATCTTCTGCTTGTCTGTCCAGCA
The DNA here is from genome assembly GCF_045791955.1 of Oncorhynchus clarkii lewisi. Taxonomy (NCBI): domain Eukaryota; kingdom Metazoa; phylum Chordata; class Actinopteri; order Salmoniformes; family Salmonidae; genus Oncorhynchus; species Oncorhynchus clarkii. The sequence goes on from NC_092159.1 coordinate 46,953,118, forward strand.
AATCTTTTATTATTAGTTTTCCTAGAGCACTACCTGGACCATAAGCCCTTTTGATGCAGATATTTCCTCATTTTCTGGCACAGCGAGTGTGTGCGCTCTATAATGTGACTTGAACACCTCACCTCACACAGAGAGAGAGTCACCTCACATAAAAAATATGTCATCTAGAAACCAAAAGGGTTTGAAGAAACCTTTTTGGTTCCATATATAACCCTTTTGGTCACAGGTATAATAACCCTTTTGTGTTCCATGTAGAACCTTTTCCACAGAGGGTTCTACTTGGAAATCAAAACGGTTATACCTGGAACCAAAAAGGCTTCTACCTGGAACCAGAAAGGGTTCTCTTAAGGGAACAGTCAAAGAACCTTTTTGGAACACTTTTTTCTAAGAGTGTATGGTAGCCTACCTGAAACAGACACCAGCTTCTGAAGTTCTTTTTTCAGACGTGTGATTTCCTTGCAAAGCTGAATGTCGTCCATCCTGAGGGGGAAAAAATTGAGGAATCTATTTCATTCTCAATCATAAACCACATTGATATACTTCAAAGGCAATATTTCTTCACAGTCGTTTAGTATGACCCAGAGGAAGAGAAACCAGGACTAGGTGAGAATCGGATCCTGTCACGTATCGACTGTCAATACAGTGGCTGTTCTTCTCCCTGTACTACACTTAGTCTGACACTCAGGAATCAATCCTAATTGCTCTTATTGACAGAACAATTGAAGCCCATACAGAATGCTTCAATACAGAGGACGGAGAGATTGTAGTCTTAAAGATACAATGATGCTGGCTCCAGTGTTGAGTGGTCTCTCTGAAGACACTGTGGCTTGCATGTATAACCCCACACTAGGGTTAACACTTAAGGACAGACAGTCACTACAGTCAGACAGATCCTGCTGGGCAGTAATAAGGGTTGTGACATAGAGGACCTTCTGATGTGATCACCCTTCCCCTGGGACCACAATGTGCCAGACAACCCTGCAGGTGTCCGGTCTACTGAGGCATAACTTTCCTAAAGCTCTCAGCTTCTGCAATGACTCCTGCATTAGAACGTGGTCAATATAACAACAGCGAATTATAGCGATTAAAACATAATTGCTGCCGACTGAAAAAACTGCCTGAAAGGCAGAGCTAGGAGACTGGGAAAGATACTCTAGATGAGTGTAGAGATAATTACTTGTATTTAAAAATACAATTTTGTGACTCCACAAGCGATTCGAACACAGTACATTTAAATGGACAAATACATAGTAGAATGTAACGCTATAGAATTGAAGCGATTTCCCATTTCAGATTGGTAAACATAGACATGATAGCAATAACCATATTAGCCTATCCTACAGACAGAAACCACTTCAGTGGAAATGGCGAACTAAATTAACTTTCTCCTCTTCCCAGGTGGACTGAAATTATTGTTGGCTGAGGGTTTATTAGCTGAATTAACTCGGATGCCACAGGGCCTCTGAGAATGAGTCACTCCCCATCTATCTGAGCTGCAGCTGCATCATATCTCATTTCACTAATTGACTCAGGTAGGGAGGTTTAAGTAAACAATACTGGTCAGACACTGAGGCTCTGGATAACTGGGCTTTTCCATCAGACAATAAGAGGAAAATGAACTCCTAGATAAACATGCCCCAAGCCCTTTAAACACAGGAAATGTGTTATTATTTTCAAGCCACTTCATAGGAGTGACCAATACAGTACCTGCATCACAGCTTATTTGCATGGAAATTGTGTACGTGCTTTAATATGGATTCCCTTTGTGTTGCCCTGTCATTGTGTCTGAAGCTGCATCCCGACATTACACGTTCACAATAAAGCACCTCGTGGGGCCTACAGCATTAAAGAATACACACTGAACTGCATACACCTAATGCACTGCATGCAAATGAGAGTTCTCATTTCTCATGGTTCTAAACCATGTCATGTTGTTCGTTTTTAATTTCACTTCCACCTAAGTAGATAAGGAAACAAGCTACTTTACACATCAGAAACCTAACAGTAATTACCTTTCCACATGAACAAAGGTATTATGCTATCACTGTTCAGTTTCTCTCTGTTAGAGCTGTGGTCAGCCTTGAAAAGACCTTGAGCTCTGCAGCGACTGGCGTCAATATGCTCCTGTCCCTGGAGATGAAAGACGAGGAATCACAGATACAGTAAGAAGTGAGAAAAGCTCTCTGTGCCGCTGTGCTCATCTACTTAATGGTGAGTGGAAGTGCGGTTGTTTACCTGGCCAATAGTGATTATTGTTAGTGTAGAGCAGGGTTAGTGTTCAGTAATCATACTGATTCTCACAGAAATCCCATAGGATGTTTTACTTTGAGGGTTTCCTTATATGTAAGCTCCAACCCAGAAAGTTAAGGTCTTGAGGAGGAACAGTGAGATGTAGGCTACTGTACGCATCGGTGCACATCTCCCCAGCAACTGGACCTCCCCATACCCAGCATCATTATCTTTTCTCTGAGTCTCTCCCCTCTTTCCCCTGCACATGTCACAATAATGAAGAAGAAACATTACAGCCAAGGGGATCGGAAAGAGAGGAGTATAAAACCGTTTGTTCTTAGAACAAAGTCCATGTGCAGTGTTGAGACAAGTGTACGAGCTGAGCGGGTAGACTAATAGGACAGCAGGCTGCTGTCCTCTACACAGTATTCGCCTTCATGCACAATCGCTAGATGCTGTCATATGTGGAGCGTCACCAAGTCCGAGGGGATCAACCCTAATGAGCCCTGTGAAAACATGCTACAGTTCAACCACAACCCATTCCACAAGGAGCCAGGGCATGGATGTTATGTGTGACTGAAAAGGCCCAACATGTGTATCCTGTTCTTCTACCTCATACTAGAGGGCTTTGATAAATCACCAAAAGAGTCCGAAACTGAGTGTTGGTGTGATTGGATAGTTATTTTAAAAAATGCTCACATGTATCTTAGTTCTGATTCCCTCCGTACTAGAACATCACGTATCCGCTCGATTCTGAAAAGCTCCCCTTCGATGTGATCTATTGTGATGGTGGAGTCCGCCATTGAGACAATGTCTTCCTCTGCTGGAAGGGAAACAAGAAAACAAAGATACACTGTATACAAAAAAAAGTATGTGTACACCCCTTCAAATGAGTGGATTAGGATATTTCAGCCACACCCACTGCTGACAGGTGTATAAAATCGAGCACACAGCCATAGAATCTCCATAGACAAACATTGGCAGTAGAATGGCCCATACTGAAGAGCTCAGTGACTTACAACGTGGCACCGTCATAGGATGCCACTTTTCCAACAAGTCAGTTCGTCAAATTTCTGCCCTGCTAGAGCTGCTCCAGTCAACCTCAAGTGCTGTTATTGTGAAGTGGAAACGTCTAGGAGCAACAATGCCTCAGCCGCGAAGTGGTAGGCCACACAGGCTCACAGAACAGGACCGGCGAGTGCTGAAGCTCATAACGCGCAGAAATCGTCTGTCCTCGGTTGCAGCACTCACTACCGAGTTCCAAACTGCCTCTGGAAGCAACGTCAGCACAATAACTGTTTGTTGGGATCTTCATGATATGGGGTTTCATGGCTGAGCAGCCGCACACAAGCCTAAGATCTCCATGCGTAATGCCAAGCATCGGCTGGAGTGGTGTAAAGCTCGCTGCCATTGGACTCTGGAGCAGTGGAAACGAGTTCTCGGAAGTGATGAATCACACTTCACCATCTGGCAGTCTGACGGACAAAACTGGGTTTGGCGGATGCCAGGAGAACGCTACCTGCTCCAATGCATAGTTCCAACTGTAAACTTTGGTGGAGGAGGAATAATGTGTCTGTGGCTGATTTTCATGGTTCAGCTAAGCCCCTTAGTTCCAGTGAAGGGAAATCTTAATGCTACAGCATACAATGACATTATCGATGATTCTGTGCTTTCAACTTTATGGCAATAGTTTGGGGAAGGCCCTTTCCTGTTTCAGCACAAAGCGATGTCCATACAGAAATGGGTTGTTGAGGTGTGGAAGAACTTGACTGGCCTACACAGAGCCCTGACCTCAACCCCATCAAACAGGCCTAATCAGCCAAAAATCAGTGCTCGACCTCACTAATGCCCTTGTGGCTGAATGGAAGCAAGTCCCTGCAACAGTGTTCCAACATCTAGTGGAAAGCCTTCCCAGAAGAGTGGAGGCTGTTATGGCAGCAAAGGAGGACCAACTCCATATTAATGAGATGGAATGGAATGAGATGTTCGACCAGCAGGTGTCCACATACTTTTGGTCATTTAGTGTATTAGCAAGTTATTCTACTACTACATTGACATAGTACTGTGCATCAGCACAAAAATGGGAACAAATGACTGCTTATTCTGCTCGCGCCACCTATCCCAGCACAACATGATCGTGTCATAGAAGTTTCATTTGTCACATGCACAAGTACAGTGAAATGCTTAACTTGCAAACCCTACCCAACAGTGAAGTATTCAATATCAAAATAGTATAACTAAGAAAAAAACTAAAACAAAACATGAGAAAAAATAAATAAGCTATATACAGGGTCAGTGCCAGCACCAAATGTACAATGTACAGGGATACTGGAGTATTGAGGTAGATATGTACATGTAGGCAGAGATTATGAGAAAGTGACTGGTACCAGGATAAATAATAATAACAACAACAATAGTAAAAAGTATGGCAGCAACATAAGTGGTGAGTGGGTGTGTGCATGGTGGTGAGGTTGTGTCTTCAGCCTGCCTTAATTACAGCATGTGTGCAGCACACTTCCTGGATTTTCTCCCCCAGTGGGACAGCATGGAGGGAACGTGCCTTTCTGAGTGGCACACTGCCAGGCTGGGCAGAGACTCAGTGGTGCGAAGACTGGCATGGCATGACGGCAGCTCTCGCTGAACAGTTGACTTCAGGATATTGATACATGCCTGAGTTTCATGAACAATGAGAAATAATCTCAGACAATGAGAAAGAAGACAGAATCAGTGACAATTAAAGTAGGAAAGAGATGCTGAGCACCCATGAACTAGTACATTTCTAGAATCTATAATGAACTGGTTAAGGTCATCAGTTGAGTAGACTCATGCAGTCTCATTAACATTTCCTAATTTGGCAGTGGTGCCTCGGAGGGGGCCGGTCTGTTTCATTGGTCATAGTCTGTGAAGCGCTGTGATTGCTATCCGTGAGGAGATCCTAGTTTACCAAGATGATATGACACACTGAATATAATCCTCTCCATTATAGTCATCTCAACCTGCAGTGGCATAGAACTGTCAAACACTATACATACGTAAACAACGCATACACTGTCAAACACTATACATACGTAAACAACGCATACACTGTCAAACACTATACATACGTAAACAACGCATACACTGTCAAACACTATACATACGTAAACAACGCATACACTAACTGGTGCATGAACGTTTATTGGGCAACTACAACAACAACTACAACAATATATCATTTGGAATTAGGACTAGTTTACAATAACTGATAATCATGTAGATTCCTCTTCATTTGGTCTAGAAATGTTCCATCCTACAACAGACGATGGGTTGGATAATTGGAATAAACCATCCATTGCTCAGTGTAAAGCTCTACAGACTTGCGCTACACTGGCTGGGGATGAGTGAAAGAATTGAATATGATGGCGAGGGGAATTTGAGGCAGCTTGATGATGACAAATGACTCGGATCTCAGTTTTGGATTAAAATGCTGAGATGTCCTTCTTTAGTCTATTGTTACAGAGGGGCTTTTCTGATCCAATGCTATTGTGTTCTTAGTTAACATTAGTTTAATGAGACAACTCAGGAGACCTCCCATAGTGAACTGCCCTGAAGAGTCAACAACTCCCTCTCCAGGCGCCCAGGTAGACTCCTCACCACTATGTAATCCTGCAGTCCACTGAAAGCCCAGTAATGCATCATTGCTGTTCATCCTGCAGCCTCCTCACAGATCAGTTATGACTCTTCCAACAGTGCTGCAATTGGCTCTTAATTACTTCACCTTGTCAGAAAAGACAACATTAGGTGAAAACAGAGGCCAAGTCACCAGGGATAACAAGGCTAATGCCATCTAACACACACATATCATCATTTACGTTTTAGCAGCTCCTGCTAGTTTTTTTCCCAATGGATCTTCACTAATTACGCATTTTGAAGAAATCCTCAGTTCAAGCTTGACGTCTGTGTTTTAATCGTGGGTTGCCTGCTGTGTGTGCCTTTCCCCGGAGGCAATATTCTGCCCCTATTGTGAAAATTGCTCCTCACAATTGGATTTCAAAATGTCATTTTGGATTACCAGAGCTTTACCAGGGCTCTGTGTGTGGCTGGCTATACTCCGTTCCTGTTCACCTTTTTAGAGACTCATCACTGTCTCTCCCTGTGTCGCCTGTGAAGAGTCACAGCTAGAGGCAAAGGTGAGTCATATCCTCACACTGCACCTGTACAGACAGAGTAACACAATGAGTCAGAACAGCAGTTTCACGTCTTCTTTTAGGATACCAGTCCACTCTACTGAGCCCCTCTGCATACCGAAAACACTAAGAGGAAGTAAAACAAAGACTTCCTCAACCTCAGTTCAAACACTCTGAATTTCCATCATTTTGCCTACTAATTCCAAGCAAAGTCGCTCTTTAGTTCGCCTTGCTGCCCCCAGCCTTCAGATGTCATTTTAAAGTGTACTCCCTGCCTCCTGCACGCTCTGTTCTATGCCTTGTTGCACCAAGTTCTCTTTTCAGAAAATAATTCTCACTCTCAGATCGAATCGATCTATCTATCTGTCTTCCCGTTATGGCTTTCACTCCTAAATGCAGTAACAGTATCCATGGTCTATGTTCATGTAATGATTCTACTAGTACAGAAGAAGAAAACAGACATTACACAAGAATATCAGATCACTACTCCATTCTACTCACCAATGAGTGTCATTAACCCAGTCAAGTGTTTCATTTTATGATCAGCACATGGACCAGAGTAACATTTTGAGCCTTATAGCCATTAAGAATATGACAACAATTGCATCTCATCTGAATTACTGCAAGTATTCAATGTATAGATGGAGCTCATTTTGAGTATCAAATATAATCTTCATAAAGTCTCCAAATCACAAAACATATTGGATTTTTGCACAGAAAATAGACTTAAACGTTAAGATTTCAGCACCATGTTCTATCAAACTAAATTTATCCTCATGCAAAACAAACTCACAGTAGAATAGATAAAAAGGCAGCCCGCATATATACAACTTTCTATGCTATGTACTGTATATAATTAAGCATTTTGCAAAGGCTCACCCTTCTTATCAGCTTTTCCATCCAATTTGCTTCGTTCCAAAGACCCATATTGTTTGGAGGATTTTCGCTCCTTTTCCATTTCTTCGGTTTGAACGACTTCAGGCTTGATAATGATAAATCAGTAGCAGATAAATACCCTTAGCCTACTTTAGCCTATTTGAAAATGTAATTACACGGCGCAGCCTATTTATTTACGTGGCCATAAGGAAACACCATCACCACGTGGAGAATACATGTTGAACGTCGACTATGTATTTGCAGAATACAGTGTGATTTCAGCACCACGGACACAGCTCGAGTCAAATGACTGAAGTTGAACGTGAAGCGCCACCTTGTGACTTGCAAAGGTAAGGTTAGGAGGGGATCAATATTCCCCCACCTCAAAAAAATGAAAGAATGAATAACATTCACATGTGATATCAGCTTCCATCATTCATTTTCCATGCCGGATTGAGTTTATGCTGGAGCTGACATGATTTCATCCTGCAGGGCCCTTGAGGACTGACTGGTGAGGAGGGAGCAGATGCTGCTGCTGTATTGGAAGCCTCATCTGTGTTCACTGAATGGGGCTGTCAGCCAGCTCTGTCTGGTCTGGAGAGAATGGGCTGGTAGCAGGTGCTGCCTCTGGCCAGTAGGTGGAAGCACTCCAAGCCAAGGGCAACATCACTTACCCTATAAACTGATTCAGCAGCTGTGTACACACAGGGACTTCAGACTAAAGTCATCAGTAGAGAGCAGTATCCTATAGGTCTACAGTGCACAGACAGATAAAAATAGAAAAGAGTTCAGTCAATTTCATGAGGTGACAATTCACCTCTCTGGCTGATACGGTCAGGATAGTGCGTGAGTAAGTCAACAGTATGAGGTGGACGTGAACAGAAGGACCACCGTCCGGCGCCTGCTCAGGCTGACAGCTCCTTTTCACTCAACTGACTGTTCTCCACAGTCATGAGTCATGACAGACAAGGCCAAATACAAAGATTCAAGAGGAGTTCCACATACTGCTGACCTTTGCTTTGTTACATTAAGAGGCGTATTGATATTGACACAAGAGGCATTGGGTTTCCTGCTTGTGTTCTTTAAAAACACTACAAGACATTTTCTGATGTTTGACACTATGCTGTTGTGAGGTATTGACATATACTGTCCACTGTATTGACTTACAATGTATCAATAAATATACTATAAACATCAGATAAACAAAATGTATTGTAATGCCAGTCATCAATATTTGAGAATGTCTTCAAGGCACAATAATACTAATATTTTTATTGATTTACTACTAGTCATTGGACATGTATATCAACCACTGTATGTAATGTACTGTTATATCCACTCCAACCACTGTATGTAATGTACTGTTATATCCACTCCAACCACTGTATGTAATGTACTGTTATATCCACTCCAACCACTGTTTGTAATGTACTGTTATATCCACTCCAACCACTGTATGTAATGTACTGTTATATCCACTCCAACCACTGTTTGTAATGTACTGTTATATCCACTCCAAGCACTGTATGTAATGTACTGTTATATCCACTCCAACCACTGTATGTAATGTACTGTTATATCCACTCCAACCACTGTTTGTAATGTACTGTTATATCCACTCCAACCACTGTATGTAATGTACTGTTATATCCACTCCAACCACTGTTTGTAATGTACTGTTATATCCACTCCAACCACTGTTTGTAATGTACTGTTATATCCACTCCAACCACTGTATGTAATGTACTGTTATATCCACTCCAACCACTGTTTGTAATGTACTGTTATATCCACTCCAACCACTGTTTGTAATGTACTGTTATATCCACTCCAACCACTGTATGTAATGTACTGTTATATCCACTCCAACCACTGTATGTAATGTACTGTTATATCCACTCCAACCACTGTTTGTAATGTACTGTTATATCCACTCCAACCACTGTATGTAATGTACTGTTATATCCACTCCAACCACTGTTTGTAATGTACTGTTATATCCACTCCAACCACTGTTTGTAATGTACTGTTATATCCACTCCAACCACTGTATGTAATGTACTGTTATATCCACTCCAACCACTGTTTGTAATGTACTGTTATATCCACTCCAACCACTGTATGTAATGTACTGTTATATCCACTCCAACCACTGTATGTAATGTACTGTTATATCCACTCCAACCACTGTTTGTAATGTACTGTTATATCCACTCCAACCACTGTATGTAATGTACTGTTATATCCACTCCAACCACTGTTTGTAATGTACTGTTATATCCACTCCAACCACTGTAAAGTAGACAAAGGTTTCAGGGAGAGGTGCTAAACTATATTAGTGTCTCTGGCGGATATGCTGAAATAACAGTCAGGTCAAAATGGGCCATGTCACCTGTGGCAAGTTTGGCAAACATCCTTTGAAATACAGGTTTAGCAAACACCATCTAACCTACAAGTTCAGCAACCAACCACAGATAGCTTCTAATACTTCCCCCACACAAGAGGCACTTAATGTTTAGTTAGGAAATTGACCCAAAGGGTGATTACTACTACAGTTGAACAAAACATAACATTTTCACAGTGGACTCAAGACAGTAAGTATCATTGTCATGTGAGAGCAGGCTAAACCACACATACAGGAGGAGTCTGTTAGTCCAGGGTTTTGTCTCGCCCAAAGACCACACCTGCACTCAAGAGAGACCTTATGTTATAGACAGTAAGCTGCCTCACATGGACCGTAGTAACACTCAAAAGCACTCGCACAGTCACCTGCCCACACCTAATTCTTCTCCATTATTTGCTTTCCAGAGTTTCTTGATAACTTATGCAAATGACAGTTTATCATCACTGCATTCACAGTGGATCTACCTCCAGTGCAATAGTGAGTGTTTAGTTTAACTGAAGAATGCTAAACGCCTTCTGGGCAGGTGGGGAATGCTAGAGCATTAGCACTAAATGAATGAAGCTGCACTAAAGAGAATTAAAAAGCAATACTGGGTTTTCAATTAAACCAGCCTGCGACAGATTCACTTAGCAGTTTGTGGAGCAGCAAGAAGGCAGACTAAATGAAGAGTGACATGTCCGTAAGTGGTGGTGGAATCCTCCAGGAGCAGAATTGATACTGTCATCCTTCCATTATGTTGCATATTGTTCCTTAGGTCTAAAGATTTATACTCCAACCCATGTTATTATTGCTCATCATCCTCCATGGCTTTCTCCAGCCAGTCTGTCTCCTGCTCCGACTCTGATTCTCTCACTTCACTGGTGTCAGCAGCGAGGAGGCGGGAGTAGTTGATCTTACGTTGGGGTGGGGCTTTCCACTGGAGCAGGGGTAGAAACAGGCACCACAGGAGCAGCATCACCGCTACTCCTCTGAATAGCACAGATACCCCAAACATGTGGACAACAAACCCCCCGGCCATGCTGCCCAGCCCTGCCCCCAGGTCCAGAGAGAGGGCCTGGTAGACCCTCCTCACGCTCCTCTCTGTGCCCGGCGTGGTCACGTCCTCGTACTGCACTTGCACTGCCCACCAGAGGGCGCCACTGCTGAAGCAGCTCAGCACCTGGACAGGTATTGCAGCCCATGGGCCCCACAGGAAGGAGTAGTAGAGGCACTGCAGGGCCAGGCAGGCCATCCCCACCAGCAGCACCCTGCCTGGGCTCAGGAGCTTCGACACCCGGCCACTCAGCAGAGGGAAGGCGGCCCGGGAGAGCAACGCTACGGCTAAAGAGAGGCCCATGTGCAGCTCGCTGCTCCCATGGTCCTGCATCTGCCACAGCAGGAAGTCATCCACTGCAGACCCCGCCAGCCCCATTAGGAAGGCAAGGGCAGCACACACCAGGGAACAGAGGTCCCCTCGCACCAGCTGTAAAGCTTTGAAGAGCCCAGTGGAGCGACTACGCTTCTTGTTTAGGTAGAGGGGCAGGAAGGCCACCACAGGCACGGCCAGGGTTGTCACAGCTGCAGAGGAGTAGAAGAGGACAGCTCCCCTGGGTGTGTGTGAGCCAATGAGGCAGTCCAGGTGGCTCACCAGCAGTCCTGCACCACTCACCCCACACACAGCCCCAAGCAACCCCCACACTCCTGTACTACTATAGCGATCAGACGCATCCACAAAATCCAAATACTCAGCCCATCGTCCACTGTCCATTCCAGAGGGGCGGCCATCAGCTCCCATATCGACACCACGATGAGGAGCATAAAGAAGAGCTGGTGCTGGACGTCCATAACTTTGAGGCTGCCCAGGAACTCTAAGCGGGCCTCATCCTTCTCCCTCTGCTTCTCCTTTTCTGCTGACCTGCTAACCCTCCACACTGTGGGCAAAGTATTGGAGGCACCGTGGTGGGACTCTAAGACATTTCTCTTCCCTCCTTTACTGTGGTTGGCCACAGATACATTCACGTGTGACCACTGAGAAGTCACATTGTTGGAATGTTGCAGCTGAAGTGTGTATGTTGTGGCTTTGCTCATTGAAACAGCGGAAGACACAGTGTCAATGGTTGTCTCTGTAGGTGAAGATTCATGTGTTGCTGACTGGGACACAATGGTAGTGTGGGTGGTAGACATTACACTGCCAACAACACGCACACAGTCACTCAGCTCTTCAGTGGAGCTCACACTGAGGTGAGAGCTGTTGCAGTGACTGGTCAGCGTCTCGATGCCTGTGGATGGGATAAGCAGGAGGATGAGGGCTGCCCCTGCTGAACAGACCAGAGACCTTGTAATCACTGCCCTCCTCTTGTTGTAGTGTTTGGACAGAAAGCTGGCCAGAGGGCTCCAGGCCAGGGAGATGAGATGCTTGGTGCTCATGAGAAGGCCCGTCATGGAGGGAGTGAGGCCCAGGTATCTGAGGTACAGGGTGATGAAGGGGAGGATGCAAACTCTGGCACAATAACACAGGAAGTGGAAGGAGCTGGCGAGGGCTAGAGCACCCTTAATGTTGATCTGCTTGTTCCTCTTCATGGCTGCCAGTGTAACAGTATAACTTTAGACCGTCCCCTCGCCCATACCCGGGCGCGAACCAGGGACCCTCTGCACACATCAACAACGTCACCCACGAAGCATCGTTACCCATCGCTCCACAAAAGCCGCGGCCCTTGCAGAGCAAGGGGAACCACTACTTCAAGGTCTCAGAGCAAGTGACGTCACCGATTGAAACACTATTTAGCGCGCACCGCTAACTAAGCTAGCCGTTTCACATCCGTTACACCAGCCAAGTGAACTCACTGTCTCACAGACTACCTTCATACAGAGCACACACTGTGAATAATTATAAATAATATGTATAGAAATCCTTATAAACATATTTCAAACAGTAGCTAACATGTACATTTACTATTTGGTTAATGTTTGAATACCTGGTAAATAATGCAATATACACTGCTCAAACAAATAAAGGGAACACTTAAACAACACAATGTAACTCCAAGTCAATCACACTTCTGTGAAATCAAACTGTCCACTTAGGAAGCAACACTGATTGACAATACATTTCACATGCTGTTGTGCAAATGGAATAGACAACAGGTGGAAATTATAGGCAATTAGCAAGAAACCCCCAATAAAGGAGTGGTTCTGCAGTTGGTGACCACAGACCACTTCTCAGTTTCTATGCTTCCTGGCTGATGTTTTGGTCACTTTGGAATGCTGGCGGTGCTTTCACTCTAGTGTCTAGTGATAGCATGAGACGGAGTCTACAACCCACACAAGTGGCTTAGGTAGTGCAGCTCATCCAGGATGGCACATCAATGCGAGCTGTGGCAAGAAGGTTTGCTGTGTCTGTCAGCGTAGTGTCCAGAGCATGGAGGCGCTACCAGGAGACAGGCCAGTACATCAGGATATGTGGAGGAGGCCGTAGGAGGGCAACAACCCAGCAGCAGGACCGCTACCTCTGCCTTTGTGCAAGGAGGAGCAGGAGGAGCACTGCCAGTGCCCTGCAAAATGACCTCCAGCAGGCCACAAATGTGCATGTGTCTGCTCAAACGGTCAGAAACAGACTCGACGTCCCGACGTCCACAGGTGGGGGTTGTGCTTACAGCCCAACACCGTGCAGGACGTTTGGCATTTGCCAGAGAACACCAAGATTGGCAAATTCGCCACTGGCGCCCTGTGCTCTTCACAGATGAAAGCAGGTTCACACTGAGCACATGTGACAGACGTGACAGAGTCTGGAGACGCCGTGGAGAACGTTCTGCTGCCTGCAACATCCTCCAGCATGACCGGTTTGGCGGTGGGTCAGTCATGGTGTGGGTGGCATTTCTTTGGGGGCCCGCACAGCCCTCCATGTGCTCGCCAGAGGTAGCCTGACTGCCATTAGGTACCGAGATGAGATCCTCAGACCCCTTGTGAGACCATATGCTGGTGCGGTTGGCCCTGGGTTCCTCCTAAAGCAAGACAATGCTAGACCTCATGTGGCTGGAGTGTGTCAGCAGTTCCTGCAAGAGGAAGGCATTGATGCTATGGACTGGCCTGCCCGTTCCCCAGACCTGAATCCAATTGAGCACATCTGGGACATCATGTCTCGCTCCATCCACCAACGTCACGTTGCACCACAGACTGTCCAGGAGTTGGCGGATGCTTTAGTCCAGGTCTGGGAGGAGATCCCGCAGGAGACCATCCGCCACCTCATCAGGAGCATGCCCAGGCGTTGTAGGGAGGTCATACAGGCACGTGGAGGCCACACACACTACTGAGCCTCATTTTGACTTGTTTTAAGGACATTACATCAAAGTTGGATCAGCCTGTAGTGTGGTTTTCCACTTTAATTTTGAGTGTGACTCCAAATCCAGACCTCCATGGGTTGATAGATTTGATTTCCATTGATACTTTTTGTGTGATTTTGTTGTCAGCACATTCAACTATGTAAAGAAAAAAGTATTCAATAAGAATATTTCATTCATTCAGATCTAGGATGTGTTATTTTAGTGTTACCTTTATTTTTTGAGCAGTGTAGCTTAAAATCAATAATAGGTAAATAGCAATCATATTTAACATTGAGGATGTAATCATATTTGTTTTTATTTAACTAATGAATGCCTATATTCAAAGAATTACTGAAATCACTGAAAATAAAGATATAATGTATGTGCCACCGAACAAACCTTCAATAAAAAACTGTAAGCTAGTTCAATAGAGCCAAAAACAACCACTAACATCAGTAGGCTACAATGGTTAACCGTCAAAACGATAAATCAAATTTTCAGCGCAGCTAGTGTGTTAGAGGCTAGTCAATGCACCTGTTTCAACCGAAGCATGTCCACTCCATCCACGTCATCTTTTACAGTAAACTGTTTTACACAACTTGTGCTTTTTGAAAGTACTTTAATTAACGTACGGTTATTCTTTGTGCTCGGTCATTTTGTCTCTGACTTTTTACATCTCTTATATGGTTCATGACCACCTGATATCACCTCTCCGTAGTTGAAAAGGCCGTTGTTAAGCAGTTGTCATGACCACCTGATATCACCTCTCCGTAGTTGAAAAGGCCGTTGTTAAGCAGTTGTCATGACCACCTGATATCACCTCTCCGTAGTTGAAAAGGCCGTTGTTAAGCAGTTGTCATGACCACCTGATATCACCTCTCCGTAGTTGAAAAAGCCGTTGTTAAAGCAGTTGTCGTGCACCTTGCATTAAGCTGTTTGTCTGCAGCGCCATCAGGGCGTGAGGATGACAACTACGCGAGACAGGTAAAATAAAATAGAAACAGCTCAGGTAGTGAGTTTGTCCAGCGCCACATGATTAAATGAACTCATAGTTTATTAATACAAAATATCCACACAGTCAAAACTATGTTATTCATTCTAAACATTTAAATCGGGTAAGATGTAAGAAGTAATTTCCTCTGTGTTTACCAACACAGTGCCTTCCTTTAATAGCATTGTGTAAACAAAACATTTATTGCAAACGAGCACTGTAGAAAGCAATCCAAATGAAATACATTCAAAACATCAACAATTCACTGGACTGTCCATCAGGAATTTGCAAGGAAATAGACAACTGATAAACATGTCTTTATGCTGTGTTACAGAAGATTACAGAAGTTAGTTGTGTTTCAAGAATATCTCTGCACTTTTTAGACAGGAGTGACAGCTCTAAATAATGTACTGTGCCTGTTGAACCCCACCCACACTACTAGGCATTGGCATCGATTAAGCACCTGTCTATGGCCCATGACGTGAATGGGCAAAAGTGGTGAGGGAATGAGCGCAATTCTCAAATTGAACAGTAATCTGCTCCGTCATGTTGTCTACTAGGCACATGTTGCATCACTCAGAAACAAACAACCAGGGTGTTTACAAACACTACAGGAACAAGATCATCCACATGTAATGATCACACTTTTACTAATACTGTACAACTTTGTTCTAAAGCTGTATCCGTACCCATTGGATGTAGTGATCACAATATAGTGGCTATATCCAGGAAAGCTAAAGTTCCAAAAGCTGGGCCTAAAATAGCATATAAGAGATAATACAAAATATTTTGCTGTGACTTTAATGTGGATGATGCAAAAAAAATATTTTTGGTCTTATATGGTTAATGACATTGCACTTGATGAATTTATGATACTGCTTCTTCCAATTATTGATAAACATGTCCCTGTTAATTAAGAAACTGACTGTTAGAACTGTTAAGGCTCCATGGATTGATGAAGAATTGAAAAACTGTATGGTTGAAAGAGATGAGGAAAAAGGAGTGGTTAATAAGTCTGGCTTATTGACTGGCTGACTTACTGCAAACTGAGAAATTATGTGACTAAACACATCAAAAAGAAGAATAAACTGTATTATGAAGCCAAGATCAATTATATGAAACATTTTGTAGGACTTTAATGAAATTATGGGCAGAAAGACAAATTCAACCCCATCTTTCATTGAATCAGATGGCTTATTCAGCACAAAACCATTCGATGTTGGTAATTATTTTAATGATTACTTCATTGGCAAAGTGGGCAAACTTAGGCAGGAAATGCCAACAATGAACAGTGAGCCATCATATTCATGCATAAAAAATAAAAAATAATGAAAAGCATTGGAAGTTTGAATTTTGTAAAGTTAGTGTGGGGGAGGTGGGGAAATCATTTTTATCGATCAATAATGACAAACCTGGCAATGACAACTTAGATGGAAAGCTACTGAGGATGCTAGCTGACTCTATAGCCACTTTCATCACTTTAATCTGAGCCTAGAGGAAATTCTTTGTCCTCAGGCTTGGAGGGAAGCCAAGGTCATTCAGATACCCAAGAGTAGTAAAGTTGCCTTTACTGGTTCTAACAGCAGACTTATAAACTTGCTACCAGCTCTTAGCAAACTGTTGGGGGAAAAATGGGTTTAACCAAATACAATGCTATTTCTCTGTAAACAAATTAACAACAGACAAGCAGCATGCTTATAGAGAAGGGCACTCAACATGCACTGCACTGACACAAATTACAGATGATTGGTTGAAAGAAATTAATAAGAAGATTGTGGGAGCTGTACTGTTAGATTTCAGTGCAGCCTTTGATATTATTGACCATAACCTGTTGTTGAAAAAAAACATATGTGTTATGGCTTTTCAACCTCTGCCATATTGTGGATTCAGAGCTATCTATCTAATATAACTCAAAGGGGTTTCTTTAATGGAAGCTTCTCTAATGTCAAATCTGTAAAAGTGTGTTGTACCGCAGGGCAGCTCTCTAGGCCCTCCACTCTTTTCTATTTTTACCAATGACCTGCCACTGGCTTTAAGCAAAGCATGTGTGTCCATGCTGATGATTCAACCATATACACATCAGCAACCACAGCTAATGAAGTAACTGAAACCCTAAACAAAGAGTTGCAGTCTGTTGGGTGGCCAGTAATAAACTGGCAGTGAACATGTTTAAAACTAAGAGCATTGTATTTGGTACAAATCATTCCCTAAGTTCTAAACCTCTGGTAATGAATGGTGTGGCTTTTGAACAAGTTGAGGAGACTAAATTACTTTGCGTTATCTTAGATTGTCAACTGTCATGGTCAAAACACATGGCCCAGAACAGAGCGGCACGTCTTGCTTATCATTGTAGTCAGAGTGTAATGACCAATGCTGGAGATGAGAAGCAGGTACGGGGAGTCAAACATTTAATCAGGAACAGTGTCAGCACACGGGTAAACAAAGACAAACAACAATTAATGCAGAAGCAGGGAACAGAGCGAGGAACCAGACAAATATAGGGAAGGTAATGACAGAGGTGATTGGGGGGGGGGAAAGTATGTGTGCTTTGCTGGAGAGCCTGGCACCTTCGAGTGCCAGGGGGTACGAGTGGGAGCAGGCATGACACAAAGGGCTGATATAAAGGAGAGACCGACTGCATCACTTCTTCTTTTTATAAGAAACATTGTGTTGAAAATCCCAAATTGTTTGCATCGTCAATCTACACACAACTGACACACACGCGTACCCCACCAGACATGCCACCAGGGGTCTTTTCACAGCCTCCAAACCCAGAACAAATTTGAGAAAGCGTACACTATTATATTGAGCCATTATCTTATACTGCTCAAATATACAGCAAACCTGGTTTAAAAAAAACAGATAAAGTAACCCCTCACGGCACAACACCTCCCCCCTATTTCACCTAGATAGTTTGCGTGTATGTACTGATATGTAGGCTACGTGTATATTCCAAAAAGTTTTTTTTATGTAGTTCTGTGCTTGAGCTGTTCTTGTCTATTAATATTCTGTATTATATCATGTTTCATGTTTTGAGTGGAACCCAGGAAAAGTAGCTGCTGCTTTTGCAACAGCTAATGGGGATCATAATAAAAATATTTAAAAAATACATACAGCTCTTTTCATAAAATATATGATAGAATTTTCAAACTAGATTTCATTGGGAAGGCAGATAAAACACTTTTTTAATCAAAATAAATCCCTTTCGCATGTCAAAACACAGAATCCTACTCATTACTCCACGGGCATAACCGATGTCACTTTTGTTTTGAGCTTACTTCGCCGTTGGCCAGAGCGGAGCACCTGGCTCACGCCTGGGACAGAGCCCGGGCTTAATAATCAAATCCCCTCAGTGGTTGATGCCAGTGAAGGTGTTGATTGGCAGAGGCAGGATCTTGCACATGTATTTGCTCAGCCCCGCCTCACTCTCCTCTCCCACACTGAACTTGGAACTTGTCTGGAGGCAATACCCTGGATCCAAACATGGAGAGATCTCAATGCTGTAGAAGAGTGTTAGTTACTTAGTTATTACAGTGTAAGCCTAGGGAAATTCTCTGTAAAAGACAACTAAATAACTACTGTATAGCATTCATCAATAGAGATGGTAGAGCATCGTGGCATTATATTGCTGATGAGTGTGATCTCTGACCTTTGCACATGTGTGTATTTCCTGCGACAGTCTTTGTCCAGACAGACAGTGAAGGTCTTATCCTCCAGGATTCTGATTTTAATGTTTTGGGTTCTGATCTCCTGTCAACACAGCATGGTCAAATTAAATATCCTGATAGGTTAGGAGCAAAAATCATTGCGAGATGTGACTCCAAACTGCAGTACTGTATGCCTACCCTCTTTGCATTTATGGGCTCAAATCAAACCTCTACCATTATATATAATTGCCTTAACCAATAATCTACTTTGGAGGTGAGACATGAGGATAAGATCAAGAAACCACATCTGGCAGTGTGATGCCTGACTGACGGTTTTAGTACGTTCCATAAGGTGTTACTGGGGTCTCAATGATTTATTATCATTCATTCAGAAATATCCTTACCGTGCAGCATCTTGGATTTGTACTGTCAAAATGGACAGTTAGGGAATCAAGACCTAGGGAAAGTAGGGATGACAAAATGCTGATTTGAGGTAATGAAACCAAGTTGCTATTGAGAACCGCTAGGTAGTTACTGCATGTTTTAATGCAAACCTTCTGTTTCATTAGGTGATATTGCACTGATGACCACTCCACATGTCATGACTGACATTCCCTGGACAACCTCTTGTTTGCTCAAGGAGACCTGCAGAAAGCATTTGAGACACAGACACATTTGGTAATGTAGTTAAGACATTATGCCAAACGGATTTAAAGGATATCTAGATATTTCCATAGTTGTTACTTTTCATTTAAATGTGTACTACTTGTTCCTAAATTATTACAATGATACTGTGACTACACTAACCAAGCATGAACACATTCACTAACCACTAATCAAATACTCTATAACACAAATAGGGAAGAAAGCCTTCAGAAAGTACCTTAGTGTAATTCATAGAAACCACCACTCCACAGGTTCCATGTGTCTTCCTTGTTCGTCGCAGACTAGATCTCTCTGCAGAGAGAAATTATGCAATCACCAACAGATTCAGTAACAGGACAATCTAGTTTCTGTCCCTGTCCTGACAACACGGTTCATGCTGCATTCACAGTTGTGACAACAGTACCTTGTTTTAGATTTTCTCGGAGTGTTTTAAACTCCGGGAACTCAGCATCCAGGTGGGACACAAACACCTCGTTCACAGGGCTGCCAGTCTGGCCAGAGACAGAGATCTAAAAACACAACAGGGCAACAAGAACAAGCTCAAATTAGGGAGAAATTGTGTTTTTTCTCTCTTAATGATAACAAGTGGTTAAATTGAGCCGGAGCTACTCGAAGCAGGGCTCTTGCACCTTCGGTCACAGGGAAAGCCAAGCTCCAGCAATTTACAGGTCCAAAAAAGAAGGTAGGATAAAACGTATGATAAAAGAAGGTTAGGATAAAGGCTTGGGTACCCTAGGATGACAGCATCCCTAACCCTAGCTGCATGTCCACATCCTTGTTAAACCCTAACCCTCAACCACAACCCTAACCCTAGATTCATGTCCACATTCCAGTTCAACCCTTAACCTAGCCTCAACCCTAACCATAATGCTAGCTTCATGTCCACATCCTGGTTCAACCCTAAACCTAGCCTCAACCCTAACCATAATGCTAGCTTCATGTCCACATCCCGGTTCAACCCTAAACCAAGCCTCAACGACAACCCTAAGCCTTACATCCACATTCTGGTTCAACCCTAACCCTAGCCCCAACTACAAACTTAACTCTAGCTCTAGCTGTAACCCTAACTTCAACCCCCCCTTCATCAAGTAGCTTTCCAACCTCCAAATTCCCAATTTAACCCCTGATGATAACCGTAATCATTATGTTATACTGGGCTATGAACTCTTCGGTATGAACTATTCATGGGCTGCCATATGTTTGTGTATCATCTTGCTGCTATCACACACGCACACACGTGACTATGACATGTGGATGTATCTCAGGGAGCTGACCTTGACAGAGTAGAGTGTGAAGTGGACAGGCTGTAGGCCACAGCGAAGGTAGTAGGAGAGGACGTCCACAAGGAAGTGGTTGGGTTCTGATGACCTGCTGTGACTGGACTGCTGCAATGGCACATAGTAGACACAGTATTAGGTCTCACTGTGACATGAATGGATGTCTATTTCTCTCTTAAAACCCCTTTCTATTTAGGTAGCCTTGAACCCATTTGATGGATCTTTCTGGACAATCATGATCAGAATTAGATTACTTTATAAAACAATGCATGTATTAGTACTCATTACCGTTCCTGCCAGCTTTGGAATCATGGCTCCCAAACTGTTGATGTTGCTTTCGTACCAGGGATCGACCCTTCCTAAGAACGAGGCTAGAGACAACCTGTCTCCAACTTGTGATGTGCTTTCCTGAAAAAGAGAAAAGACTGGTTCCATAACCTAGCAAATCATACCGGTTACTGTACATGTGCAGCATGAGATGGATGTTTATTTTACATGATTGGTATTATTGGATTTTGGAATGGATTATTGCTCACAGGTGAATTGACGATAGGCTCATCAGTGACAGGGATGTAGTATATCTGTAGGTTCACTCTCTTGGTCAAGATGAGATGTTTTGCCTCCCTTTTTCTGCACACAAAAGCAATGCACATTGTAAAACAGTTCACACACATTTCTAAATAACAGAATTACAGTGTAATTACAGTGTACAGTAGTCCTCTGTATCTCAGTTGGTAGAGCATGGTGTTTGCAACGCCAGGATAGTGGGTTCAACTTCCAGCACTACCTATACATAAAAATGTATGCACGCATGACTGTAAGTCACTTTGGATAAAAACTGAATTTCACATGTATGAGGATGAAACTAGATATTAAGGGACATTAAGGGACAGTAGAAGTACATCCTACCTGATGGAGTGATACGCCTTGGCCAGTCTCCCCAGCACCCTGTCATCTCCCATCATCACTATGCGTGCGGTAAGGTTCCCCTCCTCTTTAGGGAGAGGGGTGCTACAGGTGGGCCCCTTGATGTTTTCCTGTACCAGAGCCATTTTGTCTTCTGGCTTCCTTCTCCCTCTGAAACACGGTGACCGTGACCGGGTGAATGGATTCCTCTGTTCCCGCTCCTCCATGTCAGACAGGTCCTTCTCTATTCCACTATCAACAGACAGGAGGGAAACCCTCTTAGAAACATCCTCCTCTTCCTCCTCCTGGTACATAGAGTTCCGCTCAGAGGTGGAAACGTTTAGGGTGAAGTTCACCAGCTCATTCCCTATAGAAAAATATGAAAGATTCAAGATTGCCACACTATCTATTAGTCTGATTTGACAGAATTTTTAAGTCCTTATAATACCCTAGAAACTAAGGTTCTCTAATGTTGACTCACACAGCTCCTCTTCGTTTGTCCACAGGTGGAAGTGAATCTCTGGCGAGGGCAATGGAGTGTTAGAAAGAGAGCCACGGGCCTTTGGGTCTGAACAGAGAGAGAGTAAACATAACACAATAAACAGTGAATATCCTATTTGTCACAGTCAGCAAATCTCTTTCATTATTCTCCTTTAGCCTTCGGTGGTATACAATAAACACCGTATGCCGGGGTATTTAGAAATGGCCACGGGATGGTTTTTCAATACCGTCAAAACTATTTCTTTGAAGGTTTTCAATACATTTTAATATTTGTAGCAATTCTTTTAAGTAAATACCTGCAGTAAACTTGTGCAATACCTTAGGAGATAAAGCAGATCGTGTTCTTCATTTCACCTGTCACACTATTTTACATTATGAAGCTTACTGTAGTTCCCCAGAACAGTTAAGCCAGTCACGTGGTTGTTTGTAAAAGGCACAAAGGGTGAAATAGGGAGCAGGTGAGTCCATCTGTGTATTGACAAGGGTATTATATTTCACTTTGAAAGGCAACAGTGTTTTTGCTTCAAAATAGTGATCAGGGGCGTGCAACTATAGTTTTCCTTCACAGAAAATGCATTAGTGTAAGAAAATAGGTGGATTTTTAATCAAAAGACAATGGAAGTGCAACACTATTTGGCTGGCAGCCACACAACTAAATGAGCTTACTATGAAAAATCAAGGTATTTTAAAACATATTTCTAATGTTTATCATAGAAAGAATGTAGCCAGCTACATTTCCTAATGTTTTGATTAAAGTTAATCTAGCATTTTACCTGAGGAATGTAGGCTAAAATGAAAAGTACCAGGTTGTCTGCTGATAGAATGCCCTTTTGTGAATTCTCATCCGAGTGGAGAAGTGCAACTGAAGCACAAAATTTGTCTGATACCGAGCAGAAATGACATTAAGAGGCATTTTATATCTGCATTTATAAAACGCATCAAGGTATTTCTCATGCGCTATTTATTTTCTTTGTGAAAAACGCAGAATTCTTCATTAACCCGACCCCTAAGTTTAACTCGCTAGTTATCTAAGTAAGTGGCTGAATTAATAAGGTGACAGGGCATCATATGGTGTTAGCTTTCTGCCGTGTTTGAGAAACCTGTACAGCTGCCAATGCTATCGTGATTTCCTTGCGTTTTTTCTCCTCTATGTTCTTGGCTGTCTACTAGTCCTTCCCTCTTCTCCGAGCAGAGCAGGCAGGCCCATTGCCCTAGCGATTCCAGACTCCACACAGACACAGTGTGTACACATGCTACTCCAGAGCCAGAACTGTTCTTCCTTCAAACAAGCATGCATCAAAACTTTGTTCATTTGTACAATGTCTCTCATTCACATTCACTTGTAAAATGTCCAAACTCACGAAAATGACATTCGGTAGCTCCTACCTATATACAGTACTAGTCAAAAGTTTGGACACACCTACTCATTCAAGGGTTTTTCTTTATTTTTACTATTTTCTACATTGTAGAATAACGGTGAAGACATCAAAACTATGAAATAACACATATGGAATCATGTAGTAACCAAAGAAGTGTTAAACAAATCAATATATATTTTATATTTGCGATTCTTCGAAGTAGCCACTCTATGCTTAGCACTTGTTGGCTGCTTTTCCTTCACTCTGCGGTCCAACTCATCCCAAACCATCTCAATTGGGTTGAGGTTGGGTGATTGTGGAGGCCATGTCATCTGATGCAGCATTCCATCACTCTCCTTCTTGGTCAAATAGGCCTTACACAGCTTGGAGGAGAGTTTGGTCATTGTCCTGTTGAAAAACAAATGATAGTCCCACTAAGTTAAAACCAGATGGGATGGCGTATTGCTGCAGAATGCTGTGGTAGCCATGCTGGTTAAGTGTGCCTTGAATTCTAAATTAATCATTGACAGTGTCACCAGCAAAGCACCCCCACACCTTCACACCTCCTCCTCCATGCTTCACGGTGTGAACCACACATGCAGAGATCATCTGTTCACCTACTCTGTGTCTCACAAAGACACATCGGTTGGAAACAAAGCTCTCTAATTAGGACTAATCAGACCAAAGGACAGATTTCCACTGGTCCAATGTCCAATGCTCATGTTTCTTGGCCCAAGCAAGTCTCTTCTTCTTATTGGTGTCCTTTAGTGGTGGTTTCTTTGCAGGCATTTGACCATGAAGGCCTGATTCACGCAGTCTCCTTTGAACAGTTGATGTTGAGATGTGTCTGTTACTTGAACTCTGTGAAGCATTTATTTGGGCTTATCCTCCGCAGCAGAGGTAACTCTGGGTCTTCCTTTCCTGTGGCGGTCCTCATGAGAGACAGTTTCATTATAGCGCTTGATGGTTTTTGCAACTGCACTTGAAGAAACTTTCAAAGTTCTTGACATTTTCCGGATTGACTGACCTTCATGTCTTAAAGTAATTATGGACTGTCTTTTCTCTTTGCTTATTTGAGCTGTTCTTGCCTTATTTGGTCTTTTAACAAATAGAGCTAACTTCTGTATACCAACCCTACCTTGTCACAACACAACTGATTGGCTCAAATGCATTAAGAAGGAAAGAAATTCCACAAATGAACTTTTAACAAGGCACACCTGTTCATTTAAATGCATTCCAGGTGACTACCTCATGAAGCTGGTTGAGAGAATGCCAAAAGTGTGCAAAGCTGTCATCAAGGCAAAGGATGGCTACTTTGAAGAATCTCAAATATAAAATACATTGAGATTTGTTTAACACCTTTTTGGTTATTACATGATTCCATATGTGTTATTTCATAGTTCTGAGGTCTTCACTACTATTCTACAATGTAGAAAATAGTAAAAAGAAAGCAAAACCTTGGAATAAGCAGGTGTCCAAACTTTTGACTGGTACTGTACGTATAACTTTATGAGCTGGATTGCCTGTCTTTGCAATTTGTTTATTTTCGTTTGCGTTTGT
This sequence comes from Oncorhynchus clarkii lewisi, assembly GCF_045791955.1. Lineage (NCBI taxonomy): Eukaryota > Metazoa > Chordata > Actinopteri > Salmoniformes > Salmonidae > Oncorhynchus > Oncorhynchus clarkii. Next base: position 46,977,997 of record NC_092159.1, read on the forward strand.
TAGCATATTTAGCTTGCAGCTTTCATGGAAATTCACTATGACTTGTGCTAATTTAGTTAGCATTATGGTAATAGACGCCCAATGGGTTTTCTGGTGCCCCCTTGTGTACTAAACCTGTAATACCGTAAGGACGGTATGCCGATAGGAAAATCTGGATACCGCCCAACCCTATCCTCCTTTACACACACCTTGGTTAGCAGAGGTCAGGATGTCACTGTAGATGTGCTGTAGCCTGGTTTTGTGCTGGTCACGGCCTGCCTCGCCGTTCTCTATACTCTGCTCTACAGCTAACACCACCTCCTGGAAGTACTTTTCCACATCTTCTCCTAGATCCTGCGGCACACACACACATGCACGCCCGCACACACGCAGGCACACACGTGATTTCATTATCCATCTGATGCACACAAATACCAAGATATGAAATCAATTAATCCAAACGTCTCATATCATCACAGCCCATTGACCTCCCTCACCTCCAGAGCTTGAGTCAGTATGGGACCATGACAGGCCTTCCCCAGTCCAGCCTGCAGAGTGTGCAGTAGCACCCGTCTTGCCAGTGTGTCACTTTGGTGGCCGGCCAGCACCAGGTCTGCCCTCACCGCCTGCCACAGGGACCCTGAGAACACAGCCGGGTCTGCAAACACAAATACCCTACAGTGGACACAGTCAGAGGGGCAGCCAGTCAGCACAGCTATTGTGGATACAGAACAACCTCAGAGTTGCTGACGGGAAAGTCCTCATTTACAAGCATCAGCTTGTGAAAAGGAAAGTGACACCCAAGCTCACACATAAGCTAACAACCCCCCACCCTCACCTTATGAGAAATGACCATAACTAAATTAGTCAGCTTTTGCTGGTGACTACAAACTGACTTCAGGGGGAAGTGTAAAATATCTTCTGATGGCAGATGTGTTCGTGGGTGTTTTAAACTCACCTTTCCTGCTGGGGGAAATGTTTGTTCCTTAGGCTCTGCTCAGCAATCACCCTTCTCTGATACAAAGCTCCTGTGGAGGAAGTTATTGTAGGGGAGGGAGCTTTAGCAGAACAAATGGAGTAAGGTAAATAAATGTTGGGAGAACTGAATACTGTATTCATATGACTAAAATGTGCTTGTGCTACATTACAGTGCCTTGCGAAAGTATTCGGCCCCCTTGAACTTTGCGACCTTTTGCCACATTTCAGGCTTCAAACATAAAGATATAAAAATGTATTTTTTTGTGAAGAATCAACAACAAGTGTGACACAATCATGAAGTGGAAAGACATTTATTGGATATTTCAAACTTTTTTAACAAATCAAAAACTGAAAAATTGGGCGTGCAAAATTATTCAGCCCCCTTAAGTTAATACTTTGTAGCGCCACCTTTTGCTGCGATTACAGCTGTAAGTCGCTTGGGGTATGTCTCTATCAGTTTTGCACATCGAGAGACTGACATTTTTTCCCATTCCTCCTTGCAAAACAGCTCGAGCTCAGTGAGGTTGGATGGAGAGCATTTGTGAACAGCAGTTTTCAGTTCTTTCCACAGATTCTCGATTGGATTCAGGTCTGGACTTTGACTTGGCCATTCTAACACCTGGATATGTTTATTTTTGAACCATTCCATTGTAGATTTTGCTTTATGTTTTGGATCATTGTCTTGTTGGAAGACAAATCTCCGTCCCAGTCTCAGGTCTTTTGCAGACTCCATCAGGTTTTCTTCCAGAATGGTCCTGTATTTGGCTCCATCCATCTTCCCATCAATTTTAACCATCCCTGTCCCTGCTGAAGAAAAGCAGGCCCAAACCATGATGCTGCCACCACCATGTTTGACAGTGGGGATGGTGTGTTCAGCTGTGTTGCTTTTACGCCAAACATAACGTTTTGCATTGTTGCCAAAAAGTTCAATTTTGGTTTCATCTGACCAGAGCACCTTCTTCCACATGTTTGGTGTGTCTCCCAGGTGGCTTGTGGCAAACTTTAAACGACACTTTTTATGGATATCTTTAAGAAATGGCTTTCTTGCCACTCTTCCATAAAGGCCAGATTTGTGCAATATACGACTGATTGTTGTCCTATGGGCAGAGTCTACCACCTCAGCTGTAGATCTCTGCAGTTCATCCAGAGTGATCATGAGCCTCTTGGCTGCATCTCTGATCAGTCTTCTCCTTGTATGAGCTGAAAGTTTAGAGGGACGGCCAGGTCTTGGTAGATTTGCAGTGGTCTGATACTCCTTCCATTTCAATATTATCGCTTGCACAGTGCTCCTTGGGATGTTTAAAGCTTGGGAAATCTTTTTTTATCCAAATCCGGCTTTAAACTTCTTCACAACAGTATCTCGGACCTGCCTGGTGTGTTCCTTGTTCTTCATGATGCTCTCTGCGCTTTTAACGGACCTCTGAGACTATCACAGTGCAGGTGCATTTATACGGAGACTTGATTACACACAGGTGGATTGTATTTATCATCATTAGTCATTTAGGTCAACATTGGATCATTCAGAGATCCTCACTGAACTTCTGGAGAGAGTTTGCTGCACTGAAAGTAAAGGGGCTGAATAATTTTGCACGCCCAATTTTTCAGTTTTTGATTTGTTAAAAAAGATTGAAATATCCAATAAATGTCGTTCCACTTCATGATTGTGTGCCACTTGTTGTTGATTCTTCACAAAAAAATACAGTTTTATATCTTTATGTTTGAAGCCTGAAAAGTGGCAAAAGGTCGCAAAGTTCAAGGGGGCCGAATACTTTCGCAAGGCACTGTACATGCCACTATGTTAAGTGTAAAGTGCTAGTGATGAGTACCTGGTGTGATCTGCTCCATCTTTATGCCTCTCATGTATCTCAGTGCGATAGTACAGTAGGGCTCTGGAAGTGTTAGGAGCCTTTTGAAGCACTCATACACTCTCTGAAACAGGTTACATGGAATGTGGCTAGACTGCTGCCGATACACAGGAATAAAAAGAACAGCCTTCACAATCAGATACATACATCAGAGCTGATTGGAAAGTAAAAACAAACATCACGTAGTTTGAATAGGGCATCCAAAAATAAAACAAACAGTTACATACAATTATTCTAAGCAGGATAAAGATAACCAGGAAATCAACACAAGAAATATGATACCTGGAAATAACACAGTAAACAATACGTCAGTAATACAGGACAGCTACTCTCTGATCAAGGTTATTTCAGATGAAGGTAGGATAAATTAATCTGACCTGAATAATAACGTAGTTGAGAGTGTGAAGCAATGGAATGACATGCATCTTATAGTCAAGCCTCTCCACCTGAATCAACAAATGAAGGAAGCTTTCATCATCAAACTGACAATTAAAATGGCCAATTGTACTTCTGAAGACAAAGGGCATGCCATGTGTCATTCTGCAAGAACAGAATACTCTGGTAGTGTCAGACCAACCTTCTCTAGCTCTTTGACCAGAACCCTGACCAGTGAGACACTGTTAGATGGATGGGTCTCCACCTTCTTATGAAGAGTCCACCTCAGCATACCTTCAGGAAGTCAAACAAGGCTGCTGAATTGACCACATAATGTCCTCAAGTCTATTAAATTGTGTAATACTATTAATATTGTATAATAGATAATTATGCCACATAATGATGAATGTGATAATCGTTGACTTTTTATTGTTGTATGCACTGATAATGTACCTTTGTTGCATGAGGAGGCAGCCTGTCTGAGGATGGCCTGGATACTGTTGTACATACTGGCCTCCACTGCTGACGACATAGTGGAAGCTACAATAATAGAGTTATTAACATCAAATGTCATATTTAGACAAGATAGCAGCTCTGTTTAAAAACACAGTGGTCCTATGTGTGGGGATTCTTACTACTAGACGTCAGTCTACCCAAGTAAGGGACAAACAACAGTAAAGAGCAAAGTATACATAAACATTTAAATACTGTATGAGTTCAAAGACTGAGTAAGTGAGCATTTACCTACTGGAGGGTTCCATGGGTTGTTTTCTTATTCATCCCAAGAGAATTTGGAGGTCAAACATCACATTTCAGCATCATGGGTTCCCACCTAGATAATGGAGCAGAGGTTGATGACACCACATGTACTGTATACAGTGGATTTACAGTACTTTTGGAAAGTATTCAGACCCCTTGACTAAAATTCCACACAGCCAAGGCAATGCAGGAGTGGCTTTGGGACAAGTCTCTGAATGTCCTTGAGTGGCCCAGCCAGAGCCCGGACTTGAACACGATTGAACATCTCTGGAAAGACCTGAAAATAGCTGTGCCGCGACGCTCCCCATCCAACCTGACAGAGCTTGAGAGGATCCCAAATACAGATGTGCCAAGCTTGTAACGTCACACCCAAGAAGACATGATGCTGTAATCGCTGCCAAAGGTGCTTCAACAAAAACATTTTTTTACATTTATTTCACCTTTATTTAACCAGGTAAGCTAGTTGAGAACAAGTTCTCATTTACAATTGCGACCTGGCCAAGATAAAGCAAAGCAGTTCGACACATACAACAACACAGAGTTACATATGGAGTAAAACAAACATACAGTCAATAATACAGTAGAAAAATAAGTCTATATATGATGTGAGCAAATGAGGTGAGATAAGGTAAAGGCAACACAAAAAAAGACTGAGTAAAGGGTCTTGTGTAAATGTGATATTTCACATTTACAATACATTTGCAAACATTTAAAAAAAACTATTTTTGCTTTGTCATTCTGGGATATTGTGTGTAGATCGATGAGGGACAAATCGATTTAATCCATTTTAGAATAAGGCTGTAATGTAACAAAATGTGGATAAAGTCAAGGGGTCTAAATATTTTCCAAATGCACTCTAAGACAACCAAGGAACAGAAGGTGGGGGGACTTCTCAACTCAAAAACATGAAGACTTTCTGATAATTCACCTATCAGACACCAATGTCGATACATACAGGGAAAGTTTGGGAGAAATATAAATATATAAACAAATAGTAATTGATGAATTGATGTAATTTACAAACGTACATGAAAACCCTATTACATTCATACAAACTCAAACGGTCTAATGCTGCAGTTCCGCATCAACACACAGCGTACAGTAGAGTTAGCCTCCTCTGCTCACACTTCCGAGGCCAGAATTAACCTGTTTCCTGTCTACAGAAATGTGTGGGTGTAGAGAGCATTACGACTAGTTATAAACTGAGAAGTACTCTCTGACAAATTGAAAGGCAGAAAGACCAATAATGAAAATATTGATTAACTACACAGATCAGAATGATTTCTGGATTAATGCGAGACTTCCTCTTCTGCTATGACAAATATTTTCAGAATTATTGAGTTCTCTATGTAATTGACACAATGCACATGTGAATACTGAACGCATGAGAAATTACAATCAATCAGTCCTCCTTCCACCAAATTCCAGATACAAGTTTAGTGTCATTCACTGCCATTGCGCTAGTAATGCTTCCTACTTTCAAAGTAGACTCAAAGTTTGTTTCTTTCAATTCATCCTAGTCTAATTGTATATAACTTTTAAGTAATTTGTCACTGAAGTGAACTTTCAAAAGTGTAAGCCTAGCGTGAAAAACTCCCTAGGGAACCCAGTTGACTGGCTCAGCATAAGCCTACATGTAAACTATTGCTGACCTAGGCTATTTACAAAAAACTTGTCATAAGCAACAGTGACATTGATATCAATGTGCAGTGATCTATGACTGAGATCATTAAAAGTAACATATATGTGTTAGAGTTCTAGATGTAAAAACAGCAAACTCTACATTGCAGCAATCACTATTGCAACACTATCGCAAAAGTCTGCTTTACAGGTGGTGCAAATACACTTTACTATTACAGTATAGCCTATAATACAATGATACAGTAGCAATCCTACAGAGACGCACCTGCCTTGCATTTTGTCACTGTACGCTGACACTGGATGTGGACGAATTGACTGATGAACAGCAGCAGCTACACGGTACACAGTTGTTTTCGAAGATGGACGTTTGGTAAAAAAGACAATTCACTAACCACATTCTATCAAGTAGCCCCTCTAGGTACGTGGGTCGCACGTCAGCCCTCCTGGCTAATCGAGTTGGCTACAGAAACTTAAACAATATATTTGGCCACACCTTCTTTGTAATATGTAGGCAGGTTGACGCGCGACACAATGTTCACTTCCTTTATGTTATTGCTTAGCTGAAATAAATTAAACAGTCTGGAATCCTGTTAAATATGATTTCTTTATTTAAATATATGTATTTATTCAAGTTGTACACTTGTCAATGAGGACTGAGGAGTCTACAGGGCCATTCATAGTTGAAAAGTTAAATGTTGACACTATAGCTTAGAGAACATTTCAATTAATGAATCTTCAGACATGATAAGAAATGTACAGTGCACTGCTAGCAATGCCCATGGAAGCCCATGAGGACTGAACAATATCTTGAGTGAAACACATTTTCTCACAGCACCACAACAGTAAAATCCCCTTTGTTTAGTCTAGACATCATCACACAAGTACAATGCATCACAAGGCACCCACTCAAGGTTGTCAACAAAATAAAACAGGAGAAAAGATAATGCAGTCCAAATATTTTTGACTGAGTTGACTATTACAGTACACAGAACACCAAATTAGCAAAATAATACAACTTTCTCTGTAGCTCAGTTGGTAGAGCAAGGCACTTGTAACGCTAGGGTAGTGGGTTTGATTCCCAGGACCATACATAAAATGTACAGTTGAAGTCAGAAGTTTACATACACTTAGGTTGGAGTCATTAAAACTTGTTTTCCAACCACTCCAGAAATGTCTTGTTAACAAACTATAGTTTTGGAAAGTCGGTTAGGACATCTACTTTGTGCATGACAGAAGTCATTTTTCCAACAATTGTTTACAGATTATTTCACTTATAATTCATTGTGTCACAATTCCAGTGGGTCAAGTTTACATACACTAAGTTTACTGTGCCTTTAAACAGCTTGGAACATTACAGAACATTATGTCATGGCTTTAGAAGCTTCTGATAGGCTAATTGACATAATTTGAGTCAATTGGAGGTGTAAGCTAAAGAACACCATCCCAACCATGAAGCATGAAGGTGGCAGCATCATGTTGAGGGGGTGCTTGCTGCAGGAGGCACTGGTACACTTCACAAAATACATGGCCTCATGAGGAAGGAAAATTATGTGGATATATTGAAGTAACATCTCAAGATATCAGTCAGGAAGTTAAAGCCTGGTCGCAAATGGGTCTTCCAAATGGACAATGACCCTAAGCATACTTCCAAAGTTGTGGTAAAATTGCTTAAGGACAACAATGTCAAGGTATTGAAGTGGCCATCACAAAGCCCTGACCTCAATCCTATAGAAAATGTGTGGGCAGAACTGAAAAAGCATGTGCGAGCAAGGAGGCCTACAAACCTGACTCAGTTACACCAGCTCTGTCAGGAGGAATGGGCCAAAATGCACCCAGCTTATTGTGGGAAGCTTGTGGAAGGCTACCCAAAACATTTGACCCAAGTTAGACAATTTAAAGGCAATGCTACCAAATACTAATTGAGTGAATGTAAACTTTTGACCCACTGGGAATGTGATGAAAGGAATAAAGGCTGAAATAAGTCATTCTCTCTACTATTATTCTGACTTTTCACATTCTTAAAATAAAGTGGTGATCCTAACTGACCTAAGACATGGCATTTTTACTAGGATTAAATGTCATGAATTTTGAAAAACTGAGTTGAAATGTATTTGGCTAAGGTGTATGTCAATTTCTAACTTCAACTGTATGTACACATACATGTATGTTGCTTTGGATAAAAGCTTCATGCTAAATGGAATACATTATTATTAGGACATGTGGGTGTTTATGTCTGAGTGGTTTAGGAGAGAGAGTAGCCTAGTCCATTGTTTTATGACGGTTGAGAGCCACAGGAGGTGATGGGCAGGCAGAGCAGGGAGCAGAATGATGTGATGGGCAGGCAGAGCAGGGAGCAGAAGGAGGGGTGCAGTGGCTGGACCTGACCAGGCTGGCTCCTGTGAGACCTCCAGTCAAAACCGCTGCCTGGTTTACAGCACAATGACACCTCACACCTGCACAACAACAGAATAATTATTGGGTCAGCAACATGTCACGTAAAATAATTCTGTAATATACTGTATATTGGCAGCACATGATCAGGCCTGTGGTTGGTTTAATTGATACTGTACCTGATGACACTTTGGATGATCTTCTTCTAATCCTGGTCTAGACACACAGGGAAGGTGGTCCCACTGCCACCACTCACTCACTCACCTGTTAATATGATATCTGAGTTAGAGTGACTAACGATATCAATTTGTTAGTAGTGGTGGGTGGTATATGGGGCTTTTGGTGACAAAATGGATGGCACTGCGATAGATTGCATCCAGTTTTCTGAATAGAGTGTTGGAGGCTATTTTGTAAATGACATCGCTGAAGTCGAGGATCGGTAGGATAGTCAGTTTTACGAGGGTATGTTTGGCAACGTGAGTGAAGGAGGCTTTATTGCGAAATAGGAAGCCGATTCTAGATTTAATTTTGGATTGGAGATGCTTAATATGAGTCTGGAAGGAGAGTTTATAGTCTAGCCAGACACCTAGGCATTTGTAGTTGTCCACATATGCTAAGTCAGAACCAATGGGGCCCCTGAGTAAAGGGTCGGAATTTGACCATGATTACTACAAGTTTAGAAAGATGGCTAGACTAATTTATCAATCAAATTGAGTGACTGATAGATATACAGTACCAAGAGAAATAGCTGATGCACGACCAAATTTCGGTATTGCACCTTGTGTATTCTAAGTTTGGACACACCTACTCATTCCAGGGTTCAATGATGTGTTATTTCATAGTTGTGATGTCTTCACTATTATTCTACAATGTATGAAATAGTAAAAATGAAGAAAAACCTTTGTATGTGTAGGTGTGTCAACTTTTGACTGGTACTACATCTCAACACTGTGTTCAGATACACTGTGAAACATTGTAGGATACAAGGAAATTCAATACAGGCACATCTGTCTACACCAGTAAATGGATGATTGAGTCCACATGACTGATGTTTTTCACACATACAGACAGGGTGGAGGGCACAGACAAGCTGGGGGTCAGGGAGTAGCTGGAGAACATAGTCTTTGGAGCAGGTGGACACAGTGGAGATCCGGTGGTCTGTGTATCGGTTCTTTATTGTTTCCTCCTCTGTTTCCTCATCTTCATCATCCTCCTCTCCCTTGTCTCTGTAAAGGTTAAAGACTGGGAGCCGGTCCAGCTCACTCTGAAGAATGTCTTTTAAAATATCTGAACGAATACACAGAATTACATCATTGACAATCCACAGACACAAAGGCTATACAGATTTTACAGTATGGGTTTGAAATTTACTGTCTTGGATATGGAGAAAGAAGCAATGGGAAAAGCTCATTACCGAAGTTGTCCTTATCCCATGAGTACCAAGACTAAATCAGATCAAGTAGGATCAAGCATTGTATGTGCCACTGAGTTTCTCATTACTCAACATTTGACTTCCTCATCCGTCTCTCTCTAATCATCTCCAGTCAGTCCTGTTTGCCCAAAGTTGACCAGCTTATCTGTTCCAGGAACCCCTCAGATGGTGAGACTATGATGAAGCATGTAGTAAAATTCTCTCACCAGGGCCTGTATGGCAGTCTGGAGGGGGTATGCAAATTCTCTCCACCAGCCCCTTCAGCCTCTGCAGTGGACTCTCTCTGGCTGTGTCTGGGTCCCGTGTAGAGGCTGCTGTCTCCAGGGCCTCTGTTACTGCAGTCACAAGCTGCTCCAGATGAAGCAGGTACGGTGAGTCAAACATTTAACAAGGAACAGACATGGAACGAGACAGGAACAGCATCAGCAAACGAGTAACACAGGGAAAAAAATAAAATGAATGCAGCAGCAGGGAACAGAGCAGGGGAACTGATAAATATAGGGGAGGTAATAAACAGGTGAGTCCAATATTGCTGATGCGCGTGACGAGGAAAGACAGGTGTGCATAATAGATTGCAGGAGTGCGTGATGCAGGGAAGCCTGGCATCCTCAAGCGCCAAGGGTGGGAAGAGCAGGAGCAGACGTGACACTGTGAACACATCATTTAGGAATCACATATAATAGGACATACCTGCAGTGCATGATGCAGTATCTGGAGGGGGTACTTGGTCCCCAGGGCAGCCTGGAAGGCATGTTTGATCAGGGTGATGGAGGTGTCCCTCTGGGAGTGACAGACACCACTCAGCTGCTCAGAGACAGACATGAGCTCGGGAGGGACATTAACAATACCGTCCTAATACAGTCACACACACAAGTTATGATCACACACACACACACAACAAAGAGGAGAACAGTGGTTTGTGTTTAAATGTTTCAAGTTGGAGCGATGTTGAATGATTTAATCACGGATGGTCTGTGTTGACGTGCATAGTTTTGGAGTGATTGGTGGTGGTGGTCAAGCCCTGTTCTTCTCTCACTAGTCTTTGAAATGAGATACCTGGTGGAAATACAGTATAAGTGATGGTGTTACCTTTTGTATTGTTTAAACCAGGGCTCTCCAACCCTGTCCCTGGAGAACTACCCTCCTGTAGGTTTTTGATCCAACTCCAGTAACTATCCTGATTCAGTTTATCAACCAGCTGATTATTATAATCAGGTGTGCTAGATTAAGGTTGGAGTGAAAACCTACAGGATGGTAGTGTTGGAGAGATCTGGTTTAAACAATAGTGCCTCCATGTGGAAGAAAATGGAACTTGAATCAGGACAGTGACAAGTGACAGATGAAATGAGACCCAGACCAACAGGAAGGCTGTATATAGTCTAGGGTTCAATACCTGGCACCCTGAGCTCCTGCTGGATGAGGGAGAGCAGGTGTCGGCTGGCGCTGCAGCAGGGCTCTGGCCAGGACAGGAAACAGTGGAACACCTCACAGGCCTCCTGCAGCACCCCAGAGTCAGAGGAGAAGTGAGGGGTCTGAAACAGAGGAGAGATACTTACTGGATCATCTGAGAACTACGGTACATTGGACTGGACTGAGTCTGTCCTCACGTGGGTTTCTGGTCATGGTTGGTGGTGATGATGAGTTTCTGTGGTGTGGCGGTCTACTGTATCTGGGCTCACCTGCAGAAGAGTGGAAGAGAACAGGAGAGCCAGTGGGACCACCAGCTCATCCTGGGACTGTTCAAGAACCTACAGAATATAGAAATACATTACAGCTCCATTACAGCTCCATTACAGCTCCATTACAGCTACATTACAGTTACATTACAGCTCCATTACAGCTACATTACAACTCCATTACAGCTACATTACAGTTACATTACAGCTCCATTACAGCTCCATTACAGCTACATTACAGTTACATTACAGTTCCATTACAGCTCCATTACAGCTCCATTACAGTTACATTACAGCTCCATTACAGCTACAGTAAATTACACAGATGTAGAACAGTTCCTTACATGGAGAGCCATACCTCCCGTGTTTTCCTCAGAATCTGCTGCAGCTTGATGATGAAGTTTTGTGGATCTCTCTTCACTAGTTCCTCTAAACTACAGCGGTTTATGCACAGGCCAGCTAAACACACAGACAAACACACGATGTAGGACAAATATACTCTTACCTCCCCTTTCAGTATGAATGGTGGTCAAATCCCCCCAAAATCACACTGTGTACATAAAATTGACACTGTGCTGTCCATATTTAATACCAGTTTAAGGGGTTGTGTACAAATGTAAATTACTTATATCACATTACAAACTGGGTGGTTCCAGCCCTGAATGCTGATTGGCTGACAGCCGTGGTATATGAGATCGTATACCATGGGTATGACAAAACACTTACTTTTACTGCTCTAATTACATTGATAACCAGTTTATAATAGCAAAAAGGCACCTCAGGGGTTTGTGGTATATGGCCAATATACCACAGCTAATGGTTGTATCCAGGCATTCCGCGATGCGTCGTACGTAAGAACAGCCCTTGGCCATATATAGTGGCTTGCAAAGGTATTCACCCCCTTGGCATTTTTCCTATTTTGTTGCCTTACAACCTGGAATTAAAATAGATTTTGGGGGATTTGTATCATTTGATTTACACAACATGCCTACCACTTTGAAGATGCAAAATATTTTTTATTGTGAAACAAACAAGAAATAAGACAAAAAAATTAAAACATGAGCGTGCATAACTATTCACCCCCTCAAAGTCAATACTTTGAAGAGCCACCTTTTGCAGCAATTACAGCTGCAAGTCTCTTGGGGTATGTCTATATAAGCTTGACACATCTAGCCACTGGGATATTTGCCCATTCTTCAAGGCAAAACTGCTCCAACTCCTGCAAGTTGGATGGGTTCCTGCTGGTGTTCAGCAACCTTTAAGTCATACCACAGATTCTCAATTGGATTGAGGTCTGGGCTTTGATTAGGCCATTCCAAGACATTTAAATGTTTCCCCTTAAACAACGAGTGTTGCTTTAGCAGTATGCTTAGGGTCATTGTCCTGCTGGAAGGTGAACCTCCGTCCCAGTCTCAAATCTCTGGATGACTGAAACAGGTTTCCCTCAGGAATTTCCCTGTATTTAGCACCATCCATCATTCCTTCAATTCTGACCAGTTTCCCAGTCCCTGCCGATGAAAAACATCCCCACAGCATGATGCTGCCACCACGCTTCACTGTGGGGATGATTTTCTCGGGGTGATGAGAGGTGTTGGGTTTGTGTTTTCCTTGATGGCCAAAAAGCTCAATTTTAGTCTCATCTGACCAGAGTACCTTCTTCCACATGTTTGGGGAGTCTCCCACATGCATTTTGGCGAACACCAAACATGTTTGCTTATTTCTTTCTTTAAGCAATGGCTTTTTTTTGGTCACTCTTCCGTAAAGCCCAGTTCTGTGGAGTGTATGGCTTAAAGTGGTCCTATGGACAGATAATCCAATCTCCGCTGTGGAGCGTTGCAGCTTTTTCAAGGTTATATTTTGTCTCTTTGTTGCCTCTCTGATTAATGCCCTCCTTGCCTGCTCTATGAGTTTTGGTGGGCGGCCCTCTCTTGGCAGGCTTGTTGTAGTGCCATATTCTTTCAATTTTTTTAATAATGGATTTAACGGTGCTCCGTAGGATGTTCAAAGTTTCTGATATTTTTTTTATAACCCAACCCTGATCTGTACTTCTCCACAACTTTGTCCCTGGCCTGTTTGGAGAGCTCCTTGTTCTTCATGGTGCTGCTTGCCTGGTGTTGCCCCTTGCTTAGTGGTGTTGCAGACTCTGGGGCCTTTCAGAACAGGTGTATATATACTGAGATCATGTGACACTTAGATTGCACACAGGTGGACTTTATTTAACTAATTATGTGACTTCTGCAGTTAATTGGTTGTACCAGATCTTATTTTCGGGCTACTTAGCAAAGGGGGTGAACACATATGCACAAACCACTTTTCAATTTTTATTATTATTATTTTTTTTTAAACAAGTTATTTTTTAAATTTCACTTCACCAATTTGGATTATTTTGTGTATGTCCATTACATGAAATCCAAATAAAAATCAATTTAAATTACAGGTTGTAATGCAACAAAATAGGAAAAACGCCAAGGGGGGTGATTACTTTTGCAAGGCACTGTACCACACCCCCTCGTGCCTTATTGCTTGATTGTCACTCAGGAGTGCTGTGATAGAGCCTGATGCTTCATAGATTCATAGATTGTTCATTTTGAGTGACTTAGGCCCTAGAAATTCCCTAGAAATTATCAAAATGTCCTGTTTGACGTGTGACCTCTGTGTCACCTCATTCCTTTCCCGTTTGACTCATGGCGAAACTAGATGACCCAACATTTTAACACTGTTTCACAACAATGGGAGTATTTTTTATGAATGAAAATACAGATGAAAATACCACATTCATTACATTTCAGACGTGAAAGTGGTGAAATTTCACACTGATTAATCATATCCGGAGATTACATTTGGATTTTGAGATGACTGAACTTCCTTCTTAAGAGATGTGCTTTTCAAAGATCATTAGATCAGTAAATCTAAGTGATGAGGCTTACTGTTCCAGGGCTATGTGTTGGGAGAGCTGTGGCCCAGGCCATAAAGGCACCTGTCCACGGCGTGGTGCATACGGTCCTCTGTGTACGAGGTGTCCTCCATCTTAGATCATCTTCTGCAGAAGCATCACAGGATTTTCAGTAGTTGAACAACATTGGCGCTTTTTTCTTAATTACTTGCAACCACAAGTGTTTGTTCTGTGGATGACTAAAAGCTGTAATAAATAAATGGTGATGGAGAAGTCTATCAGAAAAGAACACTTCCATGTTTCAGCAGTGTGAACTCCCCTGGCTCTTTGTTAATCCACAGACTGATTGGGCATATATTAAATAAGAGCCTTAGGCCCAGAGTAAAGCTGCTGTGACCTCCCACACAGACCTGGGTCCCCATGGGGCTCTATATTTAGCCTGGAGGGTCTCTTTCTTCATGTGTGCAGACAGGAAGATGTCATTGTGAAGTACAGCTGGGGTCCAAAGACAGCCCTGCCTGAGATGAGATGAGATGTAAATAGGAAACTGAGGGTCACCTGTGGCAGAGCAAACAGGAAAAGAGCCTCCCTATTATGACTACTTGGAACGTGACTAAGGAAGCACTCCGAGGGTAAAGTTCATGAGATGAGGAGATATTTAGATGTAATGGCAGTTCAAGATCACTCTGAAACGGTTGTATAATTTCAGCCAGTAGTTTTGAAAATGATGCTAACGAACCAAAACGGGTCCCTGTTTTTTGTGTACTATGTCATCCAATTGTGTACGACATCATCTATTTCGTGTGATGTTAGGAATTGTGCAATTTGTATGATACAGTATCATACGAATTTAGCAATTTCTGTGATGTGTTACAAATCCAATTTGTGCAATATGTTACATATTTGTTGTGCTTAATCCCGGAAGTGCATCTTTAAGGCAGGAATGTGATGACATGGAATAATTAAAATACATTGCCCTACTCACCGAAACCTTTCCTGTGCACACGTACCATATTTACAGTTGTGTTGTGTGAACTTGATGGTAGCTTTCACGTATACTACATCACCAAAAGTATGTGGCCACCTGCTCATCAAACATCTAATTCCAAAATCATGGGCATTAATATAGAGTTGGTCCCCCCTCTGCTGCTATAACAGCCTCCACTCTTCTGCGAAGGCTTTCCACTAGATGTTGGAACATTGCTGCGGGGAATATCTTCCATCCAGCTACAAGAGCATTAGTGAGATCTGGCACTGCTATAGGGCGATTAGGTGTTCGATGGGGTTGAGGTCAGGGCTCTGTGCAGGCCAGTCAAGTTCTTCCACACCGATGTCGACAAAACATTTATGTATGGACCTTGTTTTGTGCACGGGGGAATTGTCATGCTGAAACTGGAAAGGACCTTCCCCCAACTGTTGCCACAAAGTTGGAAGCAAATAATCGTCTAGAATGTCATTGTATGCTGTAGCATTAAGATTTACCTTCATTGGCACTAAGGGGCCTAACCCGAACCATGAAAAACAGCCCCAGACCATTTTTCTTCATCCACCAAACTTTACAGTTTGTATCGTGCATTGGGGAAGGTAGTGTTCTCCTGCCATCCGCCAAGCCAATTAGTCCGTCGGTTGCCAGATGGTGAAGAGTGATTCATAACGCCAGAGAACGCATTTCCACTGCTCCGGAGTCTAATGACATGAGCTTTACACCACTCCAGACGACTTTTGGCATTACGCATGGTGATCTTAGGCTTGTGTGCGGCTGCTCAGCCATGGAAACACATTTCATGAAGCTCCCGACGAACAGTTATTGTGCTGAGGTTGCTTCTAGAGGCAGTTTGGAACTCAGTAGTGAGTGTTGCAACCCGAGGACAGACTATTTTTTTGTGTGGCCTACCACTTCGTGGCTGAGCCGTTGTTGCTCCTAGACGTTTCCACTTCACAATAACAGCACTTACAGTTTACCGGGGCAGCTCTAGCTGGGCAGAAATTTGATTAACTGACTTGTTGGAAAGGGGGCATCCAATGACGGTGCCACGTTGAAAGTCTCTGAGTTCTTCCGTAAGGTTATTCTACTGACAATTTTCTACTTTACATTACTGTACTGGCCCTGGCCAGACTTCCAACCTCAGCAGAGGAAGCAGGTGTCACCCTATTGTCACCCTGTGACATTGTTCCTGTAATCCATGGTGCCGGCCGGAGGACTCCCACATAACACAGGGACAACAACATTGTACTGGGAGCAAAAATAACTGAGTGTGTTTAAGCAACACCACGACGATCATTTTGTGACTTGGTTAAGACTGTTGTTGACAGATTGTGTGGATGGTATGTCGAAACTTTTTTATTTAACTAGGCAAGTCAGTTAAGACACTGTTCCTAGGCCGTCATTGAAAATAATAATTTGTTCTTAACTGACTTGCCTAGTTAAATAAAAAAGTTTAAAATAGGAGGTGTTTTAGCTATAACATTATGACTTTGTGGCTGTGGTAACTCGTGATGACCAGCAGTGGGTCAATTTCCGCAACAACTATAAGCGTTGAAGTGCGAGGCTCAATTGCACTGCTGTTTTGGTGCCCTGGCTAATACGCTGTGAACAGCGTGACGCGAACCCATGCACATGCGCTGTGTGTGATTGTTGGAGAGCGAAGTCTTGCATCTCGCTCCTCTCAATATCTGGCTTTTAACTAGATGGGATGCCGCTTTTCTCAGATTTGACTTTTCATAGCAGGTTAGGAGAATTTACGCGAAAGGTTAGGATAATTAACGTAGGATAATTATGTTAAGGTTAGGAAAAGGGTAAGGTTAGCTAAAAAATGTATTTAACAAAAGTTGTAATCCTTCTAGCCATGACCACATATCTGCTTGTGGCTACATCTTTTCGCTGAGTCTACCTTTAATGTTTTAATGTATGAAAAAAATTGACAACACAAAACTTTTTCAATATGGGAAAATGTGTGGAACATTTAAAGGGATGTGACATTGGTTTGCTTTTGGCTCATTATTTTCCATTTTCCCAAACAAGCGTTTACTGAGCTTCCGAGTAAACAACAAACAAACGCGGGCACAGTCAGCAGTACTGTCTCAAGGATGGATTAAAATTAATTCCTTTATCGTAACAGTACTTCCCGCCACCGCACGATGTCGCTGCTTGCGTGTAATTTACTGAAGTTTGGCGGGACGACTATCGTTAAATTTGAGGCAAATCTGATTCCAACGTATCCTACAGATGTACTTCAATAATACGGTTAAGGCTGAGATTAAACTTGTTGGATTGGCACTTTTGTGAGATTCAATGTAAACGTTTTTTTGTATTATTATTTATCAATTATACGGTCTTACCGGTTACAGGTGGTAACTTGAGAAGAACACTGAAGTTAGTCATTGGACCTGCCAGCTATGTGATCTTTGAATAATTCAAATAAGAAGAAAAAACATCCTAATATCATTGTTGTTTTAATAAGATGATGTAATAAGCTGAATACAAACATATTTCAAATACATTTGAGGGGAGGTATATTTATAATTTATTGTTACACACCAGTGGATGTCGTTGTTCTCTCTTTTAGCTCTGCGAGCATCTCCATATGACCTCAAGCTCTGCTGGATAACAGGGTCTCACGTCTCTGTTCAAACAGTGAGAGCGTCAGAAAGGGAATGGGACAGACAAGAGACAGAGGTAGACAGAGGTGTGACTGAGTGGAAGACAGAGTCAGGGAAGCTAATAGCGAGCTGGTCCTTCCAATTTATGTCTAGAAACCCAGAAAAGGCAAACTAGCGGTAGATTTTCGTGCGTAAAAAAAGAGAGTAGGCTGCCCTCTATATTCTTAAGTTTTACAACACTTCTCTTCCAGGCTGAACAGTTATTCGGAGGTAGTGTCCTCTGTGGAGTTTTCTTTGTCTCGTAAGATGATTTCATTCACATACATGTGCATGACTGTTTGTGTTTCATTTGTTTATGTGTGGAGAACAAAACACAGAAATGTACATAGGCTATTGATTTAATATTAACATGTGTGAATATTCTGCTTGTTTGTCTTCACCATGGATACTTTCAAATGTAGGCTAAATAGCATTTAAATATAGATGGTCACACACACACACACACACACACACACATATATATATATATAAATATATATATATTATTGGCTATTCATTGTGCAATGCATGATATGATAATGTTCCTCTAGATCTATGTAACAAACATCTTAAATATGTCTCTCTTTTTCTACGACTACATTTCAGCGCAAGTGACACTAAAGAGCACGGATTACAATGATAAGGATTTTAGAGGTTTGGGTCACCTCGGTGGCCATTTCTCTGCTGGTTAAGGGGGCTCTTGGAGGTTATGGGATGAGTATGTTTGCTGCCCAGTCGTCCCCTCCAGACCCATGCTATGATGAGAACGGCAACCCCCGGAGGTGCATCCCCGATTTCGTGAACTCTGCTTTCGGGAAGGACGTGCGCGTCTCCAGCACCTGTGGAACCCCGGCCTCAAGGTACTGCGTCGTGACCGAGAAGGGTGAGGAGAGGACTAGGGATTGCCACACCTGCGATCCAGGGGACCCAAAGAAAACTCATCCACCTGCGTATTTAACTGATTTGAACAACCCTCATAACCTCACCTGCTGGCAGTCAGAAAACTATGTCCAGTATCCTCAGAACGTCACGTTCACTTTGTCATTGGGTAAAAAATTTGAGGTCACCTATGTGAGCTTGCAGTTCTGTTCACCCCGACCCGAATCTATGGCTATCTTTAAGTCCATGGACTATGGCAAATCCTGGGTTCCTTTCCAATTCTACTCTACCCAGTGTAAGAAGATGTATAACAAGCAGAATAAGGCGGCAATTACCAAGCAGAACGAACAAGAGGCGATTTGCACAGATTCTCACACGGACATGCACCCGCTGACAGGTGGGCTCATTGCGTTCAGCACCTTGGATGGCAGACCCTCGGCGCACGACTTCGACAACTCTCCTGTGCTGCAGGACTGGGTGACAGCCACCGACATCAAGGTTACGTTCAGCCGACTGCACACGTTTGGGGATGAGAACGAGGACGACTCGGAGCTGGCTAGAGATTCCTACTTTTACGCGGTATCAGACCTGCAGGTTGGCGGGCGGTGCAAGTGCAACGGTCACGCTTCAAAGTGCGTTAAAGAAAGGGAAGGAAACCTGGTATGCGAGTGCAAGCACAACACCGCGGGGCCGGAGTGTGACAGGTGCAAACCTTTCCATTATGACCGTCCTTGGCAGCGCGCAACCGCAAGAGAGGCACACGAATGTGTTGGTAAGTCAGCTATTTACCTTAATAACTCAAAGTTTTGCGCTATAACGTATTTTTTCGAGATTTAAATGTACTTTCTAAATTGCAAGACTCATAATGATCTAAAGTATTTTGTGTGATTGCGCAGGTTTCTCATTATGCCTAGAAAAACGCATTTTACGCATAGTCTAACGCAGACCTGATTTGTTCATTATTCCGTTTCTTAAATTCAAATTCAATTTAAGCATCTCACATTGATCCAATATGAATTAGGCTTTGTAAACCACCGATTGTTTTGGCTAATTCGTTTGATTTAAATCGTTTAATTGTGTCAAATAAAACTGCATTCGTAAATTACACCAGTAAATTAATTACCCTGTTCAAATATGCCCTATTTGATAACGAATCAAAATGGCAAAACCACAGTAATTGTGAGGAGGGGATTTTATTCAGGTGTATCAACCAATTTAAAAAAAAGTCAGCATAATGTATATCAAATGTTGTCGCCTACAACCATCTTATTGTGTTAATGTAAAAAAATGGATTTTGTTAAAAATTATTTAATGATATGCTTTGAATTTAATAAAGTGAGGCCTGGTCCGTGTTTCAAACTTTGTTTTTATAACTCAAACCACCATACAAAAATGGAATGGCATAGTTAGTTTACAAACAGTTACCCACATAAAACCAAACGCTGATTAGCTAGCTACACATTGCAATGATTTATGCAAAACGTAAATCAAAACCAAAATACAGATTTTTGAAAAAATGTAACCACAATGTGTTGGCCTAATTACATTTTTAAAAACGTTGTTTTGTGATATAATATGTTACACTCATGTCAAAATGCACTGTAATAGCCTTGAATTAATTAACATTTAAATCTCCTCCTTTATCTTCATCCTCCTTTAAAAGTAATGGACAATGTTCAATTCATGAATTGAATAGTATTTCATCTCCTGAATTGACTGAGTTGACACCAACCATGCCAATGACACGTTTGGATTGTTTAGAACAACTCATCATAGATATAAGTATGTAACCACATAAATCATTGGAGAGTAAAATTGTTAGATATTGATATCAACAAATGGAAATACCCACCCCCCCAATTGTTTTATTTTTTTTTAACATGTCATCTTTGCACACTATCCATTTTGCATTTTGGAGGACATGAAAAACACATGATTACTGTGTAGTCTAAATGCTTTAACTAGGTTTATATTTTACTCTCAGAAATGATCCCTGAAAGAAAAGGCAAGAAATTAGTTTCCCCAAATGAAGTGCGGGTGCCCAAGTGCCTAATTGCAGTATGAGCAGCGTTTCCGACTGTAGTAGCAGTTCAATAGGAGGGAAACGTAGCTGCTGCAGAGATAGACCGCAGTGGCATGTTGTGTTTCCGACTGTAGTAGCAGTTCAATAGGAGGGAAACGTAGCTGCTGCAGAGATAGACCGCAGAGTTATGTTGTGTTTCCGACTGTAGTAGCAGTTCAATAGGAGGGAAACGTAGCTGCTGCAGAGATAGACCGCAGAGTTATGTTGTGTTTCCGACTGTAGTAGCAGTTCAATAGGAGGGAAACGTAGCTGCTGCAGAGATAGACCGCAGAGTTATGTTGTGTTTCTGACTGTAGTAGCAGTTCAATAGGAGGGAAACGTAGCTGCTGCAGAGATAGACCGCAGAGTTATGTTGTGTTTCTGACTGTAGTAGCAGTTCAATAGGAGGGAAACGTAGCTGCTGCAGCGATAGACCGCAGAGTTATGTTGTGTTTCCGACTGTAGTAGCAGTTCAATTGGAGGGAAACGTAGCTGCTGCAGAGATAGACCGCAGAGGCATGTTGTGTTTCCGACTGTAGTAGCAGTTCAATAGGAGGGAAACGTAGCTGCTGCAGAGATAGACCGCAGAGTTATGTTGTGTTTCCGACTGTAGAAGCAGTTCAATAGGAGGGAAATGTTTCCGCTTTAGAGATAGACCGCAGAGTTATGTTGTGTTTCCGACTGTAGTAGCAGTTCAATAGGAGGGAAACGTAGCTGCTGCAGCGATAGACCGCAGAGGCATGTTGTGTTTCTGTAAGCAGGTGCTTTTTACCAGATTGGATGGGCGATTAAGCTGGTTTTATTGGCATTTTTGGCACATAGAGAATAAACTGCCACTTTGGGCTAAGTCAACTATTCAGAGAGGGACAAAACATGAGGTACTTTGAAACCAGAACTAAGTTTAATTCCATCAATAGAGTATATTTTTCAACAGATCTGGGTGCTTGTATCAACAGTACCACACAGCATATACACAGAACCACACAGAACAAACCTCATCTACAGTGAAACAAAACCTGGAAAAGAAACAAGTTCTGACACTGCCATTGTTTGTTCAATGACACAGAACAAGTGAACAAGTTGTTCCCCTTGCCCTCTGCATTTTGCCTGTGCAGGGCCAGCATGTCAGTGTGTTTTACTAAAACAAAAGGTTGTCACTTGTGGCATCCATCATGCTGTTAGAATGAGGCCCCTTTCACCACCTCACTTTCTTTGTCAGCAGTGTCATTAGATAAAGCGTCAGAACAGGCAGAATAAGCATGCAGTCCAAGGGAAGGGAAGGGAATAATAAGGGTGGCTTGACACCTCGTTGTGTGGAATGGGCGAGGGAGGCTGTTATTCACTGGGCTACAGCCCAGCTCAGTGGTCTGGCTAAAGGGGCTCAGAATGGCTGCTGCTAATGATCTTTCTGGGATTCCGGTTGGCCCCTGATTTTGAGTACTATCAGAAAGACAGAGAGAGAGGTTGAAAGATAGAGAGAGAAGTGGAGAGACAGAGGTAGAAAAACAGAGAGAGTGGTGGAGAGACAGAGAGATGGAAAGACAGAGCGAGAGGAGGAGAAACTGAGAGAAGTGGAGAGACAGAGAAGTTGAGAGAGAGAAGTGGAGAGACAGAGAGAGAGGTGGAGAGAGAGAGAGAGAGAGATATGGAGAGAGAGAGAGAGAAGTAGAGACAGAGAGAAGTGGAGAGATAGAGAGAGGTGGAGAGAGAGAGAGAAGTAGAGACAGAGAGAAGTGGAGAGAGAGGTGGAGCGAGAGATGGGGAGAGAGAGAAGTGGAGAGAGAGGGAAGTGGAGAGAGAGAGAGAGATAGGTGGAGAGAAAGAGCTAAGTGGGGAGACAGAAAGTGAGGTGGAGAGACAGCGATAAGTGGGGAGACAGAAAGAGGTGGAGAGACAGAGAGACGTGGGGAGACAGAAAGAGGTGGAGAGACAGATAAGTGGGGAGACAGAAAGAGGTGGAGAGACAGAAAGTGAGGTGGAGAGACAGAGAGAAGTGGGGAGACAGAAAGAGGTGGAGAGACAGAGAGAAGTGGAGAGACAGAGAGAAGTGGAGAGACAGAGAGAAGTGGAGAGACAGAGAGAGGTGGAGAGACAGAAAGAGGTGGAGAGACAGAAAGAGAGGTGGAGAGACAGAGAGAAGTGGAGAGACAGAGAGAAGTGGAGAGACAGAGAGAGGTGGAGAGACAGAGAGAAGTGGAGAGACAGAGAGAAGTGGAGAGACAGAGAGAAGTGGAGAGACAGAGAGAGGTGGAGAGAGAGAAGTGGAGAGATAGAGAGAAGTGGAGAGAGAAAGAGGTGGAGAGACAGAGAGAGGTGGAGAGACAGAGAGAAGTGGAGAGAGAAAGAGGTGGAGAGACAGAGAGAGAGGTGGATAGACAGAGAGAAGTGGAGAGACAGAGAGAAGTGGAGAGACAGAGAGAAGTGGAGAGACAGAAAGAAGTGGAGAGACAGAGAGAAGTGGAGAGACAGAGAGAAGTGGAGAGACAGAGAGAGGTGGAGAGACAGAGAGAAGTGGAGAGACAGAGAGAAGTGGAGAGACAGAGAGAAGTGGAGAGACAGAGAAGTGGAGAGACAGAAAGAGAGGTGGAGAGACAGAGAGTGAGGTGGAGAGAGAGAAGTGGAGAGACAGAGAGAGAGCTAGAAAGATAGACAGACAGTGATGGAGAGACAGAGAGATGGAGAGAGAGAGGTGTAAAGAGAGAAGTGGAGAGAAAGAGAGAGATGTGGATATGGGTGAGTAGTTGGCTACACTGCAGGTGCTGCACTGTGGAAGTAAAACAATATCCATTTCCCATGTGGCTTTGCATGCGGGGAGGCCATCATATTTAGTGGAAATGCATTCTTATTGGTAGCCGTTACCCTCTCATTGCATTCCCATCCAATGATGTGGCATGCAAAGCAAGTTAGTTCATTTAAACCAAATTAAAATCTTCCTGATTTGATTTGCCTTTCATTTTGCGTCTTAGATGCTATGAGAAAATACATCTCCATGATCAGCTTAATCTGTTGCCACCACACCCCCAAAGGCCAGTGATTGGTTTATCATTGAAGAGATAAAGGAAGGAGATAAATACACACAGAGAATTGGCTCCTCCCCTGACCCTCAGGTTTTCTCTTCCAGAAGAGGCACATCTCTTAAATTCATCCCAGCTGCTTTGTATTCCAACCATGCACAGCGTAGCATTGACCCTTTCGCGTCAGACCTACTCTCCTCACTTCGTTGACTGATGGGGTGTGAAGGAAACTGTGGGAAAGACTTGCCTGCCAAGTGGCTTTTGAGGCTAGTTGAAAATGGTAGCCTTAGTCACTCATACGTGTAATTTTGCACTTGTTCAATTTGAACTTTGTTTTGAACAGAGGTTAAATGCAACGCTATTATTTCATTGAGATGGGGCTTTGACCTTACCGGGCTTTTACAGTTGTGGAGCATTTGTGCATCCAAGCCTAGTTCTTGATTTCATGTTCTCCTCTTTAATGTATGTTATAGGCTTTTGGCCCACTGATGTAGAGGGAGAGTTGGAAAGTTCCTGCCAAGGCCTGGTAATTCAGCATGGCCTTCTTTTCTCTCTGAGCTGGGATTCTCTGGCAGAGGGGTAGTATCAGTCACTTGCCACTGGCTCCTCTGCCATGTTTGACCTGTTGCCTTACACAGATCTCTGCATGTGTCTAACCCCCCTAAACTATCAACATAACAAAGAGCCTGTCACAAAGAACCAGAGAGAGAAAGCAATTGAAAAGAAACTGTCCAACCCCCTGGTTTATAGTACATATTACAGAAAGGACAAAAGTGAATTTACATGTAGATTGAAAGAGGATACAAACGACGCATGGCATGCACCTGTATTCCCTTTTTGACAAACCTATGAAACAGCCACACTCTCTCACAAGATGCTCTTTCCCCCTCTAATTGTTATCAGCATGTTTTGTACGCTGTTGAAAGTATTTGGCAGCTATCGAACAGAAACAGAAGTCATTCTTGGTTTGGACTGACATGTCTACCACCTACAGGGATGTTGAATTAGATGGGATTATATCAATATCCCACAGGCTCTCCTCCCGGGCGGTCCAGCACATACTTGTGTTGGACCAACACTAAAAATAGCGCCAAAGTGTGCTGAATCTTTATGTGAGCTCTTAAATCACCACGAAAGCCCACTGGATTGCATTCACAATGTCTCAAAAGGAAACAGTTTAGAGAGAGCATTTTTAAAGTAGAAGTTCATGTTCTACTGCAGAGGTTGTTCAGTCAAAAGACCCTGTTATAGAACACAGAGCTTTGTTTAAACTGTGATATCTCTGGTTGAGCTATCCCACCTGTCTGGTAAAAAGTGAAGAGGAGACAGGCTCTAACAAATCCCAGACCTCTGCTTTGACCGCATGTTGACGAGGCCTTCACTACGTGTGCAGCAGCTCAGTGAGTCTCTCTGCAGGCCTGTTCTTTCTCCATGTGGCTGACTGGGACCATTGACATTGACAGCTCAGTTCTTTCTCCATGTAGCTGACTAGGACCATTGACATTGTTTCTGCTGACTCCAGTCCGGCTGTCTTCCCCTGGGCTGCCAGGCTGGGTCGAGGCCGGGGCTGCCCACCATCTGGGTCTCATTCCGCTTCCTTTGTAGCCCATGTGACAGGAAAAATAACTTCTTGAAAAGATGATGTCATAGATGTTCTTGTAGAGGAACTCTTCGGCCCCAAGCAGCCATCATCTACTGCCAGGGGTTAGGTCCATCTGGATTTGGTGACCTGTTTGTAGGTTTTGATTTTTCAAGTTATTAATCCCTATTTTGAATAGTTTTATATGATTGTTATTTATATTATGTTAATAACCTTTATTTAGTCTGTTTTAACAAATACTTTGTTGGTTAAGGAATATAGCACATTAAGTGAAAGTATATTGGAGCAAATAACCACTGAAATGCTTTCACTTTATTGAATTACTTGTTTTGTATGGATAGTTACTTGTTTTGTATGGATAGTTACTTGTTTTGTATGGATAGTTACTTGTTTTGTATGGATAATTACTTGTTTTGTATGGATAGTTACTTGTTTTGTATGGATAGTTACTTGTTTTGTATGGATAGTTACTTGTTTTGTATGGATAGTTACTTGTTTTGTATGGATAATTACTTGTTTTGTATGGATAGTTACTTGTTTTGTATGAATAGTTATTTGTTTTGTATGGATAGTTACTTGTTTTGTATGGATAATTACTTGTTTTGTATGGATAGTTACTCGTTTTGTATGGATAGTTACTTGTTTTCATAGAATACAGTGTATATTCGTGAACACAACTATCAAAGAAAGGTCTCATGGGCTGAAAGAATGCACCATTCAATTATGGGTACCAAGCAACAGGTAATTTGCCATGCAGACCTAAATTTGCCATGCAGACCTTTAAATAAATGTTTTTTGAATGAAAGAGAAAAATAACCAATAAAATAAAACAAGTACAGTGGGGCAAAAAAGTATTTAGTCAGCCACCAATTGTGCAAGTTCTCCCACTTAAAAAGATGAGAGAGGCCTGTAATTTTCATCATAGGTACACTTCAACTATGACAGACAAAATGAGAAAGAAAATGGCTTTTTTGTTTGTAGGTGACCAAATACTTATTTTCCACCATAATTTGCAAATAAATTCATTAAAAATCCTACAATGTGATTTTCTGGATTTTTTTCCCTCATTTTGTCTGTCATAGTTGAAGTGTACCTATGATTAAAATTACAGGCCTCTCTCATCTTTTTAAGTGGGAGAACTTGCACAATTGGTGGCTGACTAAATACTTTTTTGCCCCAGTGTACATGCAGGAGAGCTTTTTGAGCAGTTAATCGGAAGCAGGTGGGTTGCAGCCAGGTCAGTATTGGGAGTCTCTCAACAGACAGATGAAAACTCAGACACCTTTAAACGCCAGTTAGACTGCACTTAGACTAAAATCATATCATTAGGCCCATGTGAAACCATGAGTATAGAGCACAGTGCCAGGGGGGAAATATGTACATTGTTTGGCCTTTGTGATTCTTTAAGGAAAAATTATGGTCTGCGCGTTTGTAGAGACACACTGTATATTTTAAAAAACTGTCAAATTTGCAGTCTTAAGAAAATTAAAGAATCTGCGGTCAATATCAGGAGTTCTAAAGGGCCACACGATGGACCTCTATGCTAAAAAGGTAATGAATAGCAGTACATTTGGGCTGTTACTCATTCCAAAACATCCCCAGACTAATTCTGTTCCGTAACTGAAGTGGAAACTACAGTGTATCTCCATATGGTGGGCCTGCAGGACAGTCCTTTTGGCACATCAGCCTGTGTGGCTCTGGTGAGCTGGGAGGTTTCACTGTATACAGGGAGACTAAAAAACAAAGACCTATATTTCTGAGATCTCAAAATCCAAGCTCTGGTGGAATCCAGTGTCCTCTGGGCAAATGCTTCATGTTTCTTGGGATTTTGTTTTGTTGAGCTTATAATTGAAGACAGACATGAACGTAGAGCCAAAGAGGCTTTACTCTGCCTTTTAAGACAATAGAGAAAATATTCTATGGCTATGTTGTGGACGGCGGTTTGGAGAGGTGGCCCTCAACATTTGGAAGGAAATGGTAGCTTTGGTTTAGGATTCCTTTTCTCTTGACTCTGACGTCAGACGACCATGAGGGGTCATTTCACACTGCTTCAGTGTGCCAGAGGACATACAGGTCCAGTCTCTGTTTATCTGGGTGGGCACTCTCCTCTCTTCAGGATCTGAAACAGTCAAGGCATTGTCTAGTGTTACTAATACGTGATAACTGCTGACAAGTGCTGCAATATACAGTACATATCACAGGTCATATTATGAATGCTTGAGGTGCTGTATCACAAGCCTAGAGGACATTGTAGAGACTGTATAATTCAGAGATCTCACAGTGAAAACGGAGACAGGTGGGTCTGGCAACTAAATGGAACAGCTGCACACGTTGCTAATCTGTGACCTCATTGTCTCTATGGGGTAACCATGCTGCGGTACATTAGTGATGCTGGGGGGTGGCTTAAATAAATACAGGTTTAAATATACAAGGGTTCTCAATGGTCAACAGAGGAGAGGGAGCACACTGGTAGAGTTGGGAGTCTGTCTTCTATATATCCATCCTGTGTATGCATATAAACTGTCCCCCAGAATAAAATCTGCAGTCTTGTAATTCCAAAGTAGAGAACAGGGGGATGTGGAGGATGGAGAGGGATTACATAGTGTTACACTGTTTGCTAGATGGTATTATCTTCTAGTGTCTGAAGAGAAGCCGAGGAAGAGATTGCCACTTCTGTCAAAACAAGCAAATATGCAATATTTATTTCTGTTGATAACCGTGTGTGATGGAATGAATGTGTATTAGTTTGTTTATCTGTGGGTGTTGTTTGGGTGTATCTGTTGACATAGGCATGGGAACCTGATGTGTGTGAGTGTGTTTGCGTGTTTAACCTACATGGGTTTAACCTCCGCCACCCTCTGCCCGTCTGGGCTGCCACGGCAGTGGCAACAGGACCACCTAGTTTGAGTGTGAGCGCATGGAGCCCCTACGCGGTGCTGGAGCTGGGGAGTCTGGGAATGATTAATGGCCCAGTGAAATGACACGCTCCGCGCACCACCGCTCAGCTACAGACCCCCCACCAGCTCCCCCACTGTGCTGCCACCCAACACAGCCAGTACTGGGACGTTACCACCCGCTGCCCACACACACACACACACACGCACACACACACTTCCCTGTGTAATGGCATGGCTGGTTATCGCAATTACCCTATTACCTCAGCATTGTGAAACTCCCAGTAGAAGCCGAGCTAACGGCTCTTGGGTGATGCCATCCTCCCTGCTGTTATGTGGATACAGGACCTTTTAAACTAATAGACAAAAACAACAAATGGCAACTAGCTCTATTATGGCTGAACGAAGGCTTGACTCATTATAATCTGAGACAGTCAGCAGGAGGCTTTTCATTTTCACCATGTAGTTTGCGTCAGAGCTAAGGAGTTTTCCAGCAACTGTTGCTTTTACACCAACAAACTGGACCAACCAGTCGAAGTAACAATGTTTGACTGATCCATACTGTTGAATGGTAGTGCTGTATCAACACTCAAATCATTTCCGCTGGAAAACGTGTCTTCAGATACAACAAAGCTTGTGTAGCGTCTAATTGTAAAACATATCTCTGTTCAGTTCACATGTGCAGACTTCAGCAACTCTTCTCGTCCTCCTCATTAAAAAACACTTCTCTCCAGAACGACTTCAGCGACTCTTCTCGTCCTTCTCATTAGAAACTACTTCTCAGAACAACTTCAGCGACTCTTCTCGTCCTCCTCATTAGAAACTACTTCTCAGAACAACTTCAGTGACTCTTCTCCTCCTCCTCATTAGAAACTACTTCTCAGAACAACTTCAGTGACTCTTCTCCTCCTCCTCATTAGAAACTACTTCTCAGAACAACTTCAGTGACTCTTCTCGTCCTCCTCATTAGAAACTACTTCTCAGAACAACTTCAGCGACTCTTCTCGTCGTCCTCATTAAAAACCAGTTCTCTCCAGAACATTGTAAAACAAACAAACAGCAGACCCAATCACCGCCGTGATAAGGAAATGGAGTTGTTCTCACTTTTATTTATTTGTCCAAATAACTTCTGCTTGGGCCTCTCCAAGGGTCTTCAGTACTTTTAAATTGATTTCAGTCACCCCCGACACAACATGTCTTTCTCCCATACCCCAGTGACCAATTCCTTTCTCCGAATAAGGAACCACTTAGTGGATTTAGGGGGAAATCCAGGGGGATAAATAGCAGTAGGATATAATCAGTAGGTCTTGAGGACAATGGCTACCAGACCCCCCTCCTTCCCCACAGAACTGTAAATATCCCAGGGTTCCATCTGCTTCGAGAAGTAAAAACCTGGGGATTCATCAATCGCACTCCTCCTCCTCCTCCTGCTGCTGTGCTGTGTGGAGCAGATCTCTGTTCTGTTGGCTCCTGGAGCATGGAACCCTGCACAGGCAGAGGATTACGCAGCCTTTCATACGTCTTCCAGTGCTGGAGAAGATGGATGAAAACCAGGGAGGCTGTCATATACTCTGGGCAGGGAACCAGCACTTGCCTGGAGTCATGGTCATTCCACACACCCCAAACCCTCAGGCGTTACTTTCTCCCACTCCTGCTGGTCCAAACCCACAGGCAGAGATAACATCCTCCCTGCCATGCTGATGTCTTGGGTGATGAACACTGAGTGTACACGTGTGCGTGTTTGTGTGTGCATATAATGTGTGTGCATGGGGTTGGTGAGATGATGGGGCCCTCTTTTCACAACCCTTTTCTTTATGCAAAATTGTTTATTTTCCAAGATATTGAGCTTTGTTTCTTCAGGATAGTGAGTTTGAGATAGGGTATCTGGTTTCCTCATAAACGGGTGGGAAATGGAATGAGCTAAGAGGCCCAATAACAAACAGAGACCAAAGCCCAAGTTAGATTACGCTGTGATGTAACAATGGCAGAGTCTTGGCTCTGTAACACAATGTTTTGAACTTCAAGAGTGACATTTCCTCAACACGTATCAAACCCAAAATGGTGGACCTGACCCATCCCATCAACAGATGGAGATGATTCAAAGGAGACACGACCATTTTTATAGGTCACAGCAACTTCCAGGCCACAACCTCAATGTCCATGTTCAAATCACAATGAACACAGTAAATAAAACAGTGGCCAGTAGCTTCAGAAGGGTTTCCTCTCCGTATCTCAGGGAATTGCATAAATTACACCAAACCCTTAAAGTTAACATGTCGTATACACACTGCATTCCAGTTTAAATTACCCCCACAATGATCATTAACTAGCCTTGGTTGACTTTTAAGCTTATTTTATTGTTTCATTCTAGGTTTGGCTTCTCACCTAAGAGCAGTTTCTTTAATGACGCTAAGTTTGTCTTGGTCTCCAATCACTCACAACTGACAGACAAATCAACATAACAAGCCTGTAGCATATAGTGTTACAGTGAAACACATATTGGAACTGTCTGATCTGAATAAGTCATTGTGAAAAGCCAGACAGTTCTGTGATATCTTATCTGGAGACAAGTTGATAATTCTGACCTAAGTGAAAGTGACAGAAATGACAGACATCAATGTGATGAAATGTATTGGATTAAACTGGATCTGACAGTGATTTGAACCAGACGGTTAAAACGTAAAGGTTAGATTGGTGTATTTTCTATCTGGCTCAGGACGTAGTTACTGTAGGTTCATTGGGTTCCTTAAGATAACAATACGTTGGCGTGCAGAAGGAGGAACCCTGCCTTTTCCTCTCCAGCCCAATTCCATCTCCTGAAAGCCACCTAGCAACCAGAACAAACTTTGGGACTTTGGTGAAATTAGTATGAAATAACACAACTCACATTGACTTCTCAGTGTTTCCACGAAAACAATCATTAACAATTATTCCATAACATTTTCTTTTCTCTCGCCAGAATGGAACTGCTCAGTCCCTTTTCCCAAGGCAAGCTGGGAAAAGGGCTCAAACATTTCCTCATTTACCTCACATTATGAGCTTTCCACCTGTTTTGATTAATAGAGAAAGCTTAACAAGCCATGAAAAGGAAAGCCTCCAACAACACTGGGATAAGGACCTTTAATGATCCTCTGATTATTGAGAAATAAAATGGCTGGCCTGACAATCGAAAACACAAAACATATTTGAGAGAGATTTTAACATCGGGAGTTTGCGTGGTTATAAATGAGCCCATGGAGAGAAGGGGAGAAAAGCCCAATAAACATGTCAGGGTTACGATGGATCATCGTTTATGATTTACAGCACAGTGAATTTCTGCTCGCTCGCTACCCACCACGGGGGAGACCGTGTGGAGGGCGCGTGTGGCAGAACGCTAAAACAATCCTCCCCGCGCTGTGGGGAGGATTGGACTGGAGCCCACCGCACCGCAGCCCCTCAAAATCCCAGAGTGCCCAGGGCAGGAGATGTTCACTGCAAGCTTTCCAGTATATCTCCTCTGGTCTGGAGACTGAATGAATGAGAGACTCCCCTCTGACCACACACTTCACCACACCAGAGCCTGTTTACATTCTGATCGCTGACACCTCCAGACTCAGGACATGGAAGAAGAAGAAGAAGAAAGGTGAAAGGGACCTAAGCCAGGGTATGACAGAGGCTGTGTGTAGATGTTGTGTTCATGGATGTGCAGAATTAATTAATCTCCTGATCTGCATTGGCTGTTGTGGACCTTCGTTGCCCCCCTCTATGTCATGCCCACCTCACCACTACCTGAAGTTATTTTCACGCCCAGTAAATTACCCTGACGAAAGGTCCCCACTGTGGAGCTGCTGCATTCCAATAAAGCAGCGTAGAGGCTTGTTAACATCCACCAAGGACAGGGAAATCATGGGGGGAGGAATGGAAGGCAATGAAGGATGATGACATCTGCACCAGGAGAGGGTCTCTCCCTGGAACATGACCGCATGGATCTCAGAAGGAAAGTCTCAGAGATGAGATGAGGAGTGGATGAGCTATAATGCCGCACATCTGTTGAACTGCCTGTCTAAAACCTGTGTATCGTCAGCATTGCACTAATCATTTCATGATCTTGACTCAGTAATAGTAAATTAACTAAATTATGTGACTGACTTGTGACCATATATATATATATATATATATATTGTGCTGCGTTGGGCCTGGTGTAGTGGATGTTGCTATATACATTTAGAGTAAATCAAGAAAACTTGAGCCGTACCTCTCATC
Source organism: Oncorhynchus clarkii lewisi (assembly GCF_045791955.1). Classification (NCBI taxonomy): domain Eukaryota; kingdom Metazoa; phylum Chordata; class Actinopteri; order Salmoniformes; family Salmonidae; genus Oncorhynchus; species Oncorhynchus clarkii. Next base: position 47,010,316 of record NC_092159.1, read on the forward strand.
AACTGACCATTGTGAAAGTTCAGGAAGAGTGTAAACTTTGCTTATTGAGCTTAGTAAGCAAGGATTTTACATCACCTCTCTCATAAACTCAAAGAAATAAACCTGGGGAAGGAAAGGAACAGCCTCCCTGTCAGTTGGTTTCTTCACTTACACACTGGATGTAATACAGTACAGTTATGAAAATAAACACCTACGCAGACAAAATATAGACAAATAAACCAGAAATTATTCATAAGATGATTACATCACCTATATTTTATTTAACTAGGCAAGTCAGTTAAGAACAAATTCTTATTTACAATGACGGCCTACCCCGGCCAAACCCGGACGATGCTGGGCCAATTGTGCACCGCCCTATGGGACTCCCAATCACAACCGGTTGCGATACAGCCTGGAATTGAACCAGGGTCTGCAGTGACACCCCTAGCACTAAGATGCAGTGCCTTAGACCGCTGCGCCAGCACTGAGGTATATTTCATGCTGGCGTGTTTCCTCACCGGTGCTGTACAGTACATAGGCTAAAGAGGAAATGCACCCCAGAGACCCGTCAAACCGACATCCCCCCCCCCCCCATATACACTTGTTTATTTTCTCCCACCGCCTAGCAGCTCATGACACCACAGGATGCTCTGCCACTAGCACGTCAGCCTGATACTTTAATTGGAAATGTTATAGGCCAATGTTTTCCCACATTGACCGCCCAGGCAGCAGCGGAGTTCACATAAGTCACAATTATCCTTAGTGCGGCCGCTAACATCTAATGCACACGCTAAGTCTTAGCGACCTTTATCATTCATAAGTAGCTCCCCGGAGGTGATGAGGACTCCTGACCGTGGGGACCTGGAGTGTTTAAATAGAGCGTGACTCATTCAGACCAGAGGCCATGAGAACAGGTCTGTGGATTGGGAGAGTAGCAGTTTGATTGGGCTCTGTTGATAGGGAGATCATTTCCACTGAGGTGTTCTCCTGCCTGCTCTCGTCCTGTTCCCAGCCCTGTGCAGGCAGGATAAATGGACTGAGATATGTTGCTCATTATATATTATTATTCACAAGACATGGTGTATTATCATTGGCACCACAACTAGTTGTTGAGGGGAGGGAGCAGAGCTCTCTGGCTATTACTGATTGCACAATTATATAATTTTGCTGTTCCATAGTGTCAGGTCTTTTTTTCTTGTAGTTAAGGGTTAAGGGTTGTGATACAAATCAAATCAAATCAAATGTATTTGTATAGCCCTTCGTACATCAGCTGATATCTCAAAGTGCTGTACAGAAACCCAGCCTAAAACCCCAAACAGCAAGCAATGCAGGTGTAGAAGCACGGTGGCTAGGAAAAACTCCCCAGAAAGACCAACACCTAGGAGGAACCAGGCTATGTGGGGTGGCCAGTGGGGTGGCCAGTTCTCTTCTGGCTGTGCCGGGTGGAGATTATAACAGAACATGGCCAAGATGTTCAAATGTTCATAAATGACCAGCATGGTCAAATAATAATAATCACAGGCAGAACAGTTGAAACTGGAGCAGCAGCACGGCCAGGTGGACTGGGGACAGCAAGGAGTCATCATGCAGGGTAGTCCTGAGGCATGGTCCTAGGGCTCAGGTCCTCCGAGAGAGAGAAAGAAAGAGAGAATTAGAGAGAGCATACTTAAATTCACACAGGACACCAGATAGGACAGGAGAAGTACTCCAGATATAACAAACTGACCCTAGCCCCCCGACACATAAACTACTGCAGCATAAATACTGGAGGTTGAGACAGGAGGGGTCAGGAGACACTGTGGCCCCATCCGATGACACCCCCGGACAGGGCCAAACAGGAAGGATATAACCCCACCCACTTTGCCAAAGCACAGCCCCCACACCACTAGAGGGATATCTTCAACCACCAACTTACCATCCTGAGACAAGGCCGAGTATAGCCCACAAAGATCTCCACCACGGCACAACCCAAGGGGGGGCGCCAACCCAGACATGAAGATCACATCAGTGACTCAACCCACTCAAGTGACGTACTAGGGACAGTATGAAAGAGCCCTAGTAAGCCAGTGACTCAGCCCCTGTAATAGGGTTAGAGGCAGAGAATCCCAGTGGAAAGAGGGGAACCGGCCAGGCAGAGACAGCAAGGGCGGTTCGTTGCTCCAGAGCCTTTCCGTTCACCTTCACACTCCTGGGCCAGACTACACTCAATCATATGACCCACTGAAGAGATGAGTCTTCAGTAAAGACTTAAAGGTTGAGACCGAGTTTGCGTCTCTCACATGGGTAGGCAGACCATTCCATAAAAATGGAGCTCTATAGGAGAAAGCCCTGCCTCCAGCTGTTTTCTTAGAAATTCTAGGGACAATTAGGAGGCCTGCGTCTTGTGACCGTAGCGTACGTGTAGGTATGTACGGCAGGACCAAATCAGAGAGATAGGTAGGAGCAAGCTTTGTAGGTTAGCAGTAAAACCTTGAAATCAGCCCTTGCCTTGACATGAAGCCAGTGTAGGGAGGCTAGCACTGGAGTAATATGATCAAATTTTTTGGTTCTCGTCAGGATTCTAGCAGCCGTATTTAGCACTAACTGAAGTTTATTTAGTGCTTTATCCGGCTTTATACAGATTAGTCTCTGTGGGTTCATGTGTAGATGATGTGCGGTTCCACCTGAGCTATTCTAAAAGGACAAGGCGGCATACCATACAGTAGCTATGCCTTTTTAACTGATAACACGAGCAAAGGAGTACTTGGGAAAGATGGCTAACACAAACATTATCATTGAGATCAACAATGGTTTTTGAGAGGCTTCCAATGAACTCTCAGACAACATGGATCCAACCCCAACTTCTCCATGGTTATGACATCTTGTGTGCAGTAGACTGGCATCGTTTAGGCCAATTAACAACTGGTTTTGACAGTGGCACCAGTCACCACCCATCAAACTGGATACATTAGCATTCACTAATGTTACATTAGATTAGCTAATGTTATGCTCAGAACAGGAGAAACACGGTTTAATTCTGCCTTCGTTCTTAAAGCACGGCTTGGCCTGACATTGGGTGGCTGTTTTTGTTGAGACGCCACGTGCCCGGTCGCCAGGCAACCGCTCTGTTTTACGAGGAGTTACTCACACAAAAGCAGGGGAGGTCTGATTGCTCAGCTAATTGATCTCCGCCAGAGATCACAGAGCTGCGCTCGTAAAAAGAGAGCGCTCCCCATGACATCACTGCGTAGCGAGGCGGAGGGGAGATGCCTTCCCAAACTGCCTCTGTGTGAGAGAGAGCCCACAGGGAGAGAGGGGTAGGGTGTCCCACTGAGATGGGGAGCAGGGAGAGAACACACACACTGCTATTAAACCTGCGTTAGTAGTGGGAAATGGGAGCCCATTAGGGAGGCTTTGTTGTTGCTAAACACGGCCACAAGGGTTGGTGGTGTAAAGGAGATCCTATTAGTCCTCAGGCACACAGTGCTGCTCAACATACTTCACTTCTGACATTTTGCTGCCAGGCCAAAGGGCCTTTACAAAGGAGTTTTCTGGAACATAGAAATTACCAGGTCAAAGGGCCTTTATAAAGGAGTTTTCTGGAACATAGAAATTACCAGGTCAAAGGGCCTTTATAAAGGAGTTTTCTGGAACATAGAAATTACCAGGTCAAAGGGCCTTTATAAAGGAGTTTTCTGGAACATAGAAATTTGGGCCACTTGATCTAGGACGCATAGGACAAGTGTTTTTCAGACTTTCAGTAAAACACAATGTACAGTCATTTAGAGTGCACGTTCTCATTATGGTACACTATCATAGTCAGGGTCTTTCATGGTGTTATAAACATTAAACATTTGTGTTGTACTATACCGCAAAGTTTAGGCAGTCTGATTCTTTTCATGACCATTTAGCGGCTCCTGAAGTTTACGTTTACCTTCAGTAGCAGGTCTTTAACATTCTTCGTGTTGTATTCTCTTGGCAAGAGTGATAGCTTAAAGCTGGAAGGTTATCCTTGGGAGTTTTCCCTATAAGCTTACACTCTGACTTGGTTTAAGGCAAGCAGTTACTGATAAAATCAGCATTTACCTTTCGGAAGACTCAAATGGGCTAAGCGTTTTGACCCATGCATTGGCCTTTGACATAAGAGGATGCTTGGGTCCTTGGGTTGAATGGAAAAGCATCAGAATCAAACACCATTTCATAACACAGAAATACATTTCATTAGCCTGGCTTATCTCTTCCATCTTCCATCTCAGGGCACAAAGTGCACTCTTGTGTGCTTTGGCAGGTCTTTAAAATTTAAAGGTGAGCTGAGTGATTGATCATCATGTCTCACTCAGTGCTGTCATGATAATCAAGCACAAGCCATAGCCCCCCAGGGATTAGACATGTTGCCACTAATTGGCCATCCTAATGACTTTAGTTTGATAACATCTCTGTAGTAAAATCAGGCCACCTGGGCTCAACTGCTTCCATCATCTCTACCCTTTACGCCAACCATGTCGAAGTGTGAAAAATAATTGTGTTGGTCAATATGCAGTATTTCCAGGAACTGACCATTAACTGTCACTGTGGCAGACCCTCTTGTCCAGTTCTTCCATGTTCTTCATGGATGAGCAATATTTCCATCAATGCCTGTGTGCATTCCTTCTAAAAGAGAGAGCTACTGAATGCCGAGTGTCAGTGGTATGGTGTGAGGGGCCACTAAGGGGGACAATGCAGATGTTGGACCTTCCAGCGTAGAGAGGTCAGAGTTTCCATTCAGTTCCTATAGCTGAGGAAGGAACTGAGACAGGTGCTGCTTCCACTGCAGATGAACCCCAGCCCCAGGGTTGTTCATCACTGCATCCTGTTTAAACCTCCTCCCTCACCGCCTCCAATGTGTGTCTCAATAAAAACAAATCACACATGCTAGAAGTCCTCGTGTTGAAACAGTTGTCTGTCTCAACCTGTCAGCTCTGCTCAGACGGAGTCTTTATACGCTCTTTATCTGCACTCTCGCTTGTTTATTTATATGTTAGCATTACGCCGAGGTGACGGGTTGCTATGGAAGAACATCAGGGCCGTTGGCTGAATCAGTCCTCCCAATATGAGAAGGTTGCATTTTTTTTCATACTGTTTCTGTCTTTTCACCCCAGCTCAAGTCATCAAAAGCATTCCGGAAACTCGTAAAATGATTCATCATCTGGATAGCTCGTTCCAAAAGGCCTTTGTTGTTTTTTCTCCCTCATCAAAATAGCAGCTGCTCCAGCAATGTGCAATCGAAATATTTATTGTAGGAAAATGTTGAGTATGTCTGGGGCTTGAAGCTAAGAGCATATGGGTGACTGATCTAACGGGAGTGCCCCACAGAAGACGTTCAGGGGCGTTTGTACCATTAAAGTCACGCAGTATGTATCAACAGCCCAGATGCACAGTTGGATCTTAATTCTGTGACAAATCGCTTGGTCCACAGAAATGGAGGCAAATTACAAGTAGTGTTTCGAGGCATGTCTGCTGATTTTTGCATGTTTTTGGCACCAAAATGTATAACATATGCGTTTCTCTATTAAACCAGATATTTGTGACAATGATGTATTAGAACTTCATAAGAGTAATGTAGGAGTGATTTTCAGCCGGTTGTGATGGCAACATATTGTATCATCCACTTAAAGCTATTGCTATAATTCTTAATGAGCCAAACAGTGACTTCCATGTCCCTCACATTGATGCCGATATGCTGTAATACCATAGGTTCTCATCCTTAATAAAACATGACCATTGATTCATTATGCTTTCATAAGTCAGGCATGCTATTAGTCACTTGTCATTTTTATTGATTAAGTTAAATAGTTACTTGACTTAACTATGACTTCATATATTACATTGCGATTTGGATATTTTGGGGGGAATGAGTGGGAACACTGATTTCATAAGTGCTTTATGAATGTTAATTAATAATTGTGACTCATTTTCTGAAGCTTCACCCACACACCAGGCAGGTGTTATGCAAGTATTATGCAGGCATCATGTAGGCTCTGTAACAAGCACTTTGAATGAAATGTCACAAGTTTATTTTACTCTAATTTCAACTAAAACCGTTTATTGGTCTAACTTCACATGATCCCAGGATTTGTTTGTACCAGCACATTGAAACAAATGCTGTTTAACAAACTGCATAGGTCATAAAATGTCCTATAAACATGTGCAAAGTATATACCTATTCTAATTGGGAAATCACTAGGTTCCTTAGGTCATGGCCAAACAAGACTTCAATAAACCAGACTTCAATAAACAAGACTTAAATCTCTGTAGTCTGTAGTCTCTCACAGTTAGACCTGATGCCCAGCCACCGCACCGGGAGGTTTACAGTAACCAATGTGGTAGTCTCTCACAGTTAGACCTGATGCCCAGCCACCGCACTGGGAGGTTTACAGTAACCAATGTGGTAGTTTCTCACAATTCGACCTGATGCACAGCCACCGCACCGGGAGGTTTACAGTAACCAATGTGGTAGTTTCTCACAATTCGACCTGATGCCCAGCCACCGCACCGGGAGGTTTACAGTAACCAATGTGGTAGTCTCTCACAGTTAGACCTGATGCCCAGCCACCGCACCGGGAGGTTTACAGTAACCAATGTGGTAGTTTCTCACAATTCGACCTGATGCCCAGCCACCGCACTGGGAGGTTTACAGTAACCAATGTGGTAGTCTCTCACAGTTAGACCTGATGCCCAGCCACCGCACCGGGAGGTTTACAGTAACCAATGTGGTAGTTTCTCACAATTCGACCTGATGCCCAGCCACCGCACCGGGAGGTTTACAGTAATCAATGTGGTAGTTTCTCACAATTCGACCTGATGCACAGCCAAACCCATCGCTCAGAAATATCAACCTATTAAAATCAAGTGTTGTCATGGAAATACGGCATTCATAGACATAAGGAACACCTATGTGAGAATGCTGTTCATTGACTACAGCTCAGCATTCAAGACCATAGTGCCCACAAAGCTCATCACTAAGCTAAGGACCCTGGGATTAAACACCTCCCTCTGCAACTGGATCCTGGACTTCCTGACAGGCCGCCCCCAGGTGGTAAGGATAGGCAACAACACGTTTGCTGCGCTGATCCTCAACACTGGGGCCCCTCAGGGGTGTGTACTTAGTCCCCTCCTGTACTCCCTGTTCACCCACGACTGCGTGGCCAAACACAACTCCAACACCATCGTTTGCTGACGACACAACAGTGGCCTGATCACCGACAACGATGAGACAGCCTATAGGGAGGAGGTCAGAGAACTGGCAGTGTGGTGACAGGACAACAACCTCTCCCTCAACGTGAGCAAGACAAAGGAGCTGATCGTGAACTACAGGAAAAGGCGGGCCGAAAAGGTCCCCATTAACATCAACAGGGCTGTAGTGGAGCAGGTCGAGAGTTTCAAGTTCCTTGGTGTCCACATCACCAACAAACTATCATGGTCCAAACACACCAAGACAGTCGTGAAGAGGGCACGACAAAACCTATTCCCCCGTAGGAGACTGAAAAGATTTGGCATGGGTCCCCAGATCCTCAAACAGTTCTACAGCTGCACCATCGAGAGCATCCTGACCGGTTGCATCACGGCCTGGTAAGGCAACTGCTCGGCATCTGACCATAAGGAGTTACAGAGGGTAGTACGTACAGCCCAGTACATCACTGGGGCCAAGCTTCCTGCCATCCAGGATCTGTATAATAGGTGGTGTCAGAGGAAAGCCCAAATTAATTATCATAGACTCCAGTCACCCAAGTCATAGACTGTTTTCTCTGCTACCACACGGCAAGCGATACCGGAGCACCAAGTCTAGGAACAAAATACTCCTTAATAGCTTCTACACCCAAGCCATAAGACTGCTGAACAATTAATCAAATGGCTTCTGGACTATTTACAATGACACACCCTCTTAACTCTTTCTTGAACTGCACTGTTAGTTAAGGGCCTGTAAGTAAGCATTTCACGGTAAGGTCTACACTTGTTGTTTTCGGCGCGTGTGACAAATAAAGTTTGATTTGATTTGGATACCTCTGAGAAAATGTGACAGGTATATGAATCTGCTCAGGGCACTGATGTTGTGTTTTCCTCAGATCACTGACAGGGTGAGGATGAGAGGCTTGTTTGGCTTGGCACACAGCATCCTCTCATAATATGGGCCACTATCATTATGGGCCTTCACTTACTGAGGGACTAATTGATCCCGGATAAACAATAATTCACTGGAATTCCTTTCCTCTTCATCCTTGAACAAGCACAGCATTCCTCTCAATACAAATCACACAACTCCTCTGTCTGCGGCCTAGGAACACAGGCAGCCGTGTACACAGAGTGTTTGGTTAACATCAGACACCTGGTGACAGGTAGGTTATGTGTGTCTGTGGCAGGGAGGTGCTGAGTCCCTGCAACAATCCAGAACCTGCTATCAATACAGGGCATGTATGGCCTTGAGATTCTCTCACAGAACACAGAATATTAATCCACCTACAGCAAACTGTGGGATGATTCATCATGTCAGCGTCTCACTATGCAGTATTACAACACTTGAAAATAAATAGATTGAAATGGTGTACCTCTAAGTATGTTCTGCAGTGCTTCGAATAACAACAAAAAGCCCCTACGTGTAGGCTACACTGCCAGGTAGGTAGCCACTGTTACGATCTCTATTATTGATGTGAAACTACAGAAATCACATTTCCTCCCGTAATTGGACAAAATGCACGTTCTTATTGAACACATGTTGAAAACTAGGGATATATTTGTTTGTTTCTTCACTTGTTGTTTTGTTGTCAGGCTTCCCAGTTGTAAACACAACAGTGTGTGTGTGATAGATGCTGTGAGGGATATTTTGGGCTAGCTCGTATAAATATAGCTTATCGGTACTTGAGGCCTTGGCACTGAGGGACAATTAGAGGAGTGATTGGAGAGCCGGCCAGGGAAGTGTGTATGAGATAGCACAGCGCTCATTAGGAGAGGCTGGGGAAGTGTGTATGAGATAGCACAGCGCTCATTAGGAGAGGCTGGGGAAGTGTGTATGAGATAGCACAGCGCTCATTAGGAGAGGCTGGGGAAGTGTGTATGAGATAGCACAGCGCTCATTAGGAGAGGCTGGGGAAGTGTGTATGAGATAGCACATCGCTCATTAGGAGAGGCTGGGGAAGTGTGTATGAGATAGCACAGCGCTCATTAGGAGAGGCTGGGGAAGTGTGTATGAGATAGCACATCGCTCATTAGGAGAGGCTGGGGAAGTGTGTATGAGATAGCACAGCGCTCATTAGGAGAGGCTGGGGAAGTGTGTATGAGATAGCACATCGCTCATTAGGAGAGGCTGGGGAAGTGTGTATGAGATAGCACAGCGCTCATTAGGAGAGGCTGGGGAAGTGTGTATGAGATAGCACAGCGCTCATTAGGAGAGGCTGGGGAAGTGTGTATGAGATAGCACATCGCTCATTAGGAGAGGCTGGGGAAGTGTGTATGAGATAGCACATCGCTCATTAGGAGAAGCTGGGGAAGTGTGTATGAGATAGCACAGCGCTCATTAGGAGAGGCTGGGGAAGTGTGTATGAGATAGCACAGCGCTCATTAGGAGAGGCTGGGGAAGTGTGTATGAGATAGCACAGCGCTCATTAGGAGAGGCTGGGGAAGTGTGTATGAGATAGCACAGCGCTCATTATGAGAGGCTGGGGAAGTGTGTATGAGATAGCACATCGCTCATTAGGAGAGGCTGGGGAAAGCCAAGGAGATAACGCTTATTAATCACATGATGCAGACATTCTCTCACACACACATAGACACCACACACAGTGGGTCACACACAGGCTGAAGCAGTATTGTATACACACAGACCGCACAAAGACGTGCTGCTTGTCAAAGTAATAGGAGATTTGGCCTATATTGCATGCAGAATGCATGTGCCCAGATACTTACCTGGTATTTCTTATCTCTCAACTTTCATCTGGCTCACTGTGAAGATTAAAGTTACAGTACCAGCATACAGGTAACTGCCAAAATAAAGGAAACACCTGAGTAAATGAGGGGTACCAAGTATATTGAAAGCAGGTGCTTCCACACAGGTGTGGTTCCTGAGTTTATTAAGCAATTAACGTCTCATGCATAACGTCTCATGCTCATGTTTAAAAAGCCCACTTACCCATCATTTTGGTTACCATGGCTAGAAGAAGAGATCTCAGTGACTTTAAAAGAGGGGTTTCAAAGGAGCATGGGGGTTTAAAATGTGTTTGTGTATGTGTGTGTGTGTGTGTGTGTGTGTGTCTCTCAGTCGCCAGATCTCAACCCAATTGAACACTTACAGGCGGTTCTGGAGAGACGTCTGAGATGCGTTTTCCACCACCGTCAACAGAAACCCAAAGGATGGAATTTCTGGTGGATGAATAGTGTAGCATCCCTCCAATAGAGTTCCAGACACTTGTAGAATATCTATCTATTCTGGTGGCTCAATGCCCTTGACACTTTATGTTGGTGTTTCCTTTATTTGGGCATTTATCTGTAGGATGTTTTCCTCTGGTTAGAACACTAAGAGCATTCCATTCCATTTCCCATTCATAAAAAATCCCATTACATTTGTACTCACACGTCCACCTAAAGTGGAGATAACATCTGGGATAAGAAGGCGGTAAAGAGCAAGGGGGAGAGAGAGGGAAGGGAGGGGGGATAGAGAAGGAGGGAGGGAGCACGCTTCAAAGCTCCGGGGATCTGGTGTTCTCTGAGTGTGCTGATCGGCCCTGGGGTTTGAGGTGTGATAAGCCCATGACAGCTGCCAAACACCTCGGTTTGTGTGTGACTGAGTGCGTTTAAGCCCCAATTTAGAGGAAGCAGCTCTGAATCCCACCCACCTGGCAACCCTGGTCCCCAATGGCAGGTGTGAGTTGGTTGGTACGTGATTGGGAGCGCTGATGAACGTGTAGCATATGTGCCCTTATCGCTCAGATCTTGTAACTATAACCTTAAGGCAGGGTGCACTGATGGAAAGATTATCCACAAATAACAAACCATGCGGGCTTCTCCTCCTCCAGCCCTATCACAGCAGTACGTGCCTGGATGAGACTAAAACAAAAAAAGCTCAAATGCAAGCCAAAAAAATGGAAGTTCTTTCACAGTGCTTTGGAAGAGAATATCACTGGAGCAGAGGTGGAAAGTCCACCCTGGCTCTAACACACAGAGAGAACTGATGAACTGATGAATGAATCACCCGATTTAATTGAGAAGTTATCCCTCATAATGTTATGACAATAAAACAACTAAGAGAGTTAGTGAAGGCTGTGAGATCTGTGGGAAAGGAAATCTCTCTCCTAACATCCCTATGGGTCAGAGGTCAAATCTATAAGCAGGTGGAGGGGAAAGGAGAGCGTGGAGTCGGACTACACCATTTTACTCATAGAAACTGGATCGCTCACAGCCTGGCCAATCCATCTGTTTTCATAACTCATTGTCTCCAAATGACATGTCTGACCAGAGGACTTTGACCCACTGATGTCATTAAAGTAACAGTAACTTTCTCAGGGTCTCCATACACTACAGTTCACTGGCTGTTATTTGGTTCCCCTCCACTAGCTTTTTGGAAATTGGAAAGTAACGTGGTCAACACCCTACCGTGATATACTGTACATGTGAATTAAATTGCTAAGTTCATCAGTTTTCAGTTCCAGCTTATGAAGCACTAGCTAAACTGCAAGGTTGCATGGTGGGAGTTTTTTCGTGTTGAGTGTTGAGGTTCAGGAGGCCAAAGTCTTCATTAAGTGGAGGCCAAAGGTGGCCAAAGTCTTCATTACTCAACACCTGTGTAAAAAGCATGCGAACGCACTGACCTCTGTGTTATTCTCCCCCTCGCCTCTCTTTCTCTCCCCCTCTCTCCATCTTTCTGCAGCCTGCCACTGTAACCTGCATGCCCGGCGCTGTCGTTTCAACATGGAGCTGTATAAGCTGTCTGGGCGGAGGAGCGGCGGAGTCTGTCTCAACTGCCGCCACAACACGGCCGGACGCCACTGCCACTACTGCAAGGAGGGCTTCTTCCGGGACATGTCCAAGGCCATCTCCCACAGGAGGGCCTGCAAAGGTACAGTTCCTGGGCTGGGTGTCTGCTGGGTGGGCTAGTCAAAATGGCTGCATGACACCCAAACCTCACACTAGTTGATATTCTGCTTCAGTTTTGGACTTTCTTGACGTATGTTGTTTGAAAACAAGTTGAATTGTTCTGCCATCATATCTACAAATTCAACAAATTATCAGCACGAAACAAGTCTTCCAACAATCTTTTGATAACTTTATTGCGTATTACTTTCCAGTACTTCACTACTATTTATTATTATGTGAGACAGGTGAAAGATAGTTGTAAAGACAAAAGCTCCCACCTTGCCAGTGTGAGTGTTGCTGACCTGTGTGACTCTGGTATTTGGAGTCTAGTGGGAATTCCATGACAACACAAGCAAAACAATGTGTGAGCTGATCCGCTGTATAGTTGAGTGGAAACAGATCTCGCTATCATCCCCCATCCCCACACACACACACACACTCACAGGTGTGAGCACCTAAGCCAGGTTTGAGTCCATGCTGTTCAGGATTAGTGTGTGAGGAGAGAAAAGCTTCACTCCCTCTGTCTCCCTGCACCGTGGGGAGAGAAGCCAGGCTGAGGCACTGAGCAAACAAGCCCCTGTCACTCACACACACTTACATGCGCACACACACGTGTCCACACACACATGCACACACACACACGTGCACGCACACACAGACACACATGCAATCACACAAACACCAGCACAAGCTGAGGCAGGTTTGAGTGAGTGGATTAATAAAAAGCATATTTTGCGCATTTACCTCAAATGCTTTAACTTCTACCTCTGTTTCTTGTCCAAGTCTTAAGTTATCTCTCTCAAATAGAGGTTACAGGTTACAGTAATAACAGCATTTCTGTGGACAGAGCCTTTGAAACAATGTAGTTGAAGTACCTTTATCACTAAAGCAGGGGAGGATCCCAACACTCGGTCCCTAGTGACCACATTTTAATCGACTTTATTTGCTTAACTTGGAGAGCTATAATGAATCGCCCTACATTTCTGTAAATTGTAACTGGGGAGGTGGAGAACTCAGAGGATTTCTCTGGGAAAAAAAGATGAGTGGCTAACGATAGAAGTGAGATCTGCCATGGAATTCAGGAGTGCAGGAGTTGTTTCAAACAGTCTCTTTGAACAAGCCAACCATTTCACCTCAGCATCAGATCCACCAACATCCCACATTACCCTGAACTGGATGACTTCTAGTCTTTCAAAAGACTTATAATACAACAATATCCTACACTCTTAGAAAAAAATAGTTATTCGGCTGTCCCAATAGGTGAACCCTTTTTGGTTACAGGTAGAACCCTCTGTGGAAAGGGTTCTACCTGGAACCAAAACGCGTTCTTCAAAGGGTTCTCCTATGGGGACAGCCGAAAAATCGTTTCATGTTCTAGATACAGTAGCACCTTTTTTTCTAAGAGTGTAATATCCTCCTTGTATGAAAGACAGAATATTGTTTCAAGTCGTTTGTTTTCCAGTCTGATTACAACATCTCAATGTGCTGTATTACACTGGGACCCAGCTAGCGCTTCAGTGACAAGTGAGTGACTCTGTGCAGACCCGCATATTGTGGTCTCCAACCACAGCCGTGGCTGCATTCCTATTGGCTCAGAGCGGGTTCTCAGAGTACCTATTCTCCAGTGCCCTTCAGCCTGGTCCACCACTAATTAGTCACAGGAACTTCAACATATTACATTTCCTACTACAGACCACAAGGGACCTTCACTCTTAACTCATACTGACTATTCCAAGTCTCTCAGAGTGAAAGTATCAACACAGTCCACCATCATATATAAAAGTCAGCCACTTACTCAGACTGTTTTGGGGTCGTTTCACAGTGGTGGCTGTCAGAGTTCACACCGAATTGGAGTTCAGGGCAAATGTAGTTCATGTTGTGCTGTTGTTCTTAACACATTTCATAGATCTTTTGCACTTCTTGAAAGTGACTAATGGTTGGGAGCATCATTATTTCACTGCACGCTGCCAGTCCAAACATTTTTACAGTCTATATTTGGGATGCAGTCAGGGGCGGGCAGAGGAGGAAGCTATGGGCAGGTTAGTGTTACAGAGGTTCTCTCCTTCCCTAATGAGCTAACCACATACAGCAACCTGTCTTAGGCTTTCTAGAGGGCTGTATCAGTAACCTGAAGGCTTCCAGCTCTGTCCCAACATTTACTCTGTTCCATACTCTGGGATCAAACCCAAACAGCCTGATTGCTGTGCTCTCCTCAGGTGACAAACTCAGCGCTTTGTGACATCAGTTAGGGCCCATGGTATTTATTGTTCAACTCAGCCAACCATCTCGCTTTGCTGTTTTTGGACAGGAAACACAATGCTGTGCCAACACAGCCAGGAGGAAGTCTGCTTTCATTCTCCAACCTGAACCCCCAAAATGGAGGATCACCACTCTCTGAAAGGTGGAGGTTACAGAATAGACCCCTCCGCCATAAAGGCCAAAACACCAGCATTGTGGAATGCCTCATGTTTTATTTCCCAGATTAACGACTTCATCCCTCATCAAGCGCAGTGTAAACACGGGTCTCGGAGCGCAGCGTGGCCCCCGGCGGCCCCCAGCTCTAACGGTTTGTTTTATTCCCAGTCCTCTCATCCACTCCGCCGTATAAGCCTTTCACCGGGCCCAGGGAGCCCACAGCAGTGGAGCAGCCACACGGTCCACTGAATTACACTCCCCCTCAACCACTCAGCAACTCTTTACCTCCACACCGCAGGGAGCTACACACACGCATAGGGAAATGAATGAACGTTTCCAGTTGGTTCCCAGTGTAGCACTCAGAACATTAAGAGCACAATGCAGTGGTGTGAGCTCAGAGGAAGAGGACTAGATGGTGGCGGACGGATTGAGTGGAGACGCAGTGGTGCATCTCTATTGTGATGTGTGGTTAGTGGCATCTCTAGAAGTAATATAAAGAAACACAAACAAGAGTTATTTTAATGTGGCTTTCAAGTACAATCCCTTACAACCCCTTAAGAAAGAGACACACATCTTTAGAATACACATGGATGTTACCCACATGCCATCGGGAGGGACAAGAGTGACCTCATGTTTTTTTTTTTTTTTTTGGTTCCACCCTGCATTAAAAAGTCATTTGGAAATGCTTTAGAAGATAATGCCCATGAAATCAACAGAAAGCAAGAGTAAGACTACAGTTTCAGTCCATGTACCGTACAGTTTAGAATCCTGTCTCTAAATTAATGGTCATATTTATTGTATTCCTGACGTAAGAACCACAATAACATTCTGGCTGGGAAAGATGGAGGACTTGATTAGAAACATGACTTTTCATTCATTCTTTTGTTTTTTTTGGCAGGATTATTGTATGCTGATTTTATTATACCTCAATAAAATGTGTCAAACAAACTTGACAAAATGTACTTATACTGCAAATTGAGTAGAAAGAGGACAGAAAAGTTTTAGTTTTTTATTTAACAAGTGACTTCTAATATTGATGAAACCCGTTGAATCCCAGCTAATAACACCCAACTCCAGCCTCTGTTGGACCACTTAAAGCTATTTTCAAATTACTCTTCAGCTACATAAAACACATACAACTCTAATGGAGAGAACTGGGCTTCCACTTCAAACACAGGCTTTATGGTAAACGTTTGGCAGAGCACATGCACAAAACTAAATTCTCACATTGAACGTGCGATCCTCCTGACTAACAACTTAAACAGACGGCTTTGATGTGTGTTCCATTCTTTCATTAATGGGGAACATTATTCAGGATATATTTGCGAGGAGCTCTTTGCCAAAAAGCTTTAGATTGTGAACTCAATCTGAGAGGAGCACAGGCTCTGCTCTGCCCGCCGTGGATCACAACGCTCCACAGAGAAAACACAAAGACTGGTCACACACGGCTCACACACACACACACACGGCTCACACACACACACACGGCTCACACACGGCTCACACACACACACACACACACACACACACACACACACACACACACACACACACACACACACACACACACACACACACACACACACACTGGTGCAGTCTCAAAGTGCTAACAGACCAGGCAGAGGAACTGTGCAGTGAATTCTAAATGTGATATTATTTGATAATGTAATAAATATACTGTTCCTCAATACTCATGCCTGATGGCAAGGCCTATAATCATTAAGGAAAAAGGGAGTAATTGTAACTTGTTTGAGGTCCCAGTCCCCATCTGTGGTGGCCTGTGAGTCACTTTAAGCTTGTTCAAAGCTTACTTTGAAGTTCAGAGAGTCAACATTGGAAGAACGAGAGGCAGAGTGAATTGAAAAGGATGCCTTACGCCTAATTGGTTTTAAACCAATACTAGTGAAGACCTAACAGATTTCATCTACATTTTGTTGATGTCGTCTCATCTCGTCTCTGTTTTCTCCTGCTCTTTCCTCCTGACAGCGTGTGATTGTCATCCAGTTGGCGCAGCCGGCAAGACCTGCAACCAAACCACCGGCCAGTGTCCCTGCAAGGACGGCGTGACCGGCATCACCTGCAACCGCTGTGCCAAGGGCTACCAGCAGAGCCGCTCTCCTATCGCCCCATGCATAAGTATGACTTGCCTCAGTACTAAGAGAAATGTCCTCAGACAGACCACACAAGTCAGCCCAACCATAGCCCAGCTAGTAACAACACTGGCCCCATCAATAGGAGTAGTCGCTGACAAGTACTCTATCGCACCAAAACCCCATGCTTGTTATGCAGGAATTCATGGCCTGGTTATTATTCCCTGTTCCTTTATTTCTTTGGATGGATATTTTACAGTTAGACCAGAGCTTAAGTAAACAGGGCATAATGTCTAAGCTAACATGGCCTTGTGAGTTGCAGCACCGTTAACAGCCCATCTCCCTATAAATCCACCCAGCCAGTCCAAGGTAATGATGACTGATATGTTTATTGGCAGTATCAGCAGCCCACAGATTCCAGCGTCTCGGCGATAAACGACACCTCATACACAAGATGGGCTAATGGGTGGCTAGCACCACCAACACAGCTGGCATGACCAGATAAGATACCTCGGATGGCTGGGACACATAGACATTTACAATTGGCCACCATTTATACAGCCGTTTGAATTGGTGACATTTCCGATAAAGTTGTATTTGGAAATTCAACAAAGCCATTGTGGAACTGGAATCAGTGTGCTTGGCCAGGATCCACAGCGATAAAATCAATCTGTGAACCCACTGGAATAGGATTTCCTTCATTTCGTTGGGAAAGTAACAAATGTAGTGTAAAAAAGATGGAGGAAATGGGGGGTCTTGAAAATTGAGCTGAAAATATTTGGTTTCTCGTATATTTTCGAGCTAATATGTTTTAGGTTTAATAGCTTAATATTACATTTTTGTAATATCAAACTTCCTGACAACTTCAATTTTAACAAGGCCAGGGGCCCTGGCTCTTTGTACCTTACAATACAGCATGTCACGAATACAAGAGAGTGAAACTCAAATGGGAAACTGGCTATTAATGTGTATTCCAAGTACAATCTCTGTGTCCTAATCATCAATAACATGACAACCTATTAAGGCATACCTGAGAGTATATCACCAATGCTCTGAGGTTCATTTAAGCCCCAAGGAAGGCGAGCAGGAAATTGAACTGAGACGTTCTAACAACTTTGCTCCTTTTTTCCACATATGAAGCTGTCAAACTGAGTAGTGATGTGAAATGTCATTATGTTTGTGCTGTGGTTTCTCTGTTACAGAGATTCCAGTTGCATCGCCCACCTCCACCTATACCAGCTCTGAAGAGCCCTTAGGTGAGTTTGTGACACTGCTGAGCCATGTGGTATCCACAGGGTATGGCAATTATTAAAGCATAGCATAACAAATGTATTGTATTTTAGTACGAGCACAATTCATATCATTCCACAGTTTCTATTTTTTATGTTTTTCTATTTCTACATATTATTTGGGTTCAAGGCCACCTTCATAATTGTAGTATTTTAAGGGCCACCTTCATAATTGTAGTATTTTAAGGGCCACCTTCATAATTGTAGTATTTTAAGGGCCACCTTCATAATTGTAGTATTTTAAGGGCCACCTTCATAATTGCAGTATTTTAAGGGCCACCTTCATAATTGCAGTATTTTAAGGGCCACCTTCATAATTGTAGTATTTTAATGGTCACCTTCCTAATTGTAGTATTTTAAGGGTCACCTTCATTATTGTAGTATTTTAAGGGTCACCTTCCTAATTGTAGTATTTTAATGGTCACCTTCATAATTGCAGTATTTTAAGGGCCACCTTCCTAATTGTAGTATTTTAATGGTCATCTTCCTAATTGTAGTATTTTAAGGGTCACCTTCATAATTGTAGTATTTTAAGGGTCACCTTCCTAATTGTAGTATTTTAATGGTCACCTTCATAATTGTAGTATTTTAATGGTCACCTTCCTAATTGTAGTATTTTAAGGGTCACCTTCATAATTGTAGTATTTTAATGGTCACCTTCCTAATTGTAGTATTTTAAGGGTCACCTTCATAATTGTAGTATTTTAAGGACCACCTTCAACATTGTAGTATTTTAAGGTTCACCTTCCATAATTGCAGTATTTAAGTGGATGTCTCTGTGTCAGGAGATGTTAAATCCAGGTTTTTGGTCAGCTCTCTCTCCCCGGCCTCCCATTATGTATTCCCACTCAGCCTCCAGCCCATAATCTGATTGCATGCCTCATTTGCACCAATTTGTTTTCCAATCATCTCTCGCTGCGCTGAGAGGGAAGAGAACCCTTCCCTTGCTCCTTTATTTACAGCCCTATTGTTGAAATGCACAGCTCTGAGTCTGCGTGCTATAGTGCAACACTGATTTGAAGTGACATACCACTGTAACATTTAGCTCATACTTTCAGTCACTGCTTAGTCCAAGCTTGTGGGGTAGATCCCCTGGCATGCGTATGAGGAGAAAAGGAGAGGCCTGGAGCAACATATTGGTCTCTAAAACCTGTTGCCTAAGCCAAATTGTTTTTGGTCCAACTTCTACTCAAATGGATACTTGCATGCCAGCAGATACCCATAGACTGACAGTCATTGCTCTAATGCTAGTTAGCAATGGCTCGCGAAACTGCCTCTAACTTCCTTCTTACTGGACACAGAGACATCATTTGACTCTGGGGAAGTAGAAAAAGGGCCTCATTGCCCAAATCCCGAAGTATTCCTTTAAATTGCCATGTATCTAAAACATATAGGTTCTGTCACTTTTGATAATTAACATGGGACTAACAGTGTGGCTCCACATATTTCACTGAGCTTAATGGCCAACCTGCTACATATGTTGGCGACCAGCTGCAATGGGGTTTGGAGTCTTGTCAGGAACCCCACACAGACACCACCCTCCAAATTAAGAGTGGTGTGGTCCCCAGGGACCCTGGAGAATGGCGGTGGCCCCGCTAGAGAGGCCACACAAAGGGGACGTTTGTCCTCCCAGCGGGGGCCGGGGCCTTAATGAGAGCTGTGGGTGTGATGGCCAGTCCTGGGATTGTGCTGCTGGGCTAATGGGCAATGCCAGCTATCAAAGGGAGGTACGATGAAGGCCTCCAGGGAACAGGGGGAGACAAATGGGCCCCCGCCCTAGCCACATTTAAATGGAAATCAGGCGTGGTCGATATGGACTCGTCAAATTATTTTACTTTGGGATTTCCCTTCACTTTTTCATTTCTACACCCCCCCGAAAGCTGCCAGGCGTTTCACTAGAAATGTTTTCTCCACATACATGCACTTTCTCCCCATCCCCCTGCCTCCGCCCCAATCCGCCTTTTTGGGGGGAGTACGTTTTTTTCTCGCTCCGCTGTTACCCGGGCAACCTCATTCACACAGAGTATAAAGGGAAAGAAAGGGGAGGACTGGACAGAGGGCTGGAAGAAATAATGAAGTTTGTCCATATTCAGGCAAGCTGAAAGGTCCCATCTCTCCTAACTGCTCCCCCTTTCCCCCTGGCCGACTAGCCCCCCCCCCCCCCCCCCCCCCCCCATAAAAGAGCATGGGGCTTATTACACTGGGAGGGGGAGCAAAACCAGGAGATGTTCTGGTTCCAATTTGTGTCAGTCAGTGGAAAAGTGGGAACAAACCATTTCCATTTTCAGTTTGGCCTCTCGTCCCAGACCCATCTCCCCCATTACAAAAGGTGCCTGGCACCCTGACAACACGACGGTCGGCGGACATCGATAAAGCCTCTTGGCACGCCTGCGAGCCCAGGTCAACACAGCCTGGTGTCAAAGGGAGAGCACCAGACCCGAAAGCAATTCATCATAACTATGAGCTCTTTCTGGCCACTGGTTTGTAACAGGCTCCTCTCAGAGGCCACAGAGAGATCGGCCACAGAGAGATTGGCCCCGGCCAACGTGAGAGTATTCTCTTTCTTGCCTCAAGTGGGTTGGGTACTGTTTAGGCCCCTGCTAATTTTTGTTAGGCTACTAGCTAATTTCCCTCAGTGACCTCCTTTTGTGAGTGACCTTCCCAACCCTGAGTGCTGACACAATGGATGCCAGAACTCTGACAGGCTAGAGATTCTGTGTGGAGAGGTTGGAGGAAGAGAGTGGGAGTGAGCTGACAATAGGATATGTGTAAAGGCGCCCACATGCTTCCCATCCTAAACTGCTCCAAACAGTTTGTTAGTATATAGTGTACAAAACCATAGGCTGACCAGTTGAATCCAGGTGAAAGCTATGATCCCTTATTGATGTCCCCTGTTAAATCCACTTCCAATCAGTTTTTGTGCACTCAGTGTATTATGACATTTTGTGATGTTTTTGTTTGTTTTGGTCTTCGGCAAGGTTTTTATTCCGGCTATTCGTTCACACCACATTTTTTCTCGAGGCTATTGCAAGTTCGGTAGCCGAAGTCTTCGGTCTTTGGTCAACAATAGGGATTCATCAAATGATAGATGACTAATTTTCATGCACATTTTGTTCACTTGAGAAATACTAAACCAAACATCTTAGTTAGATGTAAAATTGTGTGACTCAGATCTTCTCTGCAAAAACGTCAAAATGAATGACAGATTTCTTGAGTTATCTTAGATTTATGCAAACTATTTTGAGGAAGTGGATACTGGCTATGGCGCCTCAAGATGGACAAACAGTACTATTGCCGCTTTTTCTCATTTTTCAAGCGAAGGGAGTATGTGAGCACACTTGTTCGGTTCGCCTACTAGGCGCCAGCCGAACCGAAGCATGCGGAAGCCTTAAACCTCCACCAGCTCCACAAGGACACCATAACAGCATAACATGAGACAGTATACCATAAGTACACTAAAATGGCCTGGCAATAGATGTAAGCTTTCAATCCCTTACAGTGGGGGTAGAGTGTAGACCCTTGGATGTACCTAAAAGGCTTTTATTAGATAACATAATTGAGGTCAGTCCATAAACCATGGGAGAGAGAGAATAATTCAAATCTAGATGTTTGTGATATGTTGGCTGTGCTGTAACCTAATCCACCCATTTTTTCACTCGCTTCCACAGACTGTGATTCTCACTGCAAGGCATCCAAGGGCAAGCTGAAGATCAACATGAAGAAGTACTGCAAGAAAGACTATGGTGAGTCCACTGTGCAGGAATTATATGCCCAGTCGTCGGCCAGCGGTCGAGGGTCAGATGTATTTATTAATCACAGGCATGTCCACTCCCAAGCCCCTCTCTGTGGCTTATTCACGCTCCCAGGATTAGAGTCATTGCATCAAAAGGAAATGGTCTCGGAGCTGAGCCCAGGGGACCCCACTGATGGACAGGCCAGCCAGTATTAGACTGAGGAGTGCTGCTTTATGGGAAATAAGACATGATGGAATTTAAAAAATATATATATTTCTTGAAGGTTGTGTTACAAAACCAGACAGCTTTCGACTGTGACGGTGTAAAGCACATTAACAGATGTATCCAGATGTGTCTTCATCTACCATTCCAGTAGTTAAGTGTTATATTGTAATTACTTCACCACCATGGCCTATTTATTGCTTTACCTCCCTTATCTTACCTCATTTGCTCACATTGTATATAGACCTTTTGTTTTCCTTTTTTTTCTACTGTATTATTGACTGTGTTTGTTTATTCCATTTGTAACTCTGTGTTGTTGTATGTGTCGAACTGCCATGCTTCATCTTGGCCAGGTCTCAGTTGCAAATGACAACTTGTTCTCAACTAGCCTACATGGTTAAATAAAAGTGCAATAAAAATAAAGTAAGTAAATCCAGTCTACTTACACTTTGATTAGTTAGCATGGAAAACATATATATCTATCTATCATCTGTAAGCTAGCCACACAAAACCTATGTCTCACATATCCTAACATCCCTGCACTGACATACACTCATTACTATGTGAGATTCACTGGAGGTGGGGGGAGCTGGACAGAGAGAAGAGTGTTTGCTGGGGGCATCGTCACCGCAGGGCCTCTTCTTTTATCACCAAAGACAGAGATCAGTGGCATCAGTGTCTGGGCAGAGAAACAAAGGGATTATTCAACTCTTACCTCTACATCTTGAGCTCATATCAGTTCCTCCACTCCAGCTGAAACTGTCCTCAGAGAGAGGTTGTGGGACGAGCCAGCCCCCCTGTTGGTTTGGAGAGCTGCAAAGCTCCGCTCTGCCAGGGTTTAGCTGGAACGATTTGGATTTGTTGTCCCACCTTGACGGATGTGTGTGTGTGTGAGAGTGTGTCTTAGGGGAGTACCTCATAAAGAGAGGGCTCTGAGCTTCAGAGGGCCGCAGAGCAAGCTCCCACTGCGTCCTCTCACAGTCCCTCTCAATTACAGCTAACGGACAATTTCCTCTCCCCTTCCACCTCCCTCTAATCCCTGTGGATCTGCTCACCCTGGCCCCTGTCCATGGTCTCGGGCAATCCCTGCTCTCAGCCGCCAGCCTCAGTGGGGTCCAGTTTTATTGCTCCATGGTGAAAGGCTGGTGCACCCTGGGAGCATGAAGCTTTGGCTCGGAGTTGGCCCTTAGGAATTGTCAGCAAGCCCCATATGAATAAAAATTAGCCAAATCACACAACAAATATACTCTGTCATCAATGACTCCACAGCAGTTCATCTGCATCTTAAATACTTCTGATCAAATGTGCCATGCACTGTAGATACCACAGTGTTACAGTAAGTTACAGTAAGTTCAAGCCAAATACAGGTATTTACATAGCTTGCTATTTTAGAACGGTTTCACAAATGAAATAACTTCTGTAACTTGAAGCTAAAAGGACATTTGAGTTTGATGATGGATGATGCTGGACTTGTATCATTATATTCTGAATCAGCACCACTAGATCTAAAAACAGACAAAAAAGAATGAGAAGGGTGGGGGGGTAATGTAAGAGAGACAGTAGTAGCAGTAGGGACAGTCCATGGATCCTAACATTGGCCTCCTATATAGTGTTTCATTGTGCTGTCCCACTGTGTAGCCTCCATATCTCCATATGGAGAGTGATTCCCTCGCCTCGGAGGGTTTTCCATTCCATTAATCACAGTAGTATTATGGTGCAGATCTCCTATCAGCAGATTCATGTCTGCTAACCACCGTACAAATCTCCCCAACCGCAGCAGCAGCAGCACAAACCCTGAGGCACGTCCAGCACTCTGCCAGCATTTAAGAACAGATCGTAGTCCGTATAGCCAAATACCCACATAAGTTTCCTTTATTAAAGACAATGCAAGATCTCTTAGACTTCTGGCATGAGACCTAACTGTACAGTAGGCCTATATCATATTGAATATTTTGGTCACCAATTCCTCTGTAGTTATACCCATTAAATTGGTGTTCAAATTGTTAAGCCTTTGCTTGATAGAATAGATTTGTTCATACAAGACCGTATCTGCTATAATCAGGGTTTGGGGATAGTTCACCCATATTACAAAATGACATATTGGTTTCCTTACCCTGTAAGCAGTCTATTGACAAGGAATGACTACAATCCATGCTTTGATGTAGTTTCCCTGGCACTGTTTTCTACTTTCCCTGTTCACATGACAATGTTTTAGCAATTTGTGACACAAATCCCATTCAAGTCAATGAAACTAAACCAAAGCATGGATTGCTGTGATACCTTGTCCATAGACTGCTTACAGGGTTTTTTATTTGGGCGAACTATCCCTTTAATACTTAGTTCAGTGTTCTCTCTAATGAAACACATCCAGCTGCATTGGCCACACTGCTCCGCTTCATAGCTGTCACATGTCCAAAAAGCCTCATCATCAATCATAGTTCATCAATCAAACAGAGCGACACATCAGAGACTTTAAACAAAGTTTCAATACATAAATGGCCAAATGTTCTTCTTTTCTCAATCAATATTGTGCAACACAGAGAGAGACAATAATGTGAGCTCCTTGTTTCAGTTCACCAGAAAACTGAACAGCCATCAGAATACATATTTTCATTCATTTAATCTTGCTTGTCATCCATGAAAAGAACGGACAAATCTATAAATCACAAGACTGATTCATGAAAAGCAGAAGGTTGGTTTTTCAAGAGTTCATCAAAACAGCTGAGTGCAGATGATTCTCCTTTGGCTGAGCTGGGGCTTTATGAAGAGACCAATCCTCATAGGGCTTTTCCTCTGCCTCAATCTAATTCATTTCTCAGGGCTGTCCCTGGGCCTTTGTGGGGTTCACAGTGTCTCTGTTCTTTGGGGCCATGACCCCCCTGTGTGAGTGGTGCTGCGGGCCTCCCGGGGTCGCGGGAAGAGGCCCCCTGTTTAAACACAGTGGTGCACTCTGCCGGCTCGGAGCATTCCACAGGGCGCAAACAGGTGGTAAATTAGGCCGACGCTGACGGATTGCCACCTGGAGAGAAAGAAATATGTTGTGTTTATTCATTTTTGTTTTCCATCGCGGCCGTAGCTACGGCGATGGCAGTCACAAAGGGTTATATTCGGCGCTGACACACCTCCAGCGGGGAGGACAATGAATCAAAGAGCTTTTGCAGACGTTCAGGGCCAGCGGTGAAAGGAAGGGTCACACAGCCCCGCCACCCAGCGGTCCCTGTGAGCTCACCCTGGGGGCAGCAGGGCCCAGATCAGTCACTCAGCTGATAACCAGATGGGACAGGGGCCTCAGTATTGAAATTAAACACGCTCTAATTTGATTAGAGCCCCCTTGTCGGCGGTGTGCGGGTCAAGCCCCAGCACACTGCTCAGAGAGGGGACCCAGCGGGAGGCTTGGCTGCCATTGTGTTTATTAAACCCCTCTCTTTCTCCCTCTTCCTCTCCCTCCCTCTTCCTCTCCCTCCCTCCCTCTGTGCTACCCTGCTAAGATGGTCCAAGTAGTACTGATGTACCATATTGTCTGCTAACAGAAAAACAGAAGTTTAGTTTCCTAGATCTCCATTCATGAGCTCAATTCAACACCAGCCCCATGGGCGCTTTGGACTTCATTGGGTGAGGAGCAGGACTGAAGCATTGTGCAGAGGTGTGAGGACTGAGCTGCTTGGTCTTTCCAGCTAACATCCATGATTAGTGCTACATACTTTGCTCCCGTCCTGGGCTGGAATCTCAGTCCAGTATAACAGTATTTTACTATCTGCTTAGAGAACTACCAATTTCCTGAGCGGCCCATAGAGTGACAGAGGGTTCTGCATTGGTGTCAGACAGCAGAGAGCTGAGTCTGGTCCATTCACCCGGGGAGCTTGTTAGCCAGTCGGTCAGTAAGAGCGACCCAGAGAGAAGAGGGCTATCTCTGCTGGATTCTCACGCTGCTCTTGGATGGGGCTCTGGGAGCAGAACCCGGATAGCTCATGAGGTCGGAACACATCCCGATTCTTCTGGAAGCCTCTCTGTGGCTGGGAAGATAAATAGTGGCCCACTCCACCACCCCACACACCCTTTATGTGTTTGGATGAAGGAGTAGGCTCCAGCCCAGAGACACATTGTTAATGAATGGCAGGACTGTGAGAGCGTGCTCTACTCAGCCCAACAGGCCTCCTTTCTTCTGAAATTGTGTACAATTTGCTCACACTAGCAGGGCCTCCCTTCCTGTTCTCTTAGAACGTTCCAGGCTGTTATGGGGGACAATCGATGCGGCTCGCAATAGAGAGCGTTGGCATTCAGAGAGAGAGAGAGACAAGGAGAAAAAAATACTTCCTGTGCTATTTTCAGCCACCTATATTTTTTTAACATTAGTCCACACACAAGTGCGTGTGTGTATGTGTGCACTTGTGTGTCTGCGTGTGCATGTATGCATTTTTGTGTGTGTGTATTTATTAGTGTGTTTGAAACATTTCACACCATCCACACACTGTTTCCCAAATTGGGTCAATTCGAACAATTGTGAGTGGAAACTATTCAGGTTGGTTCATTTTCCCCCTACTTTAGTCCAATCGTAAATAGCACATTCCCAACTAAACCACTTCACCTCAAGCACAGATTATCTCCTACCCCAGTGGGTTCAGTTGTTTCCCCCTTGTTGCAATGACTGAGGCGTTTTTGCAATCAGAGTGATGAAGTAATGGTAGATTTATGTGACAGAGAAATCCATGCAGGGGAGCTGCTGTAAGGGGGGGCTGTATTTCTGTCTGCTCTAAGGGGTCAAATTCTTGGGAGAAAGGATCAATGGCTACCACGTCCAGGTTGCTCTAGCCCAGGGTTCTTAAGATGTGCAGCGTCCTGCTTAACAGCTGAAAGGCCATTCTATCAAAAGCACAGGAATGGCTTTGCTTCAGAGCTTTTACCTCAAGCAGATGTGGTATTTTTTTAGTAAAGGTTGAATGCTGCACTTTCACTGTTGGACTTTCTGAGTTGAACCCAGTATACCAGCCACTTCTTTTTCTCCAGGCTTGTCAGTTGAGGAAAGGAAAGTGTTTCTAAGGATACGTCCACAGCAGTCAAACATTACAGCCAGTCTCAGGGAGGTGCTCATTCAAATGTACTCTAGCGGGCACCCATTGTCTTTATCCTGGGGAGCACTATGGCAACTGTTGCTGTAATACGGAGCATGCTAGCCAACACAACAAGGAGAGGTCAGGGGTCATGGCTGAGGGGAGGGACCAGGGGAACAATCCACACACTGGGTCAGCAATTCCTGAATCATACTCAAACATTGGAGCAGTTATTGGAGCTATAGTAAAACAGGACATTTACAGCTGAGGGCTCACCCCCAGGGCCAGTCTGGACCCCAGGAACAGAAACCCACAGGCAGCTATGGATTCCCTGCTTAGTTACCCTGTGTGTTATTAAGAGGATCTATGTTTTACTGTACATTTACTTTTAACTGGATCTCTTATACTCAAGAGTTGCTTGCTTTATTGTGACATTGTCTTATTCCCCCTTCACTCCTTCTTCTCATTGGTCATCCAGCTGTCCAAGTGCACGTCCTCAAAGGAGACAAGGCAGGGGAGTGGTGGAAGTTTACCGTGAACATCATCTCTGTCTACAAGCAAGGTGAACAACGCATCCGACGCGGTGACCAGCTCCTGTGGGTGCGTGCCAAGGACGTGGCCTGCAAGTGCCCCAAGATCAAGCTTGGCAGGAAGTACCTGCTGCTGGGCACGGATGACGACTCCCCGGGGCAGAGTGGCGTGGTGGCGGACAAGGGCAGCCTGCTCATCCCCTGGAAGGACCTGTGGGGCCGGAGACTGAGGAAGTTCCAACAGCGCGACAAGAGGGGCAAGTGTTAAGAGGAGCCAGAGAGGAGAGAAAGAGAGGGGGCTCACCTCGAGTCTGAGGAACACAGGAGGAGGAGAAAGAAAGAGGAAACACCAGAGGGAGAGAGGAAAGAGGGAGAGGTGAACTGAACAGAGAGAGAGAGAGAGAGAGAGAGAGAGGAAGTGACTGAGTGCTGCTGCTTTGAGTGGAAGAAAAAAGAGAATATTAGTTTTAGAAACATTCGTGTGAAGGAGCTCTTTTTACAGTTGTTGTTCTGTTTGTCCTTCAAGGTTTGTTTCGTTGTGGAATTGCAGAGTTTGCACCTAATATTTCAGATAAGTTACTTATTTTTTGTTTTATTCATGATACCGTTATTTTTATATTTCCAGTTCATGTCTACAGAACATCAGAAAAAAATCTACTGTTTCACATTTATGTGTTAAAAAAAATATATATATATTGTTTAAAGTTTTTTCTAGCAAGCTGAGGTGGCACGGCATGGCTTAAGGGGAATCTCTCTCATGTTTAATGAGAGGCTCCTGCTTGCCAGGCCTTGTCAAGATAAACTGTGTAAACTGCTAAGAGTGTTAACACGTTAAATTGATCATTTAAACTAGGTTTTACTGTGGTTTCGGAATATACTTGCAAAAATGGGAGAGAAAAAAACAGAAACAAAAACAAGCCAGCTATTGCCAGTTACCTTTCTTCTTTAAGAGCTCCTCATGTGGTTGTTACCTCATTATTACTGCTAACTATGTAATCAAAATGAAAGTACCATGAAGAAGTTGCTCCTCAGATACTAGCATTGGGAAAGAGTCTGTTAAATGATACATTTCCTTGCCATCCTGACAGTGTGGTTGTGACCTCAGCAAAATAAAAGTACCAGTAGGCATGATATAATTATACAATATTTTTGTATTTAGACAGCACTCTGTTCTCAACTAGAAGAACTAAAATAGATGAGTTGACCATGCACTTAATGTTTAGTCATTTAGTATTCAACAGTATTCAGAACATATAAGATATGTTCAGTGTTTAATGGCACCTTGCAGGATACAAACTAACATACTGTATGGTTCCAGAAACATCATTAAAGAACTGATGTATGTCCATTCATGATTGTTCAACCTGAGACCACACATTTCACTGTTTATGTGCTGCCTTTGGCCTTTGGTCCTGGAACCTAATGTCCACTGACTCTGTGTCATTGATTGATGCATTTGGTTTGCTATCCTGTTCACGTTTGTTAAAATACAAAGTACTGCTTGAACATCCCACTGAGCATTGACCTGTTTCTGCTGGTAAAGGACTGATCATGGGGGGGGGCATTCTGATGTCTTCAACAGTGAATCACCTCATGTAGTTTGATAAGACCTATCAAAATGAACCTACGTTTTGTTAAAATAATAAATGCATGCTGACTACTTAGCTGACTAAGCTAACCAAATTGTGGATGACAGTATGTACAGTATGTATATGCTGTATAAAGATACAGGCATTATGTTGTAAAGGAAAACCTGTGGGGTGATGAAATATCACAGGAGTCAAGCTGTGTGATCAACACACTGTGTCAGCATCTGATTCTCACTTCAAACCTAGCAGACATTCCATTTTCAAGACGTTACTTGGTACTCAAAAGGGGTGACCGGCTGTTTAAATGTTATATAGCTGTATAGTTTGTTACTATTTTTTGTTACACATTTACTAGATGTATGTCCATGTGTTATTAACCAGAGTTTTAAATACCATAGGCTTAATAAATGGGTAGACAAATGAATGAGAAAGAGGCAGATTTCTCTTGTTTACAAGTTATGCATACCCAGGAGTGTATTTCAGCAGAGAGAGGCTTATCTACAACCTGTAATAAACAGTCCCAAACATATTTGGGAAATGCATAACACACATAAATGCAAGCAGATGCACACCTGCTCACACACATACACACACACTTTTAAAAAAACATATTTGTATGGACATTTTTATTGCAATCCATTTCAAATGTTCTTGTGCCAGTGCATCCATCTCTGGTTCTACACATATCAAAGCTGTCAGTGGGTCCACTGTGTAAAGTTAGACCAGTTTTCCACACATTTGGAGAATGGTACTCAGTCATGACCAGATATCTGCTACAAAAATATATATGAATGTTGCTTGTGTTCATACTTGGGCTTGTAAATGTTGTTAGGCTTTGTCCATTGCAAAAGTTTGTGTAATGTCCTGTAATGCGTACTAATATATTATGTTTATCACAAATGAATATATTTAATGACACATGAAACAATGTGGCTTTTGTTTTTGCCTGTTTTTATTTTTGGTCACTCTTTGCTTTGGATAATAGACGGCTGTAATGAAAAAGTAAAAGACTGTAGCTATTGAACAGCCTAGTAAATCTGAAATAAAGCTCTGTAAAAGTACTTGTGGACTTTCAACTGTTTCTCATCATCTCATCTGTGTCTCATTGGTAGTTCTGTACTTCAGTGAGTCATTTGGGATTGACATGGGCTAAATGGTGTGGGCTATGGTGTGGGCTAAATGGTGTGGCCCAATAAGGCCACAGTCTGTCATTACCCTATGAGACTGCATCAGCCTCTGTCTGTTTTCCTCCTGCAATAACAGTGAATTACAGTTGGGAAAATTAAATGAAACGTTAAGAGTGGTGCAGCGGTCTAAGGCACTATAGACACCCTGGTTCAAATCCAGGCTGTATCACAACCGGCCGTGATCGGGAGTCCCATAGGGAGGCGCACAATTGGCCCAGCGTCGTACGGGTTTGGCCGGTGGAGGCCGTCATTGTAAACAAGAATGTGTTCTTAACTGACTTACCTAGTTAAATAAAGGTTGAAAAAATATATATAATAATAATCTAAACAGCACCAAGTTCCTAGTTAAAGAGGCCATTTCAGTACAGTCAGCACAGAGGGTGACTACAGAAAACAGCAATACTAAGAGTTGTTCACTGAGTAAATGTATTCAACATTTATTAGACATTACCCCCCAAGAGCTCCAGTCATTTACAACAACACAAAGTAGTTAACTCAGCAATTCCTTATCATCATTGGTTTTAGATCCCTGAACTCTATAACCTTCACAGATAATAAGTACTCGATATTAAGCTGATTATATCACTAAGCTTTTAGTTAATGCGCAGCACAGATGGAACTGTGGGGTGGAGGCATTGTAGTCATTGGATGACATCCTGAACTTCATTCTCAACGTGTTCATGGCCAAAAGTAGCCCTGCTTTAATCATCATACAAATGACCCATCCCCAACTCAAGTCCTTAGTTCGTTTTTTGTCTGTTATGGGAGTTTGTACCAACACTACAGTAGGATTGATTGGTCATAGGCTAGGCCTACTCAAGAGAAACACAATCCAAAATACTCCCAAGGATTCTACCAACCGCCCCTTTATAAAAGGCTGTGCTCTTCATTAGTGAAAGGGACCACAACCAATAACATGACTGGCCGACATGGCCGTAAAAAGATCCCAACTAACAAGCCTTAAAGATGGAGGAGAGAAAGACAGAGGATGAGGTCACTATGGATGAGTGTAAACTCATAATGCTCATTCAGACACTCAAAAGATGTGATGTGTCTGGAGTTGCACAAGCCTCTTGCTACTTTCTCTATGTGCTGCTATTGGTTTCTATTGGTTTTGCTGGCTGCCAGGATGACTGTTCCTGCTATCCAAACTCCAGGCCTCCTCCACAAAAACACAGTTCAGTCCTGAACACCCAAAACAACTCTTTCACTTCAGACTAAAAAGTTCAGACTGTTTTATGATGTGCTCTCCCTCTATTCAGGGAGGGATGGGAAATGAGGTGAAAGGGGATCTGGGTGTGTGTGAGCCTCACTCTCAGTGTGAGAACAGGAGGATCTGGAGCAACACATGGCTCTACTCCAGGATGCAGAGAGAGAGGGCTGTGGAGTGACATTGGGAGGAGGAATGATTTCAGCTCGCATGCAGGCAGTCTCCAGTAGACTGCAGCAGGGTGGGATTCCCGCCTTTAGCCCTGTACATTCCATAAACATCCAGCCCAGGGCCAGGCACACTCCTGCCATTGTTTCCCTGTTAACAGGCTGCAGACTCCTCTGAAAACAAAGGCTTCCGCCAGCACGTCTGACAGGGACCAAACTAACAGCATGACAGGACAGGCCTGGACAGTGTCCCTATGCCCCCCACTGGTCTACAGCCACTGACAGGAAATGGGGGAGCCTCCCATCACATGACCATCCATGTTTTCAGTTCCCAGTCGGTTGTTTTAGTGCCAGAGGACCGTGTTCTTCAGACCATATTTTTTGTCACAATCAGACATTCAAATGCTTCAAACTCTGAAATCTCTATTTCACTCCTTGCTCCCTGGCTTCACTCTGAAACATTTGAGGGGCATAGACTTACCATCTGCTTCCCCTTTCTCTGTTATTGTGGAGATAGTGATGTTCGAAGGTAAAATTAAAACAAAGTTCTAAATGAAGCAAAGGACCCCTCCACCTGCTATTAGTAGAAGGTAGTAGAAATAAGGTCTGAGCACATTGCTGTTGAACTTTTCACATCATATCCAGGAATAGATTCCCACCCCCATTCTCCTGGTTCACACCTCTTGTGAAGCACCACTTCACTGTTATGATTAACTACCACACAACTCTGACTCACATACACACTCCAGCCTCCCACCTACACCACCTAACACCATTGCACACCATTCGGAGGCTGTTTGAGATGCAAACCATCGACGGGAATACTATGGGGTTGGGTGGATGGTGAAGGGCTGAGGGGAGGTCTGAGGCTTGGAGAGTGGATTAGCCCGGAGAGAAGAGGTGTCGTGAGAAACTCTCAGACCCAATACAACCAGGGCCCTCAGCAGGCAGTAGGGCCTCTAGCGCCACCATGGTTAATCTGACACTAGTAAAGCCCTTCCTTTCTCCCCCTCTGCTCTACTCCTCTCTTGAGGGGAAGTGACTCTGTGAGGGGAAGTGACTCTGTGAAACAGAGGCTTCATTTAACTTTTTAGAAGAGTGCCTCCACATTTTATTCGAGAGAAAGGGTGTGTTTAAATCAGGTAGAACCAGAGCCATGGGGTTCTGATCCACTTCTCTCTGAAAAGTAGATGCAATCAGTTCCCATTTTTTCTGGAACCCCCCCCCCGCTACATCTTCTTAACACTCCGTAAAACCCCTTCCAAACAGCCAACCAAATAAAGAACAATATAACCTAATGTTTCCTCAGCAAACTTATTTTTCAAGCGTTATTTGCTTTAGAACATCTGAGGGGAGGATCATGTCAGTCAGTATGAAGACTGCTATAGGGACACAATCGCTTTATGATGGTGATGAACACTAATGTCAAATCAAAATGTATTTGTTACATGCCTAGCAAACAGGTGTAGACTAACCATAAAATGCTTACGGGCCCTTTCCAACAATGCAGAGAGAAAAACGGAAAAATAATAGAACGATAATAACACAATAAATAAATACACAATGAATAACGATTACTTGGTTATATACACAGGGTACCATGTGCAGGGGTACGAGGAAATCGAGGTAGATAGCTATGTACATATAGGTAGGGGTAAAGTGACCAGGCAACAGGATAGATAATGTGCATTATCAGCAGTGTATGTGATGAGTCAAAGTTAGTGCTAAAGGGTGGGTTAATGTAGATAGTCTGGGAAGCTGTTTGGTTAACTAATTAGCAGGCTTATTATTTGGGGTTAGAAGCTGTTTAGGGTCCTGAGGTCCTGTTGTTTCCAGACTTGGTGCATTGGTACCGCTTGCCGTGCGGTGGCAGAGAGAACAGTCTATGACTCGGGTGGGTCTTCCTCTGACACCGCCTGGTATAGAGTAGTATAGAGTAGGCTACTGGGCCGTACATACTACCCTTTGTAGCACCTTGCGGTCAGATGCCAATCAGTTGCTATACCAAACGGTGATGTAGTCAGTCAAGATGCTCTTAATGTTGTAGCTGTAGAACTTTTTGAAGATCTGAGGGCCCATGAAAAATATTTTCAACCTCTTGAGGGGGAAGAAGCGTTGTCATGCCTTCTTCACAACTGTGTTGGGGTGTGTGGACCAATGTTCGCTCAAAGAAATGTCGGCATCTGAGCAAATTCCAGGTCTGCTGAGCGTAAACTTGAACGTTGTGAAAATTCTGTGCAACTTCTAGCGCACATTTATTTTGAACACTGAGGATGTACCCGCTTAGTTACAGTTTTAACAGTGGCCAAGTAGGCTACTGTGGCTATTTGATCCTAATGTAGGCCTATCAGAGTGGCCTACCATCAAAAACAACGGAGAAAATGCATCCCATAATATTTTAACATAGAAATAGCTGTTCTGTCATTCAGCCTACTGTAGCAGCCAATGTGTGGTGTTCAATGTAGGCCTACATTCCGTGAGACTTTTGGAAAAAATATGCAGGGCTTGGCATTAACCTGTTAATCCACTTGTCCTTCTGACAAGGAGGTGACTGAAAATGTGTTGTTTGATGCAAGAAACCACTTTACAAAATAAAGTTAATTATTATTCCCATAACATTATTACAGAGAATCAGACAAATTATGCTACCCTCTGCCTATTGGCTACTTAGCTTATTTAAGCCTGTCTCAAAATACAACATTGCTTCTTTAAGACAGAAAACACTCTCTTTACCTGACTCGCTTTTCAAAGATGGCTAGAAATGTACACGTTTGTGCTCTTTTTGGAAGCAACCATTCCCCATTGCTGACTATAAATGAGCTATAACTGGGCTCATAACTCACTTACTAGCAAATAACATGAACAAATGAGCACAAATGGCTACATGCAGCTCTCGCCTTGATCTCAAAACAAGCACATCTACTTGCGACCACTCATTCTGTAAAAACAGTCCAGTTCAAAATGAATGGCACAGATCCATATATGGCAATGGTCACAACGGTCTGTAGAATTGTGCCTGTCAATGTAATAGAATCCTAGTCTGGTGTGTTCTGCCTACAAGAAAATCTCTTGCATAGTTTTTTTTCGCATGCTAAGTCTTGCATAGTTCGTTTTGTTTCGGTATGTATTGGTACGCATTGAAAGTGGCTAATATTGTCAATTCCCACAGTAGTTGAACATTTGATAGTGTTAACTAAAGGGGAAAACTAGAAAGTTGAGAGAAGAATCTCGTGCTTCTCTGCATGGGCTGATTTTTATTCTGCCCGGCAGTCCCAGGGGAGCTGCACGCCCATGCACAGCTTAGAGGGAACATTGGTGTGGACCATGCTCATTCTTTAGTGAAGTGGACACAGAGGAACTCGAAGCTCTTAACCTGCTCCACTACAAACCGGTCGATGTGGATGGGGGCATGCTCAGCCATCCATTTTCTGTAGTCCATGATCAGCTCCTTTGTCTTGCTGACTTTGAGGGAAAGGTTGTTGTCCTGGAGCCACACTGCCAGGTCACTGACATCCTGAGATGATGGCGTTGATGTGAGTCATGAACAGCCTTTCAACGAATTTCATGGCTACAGATGTGAGTGCTATGACTAGTGATAGTCATTTAGACAGGTTACCTTGGCATGCAGGGACTATGTTGGTCTGGTTGAAACATATAGGTATTAAAGACATGGTCAGGGAGAGGTTGCAAATGTCAGTGAAGACATTTGCCAGCTGCTCTGAGTATGCGTTCCTGGTAATCCATCTGGCCCTGCTGCCTTGTGAATGTTAACCTGTTTAAATGTCTTACTCACATCGGCTACGGAGAGCGAAATCACACAGTCATCCAGAACAGCTGGTACCACTCATGCATGGTTCAGTGTTGAATCCCTTGCAGTAGTATCTAACAATTCACACAAATCTAAAAGTAAAAGGATGGAATTAAGAAATATATAAATGTAATTAAGAAATATATAAATATTAGGACGGGAACACTCCATACACTGGAGTTTGTTCTCCAGTGACTGTACATTCATGAAAAGAACAGAGGCTAATGGCGATGAATTTGTTTGGCGACGTAATCTCGTCAGGAGGCTGCCTCGCCTGCCTCTTTTTCTCCGCCACTTCCTCCTTTGAGTCCCGGGGATTAGTGCCTGGTAAGCAGAATGTTTAGAGCTGCCGACTCATTGAAGTATAAATCTTCATCCAAATCGAGGTTAGTGACCGCTGTGCAGATGTCCAGAAGCCGTTTTCGGTCATAGGAAAGGATGGCAGAGAAAGTTAAGATCAACATTAAAAAAAAACACAAAATAGCGGAATTGGTCGGGAATGTAAAATGGCTTCTATCCACTGTAACGCCATTACAAATACATTACTGTACTAATTTTACACAAATGTTTTATAGATATCAACTCACAGACATAAAATAAGACTGGCTAGTCTGGTCTCCTTGATGAACTTCTGCACACCAGGTCACGTACACATACAGTAATATGGTTAAGATGCTGCGACACAGTGCCCAGGCCTCCAATTCTACAATACAGTAATACGAGTCTATTCACCAGTCAATAGTTTAGAAATAATACACATACACAACCTTTCCAGTTTCTATTTTCCAGGCCCTCTTCCATCCCTCAATCGTTCACACCCTTCATTCACAGTGAGGCTTAAGCATGGGAGAATGGGACTCCATGAAACAGAGAACGAAGCACCTTAATGGAGTCTAAATCAAGGGAGGCCTCAAAGAAGCACTTGATGTCATCCCTCACACACACAAACACACAAACACACACACACACACACGCACACACACACACACACACACATAGCCTCTTGGATTCCAAACGTGTTACATCCTCAGCATTTGACACGAACACCCTCAGACCCCCCTTCACTCACTTAATCACTCTCTCCCCCATCTCCCTCTTTATTTCTCTCTTTCTTTCAACGCCTATGGTTCAAAAGCTGTATTTCTGGCTTACTAGATTGGAGCACAAAGGCTTTTCTCATGCATCTTGGAGAAGCCCCACTAGAGGCCTACATTCCTGCCTGGGTGCCCAAGAGCACATAGAGAGGGTTGGTTTTCTTTCTTCTCATGACCATTTCCATACAGGATTAAGCCACTTGGCTTTTGGATGGTGTATACAATATTTTTCAGCCCCCCCCTCACCATTCTCAGAGGCCTGAGGTGAATTATGGGTAAGACAATCAGCTCATAAACTAGCTCTTTTAATGTCTATTCACACACACTGTCAGGGCCAAAGTAGGTATGAGTGGAATAACATGTCAATGGTGGTGAAAGGATCTGCT
Source organism: Oncorhynchus clarkii lewisi (assembly GCF_045791955.1). NCBI lineage: Eukaryota > Metazoa > Chordata > Actinopteri > Salmoniformes > Salmonidae > Oncorhynchus > Oncorhynchus clarkii. The sequence goes on from NC_092159.1 coordinate 47,047,142, forward strand.
CAACTAGGAAAGCCTTTCAGCTGCCTCACAGTAAACCGCTGTTCTCGTCTTCCACCGTTTAAATAGACTATCCAAGAGACCAAACAAAGCAAGGAAGAAACTATCAACAATTTTTTGCCACTATTTTGGACACCTGATTGACGTGAAAATTACATTGACTTTTCTAAACTTTTCTGCTGTGACCATTCCGAAATAAAACAGAGAAGAGGGTCAGGAAATAGTGGGTGAAATTGGAATGTTCCTGGCCCAGAATCCCCCTCTTTCCCCCTCTCTTCATCAGAATACATTAATATCCGCAAGTGTTGGCTCAGGCGAAAAATACTCATGGACTCAACAAAGTGCACAGTGACTTTGGGGTCTGGGATCTTCAAATAAACCCTCACTTGGTGTCATGGGGACCAGGAAGTGGAATTAACTGCTATATTAGCTGACCTTCATCCAGACCTGCCTGGCTGGGCCCCATGGTGGCCTGTAACCACGGTCTCCAGGCCCAACAATGTGGGCATTTCCCTCAGCAAAACACAGGCCTGGGGTTTACTGAGCAAACAAGCCGAGCTCTGCCAAATACACTCGCTCCCACATTTCACAATCACTTTTTCCCTTTTGCTGTTGCCCCACCGAGGAGCCAAGAGAAACCACTGTACAACTCTGGGTATATATGGTGTGAAAGGCCTGAAGATGATAGTGAAGTTGATTCATGGCATACATTTAGTGAGAGCGAGGTAGACAACCTTATATTGTCAGGGTGACTTGATATGCTCAGTGCTTCTAGCATGCTTGTAAGCCTCCAAAAGTGCTGCCCTACGATTTCCATAAAGTAAATGTGTCACAATACATATTGTTGAGACACTGCTGAAGATATCAGTCTCAGCATCTGGAAAGATGGTCTGTGTGGAGAATTAACTTGTACACATTGAATCACTATACAATGAAAATGTTAGAAACTGTACCAAGAAAACTCTTACCATGCTGCAGTATGTTTAGGGGCATGGGTCTGGTTTTGCCATTACTCTCTGCCTGTAGTTCCTTCCTACTAAAAGCACAGTCAAAGCAAACTGCTCATAGGATGCTAATAAATCAGGTCTTTGGGTTGTCGGATTAATACAGGAAGACATCAAACAGTCACAAAGGAACATAACTGTAACTGCAGAACCGATGGAGAACTAGGAAATCAGTCTCCTTTACTATTAGACTGCCTCATAGTCCCTGTAACGAATAGAGCATCAGGTACTGCATTGATTGTTCATGTAAAAGAGAGATTTATCTTAGAAATAGAGTAAAGAGTGCAGAGCTCTGTGGCGACGGTAGGCCTTAAACCTTTTAGCTGAAGAGTTAGCTTGGTGACACATCAGCAGTCAGGATCAAAGAGGAACAGACTCCTCCACTTTGGACATCAACTCTAATCCAACTTCCAATACAAGTTCAGCATCGGCATCAAAACAGCATTGACATCAAAAGCCAAGCATCAATACAACATCAAAAACACCTAAGATGGCAATCTTCCACGGGATCAGAGAAGGAAAGCTTGGGTCAGACAGGCTTAGCCACGGGGAAGGCCAATTCCAGCCCCCTGCCTTTACTGAGAGCACAACAAACACGTCTTTGGAAAATTACCTTAGACTACCAGGGCACCAGAAACTTTGATCTGTCTGGTTGGCAGATTTGTGAATTCATTTTTTAAAAGTTGATACTGTATGTGTGCACTTTAAGGGATCTATTTTTGCTGCCGTTAAGGCAGCGATAGTGTCAAATGCATATTAGTTTGTAATTTTGTCACGTAAAAACTGGCGCACTGGCATTTTCCAGCCCGAACACCAGGTTCGGCAGTTTACTTATATCAGCTCTCTTATATCAGCTCTCTTGGGCTCAGTTAGGCGGGGTGGAAATAAGGTCCCTAAAAACATGATCCACAGTCAAATATCAGGCAGCGCTGATGGGAATATTTAAGACCAACCAAAAGCTGGTTTTATTTAAAAGAAAAAATAATAATAATGTAATTGAACCTTTATTTAACTTACTAGTTACCAACGCAGTTGGTTATGGCATGAATTTTGACAGCGGAAACGCAGCCTATCCAGCCGTGATGCACACTGCACATATTCGCATTGAACAACAGTAGTTCAATGTGCTTTTGGTGCCTGTATATTCCCCATTTTGTTTTATTTGATTAAAACCAAGCATGGCCTCCCCTGCTCTCAATTAATGCTTTTTTTGTCTGCCCAATGCAATAGCGAAGTAGTCAAGACTGTGAATAAATGGTTTGGCTCCTGATACAGCTTGGAAATACATATTTATCACCAAAGCTTTATTAAAATATCAAGTTTGAGAGGAGTAAAACAGTGAGCTGACATTCCCTTTATATCTATGCACAGTAGGCAGGCCCTCATTATTTTAGCCATGCATGTGCGTAAATCCCCCTCCATGATGTAGGCTACGTGTCCATGCCCATCATGAAATGAGAGATGAGAACCTGGGGAGGCAGGTAGCTTAGTGGTTAGAGCATTTGCCCAGTAACTGAAAAGTTGCTGGATCGAATCCCAGACCTGACAAGATATAATTCAATGTTCTGAACAAGGCCATTAACCCACTGTTCCCCGGTAGGCCGTTATTGTAAATAAGAATCTGTTCTTAACTGACTTGCCTAGTTTAATAAAGTTTACGTTCACCGGTGAACCTGGTATTAAGAATTTATCTGTAACCTGTTACAATTGTCTTGTTTTCCGTTTCATATGTTCAAACCCAAGACGTCCCTTAGACCTACTATAACGAAGGCTGGTTCAACAGCAATGCGTGTCTTTTTTAAACTGCCGATTTTATGATATCATTACATTTTATTCACCATACTGGTATTATGGTGACAATATCTGTGGCTCGCTTGCAATGCAACTTCTGGAGATGTGTGAATGCTTTCTGATCTGCAAAATGATTCCGATTATGTTCATAAAACACAGGCCTATTTGGGAGCAGTGTAATGGTGAGTGGACATTCTCCCTTTCTATTTATATTGGATCTGTGTCCAGCTACTGTGAAAAGTTTGGATGTGCGTAAACCATCCACAGTTTGCAATGTTTTAACATTATATGCACATGGGGAGAAACTATGGTGCCTGTAAGTGCGACATAGCCTATTTAAAACCTCTTGAAACTAGGGGGCACTATTTTCATTTTTGGAAAAATAACGTTCCCAAAGTAAACCGCCTATTTCTCAGGACCAGATGCTAGAATATGCATATAATTGACAGCTTAGGATAGAAAACACTCTAAAGTTTCCAAAACAGTCAAAATATTGTCTGTGAGTATAACAGAACTGATATTGCAGGCAAAAGCCTAAGAAAAATCCAATCAGGAAGTGACTCATGTTTTGAAACCATTGTCTTCCTATGCACCCCTATTGGCCACTGAAAGGGATATCAAACATATTCCCTTTTCTACTTATTCCCTAAGGTGTCTACAGCATTGTGACGTAGTTTCACGCCTTTATGTTGAAGAATGAGTGGAAATGACTACAATGGGTAAGTGGCCAGCTGAGGGCTCTCAGAGTGATTCTTGCGTAAAAGACAGAGGTAGTCATTTTTCCTCTCACTCCTACTGAAAAGCCAATTGTCCCGGTTGATATACTATAGAATAGATATTTGAAAAACATCTTGAGGATTGATTATAAAAACGTTTGCTATGTTTCTGACGATATTATGGATATAATTAGATTTTTGGGGGGGCGTTGTCGTGACCGCTATTTCCGGTGGATTTCTGAACATAACGTGACAAGCAAACGGAGGAATTGTGGGTATAAAAATAATCTTTATGGAACAAAAGGAACATTTGCTGTCTAACTGGGAGTCTCGTCAGTGAAAACATCTGAAGATCATCAAATGTAAAAGGTTAATTTGATTGCTTTTCTGATTTTCGTGACCAAGCTTCCTGCTGCTAGCTGGACATAATGCTATGCTAGGCTATCGATAAACTTACACTTACTTGTCTTGCTTTGGCTGTAAAGCATAATTTCAAAATCTGAGATGACAGGGTGATTAACAAAAGGCTAAGCTGTGTTTCACTATATTTCACTTGTGATTTCATGAATATGAATACTTTCTAGTAATATTTTTTTGACCGTTGCGCTATGCTAATTAGTGTAGTTGATGACAATTCTCCCGGATCCGGGATGGGTAGTTCTAAGAGTTATTAAAACAAGTTGTTGCTGTCACGATCCCTGGTCCTGCTGCTCATTCCGTTCACCAGCTCAGGAGGTCTAAGTCACCGGCCTTCTACTGGATTCATTACCACCAACCCGGGACTATCTTGTCTTATTACACACTCCTGGTTCCCATTCCCCCTGATTAGTATGTGTATATATATGTGCCCTCAGTTCCCTATTGTCTTTGTCGATAATTGTCCCATGTCCGTTGGTCTTGTGAGTATCTGTTGTATCGGTTTTCGTGCAATGTGTTATTGCGCACTTGGTATTACGGGTCTCGTCCCGTGTATTATTTAGAGGTTTACACCTCGCTCTTTTGTTTTATATATATATATATATATATATATATATATATATATATATATATATATATATATATATATATATACATATACATACATACATACACACACAGTTGAAGTCGGAAGTTTACATACACTTAGGTTAGAGTCATTAACTCGTTCTTCAACCACTCCACACATTTCTTGTTAACAAACTATAGGTTTGGCATGTCGGTTAGGACATCTACTTTGTGCATGACAAAAGTAATTTATCCAACAATTGTTTACAGACAGATTATTTCACTTAATTCACTGTATCACAATTCCAGTGGGTCAGAAGTTTACATACACTAAGTTTTAAACAGCTTGGAAAATTCCAGAAAAGGATGTCATGGCTTTAGAAGCTTCTGATAGGCTAATTAACAACATTTGAGTCAATTGGAGGTGTACCTGTGGATGTATTTCAAGGCCTACCTTCAAACTCCGTGCCTCTTGCTTGACGTCATGGGAAAATCAAAAGAAATCAGCCAAGACTGGTTCATCCTTGGGAGCAATTTCCAAACGCCTGAAGGTACCACGTTCATCTGTACAAACAACAGTACACAAGTATAAACACTGTGGGACCACGCAGTCATCATACCGCTCAGGAAGGAGACGCGTTCTGTCTCCTAGAGATGAACGTACTTTGGTGTGAAAAGTGCAAATCAATCCCAGAACAACAGCAAAGGACCTTGTGAAGATACTGGAGGAAACAGGTACAAAGTATCTATATCCACAGTAAAATGAGTCCTATATCGACATAACCTGAAAGGCCGCTCAGCAAGGAAGAAGCCACTGCTCCAAAACCGCCATTAAAAAAAAGCCAGACTACGGTTTGTAACTGCACATGGGGACAAAGATCATACATTTTGGAGAAATGTCCTCTGGTCTGATGAAACAAAAATATAACTGTTTGGCCATAATGACCATCGTTATGTTTGGAGGAAAAAGGGGGAGGATTGCAAGCCGAAGAACACCATCCCAACTGTGAAGCACGGGAGTGGCAGCATCATGTTGTGGGGGTGCTTTGGTGCAGGAGGGACTGGTGCACTTCACAAAATAGATGGCATCATGAGGAAAATGATGAGATGTTATTCCAATATATCCACAAGACATCAGTCAGGAAGTTAAAGCTTGGTCGCAAATGGGGCTTCCAAATTGACGATGATCCCAAGCATACTTCCAAATTTGTGGCAAAATGGCTTAAGGACAACAAAGTCAAGGTATTGGAGTGGCCATCGCAAAGCCCTGACCTCAATCCTATAGAACATTTGTGGGCAGAACTGAAAAAGCATGTGCGAGCAAGGAGGCCTACAAACCTGACTCAGTTACACTAGCTCTGCCAGGAGGAATGGGACAAAATTTACCCAACTTATTGTGGAAGGCTATCTGAAACATTTGACCTAAGTTTAAATTTAAAGGCAATGCTACCACACACTCAATTAGTATATGTACATTTCTGACCCACTGTGAATGTGATGAAAGAAATAAAAGCTTAAATAAATCATTCTCTCTACTATTATTCTGACTTTTCACATTCTTAAAATAAAGTGATGATCCTAACTGACCAAAGACAGGTAATTTTTACTAGGGTTAAATGTCAGGAATTGTGAAACAGAGTTTAAATGTATTTGGCTAAGGTGTATGTAAACTTCCGACTTCAACTGTGTGTGTGTGTGTGTGTGTGTGTATATATATATATAATATACACACTCACGTGTTTGTTTTGGGCTTGGTCATTGTCATGACGTACTTTATTTTGGGTGTAGAAATAAAAAAAAAACGATTATGTATTCCTGCACCTGTCTCCTATCATTATACAGCGTGACAGTTGCTTCGTTTTTGTTAAGAATTTCGTTTGAATTATTAGTTCACTTTTCAGGCCTTATCAATAATTGAATCTTGCTTATTGACAATGTTTGGTATGTCCATGCTCAGCCATAATACAATTTACAGTAGGCTTAGCCCCTATATCAGTTTGAATGCTTTTGAAGCCATGCAATTACTTAGAACAATGTGGAATGCTAGTTAACATATTTAGCAAAGATATGTCTAAATGTTGTTATTTGTTTCTGTAAGCCATTTAACTATAACAGAGTAACATTAGAATTGGAGTTGATTTCAAGACTATACATAAGACTGTAAATACACAATTTGAAGCAACCAAATATTTCGAGCATGGAACACGTTCTGATTGGCCAGTGAGGGGCCAAGCCTACACACACCCACAACTTGTTTATTCATCAAAACCCAGCCCTTTTGCACCAACGCCAGCAAGTGTGCCAAAATAAATCTGACACACCCCTGAACCTAGAGTTAACTCTTGCGCTTATATTTACCATTGCTTTAGGTTTGTTAAAATAGAGCCATAAGAGTAATATTTTTGTTGTATTTACTAGTAAAAATAAACATGTTTCATGTGTTCCTGAAGTATTAAGGCAGTGTGAATATAAACTCAGTAAAAAAATAAAACGTCCTCTCACTGTCAACTGCGTTTATTTTCAGCAAACTTAACATGTGTAAATATTTGTATGAACATAAAAGTTAACAACTGAGATATAAACTGAACAAGTTCCACAGAAATTGAATAATGTGTCCCTGAACAAGGGGGGAGGGGTCAAAATCAAAACTAACAGTCAGTATCTGGTGTGGCCACCAGCTACATTAAGTACTGCAGTGCATCTCCTCCTCATGGACTGCACCAGATTTGCCAGTTCTTGCTGTGAATGTTACCCAACTCTTCCACCAAGGCACCTGCAAGTTCCCGGACATTTCTGGGGGGAATGGCCTTAGCCAATCCTCCGACCCAACAGGTCCCAGATGTGCTCAATCGGATTGAGATCCGGGCTCTTCGCTGGCCATGGCAGAACACTGACATTCCTGTCTTGCAGGAAATCACGCACAGAACAAACTGTATGGCTGGTGGCATTGTCATGCTGGAGGGTCATGTCAGGATGAGCCTGCAGGAAGGGTACCACATGAGGGAGGAGGATGTCTTCCCTGTAACGCACAGCGTTGAGATTGCCTGCAATGACAACAAGCTCAGTCCGATAATGCTGTGACACACCGCCCCAGACCATGACGGACCCTCCACCTCCAAATCGATCTCCCTCCAGAGTACAGGACTCGGTGTAATGCTCATTCCTTCGAGAGATAAACACAAATCCGACCATCACTCCTGGTGAGACAAAACCTTGACTCGTCAGTGAAGAGTACTTTTTGCCAGTCCTGTCTGGTCCAGTGACGGTGGGTTTGTGCCCATAGGCAATGTTGTTGCTGGTGATGTCTGGTGAGGACCTGCCTTATACAACAGGCCTACAAGCCCTCAGTCCAGCCTCTCTCGGCCTATTGCGGACAGTCTGAGAACTGATGGAGGGATTGTGCATTCCTGGTGTAACTCGGGCAGTTGTTGTTGCCATCCTGTACCTGTCCCGCGGGTGTGATTTTTGGATGTACCGATCCTGTGCAAGTATTGCTACATGTGGTCTGCCACTGCGAGGACGATCAGCTGTCCGTCCTGTCTCCCTGTAGCGCTGTCTTAGGCATCCCACAGTATGGACATTGCAATTTATTGCCCTGGCCACATCTGCAGTCCTAATGCCTCCTTGCAGCATGCCTAAGGCACGTTCACGCAGATGAGCAGGGACCCTCAGCATCTTTCTTTTGGACGTTTCTTTTATTGCTGAGTTTACAATAGTTAAAGGTTATGGACTCTTTACAAATGGCTCAAATGCCTATTGCCTTGCTCCAATGATGGCCAGCATCCCTTCTCATGCAAGGAAAGGCCTGTGGTGCCAGCTGTGGTCAGGGCAATCTCTGTCATTACAATGCTATGGGAGGGTCAGGAAACCAACACAATGATTCCTGGTCCCACCCAGTGCTGGACATGTCATGTTTGAGATGCCTGACAGAGAGTGGGATGTAGACTGATGGCTCCCACCTGGACATAGCTCCTTCTTTCCATTGTGATGGAGGACAGAGTGTGATAAACATGCCTGGGAAATGGCTGCCTTTGTCGGCTCAAAGATACCAGCCCGTCCATCCTCGTGAAAGACCACAGCTCTGAAACCCTTTCAGTTCAATGGTTCTGCATGGCGTGACACTGTGCGACACCTGCCACATGTGCATGCCAGGCCGCACACAAATTATGGAGAATATTTTCTGTTTACTGTACACAGCACGTAAATCAACAGGTATTCTATTTGTTTTGTTGAGAAAATAACAAGCACTCAACATCCAGAACATTTGAATTTAGAGGCAAGTTGATGAACTGAATCCCTCTGATGGCACGGTTCCACTAACAGAGTGTGGCAGTGCATCTCAACCCAATGTTCTGCTAATCACACAAAGGGTGGTGTGAATCTTTCAGCATCTTAATAAGCTGTGTCTAGTTGTCTCCACCTGAGTCACTGCATCATATTATTACCCTGTGTCTGGTAAAACAACTCCCGCTAAATGGAAAACTACTTTTGATTATAACATTGAGATTGAAATGCAGAAACTCAAAGTCTAAAGGGAAAGTTCACCCATTTATACGTGGCCTTATTTTCATTATTTCTGTGCTTGTAGTTGATCCCCCAAAACATTGTTTAAAAAAAAAAAAAATTGTTTCCGTCATGACTTCCGCCGAAGACGGATTCCTCTCCTTGTTTGGGCGGCGTTCGATGTCACCGGTCTTCTAGCCACCGCCGATCCACCTTTCATTTTCCATTTGTTTTGTCTTGTTTTCCCACACACCTGGTTTACATTTCCCTCTTTACTTGTCGTGTATTTAACCCTCTGTTCCCCCCATGTCTGTGTGTGAAATTGTTTGCTGTAAGTACACATTTTCACTGGTGCGTGACGGGTTATGTACCCATATTTTGTAGTTCTGGATGCCGTTGGTTTTGATAATTAAGCTGCTCCGGTTGTTACCCAGTTCTGCTCTCCTGAGTCTGACTTCCTTGCCACCAGTTACACACCCCTTACAGTTTCATTACATAGACAATTGATTGTCACATTTTGCTGACTTGCCATTCATTATAATGGAATACGCAAATATGTCTAACACATTAGAAAACACGCCACACCAACTCATATAAAACCCTTCTGGGTTCCATGTAGAACCCTCTGTAGAAAGGGTTCTACATGGAACCCTATAGGGTTAAACTTGGTACCAAAGGGGTTATTCAATGGGTTCTCCTCTGAGGACAGCTGAAGAACCCTTTAAGGTTCTACAATGCACCTTTTTTTCTACGAGTGTACATCAGAATCCCATTCTGAATAAAGACTGTGCACTAACTTTTTGAAAACATTTTCCACTGTGCCTTAAATCCATGTTTGAATGATACTGTTTACAAACAACAAAAAGATGCAAATAAGGACATTTGAGAAAAAAAACTTTAGTGTAGAGACATGATTCAGAATGTGATTGTGATGTAATATGAGTTGGTGTGGAGTGTTTTAGAGCGTTTTCTAACATGCTTTAGACACATTTTCATACTGCATTACAGTGAGGGCATGTGATGACTCAGTCAATTGAAGGTGTGCGTGTTTTGCTGGGTTGCATGCAGAGGCTGTGTTTCAGGGTCAGTCTCCTGGGCTGTTCCTGACTCATTCTCACCTCATTGTTAGTATCTAAGTGATAACCATTAAAGCCTAGTTTTCTCTTTGATCACTTAAACTCCTTTTCCCTTTAAGTCTGTAATTACATCCAGCAGCCAGCTATCCTTTCTGACTCAGAGAGGAAGGGGAGGACCATCCTCCTCAGTGAAATTTCATAAAAATAAAAATTGTGAAACATTAAAAAGTTATAATTTTTAGATAAAACTATACTCAATATATTCATGTCATCAAATAATTGATTAAACACACTGTTTTGCAATGAAGGTCTATTGTAACTTCAACAGCACTGTCTGGGGTAGCATCATGGTGTAGCCGGAGGACAGCTAGCTTCTGTCCTCCTCTGGGTACATTGACTTCAATACAAAATCTTGAAGGCTCGTAGGCCTCACGCCCTTCCACAGACCTACATGGTAATTATGACGACCTCCAACCAATCAAAGCTTTTGCAGTATGAACTCACATGTTGTCCATCCAATCATAGGATTAGGATCAGAGAATTAACCTAATATGTTGTATTGGGGTTGTGCTGCAGAGCGTTATGGGGGGTGATTCTATGTGTGATAGGTTGGAGAGTTGGGGAAATTATTGGATAGAGATTGAAAAGTGATAGTTGAGCATTTTTTGGGGATATTACTCAATTAAAATTAGTTTCTTGAAATTACAGGAGATGGAAGAGGTAGATTATAAATCGTTTTCATGATTTTAGAACTTTCTTTTTGTGCCCAGTTAGTGCAATTTATACCTTTGGGGTACACGGAAAAGGTGCGAATTAAAACCAAGGGTCGACCTCTTACTGAGATCAGTTTCACGAAGAAGGAGGAAAATGTGAGGGCGTTCAATACCAACTGGTATCAAAAGTATAGCTGGTTAACAAGGAGACTTTCATCAAGCAGCCTGTATTGCTGGCCTTGCCTGCTTTATGGAAAGTCTGAGCCTTATGTGAAAGGGCAGTACAGTCGTCTCTGGAACATCTATCATTCAGCTAAACAGCTAAACAAAAGCAGGGAGCATACAAAAGCCCACATCAGATGTAAGCTTCTGGGAAAAAGCCGCATCGATCTTGACGAAGGTATTCGTACTCAAACAACACAACGAGAAAGTAAGAAGAAACAGGGATTTTCTCAAGCGGTTTATCAACACCGCTGAGTTTTTGGGCATGTAAGTAGCTTGTAGCGGTAATTGCATGTTACGATGCTTTACTTTCTGAACATATGGAACTTTTGACTGTCTTTTCTGGGATGTCGAAATCTATTCAGAATGATTTGATAGCTTCCATCGCATCATCCATTAAACGTTAGATTAAAGAGAGAGGTTGACGCAGCACATTTGTTTGCGCGCGCTCAAGTAGGCTTTCCACTTTCCTCCGGTATTTATTTAGCAAAGATGATAACACACAATCACTCCATACAGACACAAACAAAAACTACTTGCATAAATGTTGCAGCAGCCTAGGCTACACCTAAACATTAGAGATCTGACATGCTGTATGGGATGAAAACGAGACAATTTTTCAGTCTGATCAACTGTAGGCTACTAATAAGAGCAACTGCATACAATCTACAGTATGTGCACTGTCCATTTGGTCAGGGTAAAATAATTGGTAACATTATGTATTTATAGTCCCATTTAAGGGCTTGTAAGTAAGCATTTTACTGTTGTATTCGAGCATGTGACAAATAGCATTTGATTTGAAATCATTCTTAGCATTTTTGTCTTAACTGTGTAGTGTGTTGTGTTATTGTTTTTTGTCTTTTTTTTGTTTTTTGTCTTCCCAGTCAAATCCTTTCCTGCACTGAAGTCAAACCTCTGAACACCAACTCATGCCTCATACAATCACTGCTGTGATCCCTTTCCAACACTGTATGTAGCCCTCTCATTCCCATTCCCCATAATATTGTACTATACATTTCTTTATTAAATGCTTTAGGTTAAAATAATTAGTCTTTGACGATTTTTGAAACACTTTGTCTTCTCAGTGCGTTCCGTGCCGATACCTTGGGTCTCGGATCCTCCTCAATTTTCAAGTCACCAGCCTCCACTGGTGCTCACCCCCTTCCTACATCTTGGAGGTGGCCAGGCTCCAATGAGAATCACCCTCTTGGGCTGACTGAGGATGTATGTGATACCTCTTCTCTTTGATCCTTACAGAACCAGGATGTAATACAGAGAAAAGGAAAGGGTGGTATCACTGTGTTCTCTGGCCTCTGCCAGCCTTCCTGTCTGGTTTGGAGTAACATGGGGATTAGTGACAGTCACATTCCAACTCTGTGTGCTGTGGTCACTCACAGAGGCATTCGCACATAATCATCACATACTGCATCACTGCTGAATGCCTATCAGGAAGCAATTGTCTCAAAAGGAAGAGGTTGGACTCCTTTGTTGGCCCTCCAGTCACGACACCTTGTTTTCCTCCATCATTTATATTTTAGTGTCTGTAACAGTGTGACCAAACCCAGTGCTTAAAGACAGTGTTATTCACGCTTCTGTTAAGAGTTTACAAGGTTTCTATTAACACGTATTTCTCGTAAGCCGCCGCTTATTGAACACAAAGCCCCAAATAACAACATTCAACTGAAGGCTAATATGTGAAAAACTGGCCTTGTTTGAAATTAATAGGCAATGGATTTTGTGGACAAAGAACTGCATGAAAGCATAATACTTCACACCCAAGAAATACATCACAGTGCTGTGAGACCCAGTATTGGTCTCCTATCTGGTTTGGGCATTCATTTAAGCTGCATGTTTCATATTGTATCGAAGCCATCACAACACCCCCAAGCGCCCAGCCCAGGTATTATGATATTTCCAAGAGCCAAAGACCAAATTGAGTAGATCATTGAGTCACTGTTTACTTCTATATCAAGGAGAAGTCATGCACTATTTTGATAATATTGACCACTTTCAATGGACTTTTCTCAAGAGAATCATAGGTCAAAGTGTCAAGACATTGACTTCCCTTGGAGCGATCCTTCCAATGGGGGATTACTGGTATGACAGCTGTAACACACTGAAAGATGGGAATCATTAACCACTTTAAATAAGATATCAGATCCTTGAGGTCAGGACAGCATCAATAAGACTGCAGACCACAAGCACCGGAACCTGTACGTGACTTTTACTGGGACAGGCAGATCATATCGACTAGATAGATGTGGGCCAGAATCCTATTTATTAGAGTACGTTCCACATCAATGAAAAACTGTCTGGAAACACTCTCCTCATAGACGCAACAAGGGATCAGTGTCTCTGAATGTGTATGTGTGTTGTGTGCGTGAGCGTGTGTGTCCATGGGTGTGTATACACTGATTTGTATGTGACTACAGTATGTGCAAGTGAGAGGCCTGACCACGCCCCCTCTCCTCTCTGGGGGACGTAGTGTGAAAACTCCAGGGTGTCTCTGAAGTGTCTGTGAACACATGAAGTCATTAGTTCCACCTCCAGCTGGACCCCTGCCTGCCTGATCCATACTGATGTGATCTCACAAAGGCCAGGGCGGCAGGGCGAGCGCTCCCTTGAGACGCATAACCACACGGGCACCAGAACAAATAGCTCAGTGCTTACTCATGTCTCTAGACCTCTTTATTGCAGGTGATTTCTAACCTTTTCAGAGAACGCCGAACTTCAAAGTACCGCCAGTCACCCCATTCCTTCTCTCGCCTTTCTCTCTCTTCCCTCCTCAAGGCACCACGTAGCTGATTCCTACTCATAACCGAGAAGTGAGACATAAAAACAATAACAGCAGGAATCATTGAGCTATGTGTTAGTATGGCCACTTTGAAGCTGAGGGGGTCGTCAGCATTGGACCACAAGGTGAATTGGGACATCTGGAGGATGCTGTATAGTGTTGGTCTTAGATATACTACCAGTCTTATTCATATGGAGAGACATTTAGCATATTCTATTGTCAATGTAAACAAAAGTCAATCAGTTTTGATCCAGTTGATCAAGGCGTTTTGAGGAAAACTGTGATAATTAAGCTGTCATTCTTGTCAGCCTTGGAACATGGAGACAGGAGTTGATCAGTGACCTGATACTATTGAAGTAGAATAAAGGCAGAGAGATGACTGTACTGATACAGATATCCCTTTGAATAGTCAGCTCCCATTCAGTTCGAGTAAATCAACATCTAGCTGCCTATACGATAGGCTGTCAGAGGTGGGTGGTAGATAAACCTGCTGTACAGATGTGAGCCACTCTATCGTTAGCAGTAAAGAACACATGACCTCACCCCTCTAAGGTCAGACCTGTCTTTAACTATTTGCCACAGGACAAATCCAACATTCTAAGCCCATACTATATACAAGTTAGGTGACTGTCGTTTGATTCTGTTCAATATGCCACATACTGTATCTATTAAAGTGCATCTATTTTTATATATATTTTTTTATATAATATGCAATAAAGAAATTACTGGTACCTAATTTGTCCTTAACTCCACTATTTGTTGATGTGTAACAAATGCATACATATAATTGGAGGCTGCTGTTGCCGATACTATACCGTAAGCTTTGCATGTCTTAATGTAATCTAGCACTTGCTGGATCAAAGTTAAAATAGCAATTTGCTTGATGTGCTTGATTTGGCAGGAATGCCTTTAATTTCAGCGTATAGGCTAACATGTTGGCCATCTTTTGAAGTGTTGAAATGGGGGAAAGGAGGAGATGGAGAGCGGGAAATGGATGGCAGAGAAGAGATGCGTGAGGCATTGGAGGTTATCCACCAGCTGAGGAAACACAGAGGCTGGCTGGGAGAGGTTGTTTGTGGTGAACACAAGCTCTGCAGCCAATGAAAATGTTTTGGTAGAAAGCGCTTGAAACAACTTCCCATCAGCACAGGAAGAGAGATCCCTCTTCAGTGATAGGAAACACTCGTACTTACACACACAGACAGGCATAACTGACATAACTCATGTCATCTTCTTGGCTTGGTAGGGTATGATTCATTTGGACCAGAAATAATCTGCACCATATGAAAATAGCTCATTACTCAAGAATTGCACTATGGAGCAACTTGTTGCGCACATTCCTCCAGTAACTTCCCCACTATGTCTGAACAATCCCCTAGATCACAGGTTAATAATCCCCATTGCTCCTGGGGGACAACGGGAGCTCCTGTGGTGCTATTGGATAGTGTTCAATAGGCTTCCTGCTGTGACCAACAGCCTCAGCCTCTCCTCCCTCTTCCCAGTCAAACAGGGGAGCACGCTTTCTTCAATCTGCCGTGAAATCGGGGACACTGTCCCCTCGCTGAGCCAGCACACAGCCTGCTGCGGCCATGCCAACAACTGCCTTACGCTGAGTTACTATTTGCCACTGGCACCCACAGGAAGACAAGCCAAGCAGCCACTGTTGTATCTCTTCTCCTCTTAAACTTTTAAGTGTGCAAATGTATTCAGATGGAAAGGTATTTCAAGGCAGGACATACATATAGTGCCTATTTTACTATTCATATTTTAAACTTCTAAATCTATCTCTGAAAACTGTGAAAATGACTCAATGGCTAAACCAGTCACACAATTCATAACTTCTTTATGTTAAATGAATGGGCATTAAAAAAGTATCGAAAATGAATGGATTGTCGTCACTTGATTATTGAAATGCCTCTGCCTTACAATGGTCCAAACCTTGCACCCTATGACACCTAGCAGATGTTCTGGCAGTGGTAGGGAGAGGGCATTGAAACCTACAACAGACACACTGGACATGCTCTGTCTCCCAGAATGATAGATGGACCGATGATCCCTTTTCCGTGTCCATCTCTTTTCCAACAACTATTTTGCCTCCTCCGTAACCTCTGACCTCAGCCGCTGTGATGGAGACCCTGGGGCCACAGCCCTCCCAGAGCCCCTGGCTACTACTGAAGGCCCCTCCACTGAGCCTAACCTGCCAATAATGGATGTAACCAAGAAGAAGAGCGAGAGGAGGTGACAGCCTGGTGGTGCACACATCTGCTATCCTGCTATCCTGCTAAAATCCTCATCCATCAGATCTGTCTATGACTGATCAGGATAGAGGTATGATTCAACCTCCAACTAGTAAAGCATCATCATCCTATCCGATCATTGCTTATGGGTTGAGGAAAAACCAAAGAGATTGTTTTCAGTGACAGAGGAACAGTTGGACAAGGAGCAAGAGAAAAAGAGCCAAAGGACGAGCCCAAATCTGTTCTGTTGAAACTCCACACAATGGAGATGAGAAAGACAGAGACTGTGGACCTGTGGATGACATCACTGATCCAGGCTCTGTTGCCAGACAATCATTATAGGAGAGATTTCTGCCAAATCTTGGCAAGAGGGATATGTTACACACAAGCCTTTTTCATTGCCATTTACCCCTCTGCCAAACCTTGTCGAAAAGCACATAGTTGGAGAAGATGGATAAATGTGAAACCGAAACGAGACTCCCAGTACAGTACTCTTGCCTCTACAATCACTCAGCCCTCTCTCTGTTTAATCATGAAAAATGTCTCTGTCTTGCTGACAGGGACCCATTGTTGATCATGTAGATAAAGTATTTCCCTCCTAAGAGACCACAGAGAGTTGTGCTGTTACAGTGCAGCAGTATCTCATCATGCTGCCAGTAGAGGTGCTGAGGGACTGCAGCATCCCACCACTGAGTCTGACCCACAACCCGACACTGTTCCGCCACCCCACACTTTTCTAAATATGTACACGAGTGCCGTGGAGAGTGGAGCGGGCCCGGAGAAGATTGGGCCGCCGCTCACCGCTCCACCCGCAGGTCATAAATCCATTGTCAGACAGGCAGGCTGATGCTGGAACGTTTAGGCACTGTGGGTCAGGTGATTTATGGATAGATATAACCACTGGAGTTTAAAAATAACGAGAGCAAATGAAGCACTTCTGAACTGATATAACCACTTTGGAGAGTTTATCCACTGCAGAGTTGAGTTATAGGAGACAGATAGTGATGTTTTAAAATGGCTTCAAGCTTACATTACAATGAAATGGTGGTGTGGAATCAGAATAGCACAGTTGACTTACTCTTGGACTCAGCTAGACACAGGCTGTTAATTAAAAGCCAGATAACAGAATAATTGGACCTTACAGTTAACAGCTCTGTTGCTCACCAGTTCAGCCAAACCAATTTCCTTAGATACTTCAGTGTTTCAGTTTATTTCTCCAGTACCTCCAGTCCAACATCACTCACTCCTACCAAGACCCCCTTCCCACCCTAAAGGCAGGACATGCAGGACATGGGGACTGAGTGTAACTCACGTTGTGGCAGGTCCCAGGGTCAGGGTCTGGCTGCATGAAGACCTTCTCCTGCCCAGCATTTATTCTACATGACATATCCTGTTCTTCCCTGTGTCCTGCTCTTCAGGGGCCCAGCCTCCCCTCCATATTTCTCCGGGCCAAATGCAGCTAAACCTACAGCCTGAGCCCAGAGGTCTTATTTCATCAACAGAGCTTCTAAATGCTTCTCTAAAAGCTACTGTAGTAAAAGTTGTCTGGTATTCACAGACTAGGTAGAGACAATCAAATTGTGTAAATCAAAAAAATGATTTAATGACCAACCTAGGTATTCCAGAGTATAATGGTCCACTTGTAGGATGACTAGTTTTAAGTCCCTACTAGTGCAACACACAGATGTATTTGGATTGTGTTTTGTTCACCCTGCAGCTTTTTATAACGACATTCTCTATTCTCAGTAACAGCCTGTTCATCGTCTATGGTCAATTCCTAGTATTCCTGGAACAGCCTGTTTTCTTTCCTTAAGTAAAAAAAAGAGAAGAAAAACATGAAATGTTGAAATGATCCTCTTTCTACGAAAGGTAAGAGAAGTGTAAACAACAGTAAAGTGAACAATGCCAGATGCTGTTATCACAGCCTAGTCATACCAGGATTACACATTTTATTTTTGGTATCCTGAGGCTTTGTAAATCAGGAATGTAATATGAAAGAATAGTAGACCTACAAGACTAAAGAAATACAGAGCACTGTTGTTCTACTCATCACTCAAATAGCACACTGTGGTAGGATGGTGTCATGTCCTAAATCACATATGTCAGAGTCAAGGCCCGCGGGCCACATCCGGCCCGCAAGAAGGTTTTTTACGGCCCCTGGGATGATCTTGATTTATTATTAGAACCGGCCCGCAGCAAGCCGGCAGCCCGCAGATCTTTTACACGCACCAATACTACATTTCCCACAATGCAAAGGTGACGCACCGAGCAGTAGGCTGCTTCATTTCAATATTTATTGGCACAGCAGTCGTCAGCATCACAGTAAAATTAACTTTCAGATACCCATCAAAAATGGCAAAACGGAAGGTGGATACTGAGAACCGGGGGTTTCAAACAAGGTGGGAGTCGGAGTATATGTTCACGAAGGTAGCTGGAAAACCTGTGTGTCTTCTGTGTGGAGAAAGTGTGGCGGTACTGAAAGAGTATAATCTGAGACGACATTATGAAACGAAACACGCGGACAAAAACAAGAATATGGACATGGAACAAAGGCTACAAAAGGCAGAGGAATTAAAACGAGGCCTCAAATCTCGACAGGCTCTGTTCAAAAAAGCCAAATCACAAGGCCAGGCTGCTGTCAAGACCAGTTTTATTTTGGCAGAAGAGATCGCTAAATCAGCCCGGCCATTTACGGAGGGGGATTTCATCAAAAACTGCATGATTAAAGTTTGTGACGAAGTTTGCCCAGAAAAAAGGCAACTCTTTTTAAATGTGAGTCTGAGCAGAAACACCATTGCCGAGAGAGTAGACCAGTTGTCCATCAATCTAAAAGAGCAGCTTGTGAAAAAGGGAAAAGATTTTATTGCATATTCCTTGGCTGTGGATGAGAGCACCGACATTTCTGACATTGCCCAGTTGTCAATTTTCATCCGCGGAGTGGACTCCAACCTAAGCGTGACAGAGGAGTTTTTGGCTTTACGTCCTATGCATGGCACAACTACGGGGCATGATTTGTATGAAGAGGTGTCAAGATGTGTAAATGAGATGGAGCTGCCTTGGGAAAAACTCGTGGGTTTGACAACCGACGGAGCACCTGCGATGTGTGGACACAGGAGCGGACTGGTGGCGAAGATACGGGAAAAGATGCAAGAGGAAAACGCGACAGGTGAGCTGACAGCTTATCATTGTATCATACACCAGGAAGCGTTGTGCGGTAAAGCCTTGAAAATGGAGCATGTAATGAGCATCATCACGCGCACAGTTAACTTTATCAGAGCCAAAGGTTTGAATCACCGCCAGTTCAAGGCATTTCTGACGGAGTTAGAAACGGAGCATGGTGATTTGCCTTATCACACAGAGGTGCGATGGCTAAGCCAGGGAAAGGTGCTTCAAAGATGTTTCGAGCTTCGTGAGGAGATTTGTCTGTTCTTGGACAGCAAAGGGAAAGACACAACACAACTCCGAGACGAAATGTTTCTGTGTGAAATGGCTTTTCTGTGTGACATTACGAGTCATCTGAATGCAATAAACTTGCAGCTGCAGGGTCGGGATCGTGTCATCTCTGATATGTACAGTACAGTGAAGGCATTTAAAACCAAACTGACTCTGTGGGAGACGCAGATGCGGAAAGAAAATTTGAGCCACTTTCCCAGCTGCCAGACCATGAAAGAGAAGCTCTCTACCAGTGCGTTCCCGAGCACACAGTTGGCTGATAAAATAGGTATGCTTGCCGCTGACTTTCGACGCCGATTTGCTGACTTTGAAGCACAAAAAAGCAGGTTGGAACTGCTCGGTAACCCATTTGCTGTTGACGTGGAAAGCTCACCACCAAACCTCCAAATGGAGTTGATTGACCTCCAATGCAATGATGCACTGAGGGCAAAATATGCGGCAGTGGGTGCTGCGGAGTTCGCCCGTTTCCTCCCCGGCACAATGCCCCAGCTGCGCATCCAGGCTGCTCAAACGTTGTCTATGTTTGGCAGCACATACCTGTGTGAACAACTGTTTTCTTTGATGAACCTGAACAAAACATCACACAGAAGTCGACTTACTGCTGAACACCTCCACTCAATTCTGAGGATTTCTTCAGCTCAGAGCCTTACCCCGAACATTGATGAACTTGTGGAAAAGATGGGACACCACCAAGTATCACCCTCAACCTCAAACAAGTGAACATTACTGTGCAATCACATATTTAGAGTTTTTACTCAGTTCAAGTTTAAAAGTTAAAATTTAATATTTGTTTTCACTGCATGTTACTTCTCCTTAAACAAAGTGTTGTTTTTGATTAATAGATTTTTGCACTTTATTTTTTTGTATTTCAATCCAATTATATTTTAAAAATATTTCAGTTGAGTGGATGATAGAAAATTGCTATTATTGTTTTTTCTTTGAAGTAAATTTAGCCCACTTTTGCTAAAATAGAAAATATAGTCTACTGATGGTGCCTTGAATACCGGTTTCTTTCATTTAATGTTCATGTTATGGGGATATTTATATAAAGGAAATTTGTCTTTTGTGTCTGTTGAAAATTAAAGATTACTGACAGAGCCATAAGAAAATATTGCTTTATTTATCTGATCATATTGTAATATATTTGTTAGGTTTTCAGTAGGTTCAATTAGGTTCACTAGACTATATGCGTCATTTAAAAATTTTTCAATGAACATTCGAACAGTCCGGCCCTCGTCTTGTAGCTGATTTTTTTATTTGGCCCTCCGTCCATTTGACTTTGACACCCCTGTCCTAAATGATGCTCTACTACTCCAGGCTACTGTCATGTCCTAAATGATGCTCTACTACTCCAGGTCTGGTGTCATGTCCTAAATGATGCTCTACTACACCAGGCTGCTGTCATGTCCTAAATGATGCTCTACTACTCCAGGTCTGGTGTCATGTCCTAAATGATGCTCTACCACACCAGGCTACTGTCATGTCCTAAATGATGCTCTACTACTCCAGGTCTGGTGTCATGTCCTAAATGATGCTCTACCACACCAGGCTGCTGTCATGTCCTAAATGATGCTCTACTACTCCAGGCTGCTGTCGTGTCCTATATGATGCTCTACTACTCCAGGCTACTGTCATGTCCTAAATGATGCTCTACTACACCAGGCTGCTGTCATGTCCTAAATGATGCTCTACTACTCCAGGTCTGCTGCCATGTCCTAAATGATGCTCTACTACTCCAGGCTGCTGTCATGTCCTATATGATGCTCTACTACTCCAGGTCTGGTGTCATGTCCTAAATGATGCTCTACTACTCCAGGTCTGCTGTCATGTCCTAAATGATGCTCTACTATTCCAGGCTGCTGTCATGTCCTAAATGATGCTCTACTACTCCAGGCTGCTGTCATGTCCTAAATGATGCTCTACCACACCAGGCTACTGTCATGTCCTAAATGATGCTCTACTACTCCAGGTCTGGTGTCATGTCCTAAATGATGCTCTACCACACCAGGCTGCTGTCATGTCCTAAATGATGCTCTACTACTCCAGGCTGCTGTCGTGTCCTATATGATGCTCTACTACTCCAGGCTGCTGTCATGTCCTATATGATGCTCTACTACTCCAGGTCTGGTGTCATGTCCTATATGATGCTCTACTACTCCAGGCTGCTGTCGTGTCCTATATGATACTCTACTACTCCAGGCTGCTGTCATGTCCTAAATTATGCTCTACTACTCCAGGCTGCTGTCATGTCCTATATGATGCTCTACTACTCCAGGCTGCTGTCATGTCCTAAATGATGCTCTACTACTCCAGGCTGCTGTCATGTCCTAAATGATGCTCTACTACTCCAGGTCTGGTGTCATGTCCTAAATGATGCTCTACTACTCCAGGCTGCTGTCATGTCCTAAATGATGCTCTACTACTCCAGTCTGCTGTCATGTCCTAAATGATGCTCTACTACTCCAGGCTGCTGTCATGTCCTATATGATGCTCTACTACTCCAGGCTGCTGTCATGTCCTAAATGATGCTCTACTACTCCAGGCTGCTGTCATGTCCTATATGATGCTCTACTACTCCAGGCTGCTGTCATGTCCTAAATGATGCTCTACTACACCAGGCTGCTGTCATGTCCTATATGATGCTCTACTACTCCAGGCTGCTGTCATGTCCTAAATGATGCTCTACTACTCCAGGCTGCTGTCATGTCCTAAATGATGCTCTACTACTCCAGGCTGCTGTCATGTCCTAAATGATGCTCTACTACTCCAGGTCTGCTGTCATGTCCTAAATGATGCTCTACTATTCCAGGCTGCTGTCATGTCCTAAATGATGCTCTACTACTCCAGGCTGCTGTCATGTCCTAAATGATGCTCTACCACACCAGGCTGCTGTCATGTCCTAAATGATGCTCTACTACTCCAGGCTGATGTCATGTCCTAAATGATGCTCTACTACTCCAGGCTGCTGTCATGTCCTAAATGATGCTCTACTACTCCAGGCTGCTGTCATGTCCTCCTAAATGATGCTCTACCACACCAGGCTGCTGTCGTGTCCTATATGATGCTCTACCATACCAGGCTGCTGTCATGTCCTAAATGATAGTCTCTGGTGATGCTTACTGTTGACAAGTTGATGGTCGTACCACAGAGGATCTCTAGACACACACTAACTCATTCAGACGCACACAGACACATTATACATACACATTCACAAAGACATCTCCACCATCTGGAGAAGTTGAACATGTGGTTCAAACAGCCGGCAACAAACCACCACCCCAACGGGAACCCACAGATACCCCCCTGTGTCCTCTTCCCTGGTATATGCCATGCCTTAGCCAACATGTTCAGCCACCACTGTGTAACACTGATATTTTAACATTTATCAGTAATGCATGGTTGTATGCTACAGTATGTGTGATAGGCTATGTGTGAACGGACTCCAGATTCATATGGAAACATCTGTACAACTTATGGCTATAGTAACTGGAGATTACCACTCGCTCCCGGATGAGTGGAGGAGCGATCAATTACTCTGTTGGCCTGTGTGGGTATACTTTATAAACACTTCTGTGCTGTCTCAGAGAAGGCTGCTGGAATGACAGTCTACAGGCAGTGCAGGGCCATTGAAGCCAGATGAGAAAGAGTTTATTTGTGGTTTGGTAAAAAACAACTGTATTTCACAGTATGTGGACTTTATGTAAATTGAGGCAATCCAAGTAGAATAACAGAGACTTCAACACTTGTCTACATTGTCCTTTCAGATTTGTTTAAATCTCTTAATTTAATTTAATTTGAATTATGTCTGATTCCAATCTAAATATTGATTAAAAAATATGCTTACATGAGGTCAAAATGGTCACATACCCCACAGTCCCCAAATCAGATTAAACCATTATCATCTGAATGCATCCTGTTAGTTATCTTTAGTGAGTCATGATTCTGTTGTCCATAATGTTTACTAAGTCCTGACATGTTTACTAAGTATTAAACCAAAGGACTGATCTCTGCCTCCCTGTGCCTCTGATCCAGCAGGGCAGAGATAGTGTGAAGATTAAAAGCTTATCCAATTAGCCACCCGCTGAGCCAATCAGGCCCATCTAAAGCCTGTGGTCACACTGGAGTGCTGCCGGACAGGCCCAGATCAGCTGGGTCAAACAGAGGAGAATGTCTCAGGGCTGCCCATGTAGGGGGAACTACAATGTCTTAGAATGGGCGGAGACCTGTCTCCTCTCTTTCCTGGCTAATCTTCAATGAACACGCTGTTCCTCAAATAGCTTTTGAACAACGATATCAGAGGGGGAAAAAGCTTGGATTACTCGAGCATGAGTAACGTCACCACTGCACACAGAGACCCCACACTGTGCTTTTTAGACCACTGTTTAGGCTGACTTAAAACTGAGGGGTTCTGTGTGACGGATTTGTCTGTTCACTTTCAATTCTATGGGGATCAGTTTAAGATCCGGCTATGTTTTGTTGATCTAGATATTTCAGTGACGACATGGTGTCCTATTGTCCTACACCTACATCTACATCTTCAACCGATCGCTACCTGTACCTACCCGCCTGTCCAACATTACTACTCTGGACGGCTCCGACTTAGAATACGTGGACAACTACAAATACTTAGGTGTCTGGTTAGACTGTAAACTCTCCTTCCAGACCCATATCAAACATCTCCAATCCAAAGTTAAATCTAGAATTGGCTTCCTATTTCGCAACAAAGCATCCTTCACTCATGCTGCCAAACATACCCTTGTAAAACTGACCATCCTACCAATCCTCGACTTTGGCGATGCCATTTACAAAATAGCCTCCAATACCCTACTCAACAAATTGGATGCAGTCTATCACAGTGCAATCCGTTTTGTCACCAAAGCCCCATATACTACCCACCATTGCGACCTGTACACTCTCGTTGGCTGGCCCTCGCTTCATACTCGTCGCCAAACCCACTGGCTCCATGTCATCTACAAGACCCTGCTAGGTAAAGTCCCCCCTTATCTCAGCTCGCTGGTCACCATTGCATCTCCCACCTGTAGCACACGCTCCAGCAGCAGGTATATCTCTCTAGTCACCCCCAAAACCAATTCTTTCTTTGGCCGCCTCTCCTTCCAGTTCTCTGCTGCCAATGACTGGAACGAACTACAAAAATCTCTGAAACTGGAAACACTTATCTCCCTCACTAGCTTTAAGCACCAACTGTCAGAGCAGCTCACAGATTACTGCACCTGTACATAGCCCACCTATAATTTAGCCCAAACAACTACCTCTTTCCCTACTGTATTTCATTTATTTATTTTGCTCCTTTGCACCCCCATTATTTTTATTTCTACTTTGCACATTCTCCCATTGCAAATCTACCATTCCAGTGTTTTACTTGCTATATTGTATCTACTTTGCCACCATGGCCTTTTTGCCTTTACCTCCCTTATCTCACCTCATTTGCTCACATTGTATATAGACTTGTTTATACTGTATTATTGACTGTATGTTTGTTTTACTCCATGTGTAACTCTGTGTCGTTGTATGTGTCGAACTGCTTTGCTTTATCTTGGCCAGGTCGCAATTGTAAATGAGAACTTGTTCTCAACTTGCCTACCTGGTTAAATAACGGTGAAATAAAAAAATAAAAATAAAACACCTCTTCTGTCTTTTTACACATCCATCTGCAGGAATTGCTGTGTTCTGACTGTCCTCAGGTTTTATCTTCTGGGCTGAATTGTCATTGTTGCATCCAACAATATGACTCAACAATATCAAACCTGTCTTTATTAAAACAAAGACAGGATAAATAGAGGACATCAGTCAATGGGCACTAAAATTGACACTCACAAAATCACAGTGAGACCATTGTGAGAAGGTCCCTGACAGATTACGACCAATCATACGTGTCTCTACCTAGTCCTCTTCGTCCCGGGTGGGACATAAAGCCGCAACAATCTTCTTCTGTCTTTGGCCACAGTCCCATGTCAGTCATAACAAGCAGGGAGCTCATTCATCAGGATTTGTGCTGACATTGTGGCCACAAAATCTACATAATGAAAAACAATTCAGTGAACACATCGTTTCCTTTAAAACACTGCCCTCTGCAGGAAATGAGGGTTAAACAGAAATCATGACAGTTCGGCATTTAGCAGAAAAGGTCCTTCAGGCTATTATGCATATGGAGGTCCGTATTAGGCTATACCAAATACTTCATCTTTGGTGTGAGACATTCTAAAGAGGGAGTGATTCTTGTATCTTCAATGTTCTTCGTATTTCTCCTGACGATGCGGGTCTAGAGATCAAATGCATCTTTTCACTAAATACGCTCTTTCATTAGGGTGCCAAAGGTCATAGGATTATGACTTCTCCCCCTCATTTGTCATCATGGCAAAGACAAGCCTGCACTCCAGCTCACATGGTCATGAATGGGTGTCTTCCACACAGCTGGGTGGTCTGAGCGGATGTGACCCCAATAAAGACCCCTACACTGAACGGTGGCTGCCCTTGCATGACCCTCACTTTTGTTGAGGCTTCAAGGGGCAGTGAGTCACAACACATTATGCAAAAAAGGACAGCTATGAAGTCAGCCAATGTACCCACCTGCTTCATTCTTGTTCTTGGAGTAGCCATGGAAGGAGAAGCAGAGGAGAGTGTGCTTGCCTGGACAGTGGAGCGTAATCTAAAGCACAATAGAAATGAAATATAATATTGTTAGAGGTTCTGACAAACTTATCACACAATTCACGTTGCAGCATGAGTCATTGGACAAAATCGAGTCCCTTGAAAGGTTTGAAACATTGTAGTCTCTCCCTCAACGGGGTCAAATATGGGTCAAATGTTTTGTCTGTGCATGCACAGAGGCTCTTGGGCCAACCGTTGCTACCTCGATGGCTATGAAAAAAGTTTAGTAGGAAATCAGTGTCGAAGCTAAAAAGTGAGTGCTTCGTTTACCAGTAGGTTGGGTGTACACAAAATGTTTCACTTATTGATCTTGAACTTATTGCCCTATATTGCTTTAAGTAAAATTTTCTAAACCCAGAGGGACAACATAACAAGACTTCCGGGAACACTTACCAAGCAGACTCGGCAGACCAGACCGGGTTTGAGAAGTCAATGAGAAAAGTGAAATATATTCCTAGTTGTTAATTTTTTAAGTCTAAAGGCACAACCTAGACTTGAGGCCAATGTCTTAAAGGAAAATTCAACCCCAAACTAACTGTTTGTATTTGTTTCATTAGTCCATTGCTGATATACAGTGGTAAGATAAATAATGTGAACTCTTTGGAATTAACTGGACTTCTGCATCAATTGTTCATAAAATGTGATCTGATCTTCATCTAAGTCACAACAATAGACAAACATAGTCTGCTTAAACTAATAACACAAAAACAATTATAAATGTTCATGTCTTTATTGAACACACTGTGTAAACATTCACAGTGCAGGGTGGGAAAAGTATGTGAACCCTTGGATTTAATAACTGGTTGACCCTCCTTTGGCAGCAATAACCTCAACCAAACGTTTTCTGTAGTGGCAGATCAGACCTGCAGAAAGGTCAGGAGGAATTTTGAACCATTCCTCTTTACAAAGCTGTTTCTGTTCAGCAATTTTCTTGGGATGTCTGGTGTGAACTGCTCTCTTGAGGTCATGCCACAGCATCTCAATCAGGTTGAGGTCAGGACTCTGACATTGCCACTCCAGAAGGCATATTTTCTTCTGTTGAAGCCATTCTGTTGTTGATTTGCTTCTGTGTTTTGGGTCGTTGTCCTGTTGCATCACCCAACTTCTGTTGAGCTTCAATTGGCGGACAGATAGCCTTACATTCTCCTGCAAAATGTCTTGATAAACTTGGGAATTAATTTTTCCGTTGATGAGAGCAAGCTGTCCAGGCCCTGAGGCAGCAATGCAGCTCCAAACCATGATGCTCACTTCACCATACTTTACAGTTGGGATGAGGTTTTGATGGTGTGCTCTGCCTTTTTTTCTCCACAGTGTTGTGTGTTCCTTACAAATAACTAAACTTTAGTTTTATCTGTCTACAGAATATTTTGCCAGTAGCGCTGTGGAACATCCAGATGCTCTTTTGCGAACTTCAGATGTGCAGCAATGTTTTTTTTTTGGACAGTAGTGGCTTCTTCCGTGTTCTCCCATGAACACCATTATTGTTTAGTGTTTTACAAATCAAAGACTCATCAGCAGAGATGTTAGCATGTTCCAGAGATTTCTGTAAGTCTTTAGCTGACACTCTAGGATTCTTCTTAACCTCATTGAGCATTCTGCACTGTGCTCTTGCAGTCATCGTTGCAGGACCGCCACTCCTAGGGAGAGTTGCAACAGTGCTGAACTTTCTCCATTTATAAACACTTTGTCTTACCATGGACTGATGAACATCAAGGCTCTTAGAGATACTTTTGTAACCCTTTCCAACTTTATACAAGTCAATAATTCTTAATCTTAGGTCTTCTGAGATCTGTTTTGTTCGAGGCATGGTTCACATAAAGGCAATGCTTCTTGTGAAAAGCAAACTCAAATTTAGGGAGTGTTTTGATAGGGAAAGGCAGCTCTAACCAACATCTCCAATCTCGTCTCATTGATTGGACTCCAGGTCAGTTGACTCCTGACTCCAATTAGCTTTTGGAGATGTTATAGTCTAGGGGTTCACATACTTTTCCCAACCTACACTGTGAATGTTTAAATTATGTATTTTTCTTGTCAAAGTTGAATACAATTCTTTGTGTGCTATTAGTTAAGCAGACTGTGTTTGTCTGTTGTTGTGACTTAGATGAAGATCAGATCTCATTTTCTGACCAATTTATGCAGAAATCCAGATAATTCCAAAGGGTTCACATACTTTTTCTTGCCAACTGTTACTTGTCAACTGTAAGTGTTGTTATTTTGAAGTGAAAACATCTAGGACCAACAACGGCTCAGCCACAAAGTGGTAGGCCACACAAGCTCACAGAACGGGACTGCAAAATGATGAAGCATGTAGCCCATAAAAATAGTCTGTCCTCGGTTGCAACACTCACTACCGAGTTCCAAACTGCCTCTGGAAGCAACGTCAGCACAAGATCTGTTCGTCGGGAGGTTCATGAAATGGGTTTCCATGGCCGAGCAGCCGCACACAAGCCTAAGATCTCCATGCGCAATGCCAAGCATCGGCTGGAGTGGTGTAAAGCTTGCCATCATTGGACTTATGGAACAGTGGAAATGCGTTCTCTGAAGTGATGAATCACGCTTCAGCATCTTGGAGTCCGATGGATGAATCTGTTTTTGGCGGATGCCAGGAGAATGCTACCTACCCGAATGCATAGTGCCAACTCTAAAGTTTGGTGGGGGAGGAATAATGGTTTGGGGCTGTTTTTCATGGTTTGGGCTAGGCCCCTTAGATCCAGTGAAGGGAAATCTTAACACTACAGCATACATTCTAGACAATTCTATGCTTCCAACTCTGTGGCAACAGTTTTGGGAAGGCCCTTTCCTGTTTCAGCATAACAATGCCCCTGTGCACAAAGCGAAGTTCATGTAGAAATGTTTTGTCGAGATTGGTGTGGAAGAACTTGACTGGCCTGAAATTTAACTGACCTCAAAATGATACATTATTTTAAAATAATGAACGACCTTAGATTTCAGCATTTGTGGCCTCCATTTCAGAAAATCCTAATTTACCTCAAATGTCTCAATGCTCATACCATCAGAGGTGTTACTACTCCTACTGGTTGCACAAAGTTAAAATAATGCTAAAAAAATATTTAAAGTCATAAAGCTACCCTATTAGTTGATTTAGAATGGGAAGATCTCGTCTAAAAAATGAAGTTTTCCCAAAACGACATGCCCAAATGCCAACATAAAACGAGTCAGCAGCTAGCCATCAAAACCATTTTCAGTTGATGCAATAATTCTCAGTCAAACACATTCCCCAAAATACGCTGCGTGTCTTTTGTTTACCAGGTCATGTAATCTTTGGTGTAAAAGTCAACTCTAACAGAGAGCACCTTATCTATCCACTGGGCTGCAATATCATCTTCAAAAGAAACAGGAGTTAATGCATGGCCACACCAACAACGTCTCCTGTGTCACTGTGTCCCAAGGTGGAAAGTATGTTGCCTCATGGTCAGGTCACTTTCATGGGCTTCAAGGTAATGGACTAATGCAAAGATGAAAGAAAAATGGATGGGCAGAAACTGTGATAAAGGATAATTAGCTGGTCTTCATCATTCTTTGAACAAGATGTTATAATATGGGACTTTGCCAAGAGAGGAGCTGCTCACCTGCAGTGCCACAAAGCCTAAGTGGAAGATTGGCCTTCTCCCCTCAATGTCAAGTACCTGGTGACTCTTGGGAGTCACGATGATGGCAGATTTTGTCAAACTTTGTGAAAAATACTGACATTTGACTCAGATCCTCTGTTATAATATAATAGTTACTAATAGGTTTATTCATACATTTTAACTGAATAACTGTGTGTGTCTGTAATTTCCAGATAGTGGGGTGTAAAATAGAAAACAGAGAAGCCATTTGTGGAAGCCCGGCCTCAGCCCACAGTGGTGGTCACTGCCTTACTCTGCAATACTCCAACACAAGTGACAACATCTTTGTATAGGCAGAACAGTATGTATATCTAAACAGAGCTATTTTTGTATAATTTTGGCTTGGCACACCTTCTAATGAAATGTCACAGCTATGGGCCTATAAGGATCTGGATCTTCTCGTAGCGACACTCTCCGCATTTAGGAACTTGATCTTCCCCACAAGATTACACACACACACACACACACACACACACACACAATGTCAGACAGGGCAGCTGAAAACAATTGTGAAATGCATTTGGGTAATTATAACATTAGAACACATGGCTATACACAGGGCTCTATGCTGACCTTTCATACAAGGAGTATGTGTGCACCGAAGTTGAAAAATGTAGGCACACACAAAGAAATTAAGTCGCACTGTAGAGCCCTGATACATTTAAACACGTGAATAGTATGACTCTTTGTGAGAGCTTCATTTCCTCAGCATACTGCAGGAAGTCTTGCAGCCCGAATAACTTGTTACTTCTTGGTAGAGATCCCTGAGGAAGGCAGCTATTTCTACTGTG
Source organism: Oncorhynchus clarkii lewisi (assembly GCF_045791955.1). Lineage (NCBI taxonomy): Eukaryota > Metazoa > Chordata > Actinopteri > Salmoniformes > Salmonidae > Oncorhynchus > Oncorhynchus clarkii. The sequence goes on from NC_092159.1 coordinate 47,077,721, forward strand.
GCACAAGTGGAGATATCCTGAAAGTCAGTTTCAAGACCAAGCTTCTTAATGGGCCGTGGCCCAGTGAAACAGAAGTTCAGCAAGGTGGCTTCAAAAAAGGAACACAGTTGGAGGAGTTTAATATCTGGCTTAGTTAGATAGACTGCAGTACAAACCTCAGAACTCAGCATGCATTTCCCCTTGTTGTCTACATGGGGTGAACACAACCTGTGATGAAGACAGGCAACATATTGTCGGCTCAGGAGATGGCACGTTCCCTCTGTTCAGGAGCCTCATCCAACTTCAAACACATCAAGTGAGTCTAGTGTCTGGAATGGAGGTCTTTATTCACTTTTATAGTTATTCTCTCACTTCAGTAATCCTGTGTGCATCTTCTAAAAGCATCTAATACACCACTGTACTACTCAATGAACACTACCTGTATGTGTATTCTTTGGTTTCTACACTCTTTGGCAGGAAGGTTCAGCAGAAGGTGTGACATCCATAGCGCCTCGTGGTGATGGTCACCAGTTCTCTGTGGGCACAGAGACAACACAGATCTACTGTTTCAACTATACTGACTTCAAAGAGGAGTTCATCACATGATCACCACCAGCCAGTGGTGTGAACACAGTGCTGTGAACAATGTGGACCTTCTTTGGCAAATGCCACAACAGGCTAAAAGATCACGGCATCACATTCCATGTGTGCAGGGTCAGTCCCCTACTGAATGCAAATAGGAAACGGTTTCTGCTTGACTGGCTGTTCATTTTGAAGCCAATTGACACCAGTAGAGGGGGCTATACAATAATTTAGTAACCTGGTATATTTCTGTTAAGTATTATGTTTCCCAATAGATGGCAGTATGGACTCAATACAGGGTTTGCTTTATGCTATCCTTTCAAATGTATGCCATATAACAGTGCTCTGAAAAGCCTCCGGTAATATACGCCCGGTAATATACGCCAGGTGCATTCCAGTAATGTTATTCTAAGCTACAATTCAATTCTAAAACGTACTTGTGAGGTCAGGTGCCAACAATCTACGCAAGATACTACATCCTCCAAAGTTTATCATAGTCATGGTCAATAGCTAGATCGATTCATTATGGACTGATAAGTGCTTTACCTTATATGTGCTTTACCCACCTATGTTGTATATCTAACAGTGGCTCATCTGAGCTCTTTGCCACGTTCTGAGAATGACATCTAGACATGGCATATGGAAACCTCTAAAGAAGTGCTACATATCACTGTGCCCAACATGACCTGGCTGCAACGCTGTGGAATTCATGATTGGCGGCAGGAGCATCATCAGTGGTGGATTTCCCATTCCATTTCTTAGCAGCAGAAACTCAGGGGCTTTCTATTATCAGCCGCGTCTGCTGTCTGGAAATGCAAATACATTCCTCTGTTCACTCCTCTGGTGGTGATTTAGTTGGGCAACAACAGTTGTGTCATTTTTAACTCGGATGAAAGAAAAACAACACTTTCTGTCACACATTCATGTTTGTATTTCTCCCAGTCATTGACTTTTTGTGTTGTTTTCTTTCAGCCTGGAAAGAGGCTGCAGGGGAGGGAGAAGAAGATAAAGCACCATAGAGATAAAGATAAACAACAATGATGGAGATAAAGCACCATGGAGATAAAGATAAACAACAATGATGGAGATAAAGCACCATGGAGATAAAGAACCATGAGCATTACAAAGTACATATAGGGTCACCGTTGATAATGGCAAACCCTGGCCATGACCCCACTTTCCGAGGGTGTCTCAAGGAGGGTTGGGATATGCAAAAATACACATTTCCAATTCACACATGCATATTAATACACACTTGTACATGCATGAAATAGGACAATAAGCACCAACCAAATTATTTTATTATAGATACCTTTATGCCGTAGAAGGTCATTAGTGGGCATGAAACCACTGCACTGTGTTAGGGCCTACCAGATAAACAACGTTTTCAAAAAACCACAAGCATTGCATGCCTTGGCTCGTGTTTGTTCATAACAGAATCTGGTTACAATGCTATTGATATGAACAAAGGACTAATAGTTTAACAAATATAATCAAATACTAACAGTGAAACAGTGAAATAGTGAAACAAATAGAAACAACAGATATACTCTGGTTAGAAGTGTCTGCTACCACCCCGAGGAGTACCAGATCATCACTAGTGACACAGAAAGAAAAGGTACACCCACCACAACAGTAGGATATAGAAGAGCATTTACTGAGGTCAGACTCATTTGTGCCACAGACTAAAGTAGAGGGAGAATTCAACTCTGATTGGGTTAATGACTACCATAGTATTTATTTACAGTTATTACCATGAGTTTTGAAACACAATGGATGATTGATCGCACAGTGAGTGAGTTGTGTGTGAGCGCCATCTCCTTGCCACGGGTCATATTTTAGCGCCAGATGTCATAGTAGCGTAATGCAATGACAATGCATTGTATTCTCTGCTAAGGGATTGTTTGTTCCTAAAGCAGACGGCATAGCTATGACTCAGGCAACCAGATGGTCTCTGTCACCCACTTCATCTAGGATGATGTTTACTTCTTCACAGAAAACCACATTGGAAAAGTCTCTCTCCATGTTTAGCTTTTTTAAAATGTATTTCACTGCTTTACCAGAGCAAGCCATAGAGTAGCACACTAACATCATCTATTTTTGTTATTTGAGGTATTCCACAGAGATTATTTCCCTTGGGGGTTGATAATCAGAGTTCTTCATGAATACAGTCCATAATGTATTAATGACATTGGGTACATAATGCTGGTTTAACAGAAACCTATATTACAAGTATCAAAGCTGACCTTACAGTACCAGTAAATCAAACTGCAACACTTTTAAAGAACCACTTTTCCATTTCTTTTTAACTGAGGGGGAGTGTTCTGTGTATACATAGAATATACTTTTTGCTAGCATCATTTCTTCTTTACATTTGCATACTGTGAAGTACTCATTAGGATAAAGTCAAGGCCTTAGGTCAAAATACCCCAAAATGATTTACCAGCCAATAAATTCTGGTGTGCACGATACATCTGCTTATAATGTTAAAAACAGGAGGAGAGATTGACACAAATTTGTTTTAATTAAAAAGTTTGAATAATGAATAATAGTCATTGTCAAAGACTCGCTGCATACTATAATCCTGGTTGAAAAATAATGAGCATGTGCTTTTGGAAACTGTTGGATGGATTATTATGAAATCTTATTTCATAGTGTCACTTTTCTATAAAATGTTACCATATTTTATTTCATAATGACACATTGTATTTCCCAATTTATTTTTCATTATAACGTTTATCACTTCGTTAATGGCGCTGTATGACATGGTCCATTCCATAATTTCATGGTCTTGTTCAAAATAAAAAGGATATGTAAATCAAGGCAGGTGGGTGGTCTTTAGCCACTGATTGGCTAATCCTCTACTTTACCCTGTGAATTTTACCTAACATTATAACGGAAAGCACAAGACATTTATTTACACTGTAGTAGCATAAGCAACTAATGATAGCATTTCAGTGAATAACTATCCCAGAATATAAATATTTCACACAAATAACAGAATCTCTCTCTCTCCTCAGTACCCGTTAGTGTTTGTGAATTAAGATGACACCTACCTAGGGTTGCAAAGGGTCGGGAATTTTCCATGGGAAGTTAAGCCCGAGAATTTGGGGAATTTAGCTTAAATTCACCAAAAAAAGTTAGCTTTTAACAGTTAACTTTTTTGTGGGATACACATAAGGCAATTCTAGGTCTTGTGGCATATATTGGATAACCTATCCCCAATTCAATGGAATTGCAACCCTCTGCATGCTCAGTGATTTCTTCCATTACAGGTGCAGTGCACACTTCCATCACATGTACAGCTGATTCTCAAGATCTTGCACACTTCTAAACAGCCTTCTGTACATTTGCAAATACTGTGACAAATCATATGTGAAGAATGCAACAAAGATGCAGAATCATCTGGCCAAGTGCATAAAGTTCCCTCAGCACTCACAACAAGCAACCTCTGACAAAAGTACCTCTACTTCTATTCGAGGTGAAACTTATGAATCAGACACCTTATCGATAGCAACAGCTCATGGTCCTCCTGGAATCAGAAGTTTGACTCAATGTAGGAACGTAGTCAGAGAAATACTGATGAATGTCTTGCTCGAGCTGTGTATGCAACTGGTTCACCTCTGATGCTCACAGGCAATGTGTATTGGAAGAGATTTCTGAATGTTCTTCACCCAGCATACACCCCTCCAACCAGACATGCTTTATCTACTCATTTGCTGGATGCACAGTTCAACAGAGTTCAAATGAAGGTCAAGCAAATCATAGAGAAAGCAGACTGTATTGCAATCATCTCTGATGGGTGATTGAATGTTCGTGGGAAAGGAATAATTAACATCATCTCCACCCCTCAACCAGTATCCTACAAGAGCACAGACACAGAGGACAACAGACACAACAGTCTCTACATTGCAGATGAGCTGAAGGCAGTCAATGACCTTGGACCACAGGAGGTATTTCCACTGGTGACAGACAATGCTGGGAACATGAAGGCTGCTTGGTCTAAAGTGGAGGAGTCCTAACCTCACATCACACCCATTGGCTGTGCTGCTCATGCATTGAATCTGCTCCTCAAGGACATCATGGCACTGAAAACAACAGAAACTCTACAAGAGTGCCAAGGAAATAGTTAGGCATGTGAAAGGTCATCAAGTTATAGCAGGAATCTACCACACAAACGAAAGTGAGAAGAATAAGAGCACAACATTGAAGCTGTAATGCAACACCCATTGGGGTGGTGTTGTAATCACGTTTAACATTCTCCTGGAGGGAGAATATCTGTCCATATCTGCCGATATGGACAGCCCCATCAAGAGGATCCTCCTGGATGAAACCTATAGCAGTAGCCATTGCACGTATTGAGGGAGACAATGCCATCCTGTCTGATGTTCAGACTGCTTGCAGATGTAAGAGAACAAATCCATACTGCTCTGCCCACTTCACTGTTGCTCCAAGCAGAGGAAACTGCAGTTATGCCTGAAGCCCACACATGCCGCAGCATACATGTTGGACCCCAAGTATGCAGGCAAGAGTATCCTGTCTGGTGCAGAGATCAACAAGGCCTATGGTGCCATCACTACCGTATCTCGCCACCTTGGCCTGGATGAGGGCAAGGTTCTTGGCAGACTGGCGAAGCACACATCCAAGCAAGAGATTTGGGATGGAGATGCAATATGGCAGTCGTGCCAACATATCTCATCAGCCACCTGGTGGAAGGGACTTTGTGGATCTGAGGCACTTTCCCCTGTTGCCTCCATCATCCTCCAAATCCCACCAACATCAGTCGTCTCAGAGCGCAACTGGTCCTTGTTTGGGAACACACACACCAAAGCACGCAACAGGCTGACCAATGCAAGGATTGAAAAATTGGTGGCCATCTGGACAAATTTGAGCCTGACAACGAGCTATCCTCAACATGGTTGGAAAGTGACTGTGAAGATGAGCCCTCAGAGTCTTATTTCAAGTGGTGGACATTGAGGAGGTCCAGGGAGAAGACATGGAGGCATGAGAGGAAGACAACCAAAGCTTTAGCTTTTAGACTATCATTTTATGTATGTTGATGCTATGGATCATTGGGGATAATTCAATATTCCCTTTATTTTGTTGTTCAGTGAAATCATTCCATGTGAAGAGTCAACTCATTTAATTAAAGTTCAATTTCTAACTAAAATGTTTTTGTTTTTTTATTTCTATTGGAATTTAATCATTTGCAATTATGTCTACCTATGATAAGATAAAAGGTTTGTTTATGTCTCCATATGATATGGTAAATATAATCCAATGCAAAAAACATCTACATTTAAAATGGTATTAATATCAATTTGCATTTATTTTCGTTATTCCCATATATTACGTTAATTCCCACGGAATGTTTCCACCTCTGAAAATTCCCCAAAATGTGCAACCCTACACCTACTGCAATAACTATCATTATTGCTTGGGGGTTAGTGCCATCCGGGGTCCTTGGGACGTTCCTACCCTTACCTAACCCTAACCTTTAAGACACCCGCATACTAGGTTTGGTTTGTTCCTAGCAGAACTCTGTAAAGCAAAGCGAATGTTTGTGCCTCGCATACTCCTTTAAAATAAACTATAAAAAACTGCAATATTACTGTTTGTCCCTCTTGAGAAGCGGTAACAAAAACATCTGTAATTAATTGACGCCCACGGATCAATTTCCAAAACAGATTCCCAGAATCAGGAGGGAATAAGCAGGAAATCCAGAATCCTCCAACCAGGATATCTGTAAAACCAGTTTTTTTAAAGTTTTTTTTTAAGTTCCCATAATTTTGCAACCCTCAGTAAAATACACAAGGTGCAATTTAGAAATGTTGTTAATTTGAATATGTCAGTCACTCAATTAGCCATGTTAGCTAACAATTTATAGATTGGTAAGTTAGTCTTGCCAGCTAAGTAACCTTGTAGTAATCATGGCTGAATAACACAGGGCTCCATTGATTTTGTTGGTCACTAGCAGGGACAGAGTACCGAACAGCCATAGCATATGATAGCAATTTGTGTAGAATTGCAGGAAATTAGCGTTAAAACTGCACATTTTTCTCTCAGCACCATGGCAAAATGTTGTGCCCCAAATGCGGTAGTCCGGTCCTGCTCAATAGTGCTGAGCGATTAACCAATTTTTTTCTATCCTTCTTCGGTTATTAAGTCAAATGAAAGTTAGAGGGGGAAAAAGTATGTCTACAGTGAAAAGCTTACAAGGGGAATGTCCTCTGTGTGACCAAGTTTTAATATTGCAGTAGACAAAGATTAGAAGAACGTTGGCACGTCCAAATGCAGGCTCCTGTGCAACTCGCTATTTTGGAACTTGTATTTATTTATTTTATTACCCTATTATTGTATATGGCTATTAGTGTAGTCCTATTTATTAATCTAAACCAGTTCTTGAAATATGTAAAACGTGTTTTGTATTATTCTGTTGACATTTTCATTTTAAGTCCGATCTGTGTGTGCTTCGTATTTCGTTTAAAATAGGTTCAAAAGTGGGCCTGTTGTAAAATACATATTAGCCTATTGCTGTCATTCGTTGGGTACGGTAGGCACTAGCGTTTGCTGGTAATTGCGTCACAAGTGTGTTAAAATTCTGTTAAATGTTGTATTTATTTTTTCAATTGCCAAATTATATAATGTATAACTAACTATATAACTGTATAATGGTTTGTTTACCGCAATATCTGCTCATATTTTCTCTACAAACAATGACTTGACTTTTGATATTTCCCTAATAAAGTTTAGAAACTTTTGTTAAAGTTTG